>NC_057943.1:27695622-28322428 GCF_018555375.3 Anguilla rostrata | reverse complement strand
AGAAAAATAGAGAGAAGTTTAGCCAATTGTGTGGTACTATAGTAACATGCAATTGAGCAAACATTGATGTCTGGTAGATGCGTTTTTGCTTTACAGACAGGAACAGGAAGTTACGACTGTATTATTCCCATTTTAGCGGTTACCAGAGGGACCATCAGAGTAGCATTAACAGCAAAGAAAAACCGATCGGCAAAAAATCTGCGTTCCTGAGAGACGACCTCGTCAGCAGGTGCCAGGAGCGGAGAGGACTGCGGTTTTTTTTTTTGCGGCTCCCGCCTCTCCATCGCCTTTCGGAAGCCTCCGGAAGAAGCATCGAAAGCCCCTCTGGTGAACTCCGCGCCGCGCGTCCGTCCTTGATCTGCCTCAGGGGCCTTTCATCCCGGAAGGTGCCCGGGAGGGGGGGGGGGCGTCGCTTGATTAATGTCCCCCCCGGCTAAACTGCGGATTTCCTCGCTGCGCCCCATGTCCATTTGGTCCGCCCGGCCCGCTCTCATTAGACCTCTGTGTTTTCCCAAACGCGCCGATCCCTCGGCTGGAGTGGTTAGGTCCACTTAACCCAGTCGCTTTAAGAGGATGGGATGCAGATGTCTCGAATACATCATTTCCCAGGTCTCCTGGGGCGCAGGGCGACGGGGCATTCGCTGAGGCCGGGAGGGGGTTGGGAAAAAGTGATAATTTATGTGAAAAACAAAGAAGTTAAAGGTTGCAGCTGCTTTTCTAGCATCGGCCCCGCCCTCTAGTGGTGGTGTATAATAAAGGCGGAGTCGGTGAGAGAGGGACACGGCTGTTGTTTTTAGGGGCTGCTTCCTTCAGTCACTACCAAAAACGTGAATAGAATTCATCAGTGGTGTCCTGGGACCAGTGGGTACCCTGGTTTTCGTTCCAGCCAGCTACCCTGGCTTCACTTGCTAAAATGCTGCACACGATAGCGCTGGTTCACCACTGTATCGGACCACAGAAAAACGGTTAAAACAAAGATACGCGAGCAACCTGCATCTGCAGCCCATTACATCAAAAATGCGAGACCAAGAGATGACTGAGCTATTAAGTAATGGAGAACAGAAGCTGGCACAAAATCCAGCAACAGATTGGCCGTCATTATGCATTCTCGGTTTTTATGAACAAACAGTTCAGCAGTTTTAAGAAAATACATTGTAGGAGGATTTTGTGCATCATCTTCCAAAAATCAAGCTGTGTGTTTAAGTTAGATATGGATTAATGCAGACAGGTCTCTGTTGAAGATGCTGTGATGTCTTAGACCTAGATGAACTGCAGGGATGTTAGGGTTAATCACCACTGTTGAGTGCTGTACAGCTGTGTGAGCTCTGTGCCCTTGACAGAAGCAGGGCTCCACGCTAACATTTTTTCCATGAAGCGCACTTGCTCCCTCGCTGAAAACTGCGTCCCGATCCGTAGACGTGCTCCTCGGTCACTTCTCCAGCTAGCGCACCTCATCTTTCAGCAGCGCTGCGGGGCCCTGTGGACGTAATGGCTATAACACACCGTGGGCCCGGGCTGTAAAGGGGCTTTATCTAAACGAGGTGTATCAGTCACCGCGGGGGTCTGCTGTGAAAGAGCGCAGGCCCCTCCTCCGAGCGCGCTCCTTCATCCGGACCGCCGGATACGGCCCGCAGCCCGCCGTCTGTTCGGTTAGGGAGGACTTCACAGGAAGTCTGTGTATGACAGGGACTGTGCGTGTGAGCGCGAGCGGATCGCAGAGCCAGAGACAGTGGGGCGTCCGGCCGCTCTGAGAGGGGCGTGTCTGGAGGCGGAGACTCTAGGGTCCAGGTTGCTTCTCTGTGGGGGTTGGGGGGAAGGAGGGGGGTGGCGGGGGGGTTGGCTGGTCATCGGTGCAAACGATGGCCCGATCTGTGGCACGCCGTGGTGTTTGAGGAAACCGTGGGGGCGCGGCTTCTGTGTTTACGGATACTGTCCGTATCGAGTAGCCGAGCCTGCCTTGCCGTGAGGCTGCCTGCTCTCTGTGGCACGGCTGATTGAAACATCCGGATTTCTGTTTACTTTTTCTACAAAAATTACTGGGAACTATTCCTCCTGGAAAAAAAAAACATTTTTTGAAATGAGAACCACCATGATCTTTCAACCGTCAATAAAACAAAGATCAAAGTTCCACACAGACGCAACATAACCAATGTTACAACATAATAAATCAGGGATAACAAATAATAATCAGCTCGGGTAGGAACTCGTGTCTATATGTGCGTCGTGTAACGTGGGCGAGGGTAGCATTATGCCTTCCCGGGTTCGAATGCGTTTCAGTTCCACCAGTTCAGGGAATGAATTTCACTGAATCTACGTGTTGAAAAACGCTCGTATTGTTCTGTGAAGTTTCTTCAGTGAATGAACTGAATATGAGCTCAGTTCCTGAACTGACTGGAGAGAGACGGGATCGACCCCCAACCCTGGCGGCGCTGAGCGCTGGCGGGGCGACACGCTGCCCTGATGAGATCAGAACCCTGTGACCGCAGCCTCGTTAATTACTCCTGCCGCACGGGGGGGGCGGGGGGAGGGGGTAGTCTTACATCAGGTCAAGCGTGGCGGGACGGGGTCCCCCCCCTACTCCTGCCAGCGCGTGCTGACGTCATCGTGTGGTGCCCCACGTCAGCAGAGACCCGGACACGCGAGGGACGGGCCCGAGCGCACCCCAGCCCCGGCCGGGGGCTGCCTGGGGGGCCAGCTGCACGCGGGGTCAGAGGTCGGAGCCGTAAGCCAAACGGAGCGTTGTTATTGGCCCAACGGGCTGCCACCCTGACACTCGAGTCGCTGAGCCTCATGGCACGGTCCAGGCGGAGTGGGGCCGGTATTCTGAAAACACCCCCCCTCCTCCTGAGGGGGCATGAGGGAGTGCTGTTTCTGATCTCCAGGCTAACCCCTGGTCTGGAAGTTATTGTGCAATAACGCGCGCCTCCCACAGACGCCCCCCTCAGCGCTGCATTAATGGAGGTCATCTGCTTCGCTTTATCTTCAAAAACGGCCCTGTTTGTGTTTTCTGATTCCCCTATTCAAAACAGTGGGGTTTCCTTCTCTAGGTCAAAAATGACAGCTTCCTTTCTAGTTTGTCTTAATTACAGACTTTGGGGCAGAGTAATCTGGCCCAGATATAATTGATATTGTCACATATTTACATACTTACGTTTGCGCTTAGTCGCGTTTCAGTAGAATATTTACGTTACTCGTTTTCGTTTAGGTTTCCATCCGAGCCGCTGTTTCAGAGAGGAATGAGAAAAAAGTACGAGAGGCCGGCAAGGCAATCGAATGTTTATCCCTCTTATTTATAAAAACTTCATCTACCTTTTTTGGAACTCTGACCCCACACCCCGTAGATAGCGGACAGCAGAGAAGCGGAGCGCTGTTTGAGCCGCGCAGGAGCAGCTGAACTTCGTGACCCCTCCCTGCCCAACGGGCCGAGGGCCAGTGACGGCAGCAGCGCTGAAACCGAAGACCCACAGCCCTCTTTATGAATTATGAACTCCATATATGTTTTCAAAGCATCTGAGGCCCGGCAAAAAAGCGTGACCAAAAGACGGCCCCCCCCCGGCTTGATTTACGCCCTCCCGCGACGCCCCGGAGACGCGCGATTGGCCGGCCGCTGCCCCCCCTCCCGCTGTCGGGCGAGGCATCCTTCCTCTTGCTGTGATTGCGCTGTCAGCTTCTTGTGCGGCGCGGGCGGGCTCGCTCCCGGCCCCCGCGGGACCCCGGCTCAGAGACAAACGATCGGCCCCGCCGCTACCCACAATCCCTCTGGATTCATAACGGTGCGGTGGCCCTTTGCCCCAAAAAGGTTTATTTTTTTCCTCCTTTACCGAAGATGCCGCTTTTTTGATTTGTTCCGTTTGGTGATGAGAAATGCTCAGGTTTTTGTTTGATAGTTGTTTATTTTTTGAAAGTCCAATGGCATTTTGTGCTCTTCTTTCTGTGATTAACCTCTGTCGTATTCAGACATGTTGTCGTTGAGAGTGGTTTTCTTTTCATTTGTTTTGTTTGTTTATTTAGGCTTTATTTACCCCGGGAGGTCTTACTGCCATCGACATGTCTTTCAGAGGAGCCCAGCCACAGCCAAACAAACATTAGCAGACAGAATATTAAAACAGTACAAATAAACATTGTTAAAACTCGCAGTATTAAAAGAAGAAAAATTGACAATACATAAGCATTATGTAAAGCAGGTTCTAGTTTCAGTTTTTAAACAATGGTTTAGGGATTTAAAATTACTAAGAGGAATAAACGCTGTAATTTGGCGATTAGTGGCAGATGGTTTCAGCTCCAAGGGGCGTTATAAATTAGTGCCATTTTCCCCAACTCTGAATCGTGTTGAGATGCATTACAAAGTCATTGCTCATTAGACCAAAGGTTATAGTTTGATGTGGACCTGTTGAAAAATCTGCAGAGGTAGACTGAAGGCTTACCAATAAGGGCTTTATAAATGAAAATGTGCCGGTGTGTCCGTCTGCAATGGCTCAGGGACTGAAGACCAGTTGACTCTTAAAGGTTAGAGCGGTGGGTAAGATGTTTCACATGACAGATGAAACAGATTTCACTGTGAAAGAGGGTATCCCGTCTAAAATTTTTGATGATGCATGCATATACAGAACATCACCATAATCAGTTAGCAATGGAAAAAAGTGGCTACAACCAGCGTCCTTCTTGCTACCTTAAACCAGTTTAGACCTGTGTAAGTGCTACCAATAGAAAAAGCATTCTGCGTGTTTCACATCTGTCAACGATATTTCATTTCCATTTAATAATTGGCCCAGAAAACTCACTTTTCCATCATAATGTATCAACTTAACGGGTGCCATATTGAAACAATTAGTAAATATATGTCTGTTCACTCAGCAAATGGAGGCTTGTTTGGTCTTTCCTCTTGTTTGGTCAAGACGTAGGTCCTGACCATTTGTTGAACACGCTGGACTCATTAAACTGGCCTTTCTATCAAAATAAGACATTTATGAGTCAGTAAATCAGTCAGTCTGTTTTATTCCATATAGTAAAATTGCTATTAAAAAACAAAACAAAACACACAAAAGTAAGAACAAATAAAACGTTTGTAAGTGTGATGCTGTGTACAAACTGGAGGTTGGAAATGCCTTGCACTTAAAACTTAAAACTTCAATTTGTTGCACATATATCTTCTTAGGTTTTCTCAGTTGAAGTTTTTTGGGTTCATTCAGATGAACCTATATATTTTCACCTGAGAAAAACGACAAAATATGTGCAACAAAATTAAATAAAAATTTTAGGTTTATCCAGTGAAACATTTTCTTCAGTGTACATCTGCACAGACTGGAAATACTTGCATGAGTGCTTTGCTGATCCTGCTTGCCCTGTGTCTGTAGGTGTCGCTGGTGCAGTGGACTGAGAGCGTCGGGCTGACCCTGGTGGGCCGGGATCAGTCCTCCATGCAGCTGAGGACCCCTAGTGGACAGATTCTGAACTTCACCATCTTGCAGATTTTCCCCTTCACCTACGAGAGCAAGCGCATGGGGATCATTGTGAGGGTAAGGCCTGGAAGCTGGGTGTGTATTTTACAGCAAAGCAGGCAGTTAGAGGTATTTGTCCCAAAGGAATTATAAGCAGGTATATACAGGTATATCACAGGCTGCAGGATCTCACCGGGCAGGTAAATGTAACCTCCTCTGGCCTCAGACGGTCCTCTGGCCTAAAGGTCCGTCCTCCAGTTCCTTACAGATGTTTTGAGTAAGAAACTGGGGTATCGCTGACTATCGCTACAATATGCACTTTCTATAACTAAAAGGTTACACGAAGGCTCAGTGTTGTGTACTGTACGTTGGGAGTACTTGGAAGTTTAGCAAATACATTAAAAACACTGCTGGATTGCTCAGAAAATATGCTGATTCGGCAGATCAACAAACTAAAGATGTTTTTTTCTTTTGAACTTAGAAAGCTATCCACTAACCATTTAGATGAGAAATTTTTAGTCGTTCAAGGATAGACAGTGATTAACTTTAAAAGGACCTGTCTGATTGAAAAGTTTTCACAGGCTGTCTGACGTTCTTGCAATTAAGTGGCGTTGATCGTTTTGAAAGGCCCCAGACCCAAAACTTGGGCTGCCATTTGCTTAAGTACGGTGTCCCTGTCTTCAATAGCATGTGCTACGTTTAAATATCACAATGAGAAAGCCAGAGTGCAAAGCTGGCTTGCGGCAGTTCTGAGAGCGCACCGCTACTGCTCATGCAGGCACAGCAGTAAGGCTAATCTGCAGAGTTCCCCCTCCCGGCTCCCCCGCTACATTTAACCACACACAGCGCCTCTGCTCACTGCTGAAACAACCGCAGGGGACGCTCTGGCTCTCGTACTCAGCGAAGGTTTTCAAACTCTTGCGTTCTCCACCCTATCTGAATTGTTTCATTTTTCGATTTGAAATGTTTTCTCGCTGCAGGCCTCGGTTATTGTGCGTCGCTTCGGATAAAAGCTTCTGCCGAATAAACGTAACATAACGGACAATCGGAGTACCCCCGCTGTTGCGGAGCGATGTACCGTGTTAGCGTACCTGAGAGAATCCGTGTTAGCGTACCGCCGCGTGTTCATCACCAGTCAGCATTGTGCTGCTCCCTATGGGCCAGACCCTCACTTGATGAGTTAAGTGCTTTTTACCCACTCACAGCCACGCTGGACCTCTGAGATACACACATTGTCATTTGAGCTGCCCATTCGCTTAACTCCGAAGTGGGTGGTCCCCGCGGAGTTACACTGAATATAATTAAATTAGGCTTTTCCAACCCACGCAGATGGAAACTCTGAATTTGACCGGGGTTCCCATTCTGCTGCTGGTTCTCTTTTAAAGACCCATTATTAAGTGCTACAAGGCATGGGTGACTTAAATAGTAATATGTATATGCAGTGCTGTGAATAAGTATTTGCCCCCTTCCTGACTTCCTCTAATATTGCTTATTTGTCTTACTGCATGGTTTCAGATCTTTAGACAAAATGTAATATTAGACAAAGGGAAACTGAATAAACACAAAACAAATTTTTAACATTTTTAATAAAAGAGGTATCAAACACCCATATGACCCATTCATCTTTTTAAAAAATTATCTTTATGGTAAGTGCTTTGTTTTGCATTCCTGCACTAAAAGTGCTGTATAAGTAATGGTTGATTGATTGATTGATTGATTGATTGGCATTAGGTTGGCATTGGCGACATAGCTCAGGAGGTAAGACCGATTGTCTGGCGGTCGGAGGGTTGCCGGTTCAAACCCCGCCCTGGGCGTGTCGAAGTGTCCTTGAGCAAGACACCTAACCCCTAACTGCTCTGGCGAATGAGAGGCATCAATTGTAAAGCGCTTTGGATAAAAGCACTATATAAATGCAGTCCATTTACCATTCATATTAAGTTAGAGTTGATGTTCAAGTAACCGTAAAACCAAAAATTGCCATAAAATCGAATTGTTCAAATCAGTTATGTCAGTATTGCATGTCAACCCATTGTTGTCCAAGCCAGATTCTGGCCCATATATTATTTTAATTTAATTAAGAACATCAATTTATTAAATGACCATTGGAAATTGTTTTTCTCTGGTTATATAAACATGGCCGCCTTAGAATTGTTGTTTTATCATTTTTGAACAGCTGTTTCAGTTTTTCAGACTTCAAAGAACTTAGAAAATGATGTGGCCATTTAAGATGATCTTGGCTGGCTTCTTTAGCTGGCTTATCTCCGGCATGACAGTTCATAAATTATGCTTCTGTCGGAATTGTTAGCTCATCTCTCCTGTTGCTGTTTTTAATGATGATTGAAGGTTGTACCGGTGGAAGTTGCTTTTGGACTCACCACAAACTACATTATGAATGTTTTTTTAATATACGTGGAATTGCTTGCTGGAAGAGATTTCCATATTCACAAATTAAATCTATTTACTGAATTTTGTAGCCTAATTCTGAATGCTTGAAATGGTGACATTGGTAATACGTATGACCCAGCACTTGATTAAAAATAATCTAAGGTAAATATATTTTTGACTAACAGATTGCGGGGTAAACATATTTAGTTATTAATTTTGTAAAATGCTTCTGTGAAGTGTATTGCATTTCAACAGTTAAATTATGTTTGCTGACGTAGCAGTCTTTTTAGCTCATGCTGTATTTTTGAATGTAGCTTACTATTTCTTCCCTTGAGTACCCGGGCACTACAGATGCTAGAAAAGGTCATCCGTAATATGTTTCCCCTCCTGAGAGTCCGTATGTTTTGGAGCAGATAATTGCCGACCACGTCCAATTTACCGGACAGTTTGATATTATCTGAGAACGGGCTAGCCCCGCTCTGAACTCCGCGTGAAGGAAATGGCTAACCCCGAGTGTTCAGATGCCAAAATGTTTTCATTGGCTGGTCCTGGTTAGAATCGCTCAACCTCAGGAAGCGCGAGTTAGCGCACGGGTTCCCCGAGGAAAATCCTTTCAAACACTCTTTACGGTCCCCATCGGATTCCACAAACAAGCGTTCATTTCTGTGCACAAGCCAAAAAAGAAAAAAACACAAAAGAAAATCAAGTGCGTATTTCCCGCCGACAACTGAAAATAGGTCATCCTTGAACGCGCGATTCAGAGAGCTTTGAGTTCACTTTGAGGTATGTTATGTGCAGTAAGGACAGCAATTAACCCTGACTGGTTTGCAGTGAAAGTGGCTTTTCTTTCCTCCCTTGCTGAGACATTGCGGCCCTTCCCAGCAATTTCCTGTGATTGACTGCCTTTCAGCAGCACAAATATTTATAAACATTCGATTAGCATAAACGCAGGAGCGAGGAGTCGCTTTCACCGTGTACACAGAAAAAGAGGCTTTGGATAGAAGGTGTTTTATCAGTTACCGCTGGGCCAGCTGTTTATATTTCAAGCAAGTCAGCTTTTCCAAGTGCATGTCAAATGTAAGATAGTGCAAACAAAACATGTAAGATGAAAATGGTGTGGTGGTAATAATTATGAATTAGGATTATAATATTTATTTTTGTAGACCTGAGTATTTATATTTGTCAGAGATTGCTTTGTGACTTTTGTAATGGGTACATTTTAACCCTTGTTAAATGTTTTAAACTTGTCAAAACCAACATTATAAGAAACAAAATGCACGCAGCATTAATATTTTATGGCACTTGTAGATATAACTTATTATGTCTTGCGTATATTTTTAAAGTAACCTTCGATGTGCTTTTGGTGAAAAGCTGATGTTTTTGGAGCCTCTTTCACACGATTTGTCCACTATGCTAAATGTGTCCATACGCATGGGGGGTAGTAGTCCATATAAAGTCAAAGTCTGTGAAAGTCCTTTTGTCCCGTTTTTCTAACAACATCATGACCTTTTTTTCCCAGGACGAGTCCACTGGAGAAATCACTTTCTACATGAAGGGCGCAGACGTGGTCATGGCTGGCATAGTGCAGTACAACGATTGGCTGGAGGAGGAGGTAACGCCCCTTTTATGGACCAGTAATCCTACAGTCATACAATATATATGGCTTTTTTTTCCCCCCTTTAACAAAAATGGTCTGTGTTTTGATGGCACACAAAGGGAATTAATCATTCTTATCATTAAATATGCAATCAGGGTATTTCCTGTCTAAAAATAGGGCTTCGGTAGTGACTGTGTGATGACGACTGCGGTCAGTCTGGCTTCACTGCCATCGTCAACATAATGTGTCATCTCCCTGTATTTTGATACATTTGAATGTAAAGTGGTTCGGATGTTTATGTATTTGTCTTTGTACAATGAAATAGCTTACTTAAACTATAGTAGAAAATAAATTACTGGTTCAGTGTCATTTTTGTCATCAAACAATTCTAGTGTTGCATGACATAGCTTGTAATGACAAATAATTTCTGTCTCTCTTAACCCAACAACACCCTATTACAGAATATCTGTATTTCCATCAGGTTTTAGGTCATCGTAAAAAAATCTGTGCTTATTGCATTATGAATCGGACACATCCTGTATTGACCCCAGTTTTCTTTAAATGAGTAATTTTAGCTCTGAAATTTATGTAGATAACACAATTGAGATATGCATGACCTGGCAGTGCACTATAGCGTCACTATTTTGGTTGTATTTCAGTTTGATGCTCTTTCCACCCCTGTGGGTTCTTAGTGAATCATGGATCATTTTTGTTCTCGGATGGTTTAAGTGGTGTAAAACCATTGCAGACCTTTTATGGATTGCCCCCTCTTTTCTGTGTAACAGAATGACAGGGTCCTCATGGGCTTTATAAATCTGAAGAAAAATTAGCTTTGCAACCTACAAAAATGCCAAGTTGCTCACACGCATCAGTCGACTCGTTAGCAAGGTAGCTATCGTTGAATTCGGTCAAAATGCCAAAATCAATACTGTCCAATGTGTGTACTTTATTTGGATTTCAGAAATATAAATGAGGTCCTGCAAAAGATTATACTGTTGTAAAAGCAATAGTTCCATTTTTTAGGCAATTATTAGTTAGCCAGCCAGTATAAGGAGTTAGTAAGGAGAGTCCAAGGGAGGATTTGAACTTGTGCCTGTCCGTTGTCCAAAGGTCCCACAAGCAAAGGCACTACCCAGTGACCCAATAGTGAAGTAGCTGCCAGGGCTGCAAACCATCAAAAGTAGCCTTTAATTATGGTTGGGAGTATAGAGTGTCAGGACACATTGCATTGGTTCCTCCTAGCAATACACCAGGCTAAGAGTTATTGTCAGTGTGAGATATGCCTGTCCCTCAATACCCTGTTCTGCTATGTGGCCTGTTGTGTGTAAAATAATCTCTGACTCTTCTATAGCACTGTGTGTGACCTGTAGGGCATAAAATAGTGTCCCTCCTGTAATACTATGTATGGCCTGTAGGGTGTTAAAAAATCACTGCCTGTGACCTGTAGGGTGCAAAATAGTCACTGGCCCTCCTGTACTACTTTGGGTGCTTTATAGGGTGTAGAATAGTTAGTGGCCTTTGGGTGTACATTAACCGAGTGCACACTCTTCAACTGTGGTTCTCCTTGTGTGACAGAAGGGGGCAGTGCAGTAACCTCAAGAGGCGCAATTATTTATTGAAAAATCGGGTGGGGCAGGGTTGTGGAAAAGACTATTCTATTGTATTTTGACTGCATTTTGAAACTCTTTCAGTGTGGGAACATGGCCAGGGAGGGCCTGAGGGTTTTGGTGGTCTCCAAGAAGTCCCTAACCGAAGAGCAGTACCAGGACTTTGAGGTGAGGTCCGCCTGCAACCGGAAAGAGATGCTACCTCCCCCCCACACACACACACACAGTCTAGCCTGTCACTGTCGCATGGTTGTCTAGCCGTCTGGTGCACGAGCCAGCCAGTAAAGCACAGAGACGGTTACTTTAGAGAGGGATGCAAATCACGCCCAACCCAGCAGCGAAACGTAAGCCTTCGGTATCCCTCCCCCCTGCCCCCCCCCCTTGGCCCCCCCTCGGCTGTTGGAGCTGACTGGGAATAAGCCGGCCCGCCCCGCGAGCAATCACAGCAGCCGACGGGCCAGCGCACCCAACGAACAGCCAAGAGTATCGAGTAGCGGCGGAGACGGCGAGACGCGGAGACGGCGGAGGGCTGCGGCGGGTCGCTAAGCGCCGCGGCGGGGCTTGGCAGCGGGCAAGGGATGCCGTTTTCCGCGGCTCCCCGGGGCGGCGGGCAGCCCCCGCCCCCCCCCCCCCCGCTGCAACCCCTCGGCAGCTGGCGAAGGAAGCACATAATCGCGCGATGGGGTGGGATGAGTGAGTCATGGGGGTGAGTCACCGGCGTGCCTGCCCGGGTGACTCACCCAGACCGTTTTGGCTTTATCTCACTTTTAGCTTTTGGGCCCGAGCCTGCTGGGGGGAGGGAGGCCGTGACTCGGTGCCAGCTGACCTCCGCAGTCCTGCCGCGGGACCCCCACTGCATCCCCCACCCCCATGGTTTTCCCCCATTTAAAATAGTGTGCCTGCTTAGTGTATAAAATATGTCCCTGCTGCTAGTTATCCCCCCTGATGTGGAGCGCACTATATCTATGTCCCAGCTGCTCCTAAATAAAGCTTGCAGATGTTGGGAGTCTCTCCAGTGTAAGCGATATGGCGGAGGAGAGCTCCCTTTGGTTCCGGGCCAGCGTCTACCACGTCGACAGGGTCGGGCCGTGCTCATGTGGAAATCGCAGTCAATTCACAGTCAATTCGTAGCAAATGCTCTGTGACGAGCCGCGCTCTGGTTCTTATATTATGAATCATTATATAACTGCAGCTGCCTTCGGCACGGAATGGCTGCCAGCTGCTGCCGGAGCAACGTTCCTGTTTCATCAGACGTCTGCGCCGGTCTTATTCGGGCTTGTGTCGGGTCAGCCCCGGTAAAGAGTCCTGTTCTGGTTCTGGCCCGACAGGCCCGCTACGTCCAAGCCAAGCTGAGCGTCCACGACCGGTCCCTGAAGGTGGCCACGGTGATCGAGAGCCTGGAGATGGAGATGGAGCTGCTGTGTCTGACCGGGGTGGAGGATCAGCTGCAGGCCGACGTGAGGCCCACCCTGGAGATCCTGCGCAACGCTGGCATCAAGGTCTGACACCCTACCCCCCCACCCCCCCACGCCACCCCCCTCCCCGTTCGGCTAATTTTCATTCAACTCAGGAGTCTTTATCGCAGCGTTTTGCTGGGGAAAAGGTTTACCATGATAAATAAAAGATAAAATAACAAGAAAAACTTGTTGGGAAACTTCTACACATCCATTGACTTTTAATTGATAATATCTGTGGACTATAAATAAAGTAGGCCTTCAGTTTGCCACTATAGTGGTTTGCTCACAACCTATGATCTTTTTTTACTCTCTGTCTCTGCTTCTTCCCCCTTCGGCCCCCTGTCCCTTTCTGATTGCCCCCTTCCACGTCTCTGTCTCTCTGTCTCGACCTTTGACCCCGTGGTGTGACGCTCGCCGCTGCTCTCGTTCCCCAAGGTGTGGATGCTGACGGGAGACAAGCTGGAGACGGCCACCTGCACGGCCAAGAACGCCCACCTGGTCACCCGCAACCAGGACATCCACGTCTTCAAACCCGTGAGTGCAGAGCGAGGCCCCTCCCCTTCCTCTCCCCTTCCCCGACCTTCCCGCCACCGCCGGAGTCGGCTGATCATCCCAGATCAGGAGCTTGCCGGGACAGCATCCCAACCGTCAAACTACAGGAACGTACTAGATTCAGACGTTAGCCTAGCCTAGCTGCTACGGGCCTGATCACAGCTGCTTTTAACAGCAACAACTCCTTCTTCCCCCCCAGTGGGAGTAATTGATGACTAAATAAAATGCAGATATGGGAAGTGAAATCGCCGGGGAAGGTTCTGTCACGACTCTACGTGATTCTGAGATAGATCTGGTTCATTTCCCGTTTAAAATCATCTGTAGCTCTTTGGAACGTGCTCTGTGGTGGGAATGCAAGGCCTTGGCTGGCCTATAAATCACCTTCCACAGGCGTGAGCGCTTCCTGAGTTCCTAAACATTCCAGGTAGCGCTTTAAACCAGAAGAGGGTCAGTAGAGCGGGACCCCAGGGGAGGGGGGGGGAGCTTCCTAATCTTTTTCGCAGGCCCCTACCCTCTCGCTGGCTTTGATACGGTCGTTGCCCCCGCTTCCCTTCCGCACATCTCCCACAGCGACAGGGGAATCTGCCACGGAAGGTTCCGGAATGCTTGAGCCAGAGCAGCAGTTTTCGGGGGAAGGTCGAAAGAAGGGCTGGCGCGCCGTGGAAACGGGCGTTGCCCCGGGAACGCCACCCGGGTCGGCTCCCTCGGCCGGTCAGAAGCCACCGTCCCGCCCCCTGAAATGAAACGACCTTGCAACATTATCGCACGGGGGCGGGAGACCAGCACGGCGACGGGTTCGAGTCCGAGATACGTCGTCATCCAACTATGACCCGGGAGTCCGCGCGGTCGGGCTCGTCCCACGGTCGTCATGCAGGTTTTCTCACGTTGCCGATAGCCCGCGCGGTGCACACAGGCTATCGGCCGTTGTCAGTGAGAGACACACCTGTCCTCTGACCTGCCCTCGATCTCTCCTGTAGTACCGAGTGCCTACTGTTCAGCACCAACATTACCGAGTAAGCAAATACACTGTTAAATGGAGGAAAAACTGTAGATTCCAAACTAGGGAGAAAAAGAAAGGTGTGTTACAGAAGGAAATGAAAGAAAGAAAATTCCGGACGGTCAGCCGAAGTCCACGTGACCACTAGACTGAGGGCTTGCTTTCAGAGGACACGTTCTCAGTTAGTGTTGCTCTTTGCCGCTGTCTTCACTGTTTCCACCTGATGGCTTTAGTCTCTGTGAGATAAGCGCTAATGAAATAACGACCTTCGGCGAGGGCGCTGCTAACCGTTATCAGGCTGGGGGGAGGCGTGACAGTTGAGGTTCTGCCGCGCTGCGGGGGGCCCGTGCACGTTCCTGCTGACCACAGCCCTGATTACTCTGATCCGCCCAGGTGACCACGCGCGGCGAAGCACACCTGGAGCTCAACGCCTTCAGGAGGAAGCATGACTGCGCCTTGGTGATATCGGGCGACTCTCTGGAGGTAAGTCCCCGCCCACAGACACACACACACACACAAGCTACTCCCAGCGTTCATCCAGGGAGCCCCCTGCAGTGGCTATCGAGTGGTTAGCAGTTAGCCGTTAGCCACAGCCGCCGCTTTCTTCATCGTAATTTTCATTTGATAAAAATGCAGGCCACAGCCTGACAGTTAGTGGTATCATGCACACTGGGCCTTGGAATACCCACAATCCTCTGCTTGCCTTGGTTTTGTGTAATGTTTCTGCTTAAATGTGGCCAGGGTGAAGGTATTTCGCAAAAGGGCATTAAGGAGAGCCAGAAATCTGACTGGAGGAAAGCCTGAGTTGCGTCAGAAGTTAGCACGTTAACTCGATGATCTTGCTTTGTGAAATACTCCCCTGCTCATTCCTACAACTGGTAAAGATGGAAGTTGACCATTATATTCACGTATAGAGGGTTCAGGGTTCAGATTTAATGCTAATTAACTGCAGTTGGATTTGCAAATCAGTATTTCTGTTACTGTTGTTTGCGGGAGGATTGCTGTCTTTTGAAAGCCATTTAGATCAGTGTCGTTTGATGTATTGCACTTCAAAATGAGTCATGCCATCCTAAAATTTGATTTGGGCTCCTGCCGTGGGCAAACAAAAATTGTCATCACAGGTTTAATTAACAGGAAGGAAAATACATATATCGATATTAATGAAGCCTGTCAAAGAAAATCAAGTTTGTTTCTGTGGGACAGAAGAACACAAACAACGTTACTGTGTGGTGCAGACAAATCAATATTTCAGCTCAATTTGAAACACTAACTAATGCATGTTCAGCGGCCATAACATGGATGTTTTGAAGGCCGGAAGCCTACCCATGAGTGCCATAGGAATAATTCATAAATAAAAGAATTCTTAAATTCATAAATTCATAAAAAGTAAAGCTAAAATAAAAGCTGAAACTGTCAATAATCTCAAAAAATATTATCCCATTGATAACACACTCTCAAACGTAAGCTGATAAACATCTTTCCTTAACTTTGGCTTACAAATAAATGCAAAATGTGTTACCTTTTCAGTTAGTTCTTTAGTTCTGAGGTAAGTTTGGTGATTACTGAACAGGCCAATCACATCTGTGATGGGAGAAAGGCCCTTGCTGCTGTTTGTGAGTTGAAGTTAAGGTGTTGTGGGGGTGCGGGTGAGCGTTCAGGGCACGCGTGGCTGAACGGTGCCCTCTGCGGACTGGCGCTGTGCCCGCAGGTGTGTCTGAAGTTCTACGAGTACGAGTTCATGGAGCTGGCGTGCCAGTGCCCGGCGGTGGTGTGCTGCCGCTGCGCGCCCACGCAGAAGGCCCAGATCGTCCGGCTGCTGCAGGAACGCACCGGAAAACTCACCTGCGCCGTCGGTGAGCCCTCCCTCCCTCCCTCCCCCCCCCTCACCATTCCCTTTCCTCCTCCGTTTCTCAATCCCTCCCTCCCTCTCTCGTCATTCCCTTTCTTCCTCCCTCCCTCGTGCTCCTCGTCATTCCCTTTCTTCCTCCATCCCTGAATCCCTCCCTCCCTCCCTCCCTCCATCCCTCGTGCTCTGCATCGTTCCCTTTCTTCCTTCGTCCCTGAATCCCGGGCCTTCCCCAGTCCCAGTTCAAACACGAGTGCAGATCAAATACAAGTCACGTTCACATTCAATGTTCAGTTAACATAAATGCTGCATGTCAGTGTGAGGTAAACTTTTGGTCACTTTTCGTTTTAGTTGGCGTAATTTCCGTGTCGTATTAATACTTTGTGACTGGAAGTCTCACAGTTAGAAAATGTCATGCGTCTTTGAAGCATGCGTAGTGACATTCGGTTGAGCCTTTCGTACGGCTTTCCCAGAATGCACCGCGTGACTTGAGCAGCGGAGTGCCAGGCTCGTTACCGAGTGTCAGAGAAATGTGCGGGGCGCTGAGCAGCTGCTCTTTTCTCACAGGGGACGGAGGAAATGATGTGAGCATGATCCAGGAAGCGGACTGCGGCGTGGGAGTGGAAGGAAAAGTGAGCGCTCGCCTTATCTCTCCGGCGCGCGTCTGTTTCCTGCCGAGCCCGGGCCATCTGCCAGGGGCTCCGCTCGTCCGCTGCCGCCCTTTCACACACACCTTCACTTTCTACATTTCGCATCTTTTTTATTTCTCCCCCACCCCTTCGTCTCCTGGGGTTTTTGGAATTACATTGTTGTCCAGATCAGACGGCTAATGCTATGTGAATATTGGAACTGTCACACAGACCCGCACGCCAGCTTCCAGGTTGTAGCATTAGGGTTTTCCATGCATTTCTCCATTTCCCCTGTTTTCCTTGGCGGTATGAACCCTTTAAGGTATAAAATCACAGCATGTAATTAGAATGTTCTTAACTGAACATTCTAAGGCTGATGTAACAGTCACTTCTGATAAGTGAAAGCAATGGAGTTCTAGAACACTGACTTAGAATAAAACAATAAATAAAAAAAGCATTACAAAAAACCTCTTCTTCATGGGGTTAATGCATGGGCCCAGGGCTGAACGGCCGGAGACCTCTAGAGTAGGCCCCGTGTCCCTGCAGGTTTCAACAGGGCGGTGAAACAGAAGTGGCAGAGCGGGACATCACCGTATTTTTGGAATGTAGTGACTGGGCCTTTGAGCTTTCTGGCAGCTAGGCTAAGCTAGAGCAGCTCTGCGTCTAAAACCCCCCCTGCTCATTTTACGGCCCTCTCCGTTAGTAAAAGAAACTTAAGAACTTGTGTGTTTTTTTAATGGTCTCAGAGTAAAAAGGTCTTGAAACACTTATATTTCTGTATCTTTCCTCTCAGGAAGGGAAGCAGGCCTCTCTGGCTGCCGATTTCTCCGTGACCCAGTTCAAGCACCTGGGGAGGCTGCTCATGGTGCACGGGAGGAACAGCTACAAGCGCTCGGCGGCGCTCAGCCAGTTTGTCATCCACAGGAGCCTGTGCATCAGCACCATGCAGGTACGCCGGGCGGGGCGGGGCGGGGCGCGGCGCGGCCGGCGGACGGAGACGTGAGTCAGAGCGCGGCGGGGCCCCGCTGGCGCGAGCGGCCGGCCGGCGGCTGAGTCACCGGGCCCGGAGCCGGGCCTCCCCGCCTCGCTCTCGCTCTCGCTCTCGCTCTCGCTCCTGCCCGTCAAAGCCCCGCTCGCCGCCCGCCAGACCGCCGTGATTCACTCGCTAATCGCCCCACTTACACGTGAAGAGCATCCAGCTGAACCACAGAGCGCTTTGAGCGAAGCCTGAAACGGCAGGCCGCACTTAACCCTTTCCTGCCCGCTCCCCCTTCGCCCGCCGCAGTGTCTAGTGGGCCTGGGGCCAGTAACAGAACGGAGCCACTGAAAGCGATATCCTCACAGTTAAGCTCTGCTTCTGGCCCTTGAAGGAAGAAGGAGGCCGTTTAAAGCCTGTGCTGATACAGAGAGAAGCGAAGGCATTTCCTCCACACATCTGTATCGCATTGTGTCCATGGCAGGCTGGATGGCCCTGCATTCAGTCGTGTTACTCATTTGTTACGGCAGTAAACAAAAACGCATTTTTTGCATTTTTACGATGCGCTTGTAACACTGGCAGTCAGACAGTTCTTTCTGCATGGGGCTGTGATGGCACTCCAGAGATTTCACTAACAGGCCTAAATTAATTGGGTAATGGCTTGAGTGAAAGCCAGGGGATGCAGAAGCGTTGTCAGCGTCTGCTCTGTCTTCCCTCCAGGCCGTGTTCTCCTCCGTCTTCTACTTCGCCTCTGTGCCGCTCTACCAAGGCTTCCTCATTATCGGGTGAGTGACATCGCCAGCCAAGCCTACGCCTGTCTGCTGTGAACCTGTGTCTGTTACGAACCTGTGTCTGCTATGACCCTGTGTCTGCTACGAACCTGTGTCTGCTACGAACCTGTGTCTGCTACTAACCTGTGTCTGCTATGACCCTGTGTCTGCTACAAACCTGTGTCTGCTGTGACCCTGTGTCTGCTATGAACCTGTGTCTGCTATGACCCTGTGTCTGCTACGAACCTGTGTCTGCTGTGACCCTGTGTCTGCTATGACCCTGTGTCTGCTATGACCCTGTGTCTGCTATGACCCTGTGTCTGCTATGAACCTGTGTCTGCTACTAACCTGTGTCTGCTATGACCCTGTGTCTGCTACGAACCTGTGTCTGCTGTGACCCTGTGTCTGCTATGACCCTGTGTCTGCTACTAACCTGTGTCTGCTACGAACCTGTGTCTGCTATGACCCTATGTCTGCTACGAACCTGTGTCTGCTATAACTCTGTGTCTGCTATAACTCTGTGTCTGCTACTAACCTGTGTCTGTTATGAACCTGTGTCTGCTATAAACCTGTGTCTGCTACTAACCTGTGTCTGCTACGAGCCTGTGTCTGCTACGAACCTTTGTCCGTTGCGACCTGTGTCTATTGAACCTGGCCAGTGCAGTGCAGTCCAGAGCCATAAACCACAGCCACTTGTGGAACATAATCTATGTTTTCTAGCCAATCAAGCCAAGCCAAGGTGGTCATAAGGTGATGCGATTACAACCGGCAGCCCAAACACAAACTGCGGGACTGAGGAAAGTAGGTCAGCAGCGAGGGCAGGTGCCTGTCGGGCGCATACCGTAAAGCTTCCGCTCACTGCCCCCTGAGAGCGTGCCCAGCACCACGCTACCGTAAGGCTTCCGCTCACTGCCCCCTGAGAGCGTGCCCAGCACCACGCTACCGTAAGGCTTCCGCTCACTGCCCCCTGAGCGTGCCCGCACACGCTACCGTAAAGCTTCCGCTACTGCCCCCTGAGAGCGTGCCCAGCACCACGCTACCGTAAGGCTTCGCTCACTGCCCCCTGAGAGCGTGCCCAGCACCACGCTACCGTAAGGCTTCGCTCACTGCCCCTGAGAGCGTGCCCAGCACCACGCTACCGTAAGGCTTCCGCTCACTGCCCCTGAGAGCGTGCCCAGCACCACGCTACCGTAAGGCTTCCGCTCACTGCCCCCTGAGAGCGTGCCCAGCACCACGCTACCGTAAGCTTCCGCTCACTGCCCCCTGAGAGCGTGCCCAGCACCACGCTACCGTAAGGCTTCCGCTCACTGCCCCCTGAGAGCGTGCCCAGCACCACGCTACCGTAAGGCTTCCGCTCACTGCCCCCTGAGAGCGTGCCCAGCACCACGCTACCGTAAGGCTTCCGCTCACTGCCCCCTGAGAGCGTGCCCAGCACCACGCTACCATAAAGCTTCCGCTCACTGCCCCCTGAGAGCGTGCCCAGCACCACGCTACCGTAAGGCTTCCGCTCACTGCCCCCTGAGAGCGTGCCCAGCACCACGCTACCATAAAGCTTCCGCTCACTGCCCCCTGAGAGCGTGCCCAGCACCACGCTACCGTAAGGCTTCCGCTCACTGCCCCCTGAGAGCGTGCCCAGCACCACGCTACCGTAAGGCTTCCGCTCACTGCCCCCTGGAGCGTGCCCAGCACCACGCTACCGTAAGGCTTCCGCTCACTGCCCCCTGAGAGCGTGCCCAGCACCACGCTACCGTAAAGCTTCCGCTCACTGCCCCCTGAGAGCGTGCCCAGCACCACGCTACCGTAAGGCTTCCGCTCACTGCCCCCTGAGAGCGTGCCCAGCACCACGCTACCGTAAGGCTTCCGCTCACTGCCCCCTGAGAGCGTGCCCAGCACCACGCTACCGTAAGGCTTCCGCTCACTGCCCCCTGAGAGCGTGCCCAGCACCACGCTACCGTAAGGCTTCCGCTCACTGCCCCCTGAGAGCGTGCCCAGCACCACGCTACCGTAAAGCTTCCGCTCACTGCCCCCTGAGAGCGTGCCCAGCACCACGCTACCGTAAAGCTTCCGCTCACTGCCCCCTGGGAGCGTGCCCAGCATCACGCTACCGTAAAGCTTCCGCTCACTGCCCCCTGAGAGCGTGCCCAGCACCACGCTACCGTAAGGCTTCCGCTCACTGCCCCCTGAGAGCGTGCCCAGCACCACGCTACCGTAAGGCTTCCGCTCACTGCCCCCTGAGAGCGTGCCCAGCACCACGCTACCGTAAGGCTTCCGCTCACTGCCCCCTGAGAGCGTGCCCAGCACCACGCTCCCGTAAGGCTTCCGCTCACTGCCCCCTGAGAGCGTGCCCAGCACCACACTCCCGTAAAGCTTCCGCTCACTGCCCCCTGGAGCGTGCCCAGCACCACGCTCCCGTAAGGCTTCCGCTCACTGCCCCCTGAGAGCGTGCCCAGCACCACGCTCCCGTAAGGCTTCCGCTCACTGCCCCCTGAGAGCGTGCCCAGCACCACGCTCCCGTAAGGCTTCCGCTCACTGCCCCCTGAGAGCGTGCCCAGCACCACGCTACCGTAAAGCTTCCGCTCACTGCCCCCTGAGAGCGTGCCCAGCACCACGCTACCGTAAGGCTTCCGCTCACTGCCCCCTGAGAGCGTGCCCAGCACCACGCTACCGTAAGGCTTCCGCTCACTGCCCCCTGAGAGCGTGCCCAGCACCACGCTACCGTAAGGCTTCCGCTCACTGCCCCCTGAGAGCGTGCCCAGCACCACGCTACCGTAAGGCTTCCGCTCACTGCCCCCTGAGAGCGTGCCCAGCACCACGCTCCCGTAAAGCTTCCGCTCACTGCCCCCTGAGAGCGTGCCCAGCACCACGCTCCCGTAAGGCTTCCGCTCACTGCCCCCTGAGAGCGTGCCCAGCACCACGCTCCCGTAAGGCTTCCGCTCACTGCCCCCTGGGAGCGTGCCCAGCACCACGCTACCGTAAGGCTTCCGCTCACTGCCCCCTGAGAGCGTGCCCAGCACCACGCTACCGTAAGGCTTCCGCTCACTGCCCCCTGGGAGCGTGCCCAGCACCACGCTACCGTAAGCGGAAGGCGAGAGAGCGTCCCGACATCTTTCCAGACTGTCTGGGTTGCGAGACTGTCGGCTAAGGAGCGGGAGGCGGGGGGGGGTGTCTGGGGGGTGGGGGGGTCCCTGACTCACCCCGACTGCTCCGTTAGCCGCACGCCGCCGCCCCCCCTCTCCCTCCCCCCCCGCATTCGGCCCGCTTTAGGAGTTCAGATACTGGCTGCATGAGGTCATGTGTGCTCCACGGGCCAAAATGGGAAAAAAAGGAACCCGAGTGTTGAAAACCGAGACGTTTCCTTCAGCCCGGAGAAACTGAAGAGGTTCTGCGAGTCTCCGCGCGGATTTACAGCGCCCGCTCTCGCACGATTCCTGGAGGCCGAATCGCCGCCGACTAGCAGAAGTAAAAATTAGGCATAATTTAAGAAAGTTATGGGAAGATTTGGGCCTTTTGGATTTGTGTAACATTAGTCAGAGTAGCTGTCCAGTAGAGCTCTTTAAAAGTAGCCCTGACTGAAAGGCTTCCCTGTGCAGTTAGTCATTCTGGTCAGTCACACTTGATCAAGTAGGAAAAACGTTGGCGTAAAAAAGAAAATATACAATTTGTCATCGGAGTCACAGCAACAATATTTATCAGTCAGATGTTTTTAAAGCACTTTTTTTTGTGGGAAACCTTTATTACTTGTGTCTTGTGTCAGTAGTGGTGAACACACACGCAAAATGCAATAATTTATGACGTCTGAGAACTACCGAATAAATAATCGATAAAAGTATTTCCTAGCTTCATAGATTTTTAACCACAACGTTTTTTTTTTTTTGCCAAAATCTGACAGAAGAACAAAATCATACGCTGAACTAAAAATAGCCAGGACGTATTTCTAAATATCAGGCCCTGTTTACATAATGGATTGAGCTGACGCATCAAATTTCTTTATATTTGATACATGGGGCGTAACCGATTCTGTGCATTTAGACGGGCATCGCATTTCAGCTGGTTTTTAGCTGTCGGTGCGCCATCCGATCTGGTAACCAGCGTTACGGTGATGCGTCGCGACCCCCAGACGGGCTTAATATGGCCGCTGTTTGGCGATTCAGGTCCGTGTCCGTTTTCTTGCGTTTTCACTACAATCAGAAACGACACTTGGACATGACATTTGGATTTGTTGGATAAGTAAGTGTATGAGTGTAAACCAGAGGGCAGTCATCCGATTACCTCACATTTATCTACGCTGAAATCTGTTTTATTTGGTATGATTGGTGTTTTGAGTACAGTACTGGCGCAAATTATTGAATCACATAAATGCATTATGTCCATTATGGTTCTCATTTTTTGCTATTATAAATGTAATGAGTGTAATGGCAACATAAAAATTTTGAATTATTTAGCAGTTGTGTTAAACAAGTAATTATCATTGCACCTACGTAATTGCAGTCTGATGTATCTTACTGTTGGACATTTTTTTATCAGTTTGAAATTTTTTTTTTTTGTCCTGTACTTTTTTATTATAAAATTATAATGTTAAAAACTGATTTATTATTTTGTGAGAGGGAAGCTATCATGAAATAGTGGAAAAAAGTATGAGAATATCCCATTTTGAATGACGTGCTAATCACAATGATCGGGTAATTCCGATCTGTGCGTTTAGATGACGGTTGCATTGGCAGGTATCTGACTCCTATTGGATTTATTTCCAAGAATTTGGCCCAAAACGGATCTGAAATTGTTCGATTCCATGTGCTTTTTTACTGTTTGCTCGTTCGTAATACATATCTGATCTGTGCCACATGTGAGAGCGAAAAATGGGAATTGGGTCACTTTTACCAGACGGTGTAAATGTAGACTAAGAGTACTGAACTTCTTTTTAGCACGGTGTTTCCATAATTTCTGCCAATACGGTCCGCTGTCGTCCCACAAAGCCAAGCCACGGATTCAATCATCCTTTCCCCTTTTTCGGTCTCAAAATGACTGCGTAGTGCGTTAGATTTCTCACTACAGGCCCAATCATTTTCATTCACGCTGGTGACTTCTGAGGTTGCCAGATTGTGTTTGTGAAGAGGGAATCTCTGGTGAAATTGTGGGCCAGACTGAGGCTAAGTGTTGATTGTGCTCAGGCTGTAGAGGAGCTCCAAACCGGAAGGTCTGTCTCTGTGTTTCAGTTACTCCACCCTCTACACCATGTTCCCCGTCTTCTCCCTGGTTCTGGACAAAGACGTCAAGTCGGAAGTGGCCATGCTGTATCCTGAGCTTTATAAGGATCTCCTGAAGGTGTGTGTGTGTGTGTGTGTGTGTGTGCGCTCACATATGTGTTTGTGCATGCTTACAGTATGTGATTCAGTGCTTTAAATTGGGGATCTCAAACTCCAGTCCTGGAGAGCCGCAGTGTCTGCAGGTTTAACTCCAGTCCTGGAGGGCCGCAGTGTCTGCAGGTTTAACTCCAGTCCTGGAGGGCCGCAGTGTCTGCAGGTTGAACTCCAGTCCTGGAGGGCCGCAGTGTCTGCAGGTTGAACTCCAGTCCTGGAGGGCTACAGGGTCTGCCACCTGCTTTAGAATGCTCCTCCATATACTTTAACTCACCTAAATAAATTGATTGAGTCCCCTGATAAATTTAAAAGGAATTTGACATATATTTCAGTATCATCATACAGTCATAAATCCCTTTATCTTTAGCATTAATTGTTGTTTGATTTCCTGATTTTTACATTTTTTTCCCCATACAGGGCCGCCCTCTATCCTTCAAAACGTTTCTGATATGGGTGCTGATAAGTATTTACCAAGGTAAGTTTATTTTAAAATCAAGCACACTTTTTGCCTCACCTAATTATGTACATATGGTATTGATAAATATAACTCCAAATGAAATACTGGGTAAGAATGTATTGTAATGTGAAGTACTCTAAAGTAAAAAGAATTGCCCAAGGTCTTTAAAGGTGGCCAGTCTACAACTAGCAGAATGGAACACATGGCAGTTAGGGTTGCTGTGGTTACGGGAGTCATGGAGACGGAGGCAGGCTTCCAGTTCTGTCAGAGCTCTCTATGCAGGAAGTCTGTCATAACAAACGAGGAGTAGCGCGGCTGCTCTCCCCCACGCACACTACTCACACGGCATCCCCCAGCATCTTTTTCCCTGACGAGCCTCGATTGCGTAAACCTTCCCAAATGCCGCCAGAAGCTTTGTTTGTATCCCGTTCGAAAAAGAGACACAGCATCTGGGGTCACACGCCCGTCTGCGCGGGTCAAAATAAACTCCCAGATGAAAAGTGCGCTTTGCCACACCCCTCATCCACACAAGAAACACACACACACACACACACACCCACAGTTATACAAACAACTCCTGTGTGTGGCGAAAGCTCTTCTCCCACACACTTTCTTCCTCTCTTAATTACCAGAGTAGTGTTTATTTCATGCGTCTGTGGTCGTGAGATGTCAAGTAGTTTTCCCTTTTTTTCCCCCCCTGTGTGTCGTGCTCGTCCAGGTCCCTCCCCTCAGCGTTGTCTGCCCCTTCTGTTTAACCTTAAGTGGTTTCTGAAGTTTCTATTTATGTTCTATCATAGTGGTACTGTACATCAGCATTAGAATGTTCAGTTAAGAATATGTTTTTGTGTCTCACACCTTAAAGGGTTAAGCCCCAGATGGATTTCAGCACGCTAGTTCTGTGAATGACACAGAATTTGTTCTTGTTGTATATGGATCTCAACACCTTGTGGATTGTTCTATAATTTTATGACGATTGTTGTAATGTGTATCTTTATAATGTATTTAGAACTGAACTTTTATTTGATATATATTTGCGATACATATAAAAACGATATTTTTAATATAGTAATCACAAATTTATATGACACGTTTCTCCATTTCATATTATCTGAGTATGTGCGCTTTGAGACAGTCAAGTGGGGAATTTTCTAATGCGCTGGATCAAACACGTGGAATTGAACCCGAGTATCTTTCTGGGGTGACCGGGTTCATCTCCTTGTGTTGACACCCATTTTTCAATCACAGGAAGCATATTTTTTAATGTCAGGTTTCTGGGGTCACAATAACATGGCAAGAGGAAGTTATGGAAAAGTCTGGAACTACGGAAAAATGTGTTCTGTTCTCCTTCTCATCAGCGAAACATGACCCGTCTTGAATACCGCAGTCTTCTCCATTTCCAAACCCGAACAATAGCCCGTTAGTCCGGGTTCTCTTGCACCACGGAAGTTAACGCAGCAGGCCATCAATATCATTGGAATGATTGCTTGACCCTCGAGCCCTTATCTGAGATGGGAGTGAAGGAGCTTGCCAGTTTGAATCTACAGCAGGCCAGTTTACTGGGGAATAGTGTGAGGTCCAATGAGAACAATGCGTGTGCTGTGTGTGGAAGAAGTCTCAATCCGGAGCAGGTCTAGCTGCTCCAGTTCTTTTGTCTGTTAGTGATTCTCTGTGTGTGTGTGTGTTTTTGTATGTTAGCAAGGCTCTGTGTGTCATGTTAGCAACGCTCTGTATGTTTGTATGTTATCGACACTATGTTTGTATGTTAGCGACACTATGTGCTGTATGTCAGTGGTGCTCTGTGTTGTATGGTAGCAACTGTCATGTTAGCGACGCTGTCTGTATTTTAGCGACGCTGGGTGTGTTGATATATTAGTGACGCTGTATTGTGATGTGGGTCTGCAGGCAGTATCATCATGTACGGGGCCCTGCTGCTGTTTGAGTCGGAGTTTGTGCACATCGTGGCCATCTCCTTCACCTCGCTCATCCTGACGGAGCTGCTGATGGTGGCCCTGACCGTGCAGACCTGGCACTGGCTGATGATCGTGGCGGAGCTGCTCAGCTTGGCCTGCTACGTCGCCTCGCTGGTCTTCCTGCACGAATTCATCGGTGAGTTCTGTTTCTGCCTGGCCCCTCCCCCTTTCTGCTATAACCACTCCCCTAGCCCCTCCTCTTCTGTTAAAACCATACCCCCAGCCCCTCCTCTTCTGTAATAACCACACCCCAGCCCCTCCTCTTCTATAATAAATGCACCCCCAGCCACACCTCTTCTGTAATAACCACACCCCCAGCCACCCTCTTCTGATGCTATAACCACACCCCTACCCCCCTCTGCTGTAATAACTACACATCCTAGCCTCTCGACTTCTGCAATAACCTCACAGCCCCCCAGCCCCTCCTCTTCTTCATAGCCACGCCCCAAACCCCAACCCCCCGGCTCCCTTCCCCCTCATGTTTCCAACCCGCTGGTCTGATTCAGTAATGCTGTAACGTACCAAACCTTTATCACCCTGACCGCCCCCATCTGCCGATGCCAGCTGAGTGACCAGCTGGGCCTCACCGGTGTGATTGGCTAAGTGCTGTCAGAGATCAGGATGATGGGAGGAGTGGGAACGCGTCCGTCAGGAGCCATTTAAAAAGCAGGCGTATTCTGGCTGCGTTCTGATGGGTCCTCATGCTTTTCGTTTCCTCTGAGGAGACTCAGGCGTGGGCTTTGTGAAAGATCCGGATGCCTTTCAGAGATCCATCCTGGCAGATGGGATTCTCTGGGCATTTCCTGTCATGAGTTCTGGCTGTCCTGCACATTTTTTGAGAAAATCCATGCCTGTGCTGAACCACCAATACAGCGCCTCTGTTGTGCAGCTGCCACCACCCACCCACCTCCCTCCCTTTCGCCCCACCCCCTGTCATCTTTGGAACCCCAGAGCCGTTAGGAAGCTTGAAGGTGAACGTGGAGGAGGGCGGAGTGGAAGCGGCAGGCTGCGTTCCCGAAGTATCAAAGAGGAAATTCCACAGCCCCTTGTTCATTTCCTTCCCCCGAGGACGGCAGGCCTGCCTGTTTATCGGGCCGGCTAGCGCCGCACGCAGAACAGACCTCCAGAACCGTTCTGCCGACGTTTCGGAAGCGTTGCCCCAACGTCTAAGCTCCCTCCGGCCGGTTCGGTTCGTCTTTCCGCCCTCTTCCTTTGGCTCCGCTGAGAGGTCCGTTGGTCCCCGGTGGAGCTGATCGAGAGCCCGCCTCACACGTCCCCGTGAGTCAGCTACCGTCCTCGTCAGTGGCCCAGGAGACCCGCCAATCAAGCTCACAAAGGCCCGACTGTGTTTCCCCTCCCCACAGAGGCCGTTGCCCACTGAAACATTCAGCGAACGCGCAAATAGACCTGAAAGGCCGTTTTGTCAGCGCAAACAAGATGCAGATTTATTCTCGATGCCTTGGCTCGAGTAGAGCACAAATTTCTTTCCATTTATATATATATATATTTTTTTTTCCTATTTTCCTTTTTTTTGCCTCAGAGACAAGGGTCATTGGCACCACAGTTTCACAGACAAAAAAAATCACAGAACAAATATTTCATATTTTTCATAAAATGTCCCATTTTTTCTTGACCCGGTAAATCACGGCTACTGAGCGTGAAATATGGCTGGCTTCCGCTTCCTTTAGCTGTCTTTTCTGTAGCGCACATGTTCAGCCGCGTCTGAATTTTTCAGAAATATGTCGGTTCAGTAACTTCAGTCCTTTAAGGTTCATACGGTAGTGTTGTTCCAAAGTAAAGTGGAACTTTGCCTCGTTCGAGAGACCAATGGAGCACCCCAGAGATCAGTGCTACTGCATTCAATACTGATCTAGCAGATACCCAGTGTAGCAAAATAAAAATAAGATTTACTCATTGGGAAGGTTTTTAAAAGTCGGTAAATTATGCATAATTTTCACAGATATTTTTTAAAATAAATGTTCCCTCCTCTTAACTGCTCACCCCTCTTTATTTTCATATAAAATTTGCGTGTGCAGTGAGTGTTGGTTTATTCAGTTTAAGTAATTTACATTCATTCACACTGAAACATGATTTGTGTAATTCACATTCTTTCGTGCTGAAACCTGACTAGCACTTAATTAGCACTTGTTTACACTGAAACCCTATTTAAATAATTCACATGAATTTACTCTGAAACCTGTTTAGCTGATTTGCATGCATTCACACGGAAACCCGATTACATAATTCATGTTCGTTTGCACTGAAGGCTTATTTAAATCATGTACATTCATTCACTTTTAAAACCCCTTTAGATAATTCACATGCATTCGCACTGAAACCCGATTACATAATTCACCTCCATTTACACAGAAACTTGACCCACTTGACAGCATTGGCTGCAGGGGCACTGAGGCAGACGTGTGCACATATGGGCTGCTCGTCGAGCACAGTAGCGGGCTGAGGCTGCCCGGGAGTTTATGGTGGGAAATAATCACCTAGACTGCGACCACATCACAGGGCGGCCAGCAGCCACCGCTTTCACAGCACAGCGTGACACGCGGCGCGGGTTTCCATTATCCCCCTTGGGTTTTAATTAGCCTGCCGGGGCCTTATTTTAGCTGAGGGCTGCTCTTTTCGCTTGCGGGCGCTGGTCATGCCCTTTCCAGACGGCTCTCTTTGAGGGAGCCCCCACGGTTCCACTCGACGAAAAGGCCTCCTCCGTCTTTTCCCCTTTCTGAGGAGGAAAGATAGGTTTTCTGGGTAAAAGAGCCTTGTTTTTCGAGAGAAACCGTCGTGCGTCCACAAAGCCAGAGGGCGGTCGCTTTGAAGGAGAGCGCGGTTGTTTTGAATGTGGTCCTCGGGTGGGTCGACCGGCGGTGAGCGAAAGGGACCGTGGGACGAGCGAGCGCAGGCGAGGGAGAGACTCAAAGCAGCTGCAGGGAGGGTGTGAGGGTGCGCTCTCGAGGCATTCGGGGTGATTCCATGAGAACCAATCCCCACGGCTTTTTCATCAAACCAAGCATTTCCAAAATTGCCAGCATCTGGGCAAAGCTTTTGCCATCTCCAGTCACTCATGGCTGGGTGGTATTTCAACTGGCTGGTATTCATTTTCATACACTTTTACATTTTACGTTTAAGGATTTCCAGAGTGAGATGTATATAGCTTACTTTTTTTTACGTTCAATCCTTTTAGATAGCTAAATATTTACTGAAGCGGTTTGGGTAACTTGCTCAAGGGTTCAACAGTGCACACCTGGAAATTGAACCCATAACCTCTGCAATACAAGTCAAAGATTCATAACAAATTAAAAGAAAAACACTTAAATTGTATGATCACATTTAATCTTTCTATTGATCACAAGATGAACTACATGGCCACAAATATTAATAAATTAAAGAGAAAAGTATTTATCATTATGTTTTCATAATTTACTGATATTCTGAAACCTTCATAGTGACTAACTCGATTTTATGTTTAAATAGCTAGCTAGATCACATTTGATTGCGAACACTCCCCTGCTAATGTAGACACCCCCTCAGGTCAATGACACCCCCTCCTCTCTCTCTCCCTCTCTCTCTCCCTCTCCCTCACTCTCTCTCTCTCTCTCTCTCAGACGTCTACTTCATCGCCACCCTGTCGTTCCTGTGGAAGGTGACGGCCATCACCCTGATCAGCTGCCTGCCTCTCTACATCCTCAAGTACCTGCGCCGGAGGTTCTCCCCGCCCAACTACTCCAAGCTGACCTCTTAACCCCGCCCCCTCCCGCTGCCTCCTCCTCCTCCTCCCACGCCCGCTTTCTTATCCCCGCGAGGGGGCGGATCCCTCCTTCGCCTCGAACAGAGCCCGCCCCTCTCTGGTGCCGAGATTGGCCCTAAAGCCTGCCGATCGCTCCTCCCCTTTATCCGGGTGAGAAAGGTGTCACGGAGAGAGAGTCAGAGAAAAAAATACATATTCCCAGAGAGAATTCACAAAGTACAGTATCGTCAGTCCACCTCCCCAGGGGCGATTTTATTACATCTTTCGAGTGTGCTTGGTTTGCACTCGGCTTTTATTTCATTTGAGTGTTTTGGTTCAGAGTTTTGATGGCTGTAATCTTGTGTGCCCATCAATGAAGATGCACTACATTGCTGAAGAATGCAGGTTCTTTCTCATAGATATTCACAGTCACACTAAACCTATGAGTGAAGAGTATCACCTCAGCTAATGGGGAAGATCTAAGCGAACAACGCCCGATAGGCTAATTTCTTATGTATATTGACATACTTATTGACATACGCGGTACTTGAAGAGCGATTACATTGGTAAACAGCCTCCAGTTTAATTCAGCTCAAATGCTCTGACCTGGATTGAGTTTTGGAAAACATTTGAAATGTCACGTCTCACAGGAGAACTAGCTAGGCGTTTCTTGCCACAGGATCAGTACATAACGTGTTACGATGCTGTAGGCCGTTTTAGTCCCTGTGCATTATGGGAAATGTCATTTGACCCGTAACTTGATGACTCTAATCAAGGCTTTTTTGGAGGCTCTGGGACATACTGGAGTGGAAAGGGGGTCTCTCTGACCCCCTCCAAAATACTTAGCTTGTCAGTCTGTTCACACTGGAATTAGTTACAGACTGAATGTTCTGTGGTTTTAAGAAATATTTATGATTAGCTAACATAGTTGTGTTACCATTTGCACAGCGGAGCAGGGAAAGTTAATTACACTGGACTTAATAAAGATTTCCAATTGTATTTATTGAAATCCTCTCATGTAAATAGGAAATTGTCTTCAAAATGACCATATATTCTGTAACACAGGAAGTTGAGCCCTGTGCAATATTTAATTCTAACTGGCATTTTTTTTCTTTTCTGGTAAGTGGGCTTAGTGCATGTATGGAAAGATGCAGATTTGCTTGCTTGCTTGTGTGTGTGTATGTGTGTGGGGGCGGGAGAGGGAGCGGAGTGTTTGAACATTATGCATTTGTGCACAGTTGTAATTACGTATGTATTTGCTAGCGTGTGTGTACATTTGTATGCGTTCACGTGCGTGCACCCACACACATGTTCATATTTCTGTGTATGTGCTTCTGTGTGCGTGTATAGTACTGTATTTGTGTGACTGCACGTGTTCGTAAAAGTGAGCTTTCATCACACGCAAGCTTCGCTTGTATAACTCTGTGACGTGTGTGCGTGTTTGTGTATGTCTGTATGCGTGCATATGTGTATGTATTTGTGTACGCAAGCACGCGAGCGTGTGTGTGCGTGTGTGTGCGTGTGTGTGTGTGTGTGTGCGTGTGTGCGTGTGTGTGTGTGCGTGGGTGTGTGTGTGTGTGTGAGCGCGTGTGTGCGTGTGTGTGTGTGTGTGTGTGTGTGGGTGTGTGTGTGCGTGTGTGTGTGTGTGTGCGTGGGTGTGCGTGGGTGCGTGCGTGCGTGTGTGCGTGGGTGCGTGTGCGTGTGTGCGTGCGTGTGTGCGTGGGTGTGTGTGCGTGTGTGCGTGTGTGTGTGTATGTGTGTGCGTGTGTGTGTGTGTGTGTGCGTGTGTGTGTGTGCGTGTGTGTTGTGTGTGGGTGTGTGTGTGGTGTGTGTGTGTGTCGTGTGTGTGTGTGCACGTATGCGGGTGCGCGTGCGCGTGTGTGCGTATCAGTCACAGAAGCCGGGCGGGGCAGAGGTGTGTGCTCTTTATTTAAACGGTGTGATTCACAGTCCCAGACAGTTAAACGGTCATTGTCCTTTGTCCCTGAGGAAAGGCCCACGAGCGGTAAGGTCAGCCGCGTCTGAAGGGCCCGGTCACCGCTGGACCACAGACGAGCGGCTGCGTAAACCGTCTGTCCGGCCCGGCCGCAGGCCCGTCTGGCCGCGCGTCACAGCGTCTGCTGGCCGCCCTCCACGCTAGCGTTAGCCACACCGCTCCGCAGCGCGTGACTCAGCCGTAATTACCCCTCTCGGGAGCTGCACCTCCCCCCCCCCTCCCCCCCCTCCCGTAACTACCGCTAACTTTCACTGAGCCCGCCTGACATCAGACGAAAGTATTTTACAACCGCGCGTCGCGCTGCTAGAAACAGCTGTGGAACGGGCGCGTTCCCTAGGCAGCCGAACCTGGATGCGTTTGAGTTAGCGATGCACAAAAAGGGATTCTTTTTTCCTTCATAAATATACGTCTTAAATTATTTTAAAGAACAAATTGTGTTCTCTGGCTTCGCATAATGTATAGTTGCTCGCACACTTTAACCATTATTAAACAGAGGCAAGATAGCTGGGTGTAAATTTTAGCAGATGATGTGATTTATGCACTTTTTTTTTTGTTTTGGTGCTTGTGTGGAAAATGGCTAACAGTGCTCTCAAGGGTCGCACACAAATAACACAAGACCCTGATTTATTTACAGTGAATAACAGGGTCTATTCAAAGTACATTTAACGGTGCCATGAATGCATATTAGCTGCTTTGAGGAACTTGCGTTTATCGAATTGGAATTAGACATTTGTTGTCGTGCTTTTCGATCCATTTGAATCCAAGTCCTGTGTGTTGACTACTGACCCCCTTCCTACCCCTTGAATTTGAGTAGCTTTTTGCACGGAACTGACTTTTCTCATGAACTGACGGCGTATTTCTGCTGTAATGACATGGATGTAGTTAGAGTATAGATCTGATGTCAAAATTGTGTAGACTGTACAGTGCCAGTCACTGCAAGAACTACGTTTTTTTGCTGTTTTTTTGTTTGTTTGTTTGTTTGATTTTGTACCTTAATGTGTCGTGACCTTGACCAAATGTAAATAATTAACGGTCCTTTTATTTATTATTTTTGTCCGTAATTGCACACAAAAAGTTACGAGAACAAAAAAAAAGGGATGGTTTGTGTTCATGAGTATCAGTGGGAATAAAAGCATTTTATGTTGTTTCTTATGTTGTGTACCTTGACTTATTTATTTAAAATTCCATTGGTGACGGTTCTTACTGGCTTAGAAAATGTGCACAAGCACCAAACCAGCAACTCAAACTAGCGCTGTTCTCAAGTGAAGTATCTGATGCTCCTAAAACTACTACATAAAGTGAATGAGAAATATCAATATGTGGCCCATTAATAGCTCCATCTGAAGATTATTTAGCAGCAGCAGGCTACTTTGAGTGATAATCCCAAAACACATATAACCCACAGAGGCAGGTTAATATGTAGTAACACAGTAAATGTCTGACTGTAGGCCTATCTGCAGGCCTTATAAATACTGGGAATTCTCTCTTGTAAGATCACTCTCAGTAGTGTTCTCAATGTAACGTTTTTTTTAAATACATCGCTGTCCAGACTTGGTTTTGATGAATGACTCTGAATTAGTACAGGTGGGCGTGTAGCAGAGGCGTGGTGTTTGCGTTCAGTCCCGTGGACCCTGGATGGGCGCTGATCCGATTCGTAGACAGAAACCCGTCGCTGTAGAAAGCCCAACACGCCATTAATGGCAGAAGCCCGCTTCCGGGGCCATTTCCGTCCGTGGGTGGGGCGAAAGCGGCCGGGCTTAAAAAACGAGGGTGACTTAACGGAGTCCCCGGCTTTTTCAGAACAAATAAACAGCGGCCCGCGCGGAAACGAGGGCGGCCCGGAACGCTTCCTGAGCCGAACGGCAGCTCGAAAAGACGGCCGTCTCGACAGAGCGCTGTTTTCACAGACTGCAGACCGTGAAAATCGTCTGTCCGCTCCTGAGGCTGGACGTTACGACGCACGCGAGACTCGTCTGGTGTAGGGCTGTTTCAGCGCTGAGGGGGCTTCCTTCCAGACAGACACTTAAAATCGGATTTTTCATTTTTCATTTTGTGTCCAGGCAATTTAACCTCTCTCCGCAGTCCTGTGGTGGTGTAATATGTGGTTCACGGCGCGCTGGATAACTAGCTGCAGGCTAGCCTGCCTGTCCTGGGAAACCACTCCAGCCGAGTAGCCCGGTGTGAGATGAGTGAGTGCAGCATTTGCAGGTCACACAGGTCACCTGACCTACAAAGAATGCGGACTCACAATGCCAAAGCCATAAAGTGAGTTCAAAGCCCACACAGACCAAGAATGAAGCACAAGTGTTTGTATTTCCACTATGCAGGTTTTAAGTGGATGGTTAGGTTGTGTGTGTTTTTGATTGGGCCCATTGGCCCAGTTTGTAATTTAGACCGCGAACCCCAGAACACCCCACTCTAGCCATTGTGAAGCCGGCAGGATAGCAGAAACCTCTGTAAATATCTGAAATGCCTTCCTCGCACATAAAAACCGAGCCACTAAATCGAACACTAAAAGTGAAATAATATTTTTTTTAAACTCCCGAGAAAGTGAATTATCTTATTACCTTTAAGCGAGGGTGTGCAGTAGTTTGAACTTCAGTTGTCGAGTTCATATTCTGGGAGAGACTATAATGCCGCATGTGGGAGCCTAAATTGGTGACTGCTGTTGTTTTGCTGTGGCTTTTAGACGTTGCCATAGAGTACTATTCACTGACTTCCTGTGCCACTCCTGACACCCAGTAGGCAGGTGAACCACTTTTAGCCAGAAGAGGGCACTAAGATGCTAATCTCAGCTAAGCTCAACTGAGAAGCCAAGGCAGGCGCTCATTAACTTTTGCTTTGTGTTATATCTAGTCTACTTCATAAAAGTATGTTTTAGGTATTAAAAAGCAGATTATCTAATAATCAGTGACTACAGACAGACATCCCACACTAACTGTGTTTCCATGCTCTATTTTGTAATTATCATGCTTTTAGTCCCAGTGATTTGCTAATGTGAATTTTATATGGTAAACAAATACACCAGAGGATTTAAAGATATGCAAGGTAACAGTCATCATATTATTGGCATCAAGATGTCGTCCTCAAGACCTACAAAATAAGGGGAAAACACATTCATTTTTTAAAATAAACATTGAGGTCTAATCTGAAAAGATGGATCTTTAGGTGTTTGAAGAAAATGGCCAATGAACCTGCCTTCCCTGATCGTTTGGGGGAAAGTTGTTCCACCGTTGGCTGAAGAGGGCAGAGAAGAGGCGGAGGAGTGGCTGGCAGATGCTCAGAAGGATGGCACAGCCAATGGGGTCATAGGCCGAATGGGGAGGCTGGTTGCAGTGTGTGGCGTAATCGTTATCTGAAGATAGCAGTACCATTCGCAACCTGGTATGCCAGGGTGAGAGATCTGAATTGAGTGCGGGCTGCCTGTGGAATGTAGGGTGTTTGGAAGTAGTGCGGAATGTGTGAATTCTGCAGGTCGAAGGCTTGGTGGGCCAGCCGCTGTGGCCTGATGGCACAGGCTGGTAGGCCGGCCAGCAAGATGTTCCAGTGGGACAAGCGCCAGGTGGCGAGGGCTTGTGTAAGTAGCTGCGCAGTCTCTTCTGTGAGGAAGGCCTGGGTTCTCCTGGTGTTTTGAATGGAGAACCTGCAGGACCTGAGTGGTTGATTCCCCATCAGTGTTCTTTCATTTCCATCATACAGATAATGACCATTGTCGTATATCTTAATTGACTTCAGTATTTGAGTTTTTGTAGATGAAGTGCTAAATTTTCAAACCAGCGGATAAGGGGTGTATTAAACAGCCATGTTTTTTTATTCAAATTGAATTAAAAATGATCCTGGACAAGAATATTCCTGCTCCAAGCTAACTGAAGACACCATAAGTGGCCCTTTGAATTGCCATGTTTTGCTAAATGTGTTTAGGCTTTAGGATTTCACTATTTGATTGGCATGAATCACAGGGTTGCCAGGTGAAAATATTGATCCAACCCCTTACACACAGTCCAGAAGTAGATGAATGTACATCTGTTGAATTGTTGCTGACACAACCCCGCCCAGTTTAACCATTGTATTAGCCTTTTTTATTTTACATTTTGTTTCGTTAAATTCACAGTAATGCATGCCTAATTTCATAAATTTGTCCTGCATTTTTATGAGATTCTCATTAATGTAACGTGACAATGTAAATCATGTCATTAAAAATGGATTTTCCTTTACTATGCAATGCAGTTTTCCCACTTAATATGTCAACTGGAGTCGAAATCTGTCCTCTTTAGAAGCTATTAAACGAAACATGGGCAGGAGCACTATACAATACTGTTGAATTCTGTCCAATATTTTTTAAAACTTATTATTCCATCGTACAAACGAGTAGTTTATACCGTTAAAGAAACATTTTCTTTATGCCTGGCCTGGAGGTATTTTTTACATGGCCCATAAAGACTGTAATTCCATCCCCGAATTACTGCAACGCGCATAAATCATTTTAATTCTCCTACCCCATGGCTTCCTTCAGCGCTCAACAAAGCCTTCAGCTCAACTGCTTTGTGGAGCATCGCCAGTATTGTAGCCTATAGATACCGCTGCGAGTCTGCAGCTGCAGAATTCTGAGCCTCTACAAGGAGGCTCGTTTTCAAACCAGAATTTCTGTTCAGTGTCCATTTTTCATTCCAGAGTTTTAAAATACGCCAAGCGATTGAAAAGGTTAGAGGTGTACCCAACTCAAAACAAAGACGTGCAATACCAGAGTCAGTCAACATAGGCTACTATCATACTACTAAATCGTTTGGCTACATATTCATAAACCTTTCGTCTCTTCCAAAACGCTTGGCAAACAATTCTGTTTGTAAGCTGTTTTGCCTGTTCGCCGTTTTGACGGTTGTAGAATCGTCATGCATCGTTTCCTCACAAACAAATTTGCGTCTGCTCAGAGTTGGAACGACATACTAAGAGCTGAGTTGAATGTATTTTTTTTCTCGTTCTCAGTTACAGAACTGGCCCCTCTGGACGTTTTCCTTGCATGTGAAATGCCGTGTGCGTGAAATCAAAGGGGTTGGGACATTGTCAACAAACGGTCATCCAGAAGGCGGATGCCGAAAAAAGAAAACCAATAGCTGGAAGATATGAGCTCTCTTGTCTTTCAAAATTATGTGAATTGGAGAGACTTAGCAGCCATATTGTATATGTGCACGTGCTGCGCAAGCGCAACGGCATAGCACAACTCAATGTGCCATAGACCCAGATGCTATCCGAACGGTGTTTTCGTACAGTTAACTCAACAGAATCCAGAGGGATTAAGCAGCGCTCCATGCCAGCAGTGTACAAAACAAACTGAAAGGCGGGTACACAGGTTATCCCAGTCTTGTCCAAGAATTTTAAGCCCTAGACCCAACCCAGCCATGTGTATACTGTAAAAGAAAGCTGAATGGAGCAACTATTCTGTTTGTGTGCTGCAGGCATAGAAACGCTGCCCGAGGTCAGGCAACTGGCCTGTGTAGAAAAGGAGAGGTTAAACCTGCGATTGCCCCAGCAGTACACTGGAGTAGAGAGATATGCACACACACCACCATGACACTTCATACTGGGTGATTCCCAGCAACCACTTCAGCAGTGCCCAGTGGAGGTGGGGGAAATCGATCCCTAAAAGAGGACAAACACGTACACCTGCTCTTTCCTCGACTGTTCCTTACGAGTACGGCTGCGAGAGGGGTCACAACCGAGGCTGACCCCGGGCCCTTTCCGTTTGGGGCCACGAGGGCCTTCTTGACCTGGGAATGGTGTGAGTGTGGTGAGACTGATGATTGAGTGGGCTCAACAGAGACTGCAGGCCGAGGAGAAATCATGCTCCAACAGGTGAGATGTCTTGTGTCGCTGGCTTGTTGTAAAACAAATGGCTGTTCTGCCTTTTCAGGGTAGGGGGAGGGGGGCAGAAAGTGTAGTTTTTATTCAAAAGTGATGGCAATGGTAGTAATGAAAATTAAGAACATGACAATATCAACCACTTGACTGAAAATAGAGATTATGGTATTTATGATTTTGATCGTAGTGATAATAATAATAATAATAAAGATGATGATGATAACAATAATGGTGGTGATGATGATGATGACGCTGGCACACGCTGTACCGCAGTAATGCCCAGCTGTGATGAACAGGCTGCGTTCCCTGCGGGCTGCTGCGATGATTCCTCTGCTGCCGCTCGCCATCTGCATCGCGCTTGGCCCAATCAGCGTGCTGACTCCCCGCAGACGCGCTTGGCTCAGCTGCTTCCTCTTCCTCATCTACGTGGCTTCCCTCCCGCCTGACTCAGGTAAAACTCCCTCTGGGCTCCCCTCATTGAGCGATAAACACTCCCTGCTCCCAATTCACTGGGCTGTGTTTGGCCCAAATAAAAAATTTGCTGTCTTTGTAACCGGACTAAATTGTTGTCATTGAAACAATGTGTTATGGGCTGTACCATGAGATAATGACAGACACACACACACACACACACACACACACGCTATAGTTGTTAGGACAAAAAGAGTACCCACTCCTGTCTGTACCCCATTCTCTTGAGGGTATATACGCTGCTTGCAGACATGCGGGGTTTGCCGTCTGCATCTCATACACAGATGGTGTTTCCCAGCTAATAAGCCACCACCCCTCCCCTTCAATAAAAGGCAAAAAAAAGCCATCTTCCCACACGCTCTTTTATGTTCCTGCACAGACATCGGACTTGGCCGATGACAGGCTGCTCAAAGGAACACGTGCTCTGTGTGTACTGGCGCTCTGTTTGGGAGCTATTTTTAGCCAGGACAAGGATGGGCTGCTTTCATTAGAGGGAACGACCTGCCACCTCTTGCTTTTTCAGGCCGTGATCTTTAAATAACACCTCGCGCACACGCCCGGCGGGCACGGTGCCGAGCCGTAGGTGCCGTTCGGCGGGCCCGGTGCCGAGCGGTTGCTGTTGCCGTTGTTGTGGTAGCGAAACCATGGCGCCGGCTCCACTCTGCGTGCATGTCGGAGCACAGCCGACTCCGACAATGGCAGGGGGATTAGGGCGATGCATTTTATAAGCCTGGAGTTTCTCCCCGAGTTTAAGTGAGCTCTGCAAAGCTATTATTCAGCATCTCTTTCTCCTACACACACACACACTCCAGCGGACTCCTGTGCACGTGCTTGGACAAAAATAGCAACACGCTGTCGACAAAAATAATCACAAAACAGAAGTCAGCCATGTTGCAGGCTTAGGTCTTTCTTTGTTGTAGTGTATTTTTGTACAGCAACGCCCAATCACAGTTGGGTTGTCATAGTGTTCTGGAACGACACAGAGATGTGATTTCTGAGATAGTTATGCATGAAATGTTTCCACAACAAAGCAGAAGAAAATGAGACTGGAGCAACAGAGCAGTAACATATACTGTGAGTGTAAAACTATAATGGTACGGCAAACCATTATAGACCAAACTGGCTTCATTAGAGTATAAGAAATTACTGAATGTTACGGAGGAAGTGTAACAGGGCAAAAAATACAGTGAGGAAAATGCCGGAAAGGTTGTGCCATTCAGGCCAACCACCACAAAACTTTGTTCTTAGGTAAATGTAGTGTTTTGCGTTGCTTTTGAAGATGGACGCAGAACGGAATGTCATGTCCGGGCCATCTCCTATTTGCCCTACTAAACTTCAGTTTTCAGTTGTTCCTGGATTTTGTGCTGCTTGACTCAAATTTTGGCTCTCTAACGCAGTTCAAAGAAAACTGCGAGCGACCGCACTGCTGGGGAACCCCTTCCTTGTTTCCAGGCTTCTGATTTATTTTTGGTCATGTCTGGCCCCTCAGCGTAAACTGCTGAGAGAGGATTTTTGTTTCTGGGGGGGGCGGGGGAGTGGGGCGGTGTGTGAGAGTCCCTGAAACTTTTACTGCTGTGCTGCTGTTTCCCCCGTTTTGTCTCAAGAGCAGACACTCTCTCAATGTGGAAAAGTTTAGCGGTTAATGTAGATTCATCCCCTCTGTCCCCAATCTCGCTCCTTCTCCTTTTCTCATTCTCTCTCCTTTCCCTTTCTCTCCTTCTCTCACTATCTCACTCACTCTGTGTTGCTCCCTCTTTTTTACCTCTCTGTCTCTCTCTCCATTGTTCTCATTCTCCCGCTCACTCTCTCCATCTCATACTTTCTCTCATTTTCTCTCTCCCTTTCTCTATTATTCTTTCCCTTTGTCTGTCCCTCTCTGCCTCTTTCATTTTGTCTGTTTGTCTGTCTGGCTGTGTGTCTCTCTGTCTGTTTGTCTGTCTGGCTGTCTGTCTGTCTCTCTCTCCCTCCCCATGATGCAAGGTTTCATGAGGACTGTAAACTCGGAGGTGGAAATGGGGGGCGTGGCTTAGTGATGAGGGCCGGGCGGGGACGCCCGCGTGTCGACCGTGAGCACCAAGCCCCCTGTGGCAGATGGGAAACACAGTCCGAGCCTTTCAGCTCCCAGGCCGGCCCTCCTGCCGCACGGCTTATTAGATCACATCAAACCCCCAGAGACCCCTGCGCAGCTCCATTCTGCTGCCGCACCTGGAGGATTCTGGGTGGATTCAGGACTTGAGTGAAACTACATCACCAGGGGCTGATTTGTTTTTTTGCATTCAGAGATTTTAAAATATTGTTTGAAAAGCTGTAGTATCCACCATCACAAAGTACTTTGGTAACAACCAATAGATGATTGGTGGATATGCTCCTGACCTGTAGATACCCTGGAAGTAGTATCCACTAAGCACCATCACCCTTGTTCACTTGGCTTTACCAACATACTCCATGATTGGTGGAGCATGTCTCTGTTTTCTCTCAGCAAAGTGATCTCTCACTGTTGTCACTCCAGACACTGGAGCTGAATCAGGGAATCCCAGTTTCCTACAATGGGCCTCCTCCACAAAACTTTTCTTAAATTATTCTTACTTTTGTTCTTAAAAACGTTCCTACGAAAAAACAATATGAGATTCATGACACGTGCAGACCTCTGCTTTTGTGCATATCCCAGGTGTATGAGATGATGAAGGCTGACTGTTCATAAATTTTATGCACAATCCTGTTCATGTGATTTGCATAAGGAAACAGCCATGAACAAATACAGATGATAAAAAATGATGAATGTTGAAATGTTCTTGGAAAAGTCTGTACACACAGTTTACGATCGAATGTGATCGTACGCGTGTTTCGTGAACGAGGCCCAATGTGTTCTGCCTCCTCCCGGCCTGTAAAAATGGGCCCTGCTGGAGTCTTGGCAGCTCTTTCGGGATTGGGGATTGTTTTTGCCTGATTTCCACAGTTTCAGAGTTTAATCAAGGAGACCATCACCTCAGGCTACTACCCAAACCCCCATGCCCTTGATTGAGCATGCCAAGCAGAGAGTCAGTGGGTACGGCATTTATGGGCGGTGAGAGGATGTGGTCGGGGTGCCGAATCTCCACCTCGTGATGTCAGGGTCTGACTGCAACATCCAGCCGAAGCCGTGCGCCCGCTGTGCGCCCAAAAAAAGGTGATGTCATTCCTGAGCGCGGCGACGGCGTGCAGCTTTTTCTGAGGGCGCGCCCAGCAGTACGGAAAAGGCAGGCCCGGCGATGCCAAAAAGCCTTTGGTGTTGCCGCCGGCATGCCGGTAAGAGACTGAGCGCGAGTGTTTATAAGCGAAGCGGAGGCTTGTTTTGGAGAGCACTTGTCCGTCCTCCTTTTCCCCACTTGGACCGCGAAGGCGACAGATCGGGTTTTGAGGCTGTTTGCGAAGCTGTTGCCTGGCGATGACATTAGCACTGGCTCTGAGAACACTCCCAGCTCCGTGGCTGTGTCTGCAGGTATCACGTCCCCGCCTCGCACTTACTGCCTATTTGTGGAATTATTTCAAAGGCTACTGTATAGGTGTGACCTCAGGGTGCGTGTGTGTGTGGGGGGGGTGGGGTGGCTTTGGGATGACATCATTCAGGAGGTTGCCGGGAGCTTGAGTGACTGTTACCTTTAATCCTCCCCCCTCCATTAAAATAAAAACAAACAGGAATCCCACTTTTGTGGCACATTAATCCAGTTTTATGTGTGGGTAGTAGAGATATTAGGCCTAATTAGGAACTGGTTACATGGAAGTTTTTCCACTTTTTCATTATTATTATTATTATTATTATTATTATTATTATTACAATATCTACTGATTCCATCTGCATTAATAGTTGCTGCATTCCAGAACAGTTACTATTTTCAGTGCTGAAGTTCTAGAACCTGCACAGCTAGTACTGCAGTTTTCCTTTTCTTGATTGTTAATTGACTAATTGATTGATGTCACTGATTCCAGCCACCTGATGTCCCTGGTCTTTTGGGCCTGATTAGAGGGGAAGAATATAAACCTGCAGTACTACTGGCCTTGGTGGCCAGGTCTGAGTTTCCCTGTTACAGGGCATTTATCGAGTAAACCACTAGCATTTTCCCCCCATAAAGTGAGAATGAAATTTAAGTAGAAAATACATCACATAACATTTTTTTTTTTTTGAGAGAGAGAAAAGGACCAACCACATGGCAGTTATATTGTAGAGATTCATGTCACGTGAGAGAAATGACCTGTGCCTGAACTGTTCTGTACTGCAATTTAGTACCTGGAAGCGTAGATGTACGCTTAGCTTTACTAAATGGACATTTCCGCCGTAACAAATTCCATAAGCATTTGCGGAGGGAATATTACCTAGGCCTATGCCCTATTTATTTAATTTTATGAACCTTTCTTTGCGCATCCAGATACTGATGAAGGTTGGTGACCGAAAAGTTCAATGTTTGTTTGCTCTCTTGCTCTGAATTTCGAGCTTTTTGCACTAAATGTATATTTCTGCCGAAGCTTCCTTTTCCAATTTTTTCCATTTTTTTATACACCAGTGTGCAGGTCTTTCACATTTCTCCACTTGATTGATCACATTAGCCTGACGCACCTAGTTTTATGCTCCAGATCTATGCAGGCAAAAAAGGCACACAGCCTACCTTCGCTACTGTGTTTCATTAATTTATCAAGAAAATGTAACCCAAGTTTACTGTCCTTCCGAAAACATGCCCAAAAAGATTTCCATCGAGATGACACGATAAGACTTTTCTCTAGGCTATCTCTATTTCAGAAGTTCCACTGTTCCGTTCTAAAGGCTCAGACACACTGCCCTTGGGAAAACCTAAACCTAGACAGCGCTGTCTAAACGCGGTGTTCACGGTGTCGGAAAAATTCTGCACGGATTTGGAAAAAGAGCGCTCCTCTAGTAAAAACGGAAATGCAAACTCGGCTGTCTCGACATGTGCATTTTTCTCTTCCACAAACTCTCGCGGCACTAATTTACTCATTCACAATTTGGGGTTGCATAAGAGTTCCGTAAGAGTGTAGGAATGTAAGGCAACATCTGGCGTACGAGACTTCTCGACGAGCGGCCCGAGACTTATGTTCCGAATTCTGTGGTTTACTGTCATTGCAGACTGGTAACTAACCTGATACTCCTCCAGAACCCCAGTCTACTGTCTGTCATTTTCGTGTCCGAATCCAAAGCACAGATTTGATTAGGCTATAGTATAAATACTTTCCAGTGAATCATTCTGATTTAGACATCACCGTAGTGTAGACTGTCGTGCCCTTTTAAAATTACATGGCATATCGGCCTATTTACTGCAGGAAGTCGTTCAGACTGTGTGCAAAGACCCAAACTAAAACGCATCTAGCAAGTTTGTTTAGGTTGCATGTTTTTCTAAACTATTATCTATTCTGTGGGTGATTGACTAAAATGGAAGATACACCTCTGGAATTTTTATTTTAAAATTAATTCTCATCCTCCAGCAAAAAATACCAGGCTTTATTTTTTATCTGTTTTATTTATTCACACAAGGCAATCAGAAAGACACAACAGCTGCTACATACTGATTGTGCAGGCGAGAAGGGCTTATAGTACTAATCTAGTATCAATCAATCAATTGAAATGGTTAATAACAACAACAAAAACAACAAAAAAATAAAAATGTATAAAAATAGTAATTAAAAAAATTAAGACTATTTTAAAATGTGCATGGTGGATGCGTGAGAGGGTTCCTCTGAAGAGCACAAACGCTGACGTTAATCCCAGGGTGAGATGGCACCGCGGGAGTTTTACTGGAGATCACTAAAGTCCCTGGAGAATGATATTTGCAGCTACAGTGGGTTATTGTTTCATAGATTAAAGACATCTCGCTGGTGGCCTTCGTTCAAAGTGCTCCAGTAGCACATTGTTGATACTGTAATGTCAAGCGCTTATAGTTTGTGGGTGCAGAGTAGGGGCAGTTAGTGTGTCAGCCTTGTGTGTTCATATGTCAGATGTTACGATTCATGGTCTTCCTGATATTTCATGCCTTCTGTGAGAAAAAGGTCATAGATCAGTGCTGTGATGGTGCATGCAATATCCAGGTGTGTAATCCACATTTCACTGTACTACCACAAATCATTTTTCCTATTTTCTATAAATTACAAATGTGTGCCTATACTCCAATTTATGTCTCCTCTGTAAAGAGGTAGGTAAAAGCAATGAAATTAGTAATATTTCAAATTGTCTATTGATAGTCCCAAATGTTGAAGACAATAGGCCTACTTCAGAACCTCTCCAATTCCAAATAGTAGGTGTTTTATTTTAACTAAACAAAGATACAGATGTTTGGGTTTGTTAATTAGCATGACCTATTATTTAAATATACACAGGCATCTCTTTCAGTTGTACAAACAGACTGGTCCACAACACCGTGGAAAACACTCAGGTCCACAACACTCAGAAGCGCACAAAATATGCTTAAAATTGCAACTGGCGATGTACACAGCCACATCTTAGGACCCAAAATAAAATGAAATCGTAGAATGTCCATATAAAGCTACCGTATGATGGCAAAGGCTTATGTTCTGTGCATAGGCTATTTGTGCATTTGCAAAGCCTTATGGCCTTTTTCAGTTTACATTACAACTCTCTTTATGTACGCCAATTTCTTATGGCCATCTCGCCGTAGTCAATACACGCAAACGACTATATCAGAAGAGATTCCATTAGAAAAAGGACAATATTAATGGACACTCTGAAATCTACAAAATATTCCGTGAGCGAAAAAATGAGTCTAATGAATCAAAGTAGTTTTCTTCCTCTCACTTAAAACCGTAAGATCATGAAAGATGCTCTTATGTTATTCGGGTTAACAAGCCAGGGTGGTTTTATACCTGTAAACATTAAAATTCGGCAGTTGCCTACTTTTATGTATATATTTAAACATAAGTCCTGTTTTCACTTTTCTCCCCCTTCAGTAATTTTTCATCCCTACAATGAAGTTCTTGTGTGCCACTGTCTGGGAGAAGCCGCAGAATGCCTTGGCGCAGAAGCTGGTGACGTCATGGATTCCAGAGTGTGGGCTTTGCAGGAAAGCCCTGAGTCTCCGAGATGGATCCGCTCCAGGTTACCACGGCGACGCGCATAAACAGGAGGAAACACTGAGGGAATCCCGTTATTTTACAGCATTCGACCATTATAAACATTCAGAGCAGGGAAGGAAGCTGCTCTTGAAACTAGCAATCCTCAGCGCGAGGAAAGAGTTCATACCATTGCCATAGCTAGCAGTTCTATTTTAGCTCGTGCCTTTTTCGTATTTAAGGAGTATTTTGTCTTATATTTCTGAGTTTAATTTTTCACAAAATTCAATATAACATTTTTTATTACAATGGTTAGAGGAATATTTCTTTTTTATTGTTAATTTTTTATTTGATTTTAATTTTTCCAAATGTTTAGAGAATCTTGGAGACTGGCGCAATACCACACCATGAGGTCGATGGATCAAGGTATGGATGCAGCGTGATGACGTTTTGTGATCTGATGATCTGGTAATCAACCCATTTGATTCTAATGTTTTTTTAACGATGTTCATGTCAATGTCATTTTACGACGGTAGTTAGTTTAATGGCCAGTGTGTAGTCAATGTGCTCATAAATTATAATTTACAAGTTTTAACAGGGATACATAGCCTCTGTTCACTTGTACAAGCTATTGGTACTGCTTGATTATAAATGTTGCTTTTGTAACGTAGCCTCGCGAAGCTTGGAAAGGCACAGCTTTTAACTATTTAAGGGTGCCTTCAGGGTAACGGAGTTACGTGCGGGAGAACACCAGCATCTTTTGTAAGGTCTTGTTTTACGTCATCGTCAGTATAAAAATGCGGCGTTTCTAGTCACCTAAGAACTTGGGGAATTCTAGGAGCGATTAATAACACGGTAGTGTCCTACCATAGTAACAAAATATATTTAAAAAACATCGCTTCAACTAAAATAGCTTTTCTGGCCTCCTTGGAAAGAATTACTTTTGCGAAAAATGTGGATTTGATTATGTGTTATGCGATTTTGATTAACATCATTACCGAGTGTAACTGCTTTTTAAAATCGATTGGTTTTGCGCATGTAAGAAGCACTTTCTATCCTGGTGTCGCGTCGGCTGTTTAATTTTCCAAAATAGGCTATATTTCCCTTCATGTTTTCAACTTTATATCATGTTGCTATTGGTCGTGGTTTGAGTCGTATTCCAGCACGAGATTATCAGTTTTAAGAAGAAACGTCAGACGTTGCCTACTTCATATTTTACATGTAAGCTGAAATCCCGCTCCTGAGACGCCACATAGAAAGTTAGTCTATAAAGCTTACACGACTGCGGAACGGATTCATGCTCTTCATTGAGTGAAGTGCGCGTGTTACTCGCTGAAAGTCCACGCCTACTGTTCTATGATCTCTGCTAAGGACAGATATAGGCCGTCACATTTTAAAGGCGTTTTTACGTTTTTCGTTCGGTGAAATGGTTTCATATTGATTTGACCGAAATAAGTAGAAATATCGGCATTACGCTTTGTTGCCAACTGATGGACACTAACCATAAAGTTAAAATAATTTTTTTTTGGTTTTAGCGCCACGTGGGTTTCTTAAACTGTAGCGCGAATGAGGAGTAGAGTTTAACACCTAATGAAGTTATTCGTTATAGACATCATCGTGTATGATGTCTATAACATTTAATGTCTTACCTTTTAATGTGCCCAAGTGACAAGCTGGCAAAGTAAGCCTACGAATGAGGTTATGCATTAACCAACGGTAGCCTATTTATTTGACTTTTGTTGGTCCCAATTTTGCAAATGAGTCGGTCATGCGTAAATAGTTCTTCATTAGTGCCGTTGTATTTTAAATATTGATACAGCTCGGTTAGCCAAAGAGAAAATAATGGGGCTGTCCGTTATATTTCTCTGTCGCGTCGGGAAAAATTGGTTAAATTTTTTTTAGGCTACATGTTGGTAGGCCTACTGGGTGGGTGTGCGTTTGTCTGTCGCTCCGCCCCAGTTTGTCTGTGAATTTTGAGACAGACGTTCCCAGAGCAGGAGGTACCATTTCTCTCCGGTCAGATGTTGAAGAGACTCTCTTTTTCCTTGACAGGGTTATCATGGGCACTGAATCAATTTATTTTGGGGCCCAAGAGCTTCCTCAAAAAATTTAGCGTTTCCCCTCTATATAAAAATTGCGATACAAACCTCGCCTCTTACACCAGACACTTTCCATAAATATGTTAACTATTATTATTATTATTATTATTATTATTATTATTAGTAGTATTAGTATTATTAATGGTATTAGTATTATGATTATTACAGTTTGACAACCTGTTCAGTAGCCTGTAATACGGATGTTTGACGTGTAAAATAAACACAAATGGACATCTTGTTATAATTACACATTAGAAAACAAACACTGGTGCGAAGGTGATTAATGCACTGTTTGCACATCTTGTTAGCTCATTGCTTTCTGTCAAACACCCGGGGGCAGTAGCACATTACCGTTTAACTCGTCCTCATCTGTAGAATCCAAAAAATAAAAGAAAAATCATTACTAGCGCGATGTATTGTGTGGCAAAACGTGTTGAAAGCTCACACGCGTAGGCTACTTATAAATGCGGTTGTTCTACGACTGATCATTAGGAGGCGTGTTCACACTGCGTTTGGGACCTTGCTGCATTTATTTACTTTATGAACAAAGACACGCCTTATCTCCATGTGGTTAAGTTGAAGGAGGAAGCGGCATTGTGTTCCTGTCAGTTTAGCAGCTTTTTGATGCAGCGGTCGCTTGTTGAAACGTTAACTGTACAAGCCATTTCCCCTTAATCCGCTTTGCCAACGAAACGCCTTAGTGCAGTAATTGTGCGAAAATATATTTGAATCGCTTTGAATGAAGGTCACTGTGAAACATTTCTGGCTCCTATTTATGTTAATTTCCGCCGTATTGTGAGTCCACCGTAAACCTTAAAAAGAAAGACAGATGACCTCCATTTACGAAGATAAGGACCCTAGCGCTTTAGAGTTAGCGGAGGAACTCAGCCAGGTGAACTGCCAAGATGAGCTGGACTTCGACTACCTGTTCGAGTACGATCCACCTTGCAACGATTTTCCCGCGGAAGATCAAGGTTTGTACAGTAAATGCGTGGTTACAGCAGAGGTGAACACATTTCAACTTTGTCTCGACTTATCAGTAGGCTACAGGCTACCTAAGCACTACAGGTTTATGCGTAAATGTAATCTGATTCTGCATTCAGATCCTATAGAATATGAGTAGGCTATTTTTGAGTGTTTGGTTTGAATTGTAGGTAGGCTACTAGTTCTGACATGCTATGGTCAAACATTTTTCACCCAATCATGTTGACAATCTTCCGCTTAAGTCATTAGAAACATTTTTACGATTGATTCCAAAAAAATAAAAATAAACCTTGGATGACAATTTCCGTCGTAACATAAGAGAGCTCAGTCCTGGTTGTATCACCATGCACACATTTTCGCTGTATCCCTGTCAGTTTTTGAGCATTGTATGCTATTTTGTGTATCCAATAAAACTTAAGCAGGCCTTATAGCCTACATTAAAAAGTTCAGTCAGATATTTAAGAAAAGGGATTACTTTTAGAAATACCAAAGAATGTCAGAAAAACTTATTTTCAGTGTTAATGGCACGTTTCTCCGGTAATCAATACAATTCATTATCTGTAACTATGTACATTTTTTCACAGCAATGGTTTTCTTGCCCTTTAATGAATATAGGCTATACCTTTCTTTGAGTTTACCTTTGATGTTTAATCAATGGCAAGAAATGTGCAGCTTTATTAATGAAGAGTGTTGATATCTTCTGTTAAATATGAAATATTATTGCGAGAACGTGTGGCCGCAGTGTTAAATACCAATCTGGGCGTCCACGTTAGGGCCACAGAATACAGCTTGTACCACTTAGCGCTGCGATTTGTTTAAAATACTGAATTTGTTTGTTTTTCGGATCCTATAAATGCATTTTTCAGTCAGATTGAGTATTTATTCATTCAAATAATGTGCATATGTTTCTTGTTTGCTAGATTACTCGTGTGTCTGAAAAGGTTCACGGAATCTAAATTTAAATGGTCTTCGGGCCGTAATGAGACATCAATGTACAGGCGAGGGAGTCAGTTCAAGCCTCTCAATTACAAAACCGCAACATCTTTGTAACCAGACAGATATAATTTTATTTTTCATGCAATTGAAATGCATTATATTGTGGCCACTTACAGATGGTATCGTTAAATGTTTCGATGAATGGTTTACTAAAAATCGCGAATAAATATTTGGCATGTAATCTCATGGCTGGAAAAAAGGCATTTTTATAAATGTTTCACGATTTTAAAAATTAGAATTTGTATACAATTTAATTTAGCTCAGGGGTGCAATACTGGTTTTAGTTCCAACCAGTTATTCTGGCTTAAATTTCTTAAAAAGCTAAAAAGCTGTATATGCCAGTGCTGGTGCACTATACTGGAACATTTCAAACATGTTGTCATGGATTCTTGTTGCAGTCAACAGCTGCAGTTTGTGACTTAATAAAAACGAGCTAATGGGCTAATGAACAGTTAAGAATAATTGCGATAATTGTAATAATTGAGACCGTAAGTCTGATCACCCTTGTTGCACGGCAGTGTAGTATAGTGGGTAAGGAGTTGGTCTTGTAACCTGAAGGTCATAGGTTTGATTCCCTGGTAGGACACTGCTGTTGTAACTTTGAGCAATGTGCTTAACCTGCATTGCTTCAGTATACATCCAACTGTGTAAAAGGATGCAATGTAAATGCTGTGTAAAAGTTGTGTAAGTCGCTCTGGATAAGAGTGTCTGGGAAATGCCCGTACTGTAATGTAATGACTTCTCTCCTAGGCTTTGTCATGTGTGCTTTAGCATTTTTGGTGGTGGCATTCCCTGACGCGCTGTGTCTGCTCTCTGTCCCCCTGGCTCCTCTGCAGATGAGCAGAGTCTGTCCTCGCACAAAGCCGTGGGCGCCCCCGTGGGCGCGGCCTACCCCCTCGAGGAAGTCGCCCCCTACGGGATCAAGTCCTGCCCGTCCCCCTACGACGAGCCGCCCCCGGAGGGCCTGGGGGGTTACGAGCACCTGGACGGCAAGAGGTACCTGGAGCACCCCAGGGCGGGCGGCCCCGGAACCCTGAGCCCCCGGATAAAGATCACCCCGTCCCGCGAGCTGTACACCCACGGGCAGGACTCCCTCCAGACGCACCCCCTGGGCATCGGGCCCCGGACTCTGGCCGTGCCGGGTCAGGACAGCCTGGCGTACCGCGAGCCGCAGTGCCTGAGCCCGGCCAGCAGCAACTCCTCCACCAGCTGGCACTCGGAGAGCTACTCCCCCTGGGCCTCCCCCTGCGTCTCCCCTAGCAACGGCCAGGCCACGACCGGCGACCTCTGCCCCCGCTTTCAGAACATTCACGCCGGCTCCTCGTCGTCCCCCCGCACCTCGCCGGGGGCCTCGCCCCACGACAGCGCGACGGACGAGGGTTGCCTGGCGCCCCACTCGCCGTCGCCCCGCCCCGGATCGCGCTCCACCTCCCCGCAGGGCAAGCGCACCTACGACATGTACCGCAACCCGGGCCTCGCCCCCGTCCGGCACCGCTCCCGGAGCCCCTCCCCCCACTCCGCCCACGACGAGCGCCAGGGCGGGATCTACGGCCCCGGCCCCTGCCCCAGCGTACCCGGCGTGCCCGGTGTGCCCGGCGTGCCCTGCGTGCCCGATTCCCTCAACGGCTTCTGCGGCGTGCCGGCGTCGGTCCCCACCAAGATCGTGAAGACCGCCAGCCCCGCCTACTCGCTGTACCTGGACAGCCAACCGGAGGGCTACCTGTTCTCCTGCGACCAGGACATGAAGAGCAAGCAGCCTGGGGCGGAGTCCTTCTTTGTCATCCCGCCCATCTGGCCCAAGCAGCTGGTCCCTGGCATCTGCAGGTACACAATACAATGCACAATACAGAGAACACAGAGACGACTGTGAGGCTGTCATAACTGCCATACTACATACTACGCTAATGCTAACTGTTTTGAGTACTACTTGTTCAAAACTAGAAAAGAACACTTTTTTTTTTTTTTTTTTACTGTTTCTTGCATGCTTGCTCACCAAGCCACTGACAGCTGTCAAGCAAGCGTTGTGCGTTGCAATATAACCTGCTCAGAATCTTTTCACCACTGAACCCTCTAGTGCAGGGGTGGCCAACCCTGGTCCTGGAGAGCCGCACGGTCTGCTGGCTTTTGTTTTACTCAGGCTAATTGTCAATTAGCAGTGATACAAGTAACACTCTCCTGGTTTCCTTTGTCTAAGTGGTTGTTGTTTAAGGTGAAACAAAAACCCCAGACCTGCGTTCCCAGGACCAGGTGGCCAACCCTCTAGTGCTCTGTGTGGATTTCCCTATGTTGTGTAAAGAGTGGGAGTGAATGCGTGAGCCATTTTGAAGCTGAGATTAAGTAATAGAGACAGCGACGCCAGTACAAGCCAGCAGGGAACAATGCTGACACACACAGCACCACAAAATGTAATAGTTTCAGTAACACAGAGACAGTTTTAGGCGCAGTTGTAGAAATTCATCAAACTTGCTCCGGCGCGAATTTTGTGCCAAAAGCTGACATTGTGGTTATTGATAGAAGCAGGCAATCAATGAGATTTCTATCAGGACCATGCGACGACCACAGTAGCATCACAGCGTCATCACGTGACAAGGCCTAGCCCCATTGTAGCTTCACTTTGGTTTCCTCATTCAACCTCATTCAAAAGCAAGAGATCTCACTGAGTTGTTGTGAGTAGAATCAGGTGTGCCTAATTATGGTCAAAATGAAAAGCTACAGGATGGTAGATCACTAGGAACAGGGCTAGGCAGCTCTGCTCTAGGTTGTCTGAGACAATTTCAAGAGGCTAGCCATGAACAGCCTATAATCAATCAATCTGTCTACAATACAAGATCATAGTTTATTCTGTCCGTAAGCTAACAGGGAGGCTATACCTACAAAATTTGAAATAGGTTGGCTTTTCACTGGGGTAATGGCATTTACAGCACCTTTCATTAACGTAATGATATTAATGCATCCTACATTCAGAGGATCACTAGAGCTAGCCACACGGCATTAAAATCAAAGCGGCTTAAATACTTCCTCCCACCAAATGCCACTCGACAATGACAATAAGACTGGCCATTAGGTTTAACGCTGCTTTATTTAAAAACTGAAAGGCAGCTGAAGACAATCCAGGAGGTTAGGTGTCAATTTGTTCTAATCTGAATAAACAGACAAGATATCCGGTGGCAAAACTGAGAGCGTGACAGCTGGGCCCTTTCTCCGAACACAGCCCTGGACATTCCAGCTCCGTGTGGCACAGTGAGCGGCACAGATGATGTCACAACAGCAGGATGAATGGTTGTGAAACACTGACATCATTTACCTGTTGAACTTATAGGAACCATAGACCGTTGAGAAAATAGGTGGGAATACGTGTGTGTTCTCCTTGGAGAGTGTTCACGGGAAACTATGTAACTGTTACGGTTGAACAATTTCAAATTGATGGGACTGCTTTACCGATTACCTTAATTGAATTTGTTTATACTTATGTGCTGTTTCCATTGTTTACAGTATGTACATGTTTCCTAAGGCTATTTGATAATGTGTGATAACAGAAATTCACAAATTCACAGACCCACTATTGGTTGCAATCTCCAACAGCTGCTATTTGTGAAAAGTTGAAAACAATGTTTCAGAACAGCATAAGATGGGTAAATTAAAGTTTCATCCTGGTATTCTGCTGAGCATGGTATCTTGCTTTAGCAAGATGGCAGCTGATAGGCAGCTGTTGAGGGTAAACTGTTCTCTTACATTCTTTTATGGATCCACCTCTAAACATTTCACATAGTACGACATCACTTTGTTGGAAATGAAAGCTCTTACAATAAGAAGCTCAAAATCCAGAGATTTAAAGAGTAATTGCACTCTAGATCACATTTCTTTGAAAGCACTTACAATAAGAGAAGCTCAAAATCCAAAGATTTAATGAATGAAAGGGGAGTGATGTTTGCTTCAGTCGCTGGTGAGAGTATGGTATACTCACCACCTCTGAATTGTGTTGCCAAAATGCTGCCACACAAGTACCACAAGGCTAACCGCACTGACATGCATCTTGTTGCCAACTGAATCCTCAAACGGAGAATTTCAAGGACATCAGAATCAGAATCAGAATCAGAATCAGAATCGGGTTTATTGCCAAGTAGGTTTACACATACAAGGAATTTGTTTTGGTCAGGTGGTGCGTAACAGTGAACATAAAATAAGATAAATAGAGTAAGAAAAAAAAAAAAAATGAACAATAGTGCAGTAAAAAACATAACAGACATAACATAACATAACATAAACATAGTGCAAAACAATAACAATAGTGCAAGGGGATAAAGTGGTTTTAAGTACAGGTGCTGTCTGTTGGTGTCCGTGGGGGTCAGGATAACAGTACAGTGACAGTGGCATCAGTGGGGGTCCCGGGCCTTGTTGATAAGGCCAGCTGCAGTCGGGAAAAAACTGTTCTTATGACGTGAGGTTTTGGTCCTGATGGACCGCAGCCTCCTGCCGGAGGGGAGTGTTTGCAAGAGTTTGTGTCCAGGGTGGGAGGGGTCGGCCACAATCTTTCCTGCCCGCCTCAGGGCCCTGGAGGTGTGCAGGTCCTGGAGGGATGGCAGATTGCAGCCAATCACCCTCTCAGCGGCGCGAATGATACGCTGCAGTCTGCCCTTGTCCTTGGCAGTGGCAGCAGCGTACCAGATGGTGATGGAGGAGGTGAGGATGGACTCAATGATGGCAGTGTAGAAGTGCACCATCATTGTCATTGGCAGGTTGAACTTCTTCAGCTGCCGCAGGAAGTACATCCTCTGCTGAGCCTTCTTGGTGAGAGAGGTGATGTTCAGCTCCCACTTGAGCTCCTGGGTGATGATGGTGCCCAGGAAGCAGAAGGACTCCACAGTGTCGACTGGGGAGTCATGCAGGGTGATGGGGGCGGGTGGGGCTGCGTTCCTTCTGAAGTCCACTACCATCTCTACTGTCTTTAGGGCGTTGAGCTCCAGGTTGTTATGGCTGCACCAGGACACCAGATGTTCAATCTCTCTCCTGTAGGCAGACTCATCCCCACCAGAGATGAGTCCAATGAGAGTGGTGTCGTCTGCAAACTTCAGGAGCTTGACTGACTTGACTCAGTTCTCGCCCCATGATGTTCTCTACTAACAAGGAAAATGCCAAGGAGGCACAAATGATCTTGTACTGAAGTCTAATTTTGATCTAACAGGAAATTAATTCCTGAATTCACTCTAGTTCGGTGCCAAGTATGAAGTTTCTCCTTTTGGCGTGACTTGTCAAATAATTATTATATCATTTTTATTTTGCTAAGATGACGCAAACTGAACTCAAGCATGTCACGTAACTTAAGATTTACTTAACTTAAGTAAAGAAGATTTACTTCCTTAAATTAATAAATGAAAGTCAGGGCCAAACCGCACTATGGTTAGTTGGTTAGTCAGCATTATACTGAACCAGTATGATTTCTAAAAATCTTCTGAAAAAGTGAACCTTCTGTATGAAAAAAAATAGGGGAAACCCGTCCCTTTCAGAAATTGAAAGATAAAAGAAAAAATTAATTGCAAACTTATCCTGCAAATACTCGGGCTGTATATATATTTTGCAATGTTGTCAATAAGTTACACCAAATGGACTGAATGCATACTGTTATCTGAGGATGATGACTGTGAAAAGTGCTTGTGTCCTCTTCTGTTGGATTGTCATTGCACTGTTGCACACGGACCTTGCAATTGATGCACACGTGGACCGCAGTCAGTGTAACCACAGCGTGCTCTGCACTGAACTTCTGCACTTTGAACTGAAATTCTTCACACCTTCTTCATGCCATCAGGCGTTTGATGTCACTTAAAGTTTTCATGAGAGACAAATTAGAACTAAAACTGTGACAAGCTTAGTCATCTCTGTAAGGACGAAAGTTGGGTAGATTGAACAGGCCCTTTGTTGTTACCTGTGTTTTTTTGTGCTGTGCCATTATTTGGCAATGCACCGCCAAACCATTTAAAACTTGCCTAGACACTCGCATCTAATAAAAAACGGTAGCTCTGTCATGCTGCTTTTGCTGTCATTGAAATGTATTCCGCCCCTACCTTTTAGTGTGTGTACATCTTAAATTATGTGTGTTGTGTTGTGCATCTTGTTGTTCGTGCTTATGTCATGTATTTTTATCATTGCTCATGTTACATATCCTCATATATTTTAGCACATAAATCTTTGCTAAAAATGCTATGTAACATTATTATTATTATTATTTCTACTGCTAATACTACTACTACTACTAATAATAATAATAATAATAATAATAATAATAATAATAATAAATTATAATAATGACACCTGGGGTCTGTCTCATGAAGCCAAATTACTGAGTTACTGAGTGCACACAGAGTAAAACCCAGAACTGCAAGTTTTACTTCTGTCCATGTTCCAGATTTGGGAGGGTTCTGTGTTTTACTCGGTGCAGTTATCCAACTCTGTAAACCTGCGTCGTGATACTGGCCCCTGGCATTGTTGCAGCAATTACTATGGCATTTGTTTGGCAACGTTAATCAATAATAACTTTCTTTCCTGTTGGTCAGCATTCCGGTGGCCTCTCTGCCCCCTCTGGAGTGGCCCTTGCCCAAGCGCACTGACCAGTACGAGCTCCACATCGACGTGCAGCCCAAACCCCACCACCGCGCCCACTACGAGACCGAGGGCAGCCGGGGCGCGGTCAAGGCCGCCAGCGGCGGTCACCCCGTGGTCCAGGTGAGCGCTTGTCTTCCCCCGTCGGTCACGCGGTCCCGTGGCAGCCCAGCCCTGGGGGCGACGCTTACAAAAATGTGTGTATGTGCGCGTGTATGCGCGTGTCTGCATGCATGTGTGTGTGTGTGTGTGTGTGTACGTACGAGAGCACCCTGCTCATTTGTTCTCATACCTGCCCATATACTGTATGATCATAATTGGTCATATATGCTCATGACTTCTAATGCCCGCTAATATATGTTGATGACTGCTCATATATGCTCATACCTGTTCACACCTGCTCCGTTCTCTACCCTGTAAATGTCAGGCAAGCCCAGGAGACTGATCTTGTGACTGATCCCCAGAGAGTATGGGAGGGAGGAAGCGAGGTTTAGCTTAAAGATGCCGAGAATGGCTTTGCATCTTATGACAGTGGATAATAATATAATAATAATAATAATAATAATAATAATAATAAATTATAATAATGGCACCTGGGGTCTGTCTCATGAAGCCAAATTACTGAGTTACTGAGTAGCTGGTGTTCGTGCAGCTTCCTTTATTGAGAGCATTAGCTCTGAAGTGAAAGAACTATCGGCTGCAGTCGTTATAGTTCAAAGATAAAACTTTCACGGACGTACAGAGTTGCACATAAAGCTTTATTTAATTTATTACCTCGCTTTTCACTCAAATGTTTTATGAATGTTTTTCAGCACATATATTTTGAAAAAATTATATTCCTTTCCGCTTACTTTTTCATTTTTGTGCACGGCTAAAAGCAATGCTTACGTTCGGGGTTCTATTTTTGTAGCAAATGTTCTCTGTTGGAGTTAAATTGTGGATGAAAAGCCTGGCCGCCAATGAAGAAAATGGGTTGGAAATTAGCCAGACAGGATGGTCTGTGCGTAAATCGGCAAAACTGCCCCATAACTAATTCCACCGCACCCCTTCAGTTCAGTGTCTGGTTTTATAACACATGTACCTTTGAGAATGAATCCTCATAAGCCCTCCTTTCTCTCTGGACCGTTTAGAATCTTCTGGGTTCTCTGTTTTGGTTATGCTGTCGTTATTTTACTTGGCAGTTGGCACACATACTTATTCAAAATGTATATGGGTAGGATTGTACTATTTGATGTTGGTACAGTATGCAGTTGAATGTTTGGTTAAATAGTAAGAATTTGAAGCCCTAAAAGGGTCTTGAAGCTGTGACCATCTGGTTATGAGCCTGGATTCTTAATAACCACTTCTTGACACTAGAAATACTTCGGCAAAAGGGGACCCCTGATTATTGTACTGATGGTAAATTTCTTTGAAATGAGTATAAAGTAGTCAACATAAAATTGTGTTTTGAACACACAGTGTAATGTATCTGAACACACTAGAAAAGTCTGCATTTAAGATTCTTTCTATGCCTGACTGAGAATTTACACTCCATTCATTACGCACTGTAGGCCTGTTTGATTTTGGAGATATGGCACAGTTATCCATATTAACAATACATTTGTTGTTCCTGATAAGGGAAAATGGATTATAGCACCATGTCCCAAGATTCTTTCTACAGTGCCTTGCCCTTGCGGTGGTATAGGAGGAGGGGAAGTAGCAGGTGCAGGGCCTGTTATGGAGGTGATTTTATCAGGATCCGACCCTTCCGGTCCACTTAAAACCAACCCCCTCTTTGTGTAGGGTCTGTCTTATCCTTCTGTGACCTGGCCGGAAAAAAGTTTTTTTGTCTTTGTAGCATGAAACGAGTGTCTTGGTTGACAAAAATATGTTGCAGTGGGAACACTCTCAAAAATATATTTTTATTTTTATTTTATTGAATGTCCCTTTTTAGTGTAGGTTTTGGCGTGGTTGCGTATATGGTTCTTCATGTGAAGACCAGAGGCTCATGTCCCCTACACAGGACAAAAATGAATTGCCAGGTCTTAGGAGGTTATTTTCCTCTGTGTCACTCTCAAATCTGGAGGACTGAACTTGCTTCAGCCCCCCGGGGGTTCCTTGATTCCGCTGTTCTGGTTTTCACCATGTCACGCACCGTCGCCACCTGTAAGCCCCCGGCACAGATCCCACCCGGCAGCTTTAAAACACAGACGAATGTGCCGGCTGCCTGGCCAAGCGCGATGGAGCAAGTGTCCGTTGTTAATGATTACACAACTGCCCGTTGTTTCTGTTTGGCTTGTTTCGGATTGGGGGGGGGGGGGGTCGGCCGCCTCCCGTTGGACAGACACCTCTGCGAAAGCAGTGAGTCGACGACCGCCGCCACGTCAACAAATATTTGTCTTGACAGTTTGAAAGCGGCGCTCTGTTTTCAGAGGGGCGGTCGTGCCGCTCGTGTCACGTGCTTTCCCCCTTTAGCGAGCGATTAAACAACGGAAACCTCCGGAAGGCAAGGAATTTGTCCTTGTAAAATGTGGATTGCTCGCGGTTCAGACCAGTTCAGGGCAGCCAGGTCCGCCTGGGCTTACGGGCCTGGAGTTGCTTGGTACGTAAAGTACCTCATATTGAAACATACTGTAGCCACAAGACTTCCAATATGTTAAATACTGTACACTGAGTATACACTTTAAAAACTGCATCTGAGTAATACATCTGTTATTCTTAATGTACTGAGATGAAGAAAGTTTCTTAATTACAGTACACATCCTTTAAAATGATTTTCATTTGTACACATTCCAAATGATTACCCTGGTAAAACCCTCTTAACTACTTAAATCCTTAATTTTACACATTTTGAACAAGTAAAGACAGAAATGGTCAACTAAGACACTTTTAATTGTAATTATGGGGTCTGTTTCTTTATTCTGATTTTGTGTCTGTCAGTGTTGAAACGGACAGCTGCGTGACTGTACTTCTGACCACTTTTTAGTGTCCTTTAGATTTGGCTGGGCACAGTCTGAACGACAGAAGCCACAGCTTCTCTCCTTGTCGTTTGTTAGCCTTTGCTGTGGCCCGGCCTGGTTTTTGTGCCAAAGAGACAGCCAGCGCAGGGTACCACCACACGCGCCCCCCTTCTCCCCACCCTCCCTCTCCTGCATTTCTTTCCCCAACTCAAAATCTGACTCACCACAGTGCCATGGCAACCAGGTTCGCAGATGGCACTGGGAAACAGGAGTGCGTTTACCCTGCTAGTAGGCTGCCTGAACCCTAAACCCCGCGTTCTGCCGCCGGAGCTCTGGAAAGGAAGGTCTCTCCTTCCTAGAGGCGCCTGTGGCAGATTTTTTCTCTCTTTTTTTTGGTGAAAAATAAGTAGTGATGTTGTGAGTCCTTCACTCGTTGTCTTACTCCGGCTTCTCTTGCAACATAAAACAACAACAACGACGCGCGCCCCCGCCTTCTGTTCCCAGCACTCCTGGTGCATATTTACCTCCCCTCCCTAAGCGCCTGTTACCTTGATCAGCTCCGGTGCTGCCTCGTCGTCTCGGCAACCAGGAAACGAGCTGAGGAGATGCCACCGCTGCCCAGCTGTGCCCGCCTGTCAGCAGTTGTGGGCAGTGCTTCAAATGCATGCGTTTGAAATATGTATTTTCAAGCGTGTGTTTTGTGTGGTTGCTCTCTTTCTTTTTTTTTAACCATGGTTTATACCTCTGCGCCTGCAAAGAAATCTCCACCATTTTGATTGTAATTTAAGAGTATGTTTATTTAAGAGCTATTTTTTGTATTTTATATTACGATGCGAAGTATATTTGAGTGTGTTTTTTCCCATCCTGGATTACCAGCACAGTCAAACCCACCCACTTAGCATAACTCGCAGATGAGACCCAGTGCAAATTCAGGATTCATTGGATTTTTTTGGCTTCGCTTCATCCCCTTGCAAAAAAAAAAAGAACCCATCCCTTTTTTTCCCCATACAAATTACTTTTGATTGTTGTAAATGGGAGCCATTAATGAACAAACTTTTGAGTGAATTGTGTCATTGTGCCCTTCTTTGAATTTGCGTGTGCCGCACTCAAGGGTCTCGCTGCTAAGCTTTGCATTGTGAGCTCATGGTCACATTACGGAATGGAATCCAATTTCCAGGGGAATGCATTAACGAGTCAATTTCGAAGCGTATTTTTCCCAGAAAATGCAGTATGTTTTGTGCGAAAAAAGGGTGATGACCTTGACGTATAACGAAACTAATGGGTTGGATTTGAAACTTGTGCATGTGCACAGACGTACATGTACAATATATATGTACAGTTACCACATCCTGACAAACACCACAGACTTGTATGGTGGTGAATAAGCTGCAGTAATAACCCTAATCTCCAGTATTACAGGCAGAGAAGATGGTTGTCCGTGAAAAATATTTCGGTGCTTTCCTAGGTTTAGTTTTGGCAACAATGTGCACATGCAATCTGTGTAATGTATTATTTCGCGTCTCTTCATTTGAAAGATTAGTTTAATTTTAAGAGAGCTTTGCATCGCTAAGCACGCAATATATTATCCATTTGGGATGGTTTCTTGCATTGTAACATTACATAGAACCTTAGCATTAACTTTATTATTTTTAACTTTATTAGCATTACGACTCTGTTATGTAACACAAGGCAGTTAATATTAAAGTACTTGACAGCTGTTGATATGTTTTATGGAATGGGCTTCCAAACACTTAAAGCCAAAGTCTCTAGTGAAGTATGGCAGAAATGTTCTGTTTGGCTGTCTGTAATCACATTCTGTCTGTTCCATTTGGTGATGTAATGACAACAAAGCAAAATATGAATCATTCAAAGATGATCATTATTTCTGACGGTTTTACTCCTTCTGTCAGAGGGTACACCCAGCAGTTTAATTACACCCATCTTTAAGCTAGGATCTGCGAGATATCAATCAGCAATGGGCATTTCTTTAGCTTAGGCTAATAGAATGAAACAACGCTGAGGTGAACAGATTAACACTATGAGTGAGCGGGTGCAATTGAACCCTGACAAACATAGCCTACACAGGCTACAGCTATCACTAAGGAAACTACACCGTCTTATTTCCAAAGAATCCTGGTCGATGTTTCTATGGGAGCGTGTCGATGTTCCTAAGTGGGTTCTGCTGCACCTGACGAAACATTGTGAACAATTTTTCATAATTTCTTGGAAAATACTATTATTATTGAGGACTTCTGAGCATAGCTAAGCCATTTGTTTGCTGATAGACCTAGCTGACATCGTTTTCTGGAGTAAGACAGAAAATCATTGATTTACTGTCTCTGTCTCTATCTACTGAACCCAGATAAGATTTCATGTAGAGCTGGGGAACATACGACCCTGAGAACATAGGACCCTTTGCCATGTTCCCATTATGTGCTATATAAATCTGGGGAACATAGGACCCTGGGAACATAGGACCCTTTGTCATGTTCCCATTATGTGCCATATAAATCTGGGGAACATAGGACCCTGGGAACATAGGACCCTTTGTCATGTTCCCATTATGTGCTATATAAATCTGGGGAACATAGGACCCTGGGAACATAGGAATGACCCCATTTCTATCATTGAGACACTGGCATTCTGTGATAATATGTTTTAGCTATTAAACTCTGGCTTTAATAATATAGGAACGTAACTTACAATTTAAATTACTGAGTCAGTTATCTTGGCAAATCTAAAGTATCTTTGGCAAAACTAGACTTTATTAAATTCTAAAAAAGAGAAGGGGTTTATTGTATACTGGTTTCCATTCTCTTTGACAACATAAAGTGATTAAAGAAAGAGGTATAACTTGTTTCTTGCTTGTAGATAGTAATTAAAAATGTTCATACTATAAGCCTTCTCTGGTGCCAGTAAAGTGAGTCGCTGTGGAGATGGCTGAAAGGCAGCACAGTCCAGGGTCTTCCACAATGCTAACCGCTCGAGCGATTCCACTCTGGCCTCAGCGCCGATGCGTTTGATTTGCTCGGTACTTTTTTAAAAACAGAAACTCAGAATACTACTGAACTGCATAGAATGGTACATACCAGAGAAAAAAAGTGAAACAGACTTCTAAAAAAAAAAAAAAAGAAACTCCCACGTTTTTCTGAAAATTGATGAGTTCGGTGGCCTTTTTTCCCTTTTGTCTTGTTTTTTGAGCCACACGCTCGTGCAAACTCTTTTCTGTTGCGAAGCCTTGTGGCTTTTGCATACTTCCTTCTGATGGAGGCTTTGAACTGTGTGTGCGTGTGTATGCGAGTGTACACGTGTGTTATGCGACGGTGTTTATTATATTGCTGCCACTGCTACAGATATCCATATGCAGATATGCGCCACCCAAAACTGCATCCATTTATGCGATAGCGATCGCATGGGCGATCGCAGTGAAAACTGAAGACTGCTGTAGCAGAATCTACGACAGGAAACCACTCTCTGGTGGTTAATATCCTCTGATCTCATTAGTTTGAATCAGCCCTCTTTAAAGGCACTGCGTTTTGAAAGGACACAACGGAGGTTTGCCTGTGTTGTTCTGCCAAAGTGGTCTACTGACGTGCTGGTTGCCCTCACATCACAGCTGTTAATGTTTACCTCGCCCTTAGCGTGCGTGGGGAACATTCACTTTCTGTTCCCCTCCAGCCCATCCTACCTGGCTTCCCTTGGGAGTCGCTGACGGTCGGGTGCAGCTATAGAAATAATTGCTTTTACTTCTGCATGCTGCCGTAAATAAACCCGCCTCTCGCCTCGCAACTAGACAATGCAATCACGGCTCTAAACTGGGGAATCGATTTTTTCTTTTTTTTCTTTCAAAAGGCCCGAGCAGCAATGATTGGTTTAACCAGTACCTTGCTATTTGCCTCTATACTAAATGCAAAAATGCATAAAATATTGCTTTCTCTCACTGCACATAAAACCAGTTTGTGACTGTGGCCTGATAGTGTAGCCTGATTTGTGGGGAAATATCTGTATATAGTTTTATCGTTATTTCATTTACAGTGCATGACGCCTTATCCAGGACCGCTTACAATGCAGGAGAACATAATTCACATGATCTATATGTGCAATATTGCCAGATCTGGTGAAAAACATTCCCAGACCAGCGAGTGTATATACATTTATGACATCACTAAAGCAGTAATGAAAATGAACTATGCTAAGCAAAAACCAATATGCAAATCCTGAAACAGAGCCTCGCCAAGCACAGTGCAAGCGTAGGTTGTAGCAAGTTACGTCATGCTTGACAACGGCAATGCAAAATTATGCAGCGCCCTTGCATTTTATGCATGAATCCTCACTAGATTGTGAAGTTACATTTAGGCATGTCTACAGTAGAGTGTGTGAGTACAAAGGCATAGGCCAATGATGAGGCTTCTGTTATTTCAGTGACATTGGGAAGTGAAAAAAATGGGTTGGTTGGCTGGCTGGTTACTGCACTGAACACAGTATTAAAAAAAAAAAAAATGTTACAATTGAGGCTTTTCTCCAAATCTCCCCCCAGCTGCATGGCTACAGGGGCAAGGAGCCGCTGGGCCTTCAGATTTTCATCGGCACGGCCGACGAGAGGATCCTCAAGCCCCACGCCTTCTACCAGGTCCACCGCATCACCGGCAAGACCGTCACCACCACCAGCTACGAGAAGATCATCAACAGCACCAAAGTCCTAGAGATTCCTCTGGAGCCCAAGAACAACATGAAAGCCATGTAAGGAAGCAGGCCTATCATGCCCTCTGAGCCTTTTAAACCTCTTTACCTCATAGCAATTCATTTCATGGCCCCCCCTAAAATCAGCTCAACAATTTGCTTAACATTTGATGTCTTTACCGAACACCTAAAATTAATTTCTGCTTAACACATTAGTGAATAGGATAGGAACATGTCCGTATGGTATTGCAGATCTATAGGAGCTGTACTTATTTCATCCCTTACAAATATTTAATAATACAATAAGCGCAATATTAGAAAAGGTTGGCATGGTTTGTTTGATCTGAATATATTAAATATAACTTACTAAGTATTGATATATAAACAAGATGTTATTAAAAGGGATTTTTACCATTTTACTGATTAACTTGTACACTTGCAGCATTGTATGTAATGTTTCCAATAACAGACGACAGCGTTTCTCTGGAGAAGCATTGCGTTAATTGATCAAACGTTGAGTGCTCTGTGGGGCGTGTCTTCGCAGGATTGACTGCGCAGGGATTCTGAAGCTGCGCAACGCTGACATCGAGCTGAGGAAAGGGGAGACGGACATCGGGCGCAAGAACACGCGTGTGCGCCTGGTGTTCCGTGTTCACATACCCCAGCCTGGAGGGCAGCACGTTTCCCTGCAGGTGGCCTCTCATCCCATTGAGTGCTGTAAGTTACTACCCCTCCCACCCCACCCAAAATGGCACTGACCTATTCAGCTTCAAATCCTACCAAGGGCTGCACATGTCTTCGAATTCTTTCCTCTGGAGTGCATGCTGTTCTTAATAATAATAGTAAAAATAAAATAAGAATTAATGTTAGAGTAATGAAGGGGGCTGCTGGGTGGCTCAATCGGTAAAAGTGCTCTTGGATCGAATCCGGCCCGCTCCAGTGTTGATGGTGACTGGCTGCAGCACAGGGGCGGCGCACAATTGGCTTCTGGTCACCCAGGGGATATACAGGCGGGGTTCCGTCAGCAGGGATAGTGGTGTTCATCGCTCGAGAAGCACAAGCAGGTAGCTGACACCGTGTGCTCTGGAGGAGGACCACCTACTCTCCCATGCCAGCTTTTTGGGGGGTGGGGGGTGGGGGGAGGGGGGCGTGTTTTTGAGCAAGCTTGTACATAGTTTGCGAATTGAACATAGCAAATTCAGGTGGGATTGGAGATGCCGAATTAAAAACAAAAAAAAGTCATAATGATTATTCATGTAGCACTTCTCAGAAATGGTTTGCAACCAGAAGTGCTTTGCTAATGACTAATGCGCTCTTGCATTTACAAAATAATAAAAATAGAAATAAGTGAAACAGGAAATGGGGAAATCAGTACATTAGAAGTAAAAAGAGTAATTAAATCACTGTGATTGAAGTTATGGAGTACAGTTGACTATTTCTCTTTTGTGCTGAAGATGGCAATGAGTCTAACTCTCCCTGTTCATTCCAAGGTCATTTTCCGGGTAGTTTCTATGGTTTTAGTGAGAGCATCCTGTAAATTTCGGTAGAATTTATCATTTTTACCATTTAACTGCAGCAAGAAAAAAATTAAGCTTTCTGTAAAAAGCCAGTTCATGTTTGTAAATGAATCTTATTTTTTTTTTTAATATTTGTTTTGGGCTTTTTTATTAGACAGGATAGTGTAGAGAGACAGGAAGAACTAGGACGAGGGAGAGGGAGAGACATGCGACAGATGTCGGCGGTTGGACTCGAACTGCCAACGTCACGGCTCGCGATGAGCATGTGGAAAGCACTCTATGAATCTTAGGTAAAATCTTCAGTTGGGCATGCCATGGTAAACACCACATCAGCGGCCTTCGGATCTGCTTTTGATTTTAAAAGACGTTTTATGTCCGATCGAGCATGTTCCCTGGGTTTTATGAAAACACTACCTGAGAAAAGTGAGCTCCAAACAGGGCTCTAATCTAATCACCGACCCTAGCGTACAGCTTGAAAGCATATTTTCCCGTCCCGTAATAAGTATTGCGTAACGTCTGAAGAAAGGTACACAGTTCCCATATCCCCACTTCAAAATATACGTGGTGGTTTGGGTCTGTGTGCAGAGTGAAAAATATCCTAGCTTCCTGGGGAAAGTCCATAGCCGTGGCCCGTGTGCGTGTGTTTTCTTTGTCGCAGATTAGACGCGGTGGGGAAACGCAGCGCTTACCGGTCTCCCGGATGGGTTTTTTATCAGCCAGCGCTTCGTCTATGTGGTGTCAGCCTGACGTCACTCACAGGGCAAACACTGTTAAAAAAATAAAAATAAAAAATAAAAAAGGAACAATATTCAAATTCAGTGGGAGGCGCGGGGGCACCCTTCTGCGGTACAGTCGGGCCTCTCAGATGCGCACAGACTCCTCTTTATGTGTGCACAGACTGCCGGAGGTGCTTTACTTGTTTTTAGGTGTGTCATCGCAGGCTTTCCTGTGCGCTTGTTATACAGAGTGGAGCCCGGTATGTGATCCTGTGTAAATACGCAGGTTTGTGATATTGACAGGGGCGGCCTCTCATTTCAGAAATATTGGTCGGGACGCTTCAGTCTTTAAAAAGGGTGTGAAGTAAACATACGGCAGAACCTCTCCCAACCTTCGACAGGCGGCCTGTATCTTTCATGTTTGTGAGGTGCGGGATGGTGGCCCTTCCGCACCGTTGCCGGCGCGCCTTCTGCAGTTTGAGGCTGTAGCGCCACCCTCTCCGCCCGAACGGCAGGGCCTCCTTTCGGCCGGGTCACTTTCGTTCGCGGTTATGAATGCGGCCTGTGTTGGGGTAATCTCGCCGCACCATCTGCGGCGGAGCGCGCCGAAGCGGGAGATAAGCAGAGGCAGCGCGGCTGCGCCGGCGCGGTGCTCACCGAGGGGCCGGCTCTGCTGGCTCAGACCGCCGTGGGCTTCACAAAAAAAGAAGCCTGCGCAAAGGTCACGCGTGTTTTGCCTGCGTTTTGTTCGCCCTGGCGGAGGTGGATTGAACGCTGCGATGCTGTGACTCTTGAGGATGTGCCGGCTCTGGGAGGTTTTCATTGGCCGGTGATGCCATATGGACTGCGTGATGCTGTAGAGCATTACCGCAGATGAGAGTTTTCATTTTATGACTAGGTGATATTTTCATCCTTTTTGTTTTGTTTTATTTGATGAGAGAGGTCTTTTCAGATGCCTAGAAGTATCTTTTTCCGTATATGTGCCGTTGTTTTGAAAACACGACAGGAATATGAGGTGAAATTAGTTCACAGTTTTAATTCCTTTGTGCAAGCTCCTAACCAAACCTGTCTGTTCAGGAAATCTGTAGCTTGGTGAACATAGCGGTATCTACTCCGTGGAGAGGCCATAGAGTTTGTTGTACATGTAATGTATGCCGTGCGCCTTCGCATAATCACCATAAATTAGGAGAGAGCCAGCCTGCTCTTGTTTTTGCTCAGCGCTACTAGTGTTGCTCGACTGGGAAAAGGTTGCTTTCGCTCATTTCCGTTACACGAATTACACACGTTCTCTGGTCTCCTCTGTGGCCAGTGTGCTCATAAATGTTATGTACAGTAGTTCTGAATTGAGGTATAAGGCAATTACACTGCATATACATGCCAGTGTTGTGTGGCATAGCGACAGTTTTTCCTTGAATTGAATTATTTCTCTGTAAACTTGTTTTGTGTTTTTTGACTGGTATGTTGTGGACAACCAAATGTTTTTATCTTTTTCACAAAATGTTTGAACAGTTTGTACCTCAAAAGGAATCTATGTCTTTATCGCTTCATACAAGCCATAAATTGTGATACATTTTGTCCACACTGTGAGACAAGCTGCAAGCCACTGTGGCTCGTCTTACTGCTAATGCTGCTCACTGCAGGCTTGTTGCTGATCGTGTGGCCTACTTAAGACACATTTTTGGGGCGGTATTCTGACATGCTCAGTGCTTTGATCTCAGAAATCTTGATATGATTGCTTCAAAGTGTTAAACCGAATGTAAATTGCAGTGGTAAATAAAAGTTCAGAAAAAAGCACATCTTTATCACTTAAGCGTAGGTTTCACAAAGGCTATATCAAGATCACTGGTTGGATGGATCGTGAAAGTACCAACTCTTAGAACTGCAACCGTGCAACTGCAGGATGTGATCGTCTAAGTCAGAATGGCACAAAGGTCTTCGGCACAGTCTAATACTGCCATTTCTTTTGTGGAAAGCTGAATTTTACTCCAGGATCAGACTGTAACTGTCGAAGTTGCTTTAATAGAATCATGCTGTAAAAATGTGTTCATTTGGATTTAATTGCCTGAAACATTGCCATATGTAAGTTATTCACATGTAAAAATTCATATTTCCCTGTAAGTTCGGTTTTCACAGTGCTGACGGTCTGAAAGAATGGCTCTGAATGTGCGCAGTTTGTGTTGCGGAGATTCCATTGGCAGAAGGTTTCTGAGAAGCCTAGAAGTGACGGAAAGCGCAGCGTAAGCTGTCAGGACAGCTGAAGCTGACTGGAAAACCCCGGACAGCCGTGCACGTACTTTGATTTATCACATTAGGCCTCTGACTAAGAACTGCACTGACCTTCCATTTAGCTAGGTCAGCATCGCCAAATGAATCTACACCACAAATGTTTGACCTGGACCATCTGTGGGAACTATGAGTTAATTGGGTAATTGGTGCAGTTGGTTGGTAGAACAGTTTTTGGTTCACAATGACATCCAAATGGAATTTTGAATTTGGTTAAGGAATAAAACCAAGGGAGAGCATTTGATTGGACATAGCAATCCCAGGCTAGTCCAAGGACCCATTAATGTCATTCATAAATGCATGGCAGGGCCAACCAAAAATTTCAGTGTAGAAAGACACTGAGTTGACGGTTGCACTTTGGTAGAGAAGCGGGAGAGTTCATTGTGTCTGTTAAGAACAACTGGGATCTTGGTGTGATTGTGTATTTGTGAACCCCAGACATTGTCTTTTTTGGACACACTAAATGCACACCAATTCAGTGGTCTTCCATTAAAATCACAAACCCAGTGCACAAATGTTATGGCTGGTACAGCTAAATGTTTTGGTTCCCGTAGAGCTGTGCTTGGTTTCTGTGGATTTTGACGTTTCTAACCATTCCAATTTCCAAACCCACAGCCCAGAGATCAGCACATGAGCTCCCAATGGTGGAGAAGCAGGACGTGGACAGCTGCTCAGCGCTGGGTGGGCAACAGATGATCCTCACGGGCCAGAACTTCACGTCCGACTCCAAGGTTGTCTTCACCGAGAAGACGCACGGTGAGTTCTCCTTCTCCCTACCAAGCTACTTGGATCGTCTTCGCTTTAGCATCCAATAGACATACGTGCCCTGTATCCGCAGCAAACTAGACGGGGGTCAAAAGTGCGTTTCTCTGAGGCCTAATGATTGTGTCACTATCTAAGCACATTGTATCTCAGTTACAACCACAGGGTGTTCATCCCCCGTCCTCAAAACCACACCCCAAATGACCACAGCCACTGAGCATACAATGTCTTTTTTCGGAACTCTGAAGCCCAAATATATTATAAACTTTTTAGATTTGTTTTTCCCCGAAGCGTTCCTGACTAGAGACAACTGGGATTAAAGGAGTGGGTTTTAGTTGCCGAATCTGACGGCCTACAAGGCATAAAGAGCTTTGTAGCAGAGCAGTGGGATACTTGGCAGCTGACTGTATCAGTAATGTGAAACAGCCTTGAAACTGTGTTGCTGAGATTTGCTTTTGTATGTGTAGGAGAGCAGCTGTGGCATATCCCAGATTTTAAAACGTGGCTGTTTTTTTAAAGTTTGTTTCTTCTCAATTTTTCAAAATTGGGAGCACAATGAACCCTTTGCTTTGTGTCCCAAAAGATGTGTTTGAGAAAGGGCTGTCACTTTAAAAACCTTATGCAAATCAGATGTAGGAAGTCAGCAAGTTTGATGTCATTGGTATATATAGTCACCCCCCCCCCCCAAATCTGTCATATATATACACTACAGTAAATGTGCTGTAATAAATAGGACATAAATACAGGTTTATATATGCAGCTTTCTCATCCATTTTTTTTGCATGACCTTTTTTAACGGAAGATCCAGACACCTGCCTCATTCTCCTCAGACATATCTTTGTGATTTTTATCCATCTCAGATCTTCCAGTGGTTGTTTTCCATCTTATTTAGTTCCCTGTTTTTTCATTGCCACTCTCTCTCTAAAGGTGTCTTGGCAACCTCAGTCTCTTAAGTGACCAATAGCAGATGCCTGCCTGTGGTACAAATGCTGTGGGTGCAGTAAAATGAGTGTGATATCTGCCAACATGATTAAGCTGAACTGAAATGTTCCCTGTCTGTACTTTTGCACATTTGCTATCTCCTGCTCTAGAATCTGTTTGAGGTGCATTTGCATGTTCGTTTAGAGAAAATTTGAATTTGTTGTGGGAGGGAAGATTTGGTTGAACTAAAAAAACATGTAGCTCACATGAGTGTCACATGCAGAGATACCTCTAATCATAGCTCCTAAATACTGTGTAAAAAACATACATATTTTATCTTTAGTCCAGCTGTAGTACTCTTTGTCCATGACTGGAGGGGAAAATTCAGTTTTTTATGTGAAATTATGATATTGTCACACACTGCGATAGATTAGGAGGCTGTCCAGGGTATTCCTGCCTCTCCAGCACCCCCTGCGACCCTGCCCAGGATAAGCGGGTATAGATTATGGATGGATGGATGGTTGATATTGTTAGTCTCTGAGGGTAAAATGACTGGATAAACATACTTTTTTGTCCCGTTTGAAATGTTTCACTCATTAAAGGTAAAGTGGCACAGTCAGGGATTTATGTTACATTACATTACAGGCATTTGGCAGATGCTCTTATCCAGAGTGACGTACAACAAAGTGTATAACCATAACCAGGAACAAGCGTGTCGAAATGGTACTAGAGAGAAGTGCCATTCCTAGTGCAGGGAACAACCGCATAATTCAACTTGGACCGTGTAGGTTAATCTGATTAACACTAACACAAACAAGAACAGCAGCAACGCAGTCTATGCAAAAAATACAAGCAGTAGTTAAGACACGAGTGCATTAACTAAGTCAACTAAGAAACAGCTACCTAGTTACAACCCTAAGCTTACAGTCAATTTAGAGATTACAGGGTGGTAGGGAGGGATGGGGAGAGGTGCAGCTTGAAGAGGTGAGTCTTCAGTTGTCGCTTGAAGGTGGTCAGGGTCTCAGCTGTTCTGACCTCCACGGGAAGGTCATTCCACCATCGTGGGGCCAGAACAGACAGGAGACGTGATCGGGAAGCGCAGGTGCGAAGAGGGGGAGGTGCCAGGCGTCCTGAGGTAGCGGAACGGAGGGGTCTCGCTGGCATGTAGGTAGGCTGTTATGTGGTGGTTTACCATCCATCACCCTGTTTCACAGCTAGAAATCATTTGACATTTTAGTCACCTTCTTCACAGACATGGCTTACAGCATGATAGCAGTCGCCTGAACTTCCGTTGATGGTGCTTCCATCCTCCGGGCTGTTTGAAAGCTTGAGTCATACCTGTAGCCACAATTTGCTGTTCTAGGGAGAGGAGGTACACAGGAAGGTTGGTGGTTTTGCAAAAGTGGGTGATACACGTCATTTCGCCCCATGCCATCCAACTTCTGGGCAGCTCCCCAATGGGACAGTCCTGGTCCATCCCGTGAGACTGCTCTGGCCCCCATGGGATGGTTCTGTCCCCCTCCCCCATTTTTGCAGCCGTTGCCCCAATAATTGCTCATAGTACACCCTTCACCACTAGATCAGTGTTTAGCCCAAGCATCTGCCCTTGAGCTCCGTGTCCCAGCAGGGGTGTGTCTGGCCTGGTAGAGCGTGCTTTAGGACTGATTTAATCTAAAGATGGAGATTAAGCAACCCTGGGGTTCAAAGAGCATTGTGGGTGTTAATATCCTGCTGCCCCAACAACCCTCCCTCCTCTTTGCCCCCTTTTCTTAATTTCCAGCCCTGTGATTCTATTTCTCAGTCTCTTACAGCTTCCTCATTTGCCATATGTTTGGTGCCATTTAGCAAATATCCACACCTTAAGTAGATGTATATCAACTGTGTGTGTGTGTGTGTGTGTGTGTGTGTGTGTTTGTTTGTTTTAATTCTAATGAACTCATCCAATAACAATAGTACATCTTTCAGAAAGGGTTCCTCGCACTGTTGCCTTGGAGATACAGGCATTCCGGCTACTCTTAAATGGTTAAGAGCTTGTGAGGTCTCAGATACAAGGCAAGGTAGGAGTACTTTTAAGGATAAATAATATTGATACATAGCTCTCATTCTTACTTGGAATAGGAGTGCATTTCCGCAATTCTCAGAATTTCTGCTCACTTAAACGAATGGTTCCATTTCTAGGGTTTTAAAAATGGTATTTCAGTCAGGGCATATTTTTTTGTTTAGTTAAGAGTTTTGTCTGTTATGAAGGATATTGTACTGTATATACATGAAGACAATTTTGGGGTTTGTGGTTTAAACAAATAAAATAAACTTCAAGTAACTCTAAAGCAGCTTGCACAGTGACATTATGCCTCCAGAGGTTGTATGTGTATATATATTAATGGATTATTCCTCAAAATTAAAAAAATATATATTTTCAGTTACGATTTTCTTGGTGTATGCTACCTGAGGCTTGTGCCCATATGCTGTGTATACCATCACTGTATAAAACCTGATATTTGTCTATGTAATTGTGAATGAACTATAAGATTAATCTATTCATATGTGCAGCCTCTGAAAACAGGGTATGGCTTCTTTGGAGGTACTTGAAGTGTATTTTCTTGCTTTAGACCACAAACCCCCAAATGCCCCTTTACCATCCATTGTAAATCTGGCTGGTCCTCAGAAACCTCTCCATCTGGAATATCCTTTACTGCACATTAAATCTATCTGTGGCAGTATAAAAAAATGAACACTAAAACTGAAATAATATCAAAAGGCCCAGGAAGTGAACTAGAGTAAATCTGAGAAGCTTTAAGCCTACAGCACTCGTCTCCAAGTGGCAAAGCGTAATGAAGTGGTGACGAAAAGCAGGGGAGCTCTGAAATGTCTGATTGATGAGGCCTCTTTGCCGGGGTGACAGGAAGTGGCATTTTGAGGGCGTGGTGTGAGCTAAGTTTCTGACAGCAATTTCTTTTAAAAACCAAGGTGAGAAAATGATCATCGGACCATTAGAACTGGGGTATCCAGTCTTATCTGAGAATGACCTTCTTACCCAGCACCAAAACATTCAGCTAATCAAGGCCTTGCTTGAAGACAGTCATTCATGAGTTGAATTGGGTGTTCTAGTGCTGGGCTCATAACAAAAGCACTGGCCTTTTTTGGGTACGATTGGACTCCCCTAACTCCTGTCTTAGAGTGTCAGCCACTCTGAAGAGCTGGCAAGGGTGGGAGGCCTGTAATGTGTGTTTAAGGAAGAGGAGACGGGCCCCGGTTTATAAGGATTTGGGAACACTTGTGTATGGAAACTTTGTCGAGTTCTATGAGCCGACATTCACAATTACAAAGGCGATCGGTCCCAAACACCTGAATGAGACACGGGAGACCGCTTCCCGTCGCTGACTCACTAAATTGTTCCACAGGTCGAATGTGTTCCCGTCATTGTGAAGAAACTTGTGATTTATCGGTCTTATAAATCCTGCTTTGTCTCCGCGGGCCCAGGTTTGGAGCCTTTTCCTCCGGTTTTTTTTTTTCCAACACTGCTTCTCCAACGGTGAACCAGCAGTGACCTCGCGTCTTCTCTCGGGTCCGAGCTCGTGCCTCGGCGGGTCTTGGAAGCGGTCGGCATTAGGACGGGCGCATTTCTCGCACGTCGCAAATTTGCGATCCTCCTTGGTTTGGTCGCCCTAGCCCTCCGGATTCCCTGGGGTTTTGGTCTCCGCTGCCGTGCGGTGTTAGCCGTTAGGTGCAGCTGTTTCAGGGGGGGCAGATGGGTGCACCCCCCTCCTCCCCCCCGCCCCCCCGGCTTGCATCCAACCCCAGGCAGGTAGACGCGTTCCCGCATCTGGGATATCCCTACTGTTGTGTTACGTCGTTGGGTAATTAGGGGCCGTTCGAACGGGGGAAAAAGAGGGCGAGAGAGAGAGAGAAGGGATTTCCATTGTTTTGGAAGGTTTCCCTGCATGACACAGAGTTCTGGAACGGCACGGCTGTGAAATCCTCTGAATGGGACACAGCTGCCTTTGGCCGGAGTTCTCCCGCTTTCCTGGAAAGTCGCTCTACGCGAGCCGGAGCTCGGAACCCCGGAGACCGGAGACGGGGCCAGCCCGGGGCTCGGGGTCCTCCGCTGCACCAGCGCTCAAGGTACGAGAAAAGAGAGGCCCCTCCGGATTCGTTTGGGAATAAAAAAGCGAAAACAGCCACCGGCGCCAACAAAGAAACGGCAGCCACCTGTCGGTAGAGCGAGCCGATCATGAAATACTCGTCAGGGGAAAAAAAGCCCCCTTTATCCTGGCGAGGGTTATGGAATCCCCCTCCTTGGCTGACTCATTTCAGCCGGGCGCGCTCCACTTTCAGCTGGAGAGGGGTTTCCCCGCACACATTAGCGTCCAAAAAACAAAAACAAAAACAGGGGCCTTGCGACCGACGCAAGCGGCGGATTTCGTTTGACGTCCTCCCCTGAACGACACCCTGGTGCAGGCTGAACCGTGGGCGGTGATTGTCTCTTTGTTCTCCAGTTGATCGAATGCAAAAAAAAAAAAAAAAAAAAAAGTGGTGATTTTACCATGCGTGGTTTCAGGTTGACACACAAGCATTTTTCTGGGAAGCCCTTTCACAAGCAGCACATGGGTGTGCTGCTGAAATTTAACACTGCACAAAAACTTAGATCAGTGGGCAGAGTTGGTGTTGACAGTCAGTTAAAGCCACTACACCAGCCCTTCATCAAATGTACATTAAACTGACTGAGAGATTGGCTTGGCCTTTATTCAGTCAAGCTTTGTCCCTAACCTTGCTTGTACTGCAAATAAATACAAATGTAACTTTAAAAAAAAATGCAAATACACTTGATTTCCGTTTTTTATTTATTGTCAACTCATTGATTGTCAACTCTCTGAACTGTGTCTGGAAAAAAATGCATGCTTTCAATTAATAGCAAGCGGGTTTAAATTAATTAAATTAATAGCTAGTGTGTGTAAAATAGAGGTATATAATAGCTGACTGTGATACAGTACTGTTTGTAAAAGAGAGGCATATAGTATTTGACTTGTGATACAATCGTGTGTGTAAAATAGAGGTATGTAGTAGTAGACCATGGTACAGTGTGTGTAAAATAGAGGTGTATAGTAGTACACTGTGGTACAGTAGTTTGTGTAAAATAGAGGTATATAGTAGTACACTGTGGTACAGTAGTTTGTGTAAAATAGAGGTATATAGTAGTACACTGTGGTACAGTAGTTTGTGTAAAACAGAGGTATATAGTAGTACACTGTGGAATAGTTTGTGGTCATTCTGCCTACCAGTGTAGTGGGATTTCTGGGCCCAGATCCAAAACAGCTCCAGGGGTGAGCCCCGGCTCCAGGCTGGCTCCAGAGCTGAAAGGCCCTCATTGCTGTTGATTATCGTTTATAGTAAGTGACATATCCAACAATAAACCAGAACAGCCGTATGCCAGCCTGTAGAGAAGGTGAAATAAAACACGTACTGCGCTGAGGCACACTCAGTTGGGCTAGTGTTGTCAAAAGCAAAACAGTTTTAAGTCAAAATCTACTCCTTCATTTCAAAACATAACATCCCACAACTCCCCCGACAACCCCATTTTTTTTACAGTAATCAACAATTCATAGATCAGCACGAAGGTCTGGAGCAGTGACAGGATTTTAGATCTAGTCGCCCGAAACCGACACACCACGCTGCCCCCGAAAATCTCCCACACTTAAGCACACACACAACATCACACAACTCCCCCTACAACCACAATTTTTTACGGTAATCAACAATTTATACACGTTCTTCGTCATCGTCATCGGCAACTGCCTGACACAGGAAGTGCGGAACAAGCCGCCCATCTCGTCCACACCGCTCTGTTACCTGAGCAGCTCAGCACAAATGTCTGGAGCAGTGACAGGATTTTAGATCTAGTTGCCCGAAACTGACACACCGCACTGCCCCCGACACACTCCCACACTTAAGCACACCAGGCACCTTCCTGTCTGATTGCAGTCAGAAAATGACAGTTTAAAAAAATGCTCTAACCGTCTTGTATTACGTCTGTACACAATTGGGCAGCATGTTGTAATGGAAAATGCATGGCGCATAGTTTTGTGTGGGTATTTTTAGATGCCAGAGAAAGATGTGTACGTATCTTGTGCGGAAAGGAAATCTTATTCTTCAGTTAATGCCTTTCTTCAAAATGAACTTGGGGGGGGGGGGCGGGGGAGGGGGAGGGAGGGAGAAACAGAATGGCACTTCGTGTAAACTTCGTGGAAACATTCACTTTCTGGAGCTTCTTTGACCCTCTTTGGCAGTTTTAGCGTCCATTTTCAATTGACTCAGACAATTTTTTGTGTGCGGTACGTAAGCCAATCGAAACCTACACATCCGAAAAGTGTGAACTATCTCTTCTTTAAAATGCCTATTCCAGCATTGTGTGTTTGAACCCTGTATGCATGCACACACAACAGTAACCATCATCCAAACAATATAGTTTTCTTCACCAAAGATGGATGGGCGCATTTAAAGTGCCTCCTGCTGGCGACCAGTATAAAGCGATGTATGCTTTTAAATAAAAATGTTTACAATTGTATTTTCTGAAACAGTCCTGCCCTGTAGCCCTGGGGTTTTCCTGAGTCTCTCCTGAGTCTGTGGCCAGGAAAGAGAACTCCTTCTCTGATCCGTGCACTGTCCTCTACCATTGGACCTTGGCCGGTATCGATAGGAGACCCATCAAGACCCAGTTTTCCTCAGTCAGCAGCGAGCATGCTAGCCTGATTCAGAAGCGGGCCGCTCTTGTGCTGTCAGTGCCGCATGCTGACTGACTACTCCGTTCCCCGGGAAACGTACTCTATTGCAGGCACTGTTTTGAAATGGGGGAAACATTCCCTGGAGCTGCTATAAGAGCACGTGAGGGAGAAAGGTCACTTATGTTTGCACACCTTGATGTTAGAATGCTGCACTGTTGGGCTGTATACAGTAAATCCACCCACACATATATGAACACATCTGTAACATATGCTATTCCACACATTTTACTTAAATACATTTTCTTACAAATACCACGCAAAGCAAATATTGTCTGGTACATTCAATTCTCTCTCTCTGTCTCTGTCTCTCTATATACAGGACTATACAAAAGTCAGAGCCCTGACTGTCTTCTTTTATTTACTTTCCAGTGAAAACAGCTATTAAGTGCAAGCAGTTTATATTTCAGTGTCAGAAAATAATGCAGCATATTTATATTTACATATTTAACACAAAATTACACAAAGACCTCCACAACTGTGTACAATCTCAAATCTTTCAGCATTTAGTGTCCACTCTTTGCCTTTATTACAGCTTCCTTTCTTTTCAGGGGTATTGCTTTGATTGAAATGTGCGGGAGTATGCTTCTTGTGTAAACACCTCCAAAGTTCAGTCTTAGAAGTTGGTTACATGTTCTGCTTCTCTTGATCAAAGTGATCCCAATCACAATCAGTGATATTGAGGGCTGGACTCCAGTCCATTGGAGTGGCCAGTCCATTGTTCTGAGAACACCAGCTTGATCGTCTTAGCAGTGTGCTTGGGGGTCATTATCTTGCTGTGGAATGAATTTGCTCCCAATCAAAGATTGTCCAGAGGGTACTGCATGATGTTAAGATTTGTTTGTGTTTGTCAGCATTTGGGATGCCTTCAATCAAAACCAAATCACCAACTCCACATATTGTTCAATACACACACACACCCACACACAGGACTTTCTCTCTCTTTGCTTTGTGCTGCAGCTGTTACAACTTAAAACTTGCTCCACTTTATCTGCCACCATCAGTCGGGTGCCACGTTTCTTTGTAAACTGGCATCCATATAGCACCTCAGAGAAAGGTGTAAGTGACAGATGAGAGGACTAATGAACTAAATTTACACCTGCTGATATATTGGGGAGCCTCACTCTCAGCCCCGAGCTGAGCTCAGAGAGACCAGGGCCTGGAAGGTTCTCCAGTGTAGGTGTACTGGAGGGCGTCAGTAAAGAGGATGTGGTCTCAGAGCGCAGATAAAATCTTCAAGTACAGATAGACTCTCCTGTGTCGGCGCAGAGTTTAGGTTATAAGCGAGGGGAGGGTTCACGCCGTGCCCTAATCGCGAAGAACCAGACTCTCTGCCCACACGCCAAACTGCAGCAGAAATAACTCTGCTTATGTGAAGCAGGGCTACATAACGCAGTGAACACGCATGAGTATTATTGGAACATGATTGTTTGGGGGATGCAAATGAGATGCACTTAGCCAAATGTGTCCTGACCTGGAAGGGACTTTAGAGGGTTAAAGCAGAAGCCGGTGCCAATGGCACGCGTTTCGCTGTTGCTTAGGGGGGTTGTTTTGTGGCCAACCACACATGACATGTGACACAACTGCCCTGTCCTGTCAGTCTGACGTCATTTTCAAGGTCTTCGTTTTCCTAGTTTATAGTGCAAATTATGGCTGAAGCCTCTTGCTGTTAACGTCAGGCTATTCCAAACTGGCTCCGTTTGCTGAAGTTTTGAGACAGAAGCGCTTGTTTAAAAAAAAAAAAAAAAAACAGAAAGAAAAAAAATGTTGGAATAAATACACATTGGAATAAATTTTGTCATCAGCCCCGCCTCTGGCAGCATCCCAAGACTGAATTGGGGCTCTCAGTCACCTCTTTGCCTCAAAAGCCCCAGTCATTCATTACCAGTCAAACAAGGACCTACACATGATAGTCGTGATTAGGTGGAGCCTGAGGGGATTTTTCTCATCAAAGTGACGTTTTCACTTAAGCCAGAAGGATGTCAGACATCAGAGCTCAGTAGCCTTTTGAATCTGAATATTAGAGTCTGTTGAAAAATGGCTGTGGTTGTGTTGGCTTAAAATGGATGCATTTTTCAACAGCTTTTACTTGATCCTGTTTTTTTACCCACAATGCTTTTTTTCAATCAATGTGTGGGGCATGGCTTGATTTTCGTAGGAAACTGTTGAAATGTTTGTCCATTATTTTTCCGAAGTAGTTTGAAGTCCAACTGAAAACTTTCTTCATCTGCCCCACACATGGCATGATATTTAATGGAAGGGACTTCGGCCTGTGTTCTTTGTTTCAGTTCCTGCATTGTACTCATAAAAGTCCTCTTAGCCTTCAAAGTAACTCTTAAGTTTCAAATATCTAAGAATATTGTGCAGATTCCTCTTAAGTTTAGGAATCTGGTTGAGAGTATACTTTAATGGAAAATAAAAAACATTTATTGTGTGTTTGAGAACAGCAGATGGCTGTTCTGGTGACTACATAAAGCATGCTCCTTCTTAAGTCTTATTTCTTGCTCACTCTTAATTCACTTGAAGTTACTAAGGTCCTTATGAATATGCCTGAATGTTCCAAAAGGGCAAGATTTTAGGTTTTCAATCTGACATGAATCCATGCTTTAAAAACACTCTCAGAATCCTTGTGAATACTGCTCCATAATTCTCATTAGACTCCTAGACCCGAATGTGGCATTTGCATACCATCTTGGCCATGCAAACTATCTGTTTAAGCCACCACAAGCTTAAATACAAGCTGATTTACAAACTCACGTGCATTTTTCACCTGCGCAACATTTGCCTCAAACAGAAAACAGTTTAATTTATCCAGGCGATCCCATCGAGATACAAATCTATTTTTCAAGGAATCCCTATCCTCGAGGTATGTACAGCACAGTTCTATAAAAAAGCAACAGAAACATGAGTTTGAGTTCACTAGGGTCAGTGGCACCTTATTTGGCAAGGCAAGAACACCATGAAGTTTCAACACCGCGGAATATAGTAACTAAAATTCACCTTCCAAAATTCAGCCAAAATAAATTTCATGGAGTCTGTAGTAGAATTCTGTATTTATAATAATGACCTTTTTAAAAACCTTTAATATGCTGGCTGTCAAATAATCACAGCTGGGGTGCACTTCCTTTTACACCAGCTGCCTAGCAACCACTGCTTTATTGGCACTAAAGAGTGGGTGGGGCAAAAGTCAGCGGTCAAAAAAAAAAAAAAAAAACAGTGCATGTGCAACCAATAATCATATATAAACATCATAACAATGACAATGTGTCGAGGAGAACGCAATGAATTACGTGTGTATATCAAGGGCTGCTGTCGGACATGTAAGAAACCACAGTCCCTCGAGCTTCGCTTAGAATTCATGCCGCAACCCTGTCCAGTCAGATGGGGAAAAGCGAATCTGCGTGTATGCGTGCCTTCAAACGGCACAGCTGCAGCTCGCCAGTCAAGTTAGAGAAAGCCAGAGCGCAATTATAGCAGCCTCCATGAGAAGCATTTAAAGTTGCTAAGGAAGAGACACATGGTCGCAAATCCCCTCTCAGGCCGGAGTACATTCAGGAATTTGTAAATAAGAAATCTGAAACTGCGCCTTTCCACATGCACCCAAGGTTTTTTTTCTTTTCTACATCTCCAAGAATGCTCACTCTATTTTTACGCTGTGTGCTCTCGATGGCCGGTAATTCCCCTCGCATCGGTTACTCGACCGAGAGAGGACGTCCGCTCCGTCCACGGCCCTTTTTGGAGGGGGGTGGGGTACAAACACAGACATTATTGTCCGATGTGAATAATTAACCCTTATCGAAACCCGGCCCTCTTTGTGTTCACAGATGGACAGCAGATCTGGGAGGCGGAGGCTACGGTTGACAAAGACAAAAGCCAATCTGTAAGTGTTGCTGCGATCCCTGCAGCCCATTCATGAATAAGGAGGCCCCTGGATTAATCCCTGTGCTTGTTGTGTTCACTACACTGTGCTGATTGTGCTGCCGATGGTACTAGCATACGCCTTGGCATTGTTTTTGTTTTGTTGTTTTTTTTTTTTTTGACAAAATAAAACCTCTGATCCTGTTTGTTTTGGATATATGGAGCATATTCATTGCCTATATGTGATCTGTTGGACCAGTAGTCGATGTGTGACTGGTGCCCCCTGTTTCAAAAGTTTCACCTAAGGCTGCTCTCAAATAATATTACCAATAATTTGCCTTACAAATAATAATTGACATCATGGATCTTTATTTCCAGTCCTGGAGTGAGTTGCAGTGCCTTTTTAGATTTTTATATCCCTGATTTGCATGAATATTCATGTGTTGTCTTTTAAATGAATTTGAATTGAGTATTACCAGCTGTATTTATTGTATTCAGTTACTGTAACAGACTGAACTCTGTTAGTTGCAGTAACTAAATGGGAACATCAGCCTGGCAAAGAACATGGCAACATGTGTGATGTGAAGCACTGATGTGAAGACTGTGCCTTTCAGAGCATGTTGTTTGTGGAGATCCCATCGTATCGAGACCCCTCCATCTGCCACTCGGCCAAAGTTAACTTCTATGTGATCAACGGGAAGAGGAAGCGCAGCCAACCCCAACACTTCACCTACACTCCTCTGGCAGGTACGGACACACACACACACACACACTCTTACTCTCACTCTCACTCTCACTCTCACTCTCACTCTCACTCTCACTCTCACTCTCACTATCACTATCACTCACTCACCCGCTCGTGTGCATATAAGTCCATGACCCCACAAAAGCACTCACACACAAACAGTCACACACACACATACAGATCTGTATGTAACTCAAAAAGCATAAGACAAATAAATGACATTTTAATGCAGCTACACTAGCAATCACTGCATTTGTGCCATCTGTGGAGCTGGATACATGCTGAAGAAGTTCTGCCTAAGTAGTATAATGTTCCCCTTGGGAGTCAAATCTGCAGTGTCGTATTTACAGTCCCACCTTCTGTGTGGTTACATGACACTATTGCCCCATTCTGTGTGTTACGCTAGACTGTGACATGGCTGCTAATCCTGGATGCTTTTACCTTCTGCATTTTCCCCAGTTCCTTCCATTAAAACTGAACCCGTGGACGACTACGAGGCGGGCCAGATGGGCTTCCCCATGCCCCAGGTCCTGGGGGTGTCGCCCCAGCAGTACTACCACGCCCCCCACGGCCCCCGCGCCCTGCTGAACCCCGACAGCTGCCTGGTGGACGCCATGGCGCCCTGTCAGCAGGCGCTCCCGGGCCTGGTGGGCCCCGAACCTCGCTTCCAGCAGCAGAGCCCCGCCATCGTGTACCCCCGGGGCCCCCGGGGCCCGAGCGCCAGCCCCGCGCTCTACCCCCAGCCGAGCGGGGCCATCCCCGTGCCCGACCCCCACCGATCCGTGCTGGTCCACACGGGGTCCCCCGCGGGGCCGCCCACCTCCTCCCCCGGGGGCCACCCCTCCATCATCCAGTTCTCCCCCACCAACCACCTCCTCCGGGGCGCCGCCCCCCCTCCCATGTCTGACCACCACATGTACTACCCCCAGCAGGGGGCGCCCTCCGCCCGCTCCCCGGCCCCTGCCCAGCACTACCCCACTGTCATCCAGCAGCAGCCCTACGCCCAAAAGGGGGCCAAGAGCCGGTCTCCGCCCCCGGAGGACCAGAGGGTGGGCGGGGTGCCTGCCCGGGTCACGGTGAAGCAGGAGAACCTGGACCAGGCCTACCTGGATGATGGTGAGTGAAGCCTCTGTGCCTCCATCTCATGCATTAGTCCCATCACTTCATATACAACAAGTCTCATAGCTTTTTGTACCGCATCAGCGTTTGGCATGTTTAACATGTGACAGGTGCTGAATCAGTTGTGAAGCAAAAATACAACTTTTTTTCTTGTCTGGTAAATACAGTGCAGTAGCTGAAGTAAAATTATTTATATAACTGAGCACCTTTCTTTGCAAACACTCATTAAGTTTTTCCTATTTATTTTCCTGTTTTGGTTTTTCTAATAATAATCCTCAGCAACTTCAGGTTAGATCAAATGAACATGTTAAATGGTCATTTTAGGTGACCTACTGACAATGTTAGGTCCTAGGTACTCAATGTTATGTTGAACTCAATTTAAATTAAAAAGAACTGGTTCCTCATAGGATGTTTTCCAAACCTGGTGGAACATGTATTCACTGGAGAGCTACGTATTGACAGTGATCAGTCACACATTAGGGTGAACGTTAAGTCAGCTACAGCTTTAAGCATAAACCACCCTAGCCTATATTTCCTATTTTTATATTGTGCAATTTCAGAAGGCGAGTATACGTAACTCTAGAAAATGGCAAAATTAAAACTTTATGTTACATGTGAAAAAAAAAATAATTGCAAGGTATTTTTTGTGAACACTCTCTAGACATGCAGGCGGTATTTTCATGAGGTCCTTTTTGAAAACCTGAATGGCTAAGATGATGTTTGGCCTTGTTTACCATGTTGTTGCTCGTTGCGTTCTCAGATCCGTCCTGATTCGTCCTCCACGCCGGGCAGACCGCTTGATTTAAACATCCTGTTCTACAGTCAGCTCGGTTGTGTACCCCGTTAAATCACATGTCATAATTTCAGTTTGTCCAGCTGCTCGTTCATATTAGCAGGCTGATGGACAGCAGTCTGCCGCTGTTAGAACCAGATTAACAGTGATCACTGTTTCCGGAGGTTTCCGCTAATATCCCTTGCTTTGCTCTTAATTTGACTCAAATGGCAGAGAATGAACACAAATTAGATTTCACTTAGTTTGTCCATTTGAAGTCCAGGGATGAACTGTTGATTTGGAACAACAAAATTTGCCTCAAGATTTGCTATGTCCTTACGCGCTTTTTTTATTGCAGTGTTTTAAAATGCTTTAAACCACAGCTCTGGGTTGAAAAACATGTAAGTTCATTCATAAAACTGTTTAAAAAGTCTATTCAGAAAACAGATTGTCCCTTTGGTATTAGAAAATACACTCTCTCCTAAAAATGGCAGCAGACTGGTTGAGAAATGAGAAAATTGCTGTCTAGACAGAAAATTGCTCTTTTTGGCGTAGAATTACCCCTGAAGGATTCATTTAATTATTTTACGAAAACAAATATGCCTATGCAATGTCATATTTCACTGTTTGTTTTGAGGATGTGTTTTTTTCAATGTGGGTGAGAAACTCAGGTACACTTTTTGACAATCTGCTGCTGCAGCACTCAAAAAAAGGAAGGAAGTCGTTTTTGAATCTCTTCCTTCTTGGCTCATCTGAAACCGCATTATGTGATAGAATTCAGGCTTTAATTTAATTCCCAGGATGGATTTACCCCAATGAGCCCATGTGTGTGGGCTTAATAGATGTCACCCTGTGGCACTATACTAAAGCTGAAGCAGTGTGTCAGCATAGGGTTCTGTTCATTACCTGACGTGCATTGGCTTTGTAGGTTCATCATCACATCCTTCTTGATGTAACCCTTGTGCTTCTTGGAGAGCATAGACCATATGAGATTCTCCCAATCTGATTATCGTAACTAAATAAAAAGCCATTCTTTATTCTGCCAATCTCAAGACAGTGCTATTACGACATGTTTCAAAGGAGAAATGCGCTAATTGTCGGGGCGATGGGGGGGGGGGGGGGGTCAGGCATTTGGTAAACACTCAGTCTGTGGTGTCACAGAAGGCAGCTGTGTCCTGTGAGTTCCGGAACACTCCGAGCTTTCTTCTAGCTGAGACGTGTTAATGGCAGACATGTCGCTTTGGGACGATGCCGCAGCAGAGGATGAAGGCTTCATGCGAAACAACAATACCAGGAAGCGTCGCACGCTCCCTTTCGCTCTCTGTGAAGACCTCAGGACGCACATGAGACCAAGGATCTGAGCGCCGGGCGGTGCCGGGGGGGTGGTGCCATGCTGGCCCTGTGCGCCCCACTCAAGCCAAACATCGCAGGAAATCGGTCAGCGCTGAAGCATTTGCTCTTTGCACCGTCGATCCGGGGTTTCCGGTGCGGATTACAGCCCGGGCCGGACCCGCGAGCCGCAATACCGCTAACCCCGCTTCCTTATCCTGGAACTGCTGAAGGCGGCTTTGTTGTTCTGAGATGGTGCGCATTTCAGGGAGCCTCGTACGGTGGCACCTTGGCTGTCACATGACGGCCAGCGTCGAATCAGACCAGGGCGTGGCCCAGGGGCGGGGGCATGTCTGTTGACAAAACCCCGGCCTGCTGAACGCGAGAAAAATGTCTTGGGCAGAGGGTTTGGGACCACCTTCTTGGTACACCCAGATGGAAGGAGGGAGGGACAGGGGTTTTGGGTGTGGGGGGTGCAGGGTTGGTGAGAGGGGGTGGGTTCTTGGCCTGGTGACAGGGCAGGAAATGAGGCCTTCTTGTCTGCAGAAAGCAGCAGCTCTCCTGACTGCCTGGATATGTTGACACTGTTATGGTCTCAAAACAAGTTCTATGGCAACCATTGTCAAAGAGTGGAACAGTCTGCCTGGGAGAGTCGGGGAAAGCCTTTTTGTTTGTTATCCTTGGCTCCGGGATCTCCCCTTGGCCTTGAGCCCCTCGATTCTGTGGGGGGAACCCGCGATAGAATTTGTTTTTCCATACCGAGGATTCTGCCAATCTGGCAGCAGAAATTCCTTCTGCTTGCAGCTGTTCTCCTCCAAACCCTGTCTGATCTCCTGTAGATAGCAGCAGGGGCGGGGGTGCGGGGGATGCGGAGGGGGGGGTATTCAGTGGAAAAAGTGAATCCGAGTCGTAGAAACAGAGCCGAGATGAATTTCTTGTGGATTGCCTAACGGGGTTTCCCTCGATAAACAGCAACAGTGTTGCCGTTGCTGAATTAATGTCCAGTTACCGGGGGAACCACGCTGTGTGGGGCCCCTTTCATCCCCCCTCTAAAACTCTAGATCCTTTAGGCCCCCATGGGACCTCTGCTGTGTTGCCTTTTCCTGATTGGTGGGCTACTTGTTCCCTTTTTGTACACCAACTACATTTTCATGCGCTTCTGGAAAATCTAATAAAGATTTGATTTGATACCTTAATTGGGGTATTCCCTTTGCTTTGGCCATTCAGGTTCAGTAAGACAAACTTGGAGTACCTTCCAACTTGAGAAAAACACAAGTGCTGGTTGCTTTATGAAAAACAACAGATATAATATTATAATTATATCAATATAGTATTCAATATATTGTGCTGATGACACAGTATAGCATCATTAGGACCACATCACTGGCCGGGATCAGTTCATATCATTTATATTAGATAAGTCCCTTGAATTTGAAAAAGATTACTTCATTAGCTAGCTAGATTTTGGTATAACAGCACACCCTCTCATGTGATATTGCTTAAGTTATCTTCGGTAAGCTTTTTTTAAAAATCTTTTAAAAGAATAATCTCATTATAAAGCAATACTGTTTCCAGTATAAGAGCATAAGCCTCCCTTGAATTAAAAGTGCAATGCACTAGCTGCTGTATGACACACCCTATTACTGCACCATTCTATACCCATGGTCTAGACATCAGTGCCGACTGTGACAGCACCCCCACAGGACAACATACCGTTGGCTCTGTCATCACTCAGGGATGGGAGGTTTATAGCCAGCCGGTGGGGATGACAGTCTCATCGCTCACTAGCGACTCCTGCAGGTTGATTAAGGAACCTGCAAGTTTATCTGCCTAGCTGCACGTGAAGCGTCTTCCTTCAGCTGACGCCCGCACGAGCCCAGCTTGCGCACTGCAGGGTAATAATAAGGGTGCTTAGGAGCACGTGCTTGTCTTCTCTCCCCCAGCTCGTTTCTGCAGTGAGGGCGTGATTTGGCATTCCAAATTTGGGAAAAGAAGGGGAACGAATCATTAAAATAGAAATTAATTAAAATAACAAAACACTTCACAGCATATGAACAAATATGCAAATTATTGCCACTTTCAGGTACTGCAGTATATTTTTATTAAAATGCATTGCTCTGAAAGTATATAGTATATCATCTTCCAAAAAGTACCACACATTTACAACATATTGCATAAAATTTCAGTAAGGGGGGAAAGTGAGATGCAAGAGCAGGGCAATCGGGAGTGATACCACTCTATCACGGCAACTTGCTTTCTTTTAAAATACTGGTGGAATGAAATCTCCAATAAGGCGGCACTTTTTCTGATTGACACTGCAGCTCTTCCACTCCGCTCAGCCTGAACATTGCCAGGCCAGTCCGTCTGTAAATATGGTGCCACACATATCATTAGACTACATATTTTGTTGGGGTTTGTAAACAGTTGCTGCAACTTCATTACTGTACCAACAACAGAGATAAGCACTCTAACCACTAAGGCAATTTTTTTAGCTTGTCCAGGGATGCCAACTTTTTTGCCAAGATTTTCAGTTTTAAACTGTCAATAGGATGCATCTTTTGTTACCTTACCAAGCTTTTTTCTAAAATGTCAATTAATTTATTGATAGACGATGAATTTCAAAGTTTTCAGCTAATCAACAATCAACTCTGTGTTGACGTCGCATAGGTTTGTAAAACCAAAGAAAATTGTTGCAGGTAGAGTGGAGATATGACTTTTATATGATATGCATTTGTGTAACAGGGAAGGCAAGCCAGTCTGCCAAGTGATCTAAAGGATCTGTGAACTGTGAACAGATCTGGTGTGGGGTTTCTGAAACCTGCTTCTCTCACAGGCTGACAAGGGCTACCAGTTTCAAAGCTTTCAATTCAAATTTAGGAAGAAATTTTAGAAAATTCCCCATTTTGTTTCTTTCATTTGCAGTGTTAAAGTTACGCCCACAGAAGCTGACAGAAGTCAAGAAAAAAGGAGAATTTTCAAGGAAACACAATAAGGGCAGATGAGTAAATTCCGACGAATCCAAAACCTGCTAATTTCGAACGTGGTTTTACTTCGCGAGTCACGTTGTCGCTAACCGTTTCTCCTCAGTGAAAGAGTTTCAAACGAACCAGATTGATCTCAGAGCTTTCACGATGAGAGTTAAGAATTCAGGTGAAGCGCAGGCGCCTCAGCCCTCCGCCCCGCGCTTGCGAGTTCGTGCTTCGGCGATGCTCAGTTGAAACCCGGGGGCAGTGCAGAAAGCGAGATTATTCCAGTGGGCAGGCGAGAGATCGGGTCGGATAAGGCACGCAGCTGCGGGGAAACGGCGTTCGCGCTTACATTAGTCCTGGGTCACTTGCGGTTTTTCTTTTCTTTTTTTTTTTAAATTCTATTTGCCGAGTAGATCGCAAAAGTGCAACAGCAGCTCATCCAGCGGCAGGCCGCCGGGCGTCTTTGGTGGCAGCGCGCGGCGAGGCCGTGATCGCGCGTGAGCAGACGCGTCGTTTCATTGGGCAGAGCTCTTTGAAGAGCTCTCCCAGCCTTGGCTTCTGATGTGAAAACGCTGCTCAGGAATACGACGTGAGAGAATGCGGAGATTGGGTCTGAGCATCCCTCATCTGTGCGTGAGCTGAGGAGGGCTTGCTGAGACCACCCCGCCAGACTTGCGGCGCAGTCCACTTCCTGTTTGACACAGCCGCTCTCCTTGTGGGTTTTATTTAATTCCCCTTTGGCAGTCAGCTGAGGGCACTCTTCCTGGGGGTAGGCAGCCCCCCCCCCCAATGCCGTGGTTGTAGCCAAGCAACAGACTCCCCCTGGTACGAGGACAAGAGTGCGAGACACGCTCCTATTGTGCAGACTGTTTCCTGGGCCGACTCTCTTGCCAACCCTTCACTGGCCGGGCGCTACGGCAACAGGGCAGACACCCCAGTGAAACTGAATGTTCTATAGCCGATAAGGCCTTGATTGAGCTCTAAAACCCCGAACGACACATTGGGCATGCTTTTATCTGTTGCTAAGGCAGTAGTTTCAAATCCTGCACGCTCTCCAAAGCATCTCAATTTTCACAGTTTCTCAGTTTTGGCTTCCTGCTATCTGCAAAGATACTGGTTCTATGAAGTTTTGGTCAGGCCAGTGGTTGAATTGGGTTGAATTGCCAGCTCCAGCAGGAGCATCTCCTACACAAGCTCACAACGTTTGTTGGTGACTCACGGTACCATATTTGTATTTTAATTGCAAGGGGAAATCCTTGGGCATTGGCTGCCTGATAGATATCGCTGGGCTCAGTCCAAGCCCCTTCAGCAGGGTGCCTGGGTGTAAACTGAATGGTGGCAAGAAACGCATTCAGCTCGAGAAACAATCGGCAATATTTGCTGCTGAATCCCAAAAATACCCAGCACACACAGGATGAAGGCACTTGCCGAAATGTTTGTGTGCACCGTAGAAATTTAGAAGTGTCCTGGTGAGCCTTTTCAGGTCATTCCATTTTCCCTTTTTTGGGCAAGGAACTTTCCAGGGTTAATTTACCTCAGCCATCTGCTTCCGATCAAGCAAGTGCTGAGTCAGAGGGAGTCCTGAGCCGAGGGCCCATAACCGCTCACATCCGCATGCGTTCGGAAGAGCGTTCGAAAACTAAACTACAGCCTTCATCTCTGACATCTCCCTTGATTCAAAGAGACATGTCGAACCTTCGAAGGTTCTCCTCGTAAGGTTCTTGGGTTAAAAAAAAGTTTGCCTTCATTGAGGGTCCTTCACTAAATTAAATAGTATCTTATCGGTATTGTGGTTAAATAGCGATTTTCCCAGTCCTGAACGGTAGCATGAAAAAGCACGTTACATTCACTAGAAAATCATTTAAAGGGGACAGCCACACCTCTGTGAAACGAAGGTGTGACATTTTACAAAACACAAATGTGAATTTCACCATTAACCGGCTCGGTTCACAACGGAAAAATTGCACTGACCCCAAGCGGCTGGGTAAAAGCGTAGCCCTTGGCATGTCAAAGCCGTTCATCAGTCATTTTTTACAGCGCGACTGACGCTCGTCAGACGGGCGCAGTTCCGCGGGCGATCGGCGACAGTCGCGGCTTCGCTTGTTTTGAGACGAGAGAGGGCCTGGACAGCATGTGCGCTTGTCGGCCTGTTTTCGCGTAGCGTGCTTTGAACGCGGCAGCACCCTTTCCTTTGTCACAGTATGTAGGTCAGAGCTTTAAATAGCCTCCCGGGCAGTCGGTCGCAGGTTGCGCTCGTTCGCCTGAAAAAGTCAAGCAGAAACGTTATGCAATCAGTACGTCTGTGTTAATACGTATGTATTGATGGATACATAGCTTACTTCCTTTGTCAATAAACAGGGTATGCATATACAGTACAAATATAGCATGTAAACAAAAATAACAATATAACATATAACAATGTTCTATAATGTCATCACAATGCTCATGTGATGAATAAATCCATGACATATTTAACATAAAACCAAATAATGATGCATAATTCATCTCTCAATCCTTCAAACTTTTCATGTTTCAAGCCCAGATATCGAAGTTGTGATTTTGTGTGACAACAAATTTGGTTCTTTGGATGAAACCCAGTTTGTTGCTACCAAAGCTCTGCTGTAAATCAGACCACAGTGAATCATTATGCTCATGTATTATAATGTAGTTAGTTAACTTGGTGGTTAATATATGCATCTTATCAGGGAAACCTTAAAAGGCCCAACCCATAGCGAGACTATGGAAGTGCTGTTAATAATACAGTGTAATTAAACGGTGGAGGGCTGTTTCTATGTATTCATCAGGTCGTTGTTGAATTGGAACATTATAAGACCTGAGAAAAATACAGTATCATCTCCACCCGGTTCCATTGAGTATTAAGCCCTCACTCCTTTCCTCACTGTACATTTTTTTAACATACTTGTATATTCCATTAAAAAGCTGGATATTTTACTGAAGGTTGAGTACCTTTCTCAAAGGTGTCACAGCAGTGCCCCATGTGGGAATAGAACCTGCAAGCTCACAGTTACAAGCCCAGTTTTGATTAGTCACCTGGGCTGAGGCAAGGTGGTTCCCCCTAAAGTTCATAAAACTGAACTTCCTGCCCAAGCATGTGCTAGAGTGACATGTATGAGAGTATGGAACGCGTCTGCCTAATTCATGTTTGCACAGGGCACACAGTTCCCCTGTGTTCGGGGTATCCCCACTTTTCCAAAGCTTAGAACATCCAAAAGAGTCGGTGGGTGGCGTCACCCCCCTCCCCCTCCCCAAGCTAAGATCGCTCCGGGCACAGCGCATCGTTGGCGCCAGCGTGCCCTCGCCCGCTTCCCAGTGCCAGTGTATGCTGATAAACAGTCTCTCAGAGGAAGCGGAGCTGGGGAGGGGTTGGGGGAGAGGGGGGGGCAGTACTTGGACCTGTGACATGTTCCACATTCTGGGCATTCCGTTCCGCTGAGGTCATCGCTCTTCCCAAAGCGGCCCAGAACAGGATGGCATCGGAGCGCACGCCCCAGAGGGGCTGGAGGCTGATCCTTGCCAGGGCTGCTGGGGAGGGGGGCTCATTCAGTAAAGGGCGTGCTGTAAATTCACGCCGCGCTGTGGTGTAAGGATGAGTCACATGGTCGTGCCCGTGCCGACTGTGACCAGTAGCCCCACAGGGCGACGCGCAGTTGTTGATTGCATCACCCAGGATACGGAACGGTTCAATCGGTTAGAGGTCAAGTTTCAACACTCCTAGCGCCCCCCGCTGGTCGATCGGGTGCCAGTGGACTGAATGTCAAAGCCACGGAAGGCCGTCTTCCGAACACTTTTACCAGACCCATTCTTAAAATAATAACCTTTCAAAAAACATTCTGTGGAATTACATTTAATTTAATAGCAGCTATTGGTCTCTCTTGCCTTTGTTTCAGTCTCCATATACAGTTCATTGCAGTATAACCATCTTCATATTTGCTCTTTAATGGGCTGGCCCCATGAAGTGTGTTGGAAAGAAATTACATTTCAATAGCCAAAATCATGACTTCACTGTTGGTGGTTGGAATACTGTGACACTTGAAATGCATCATGTATGGAGGAAATCCTGGTTCTACAATCCAGGTTTAACCAGTTTGCTAAGTTTATTTCTTAGCAAACCTTCACAAAGAAGTATTTGCTACTTGATGAGCCAAACAAGGAAATATCAAATCACATGTTGCATCAAATAATAAAAATGTAAAAAAAAAAATTAAAAAAAAACTCATTTATTTGCTAAGATTCTACAAACATTGTGGGTCCAGATGGTGCTGTCTTTCCCTACCGTGTGTCAAGTGGGGCATTCATACAGTTTTTCACTTGAGACGACTTAAAGGCACAGTGATTCATCTGTGTTTAGTCTGGTACGCAAATAGGCAAACGTTTAAGACCTTTTTAATCCGAGTGCCCCCGCCCCCCACTCCTGCTTCTATTTAAAGAACGATGTGGCCATAAAAGTTTCCATTTATACCTTTTTGTCACTCCTGGCACAGAACAACAGGAAGTGCTACCTAATGATTTGGCAGCTACGACAAGCGAACAGAGTGACAGTGCTCTGCCCCCTGGTGGATGGTTGGCATCAGGGCAACGTGCCGTCACAAGAGGCCAGTCACCATTCAGTTATGCAACTTCTTACCAACTTGAAACCAGGGAAACAAACGGGATGACACTAAACAGAATTACTATTAATGGTTCAACAGTCCACATAAAAGTACATTAGTATCAAAACTTATGATGTTCATGTCTGCTTGAATTGACAAGTTATGGAAGAAGCGTGTTATTTGTTTGCGCTGAACAAGATCTGAATACATTCAGTCTTAAGTGAGGCACACACTGCAGTAATTGGACTCACACTTACTGGCAGAACTTAATGCCACTGTGTGCACTGAAATCAACACAGTGTTTAAATGTATTAAAAAAATTAATAAAAGCCTATGTATGAGATGATGCCCCGGGGGCATTTAAAGAGGAAGATGAGATCTGGCTTATGTTGGCTATTTTGTTTTGCAAACAAGAGCATCTGCCAAATGATTGGATGTCATTTGTGTGATGACAGTTGACGACTTCGCTGGCTGGTCAGTTTGCCGCCGCGTGCCGTTGTCCTGTTCTGACGCCTGTCGTATCTTCTCTTTGGTTCCACAGTTAACGAAATCATACGGCAGGATTTGACCGGAGTTCACGTCCAGGGCCAGACATAAAGGGACGAGCCTCGGAGCCGCCACGCCCGCCCCGACCCGCCCCGACCCGCCCCCTCCTCCTCTTCAGCTCCGGCCGCGCTCAGCTTGGCCCGAGCTTCCGCCGCAAGCGCCAAAGACCTGCTAGCCCCTCGGCACCTGCCTCGCTTTATAGCCACGCCCCCTCTGCCTCGATGCCTCGTGGACCAAAGCCTTTATGCCGTTTTTAAACTGTGATGAAAGCAGAAACACAAAGATGCCTTGTTCAATAGACTCGCGGGCCACAGACAAGTGAAATGAATTTGTAAGTCGGACTGCTGTGTTCTCAAGCTTCCTACCTTGTTAAAGGAAAGAGCTTAGGGTGAATCCCTCATTAAAACCATCTTGGCAGTTAAGCCATGCTATCTGGGGTAAACAAGAAAATGTACAGCATCGGCCAGCTTAACAGAATTCAGCGTGTATTGTGTATAGCCACACCAGCTCATGGCCTGTCTCCGCCCACTTCGCTGTTTTAAAAGATTCTAATTGGGGTTGAGACCAAAGAAAAAAAAATGGACCAAGTCACTGTGACATCACCCATTGACTTTCCATGGGCTTTGTGAAAACTGTGGAAGTGCAGTTTTTGGCGGCACCATGTTGTACAAATTGGAGCCAGAGACTGTGCAGTAAAAGGGGGACCCTTATGTCACTGCAAGATGCAGTGACGCAACCTGGCCCTGATTTGTCCACAAAATCTTACGTATTATTACCATTGCCTTACATTGAGACAGGTGGCTGAGACACCTATACTAGAGCCAGCCGCACTGGTGCTAGTGAGCCAGTGAGCAACGTCACTGAACCAGGAAATGAGCTTCAGAAACGAAACCCAATTTTGGCCGCTTGGTCAAGATTAAGAGCACAGAGGGGAGGGGGAAGGTGGGAGGGGCAATAGAACCAGAATGTATCATAAACAGGCCTGTCAAAAAAAGAAAAGCAAGTTACTTTTAATCGTCGCACGTCCTCTCTGTCACTCAACCGCAGGCGGTTTGAAATCAGCTGGGTAATTTTTGCAGTCGGCCTGAATGCATAATACTTACCCACCAATCAAGAAGAGGGGTGGAGATGGGCTGTTAGATTGCTTAAGTAGATGCACACATGCTTCTACATCACGGATGTGTGTTCGGCTCCAGGCGATACCAAACAAAACTCTTCACCCTTTGGGTGGCAGTGCACGACTCTTGTTTTGCACTAAATGCAGTGGCAGGGCTTAATTAGTTTTTATTTTATTTTTTATTTTTATTTTTTTTTTACAGTCGGACTAATGTGATGTATCAAATGCAGATGTGATACTCAACAAAATGGGATTTAGTGTTTATTACCCATTTAATCACCAACCCTCCCCTTTAAGACATGACATACAATTTTCTGATCATGATGATTCCACTCCCATTGTTTATGTCAAATGCTCATGGCCGCCTCAGCTATATCATAATGCAGTTTCATTAATATTCACTATTAAAATGACTTGAGATGCATACTTTTGTCCTGCTATAGTTCTTAACTTTTCAAATTCATCAGCTAGTTGAGAGAATAATGATTCTGACACAAGAAGCTATCCAGTTGAGCTTACTGTTAAGGGAGCATGACACGATGACACGATGAAAAATAAACACTGAATCGTGGCCTGGCTGAAATGTCAGAGACCTCAGCCATAACTTTTGTGAAATGGAGTTAAAAGAATCTGACGTGCGGATGAACACTGTTGTTAATGGACTGAGTGAAGAAGAGCTAAGTAGATAATCGACCCACTCAGGGCCCTGATTACCAGCTCTGAAATGCAGGCTAGGGGAATTGTTGAGGGGAAAAGCTTCGCCATCGTACTCCGCACGCTGCATATTACTCAGTGAACTGACTGTCATAAAGGTCAAAATTATTTTATCGCTGAGCAAGTCAAGTTACTGCAGGTGTAGGCCTATTGATGGTTTTTTGTCCCTGCCATGGAATTGATGTGGCTTCGCATTGTATGGGATTTAGTATGGTTATGCTTCGTTTAGTGCTTGCTAAATACTCTGGGACATTTATGGCGTGTGAAAGGGTCAAGCTGATTTTGTTTTTCCTATTATGTTTTCATAAAGCGCTCCGACAAGCAGAAAAAAATAAGTTCTTCAGCAACATTCAGCAAGGAGAGATGGCAGGAGTAAACCTTTGCCATTTTTTGTTTACACTTTAGCATTATATGTAGGGTATTGAATTGCAAACGTGCGCTAAATTGGCATGAGGTTCTTAAGGGGTTAGCTCATTACAATTGCACCATTGAACTGCAATAATTCAGATTCAGCGTATGAAACCTGTCCCTGTAGATATCTGTTACGAGGAGAGTGTTCCGTGGCCCACAAATAGTTTTAAGCTCAGGTGTACATTTGATTTATGCTTAAATGAAACGTCCAGTGTCCTTGGATTATCTCAGTTGCCTCAGCTTTGACATCTTAGACATTGTGATTATAGTTGGTCTCCCCAGCTAAAGCGCAGCATTCTTTCGGTGTCACTGCGACTGCGTTGTGTATTGATTGCAATGTTGCACTGGCAGTAGGAGAGGACTACGGTTTGGCAGGGTATGCAGCTGGATCTGAAGATGCTCCTGATTGGCTCGCCAGATCCTTCTGTTTGGAGACCTACCTTTCCAATTAACTGGAGCGACACAGAACTGTCGCGGGAATTAGATAACCAAACTTTCCAACGTAGATTAGCTCATTTCCTAATCACACTCCACATTCCTGTTTCTAACGGCAAATTGATGCTGAGAATTGTTAAATATGTTGTGTTGGTTGTACAGTATCTAGCAGCAATCCTGCTACCTTGTGGTCATGTTATATCATGACAAATTATATATCGTTTCTAACAAGTGCAAAATGAATACCAAAAATATATAGTGCTTTAATAAGACGAAACCATATTTTGTTAAATTGCTTTATCGTGAATATCTACCATGTTTGCTCTTTTGAATGGCTTTTGAATTTTTTCCTTATCATGCATTGAATGCATTACTTTTTATTTAGATTTTAAGAACATTTATGATGAGCTGTTGAAGATTAGTTTTGAAGAAAGAGGACTACCAAAGATTGTAATACGTTTTTATAAAAAAAATCTTAATTTATTTTTTAATATTGTTTCAAACATTGCTCCTGAATAATGTCTTTCTCAAGTCTGTGCGTGGCTGTTTTGCCTTCTTGTAACTAGTGCGATGTGTATCATAAAATTCTTACGTGCTGCAGTTTGGCTCGCTAAGGCCTCATATCAATGTTCAGGACAACTTTATCCTTTGCTTTTATTAGGTGATCGTAGAAAAAAAAATCTGACTGCTAATTCTCATTTTGTAACCCAAATTCATAAGTGTGTTTTTACGAAGCATGGGTATTGGCCCTTTTTGCGCTCGGTGAATATCTGATTTCCTTTCCTTTTCTTGGTGGTGCTCAGCAGCAGGTTTGTCGGCTCTCTGTAAACCACTAGGAGTGAATCCTACATTGGCTCAGTCAAGGCTATGGTCAGCGGAGCCGCTCGCTGGCATAGACACTCTATGCAGTCGTTTAGGGCCAAAAACATCCCTGGGCCACACATTTCAATTTTTTAAATGAATGTGATTTATGGATTTCTGTTGGGGCACTTTGGGACCACAACAGTTTTCTTGTTTAGGGCCACCGAAACCCTAGGGCCGGCTCTGATGGCCCGTTTAATTGGGTGTTCAGCCTGGCTAGAACAAAAGCCAGCGAGATCCGCCTTGACCAGGTTTAAGTTGAGGTGGTTTAGCTTACCAGTGAAACAGCTTTGCACCCAAAAATGACTCTTGAAAACGGCCCAGAGGAAGACATGCGGTTTTCTATAAAAACATAAATATTTTACCCCGATGACAATCATAACTGGAATAATAGTGATAACTGGTAGCCTAGTTTCCGCTGACTCTTTGCCTTTAACCGATTAAATTTAATTAGTCTAAACATGTACAGTGTTGCCTGTGTGTAATAAATGCATTTGTATGCTAATACTTTCTAAATTTCCTGTGCCAATTAGTTTGCTGTTCTGAATATATGGTGTTATTACCACCATATTTCCAGGTAATGATGTCCTTTGCACTGTCAGTTGATTTTGATATATGGATACAATGTTAACGCCTTCATGATACTATAGCCTTATGCAATGAGGTCCGAGACTTTTGGTTGGTAGAACACAAGTAAATTTGAATAAGGTTTTAAAATCTGCTGAAATTGTTTGGAAGCAGGTATTTTCATTCTTTTTAAAGTACACTTTCTATAATATATTGGTTGTATATAAATTATATATATCATTTTTAATCTTATCTGAGAAACATTTTTTTCCTTTTTAAGTGTGGCTGTACCTTTGTTTATTAGATTGATTATTATCAAGCTCTCGCCTATATCATGAGACTGAAGTCAAGGATTCCAATTTTTCAATCTCCTGCATTAATGGTTTTTTATATTTGGAAGTGCATTGTAAACTGGCAGTTTGAAAAATACATGTGCATCTCAAAATCCTTGATTAAAAACAAATAGTGTCTTTCCTTTGAGTTACTGCCACAATGTATACAGCATTGACTAATATTTCAACCCCAGACTGAATGTAGACTTTTTTCAAAATGTATTTCCCCTTACTGTAAATAGACAACTGCTTAATCTTGTAAAAAAAAAAAAAAAAACATTCCTGTCCCTTTTTTAAAAGTAGAAGAAATATTCGATATTATTTGATTTTGATATTATGAACTGCATCAGTTGTTATCTGCCATCCTTTTGATAACCCGAGGCCATATTAATATATTAAAAAGCCAAAGCTATAAATCTGTAGAAACATTGTACTCTACTACTGTAATATTAATATATTATGAAAGTATTAGTGATATGTTGCTCAAATGAAAAGGGATCATGCTTTTTGTTTTAGTTTTTTTTTTTTTTTTACCAAATAACATGCAAGGATCTTAACTCATTATTTTCTTCAAAGTTTATGTATTGCTTTTTACACTTACCATTGTTCTTGTTGCTATGTTGCTGTTTTTCCAGAAACAAAACTTGTATCTATAAATTTAGCAATAAATTGGAAAAAATCAAAAATGTGGATTATTGATTTATTTTTGTTGCATTACATTATAAACAAACTGGTCTCTGTCATTCATAAATATTGCACCTGTTAAAATGCAAGGCAAGCACTGGTCCAGCATGCTGTTTTTGCATCTCGGATATTTCGCAGCACGTTGCTTGATTGCCTAGTCCAGTTTCATTACATTTTTATCCTGCATGTTTGCATTATGATTGAAAGTCACAAATAAATACTAATCCAAAAAATGGTTATTTCCGAAAAGAAAATATGCATTTCCATGCAGGCAAATTATATTATGCCATGTTGAAGCAAATATATAGGGATATTTAACCATGTTTGGCCTTATTCCACCCATTTTCCTGTAAATTAGAAGGATCAGATGAGCTACATAATAAAAAAAACAAAGGATGCACTTGTGGATCCTTGCTGAAGCATTCTCCGGTGGCCTGACGCACTCCTGCAAGGAGCATTTAACATACTGGAATGTCCTTAAAGATGGTGGATCTCGATCGATTTCCAGGTCAGGTGAGGATCGAGGAGACCTGGACGGATAAAATAAGTGATTAGAATGAACCCCTGACCTGTGTAGCCTGAGTCCGCTGAGTCCTCTCTCCTTGGGAAACAACACAGCAATTAGCTTTCAGCGCGTGGCTAATGCAGTGTTTAGCATGCTATATGCGCCATGTTTCCATGCCAACTGCTGTTTGTGATGGTCAGACTTTGGGGCGTTGACTTGGTGCACTGACCCCTGCATTGGCACGCAGCATGTCGTTCATGCAGCGGAGTCCGTTCGCTGTTTGGACCGCACATGGCTTTCGCGTTTAAGAAAACAGACCTTGGCATACGTCAGCAATTAGTGAGTCATTGCTCTCCCCTGTGCCTTGGTTGGGGGGCGAGGTTGCAGATAGAGACATTTGCTTTCTATATCTTTCCCTTTCTGGTTTGCATAAAAGAACTGATAGAAAGCAAATGTCATCAGTTTTAGCCAAAGCCATAGGCTCCTTTCACTCTCCTGCCCCTCCCCCTCCCTCAAACAAATAACAACAACGAGGCTGTCATGAATCCCGGTTGCTAGGAGATGGCTTGTTTAGAGCCTAACTTTAGTGGCTGCAGGAGGACTTTGTGAATGAGCTCTGTGTTCAGGAAGTCTTCAGATATTACATCACTGTTTATAAAAAAGAGAGAAAAAGCTGGTCACATGAAGATTTTTCTCCCTCATTGCGCAGATATGCAGTGAGTCACGTGACCTTTATTCCTGGGAGGGCAATAAAGTCAAATCGTATGTGGCACACAGGCTGCCCACTGAAGCCAAAGAACAAAGATGGCAGTGTTTAAAACTTTGATCATTGATTGGAATATTATTAATCTCTGTGCAACATGTCTTTGGTGGAAAAAATGTTTCATTTGAACGTATAACACACCCATATGTGCTTGTTGAACATCTCATTCCAAAACCATGGGCATTAATATGGAGTTGGTCCCCCCTCTGCTGCTATAGCAGCCCCCACTCTACTGGGAAGGCTTTTCACTAGAATTTGGACCATGCCTGTGGATTCACCTCCATTCAGCCACAAGAGCATTAGTGAGGTTGGGCACTGATGTTGGGCGGTAATGCCTGGCTCACAGTTAGCATTCCATTTCATCTCTAAGGTGTTTGATGGTGTTGAGGTTAGGTGTTTGATTGTAAAATGTGTGTTTTTTCCCCAAGTACAATACACTATTGTACATTACTGTTCCTCCCATCAATGGAATATAGGTCCCAGGTCCATAAATCATCACCGTGTCTTCCCTGACCAGCATAATCCAAGATATGCATTTGGGGCCTGGGGGCTGAATAGAAGGAACTGGGCATTTAACACTAATGTTACAGCCCAGCATGCACAACAATAGCAGTTTAACTGTAAAGAACATGAATTATGTACTTTTTAGCCTCGCAAATGGCCAAAGCACTTGTTCATAGGTATACTCCCTGTACGCTGTAGCTCTGCAGGGTGACAAACAATCGGTCATTGCATTACATTACATTACATTACAGGCATTTGGCAGATGCTCTTATCCAGAGCGACGTACAACAAAGTGTATAACCATAACCAGGAACAAGTGTGTTGAAAACCCTAGAGGGAAGTACAGTCCCAAGTGAAGGGAGGGACCGCACAGTTTAACTTGGACCCTGTAGGTTAATCTGATCAACACAAACAAAAGCAGCAACAAATGCAAATAAAGCAGTCTATATAATATTTGGTGTGTATTCCCTTTGGAGGTTTTATTCACTTGACAATTCTCACAAAGAGAAAATGAGAGGCTGTTTTTCATAGACAAAGCTGTTTTTACTACATTGGCACCACCAGGGTAAAATTCTTGACGCAAATCTGCCATGGTAACAGAACATAGAACTCCCTTCCATCTCTGACCCAGAACCCTGGTACAGATTTAATTTATTTTAAATAACATCTATGCTGTTTTCCCATTCCAGGCAATTCTTAGTTCCTTCAACAATATCCAAACTATGAGACATGTTGCTTTGAGACTGTACTTTCTGCCAAACTTTTATGCTTAGTCATACTCCCATGAATGCCCACATTATATTTTATAAATCAGAGTGGAGAATTACTGCTCAGTACAAATCGTCTCTGCAATCATTTAATTTCTCCCTCCTCTTTCTGCTTATCTCACGCGTTTGCTTAATAGCAAATGAGAAGCCTGACTGAGAAATCTCCTTTCCAAAATCTGCAAATATTTTGGGAGTGCTGCAGGGACAATGATATTTTAAACAAGCGTCAAGTGTAAATATGTGTAATACTGTGACAATCCATCTCTGTGCAAAACCGATTTCAGTAAAACTCCAGAGTGGTTCATTCACTGTGTCAGTGAGAAATCTGCTTCAGATTAGCTTTGACCAAGAGAAGTGGATGCTAAATGCACAATGAGCTAGCCATGTGTTTGTCCATAATGGGTGTTTGAGTGCGCCGATTCTTTATTCTGCATGACTGCATGAGTTAATTGCCTTTTTAATAATCCTGTATAGCCAGTAGTTGCACGGTAATAAGGTGGAAAAGAGGGTTTCAGAGGTGCTGGCAACCCGCTGTCAGACATGAGTGAAGTGGCTCTGGTTTCCACAGGATGTCTAGAGAAACTGTTTACACTGAGGCCAAACTCGATGGAGAACTGGTGAAACGGACACTGTGCGAAAGAGGAGAGCTTCCACTTAACCGCACTCCGGACTTTGCTGGGGAAACACTTTTTCGAGCTACAAACCGTTGCTTAAGCGTCTCATTTGAGTGTTTGCTGCTTGACATCTGAAGCATAACCCGAGATTGCCACTGGTTTCTTGCGAATACTACTCAGGGGAAAAAAATGCAACAGTAATGGTTTGTTGGTGTTGAATAACGTTGCGATTGTTTGTGAGCAGACACGGCGTCGAAAGAACAACATCAGTCTCTCAGAGACGTTAGTCAGTTTCCTGAGCATTTTCTGGGCAGACTTTCTTCTGCAGAGGTACACACTTGACGTGTCGTGTAAAGTCTTACAATTATTTATGTCACTGAAGTAAAATTGTGTGAGAATGTTTTCCACCAAGATTGAGATAAACTATTTGTAGTATAATCAGTATAATTTCCACCCATAATATTGTTTCACTGTTATTTTGTTTTTACTTGTGTTATAGAAACAAGTAACTGAAGAGTAACCTGTACATTATTTTTCTATTGACAAGTAGCCTTTTACGACTCAGCTTCAGAAAATGAAAACATGAAAAATTGGATTTCTGTTACTTTAGTAAAAGTAAAATAACAGTTGTCAAGCTTTATTCATCTCCTCACTGCCTTTCATAAATTGTGAAAAGCCACAGAAGCTAATCCATGACTCACTGCTCATCAGTCTTCAGAGGATGTGGGTAGAGTGGTCATAGCTTTAGATCTTCCAGTGCCGGCTGCCACCCAGTCTGTTCTGGATGCCTGATCAAAAATGTCCAGGGCATCTTCGGGAGGAGGTATGGCATTAAAACAGATAAGGTCCCAGGGCATAAAATGGAGGAAGTTGCATTTTAATTGACAGTTTAAATGAGTGTTTAAATGAGCTAAGAGGTTAAATGACCTCATTTGAATCACTTTTATCTAAAAGGAATGGGCCGTTCCAAAGCCATATATCTCACATGCTATGGTGACTGTGAATCTGTAGAGCTGACTGAGCCTTTCGTTTCCAAAAACAACAAAGTGTGTGTGTACGTACACATGCTGATGTATCCATGACAACTGGCTTTTGTAAAGAACTATAAGATGGTGGTCTATCACTATACAAGACTAATCATATTTATTGGCAACCCAGATGTCACAGATATTTCATTCATTGACCACAGGTGCTACTGAATAGGCAGCATTGTTCAAATGTTGAAAATTTTTTTGTTTTTTTATGATCCTCGCATTTACCTTAAAAAAAATACATCATGTCCATGTCTTCGCAAAATAATTTTACTTGTTGCATTGCATGGAATGGCTTTTCTATGAATGATATCTATAAGTGAATATGGTGACATAAGTTAAATACATGCGGCACTTTGTCTGGGAATTTTTTTTTTTTTTTTTTACATCTTTAACACAGAGCCTTTATCAACAAGGCCATTATCACAAAAAAGCGATTTCAACCCTTCCATAACTTATCATTGGATAAACACACAAACTGCTATGCTACTTACTGAAGCCAAACTTGGACTTAGTCACTATTGTCTTAAGTTGTGATTAATTTAAGACGCCTAAAATATCATCACTTTTCACAGCCTTCACTCAGACTTCCAGGAAACTTGGAAGCAGAAGAGCTAACAAGTGCGCTGACGGAACAGCCCGCTGCTCCTGCTTCAGCAGCTGGCTAATATGTATTTGCTAACGTTGTTGTAGTGTGCCATCTTCAGGCCATGTGAGGTAACAATCCCATTTAGGTAAATCAAGATTTGCGTTCTGTGGGCCTCTGCATTCATGGAATAGTTTTGGCTGTAATTTTTCTGCAACCATGCCCTTTCTGCAACCTGCAACAAAAATCCTTGTTTGTTTTAGTGTGGCTTGCTTTGTTTATCCATACTGAACATGCCTAAGCCAAATGATATTGCTTGTGGTACTTTGTTCACAGAGGCTATTTCTTTATGGCAAGAATCAGCTGCAACCTAGAAGAACCAAGATAATAGGGATAGTGGAATCATTGGTGGTAATTCTAGCTAACAGCACAAGATGGTATCTAGCTGGAACCAGCTTCTATTGTTTCCATTGTACTTGATTTTAATAATGGGAATTTAGTCAAATTTATTTGTATAGCACTTTTTAAGGAAAACTGTCATGAAGATGCTTTACGGAGAAGCAGAAAGAGAAAAAAAGCCAGGACTGAACCCCCAAATAGCAAGCACAGGTGAAAAAAAGAAAAAAGAAGAAAAAACATTTATTGGGGAAAAATTTAGAAAAAAATTTTTTTAAATGAATGGGGGAAGGAGAGTGATCAACAACTCTGTTGACAGGGGCCGGCAAACATTTTATTACAACAACTGACAAGGACTGGAATCTTGATCCCAGCACATTCTAGAATCTGTTGTATTTTGTTTCTCCCAGAATTTGGCAATATTGTGAAAGCTATAGGCTCCCCAGGAGCAAACGAGAATACTCTATAGAAATTAGCATTATAACAATGTGTAGTTATTCCATGCACAATGAATTGGCCAATGCATATTATGTTACACTTCCAATAAATATATAATTAATTGTAGTGGCATTGTATCACTACCACAAGTAAAAGGCATTGACCAAATACTACGTTACTGGTACATGTACCATCGTTCAGGTTAAAACCCGGACACATTTGGTTGAAAAGTGAACGTTTTCGATCTGACTAGTACGTAACCTGGCTATATCCGGGTAAAACCTGAGATTAATTGTCCGTTTAATGTCAAAACATTTCTGAACTAGATTTACACCCCTCTTGACGTCTAGATTTGGGCTTTTGCTCCCTGGGTGTCCACTAGAGGGAGATGTTGTCATGGCCTACTCATTTAAATCCGTGGAACAAACATACATAGTGGCAGCTGGCAGTATATGGCATATATCAGTGTAAAATAATTGGACTATTCATGTATTACATCATAAATTATTCAATGTGGTTAAAGATAAAATTATAATATGCACTAATAACACGATTAAAAAAACCCAAATGGATGCGATCAATGGGGCATCTTTTCAGCGTTCTGTTGACAGTAGGCTATTAATAAGTTTATGTTAATAATGCGTTCACGTCTGACAAAAAGTATAGATGGTTACATCGAAGCGATGCCTCTTCTTTCAGGGCTTGGAACCGTACTGTATATCGATTATTCCTGTAAATAAATGATGCTGGATCTGCTTAAACCTGGACCCGTTAAAGTTAAATCAAGTCCTATTTCCTGTGAGGTTAAAGTTCGCATCTGCTTCTGAAGTTGCTCCTACTCACCGCCGTGCTTTCCTCGTAATGGGAGTTCGAGAGCGGAACTCCCACTTAAAATGTTTCAACCCCCACCTCACACGGTATGCCGCTATAGCATTTTTCATTTTACATAATGCATTCTGCTCTCATCGTTTGAATAATAATGTGGTTAGGCATTGCAGTCGAGTGACCTTTTGCTTCTCACAGAAGCAGATATTCTAAACCGTTGAGCTACAACGCACCATTTTTGAGCTGACAAGCCGACAGACAAGAGGGAGAGCTATATCCTGCTCAGTTTTGCCTTTTTAAACGTGTTAACCGACTCTATACAACAACAACAACAATAATAATAATAATGTATTACCATTCATAATAATGTTTGTTATTATTGTTAGGGTAAGATGGGGGAAGACACCCCTCCATAAGAACAGTGTTTACTGGTAAATTGGAACATATTTGGATACCAGTATGGTGATTATAGTACATGGTGTCTTTGTTTAAACCAATACACTTTCCAGGGAAATAAATTGTAACAGTGGACAACTTTGTTTATTCATTAAATTAACAGCGTTATGTAATTTCATTATAATGCTATCCAGATCAGGTGTGCAACAAGTAATTGTAATTGCAGCAAAATGGCCTCTAGTGTCCTTGCACTGCAATTTCTGAGTTTAAATGTGTGTTCTTTTATCAATGCGTTATCGATACTCTATGAAACTCAAGACAACTGCATCAATATCTTCTTAAGCCTTTGTGGTAGGTGGCACTACCAATAATTAAACTATAATTCCCACGGCTCTAAACCATAACCCAAAATTTTAACCATAACCCTAATCCTAATCCAAAATCCTAGTCCAGAACCATTAACCTAAACCATAACTTCATACAGATGTGTCCACATGTCATGAGGCTATACTTGCATCCGTTGTACCCTTGCCCTAAAACTTATGGTATTTTAAGGGGGTTATACCTTGCTTATGCTCCATTCTTTCAAAATTTCACTTTAGGATTTCACGCTAAAAGCTAGCAAGAACTACAATAACTTGCTGGCTAATGGTGAATGGTAAATTCTGGATAATAATAGCTAGCTGTCACTGTGAATGCAAACTAGTAAATGACACTAAAATGAACAACAAATAATATTTTCACTTAACTATAAAGTTTATTAACATAAATTTGTGTTTATATGGCTCTATCTACCAGAAATCCAGCAAAACATTTTAGATTTATTTTGGGGATTTAAAAAAAAATCAAATCTGAGCTCATGACTGAAAGGGTGTACGTAACATTTTCACCTTTTCAAAAACTTTTTTTCTCCTCTCTCTCTCAAACAAATTAATTACTGTCCCCATGAACCCCCATACACATCTAAAAAATAACTTTGTGTGCAGCATAATACAAACGTGGATATTTTAAGATGGGTATTTTATTAATAGGCCTAGTGTTTGCTCTTACTGGGTGACGTGACAGCTCCCATGCTCTTGAAATGGCTCATAGTGAGAAAATTGTGACACGTCATTAAGACTGTCAGTTTGGTCACCCCTGCAGACTCCGAGACACCATGAGGCCCTCTTAAGTGCCATCGGAAGTACGCAGCCTAAACTCACAACCGCCACAGAGCCTCTGGTTCTTGATGCGCGCGTACACGGGGAAGGAACAGCAGCGGTTGTCGTGTGGTTACCATCACGACGCCCGTTACTCCCTGCCTGTTATTCAGAGTGGTCTCTTTTGTTCTTTTGCTCCCGTCTAATCAATCTCCAGCCGTTGATCGCACCTTTATTGTGCTTGCCAGGGGCTACCCGACTTCTCTTCTGTGAAATCTCAGCTAACAGACAAGTAGTGTCAACAGGGATAAGCCGCAAGAACTAAGTAGCCCACATTAAACGAGGTGCCCTCGAGGCACAGACAATCGCTCATATTTCAGATGCACTTAGCACAGCAGAAGTCTTCAGCCGCAGACAAACGGAAACTGACAAGGGTGCCACTCTTCTCCGTCTCCTGCTTTCAATCTAACTGTCTCCCAGTGACAAATTAATGACCATTGTTCCTTTTTATGTTTGCGACATTCATCCTTGTGTGAAAACTTGTCTGAGATTGCTGAAAATCTATCAACAGACCGCTTTGCACATATGCAGTTACAGGCTACAGAATAGTGATGGCAAAGGAAAAAAATCCAAAAACAACCAAATTAATCTGATTGTTATGATTAGGTAGATTTGTGCAACCTGGGATTGTGCAAACTTCAATGATTTATGAAAAAGATACAAAAATGGGAAGAATTGTAAGTTTCTTCAACAATGGCGGCATGAGGGGGCAGCATGGTTGTGGTGCCGGCTGCAGGCGGAGAGATGGGGGAGTGGTTTAGCCAGCCGGCAGTCGCAGCTGTGGGCAGTTACGTGACTAGTTCTAACATTTATATGTGCTGCCTGCAGTGAGACTGGGGAGGACAGATGCACACGGACACGGACAGCATCAACAACAACAACGACAACAGCAACAACAACGACAGTGACAGTATTGTGGTCTGTGCATGTAATAAACCATGTGCAGCATACACCTCCGTGCCTGTGTGGTTCATTGGGACTTGTTACAGCCGGTTTCCCAGTTTTGGGAAAGGAAATTCCTCCTAAAACTAGCTTTCTGATTCCAGAAAGTATCTATAGAGCAAATTATTATGAAGCTGTGCTGTACAACTTCTATTTCATTTGTCTACCTTGCAGCACAACTACAACATGAGAGTAACATCACCGTACAGTTTGCCATAAGCCTACTTATCAGTGCTGTAAAAGGGTGAAAGTGTAAGCTTTTAAAAGCATTGGAACACCAATGTTATCTTGCTAACTATCTGCTGACTGGAGCTTGGATGGAGGAAATGTGTTGCACCAGCTGATTCAGAGCTCCACCGCTGCTCTGAACAAAATCTGATTTGTAATAGCACATTTTAAGTATCGTTTAGGCCATATCATGGAATTGCTACAAAGCGATGGTTGCAGTTCAATTTGGGGTCAAGTGTAATGGACTTAGGAAGCATATGTGCTGTGGGTTTCAGTGTCAAATCCACAAATGAGTAATGTTAGCTCAAAATGATAATGGAGTGAGCAAATATTTCTGAATTCCTATGAAAACTTTACTCTGTTCTCGTTTCATTGTCTCCTTCCCTCCTTCTCTTCCTGGTTTCCTTGTGATGTGTTCAGAAGGAATCAAGGAATAGAAACAAGGTAAGAAATGGAGGAAACATTTCAGGGTATTTAAGGGTGCATCGCGTCTTTGTTGCAACGCACTCCCTCTGTTTGGGAGAGGGCCAGAAGGAGAGTGAGTGCGCTGCCAGCCGCTGCCTCTCTCAGCTTTGCAGTCGACCGGCTGAGCTGCGCAGTCAATGCGCCCGAGGAGCACAGTGCGTGGGCCATCAGCACAAGCGCACTGCCCACACCTAAATTTCTCCTCTCCTCCCTGCGAATCATCACGGCCAATCGATGCCACTCAAAGCGCTTCACAGTGATGAGAGGGAAAACTCTCCTCAGCCACCACCAATGTGTAGCACCCACCTGGGTGATGCATGGCAGCCATTTTTTGCGCCAGAATGCTAACCACACATCAGCTGAAGGAGAGAGGGAGGTAAGTGACCATAAGGGTTATTGGAGTCCTTTGTTTTAACAGGGTGAGCCACCTGACCGAATATATCACTCCATAATTTCAGTAATATGTGTGAAATGTGTGAAGTATTATCTGCTGAGTGGTCACTCTCATCCATTGCATTTGCACTGCCTACCATTACAGCTGGGAATTTTACTGGCAACTTCAGTTAAACTGTCTTGCTTAAAGATGCAATGGCAATGCAAAACTTGGGATTCAAGACCTCACCTTTCTATTTACAAGACTATCCACTAATCCACTTCACCATACTGATGCCTGCCTTTTACTGAAGATTGTAGGATAGAGAAAACTCACATTGGGATGTAATGGGTTTCTGACTAACGGTGCACACCTCATGTAGGAAGGAAAGTTTCAATCCTCATGTTAACTTTTTTATAATGTTGGCATTATCAGTGCAAACTTATTTGATAAATGCAAGGTTAAATTGGAGTGTTAAACTTTATTTATTAATTTTAGGCTAGCTGAGCAGGGCTGATTACAGCTCCACTGCCACAAAGTTCCCATTGTGAAAGCTATCAGCACCCCTCCATCTGGTGACCTTATGAATTCAGCTCAAAAGTTAAAGTGACTTTAAAAGTAAATCCGTGAAATGGCTTCAGACTACACTGTATGGGGTTATTATGGTATGTATTAAGCATCAACAACAGAACAGGAAATCAATTGCATAGCAATATCCACTTATATCAGTCAACGCATTTCCATCTGTTCCTATGTGCAGATTGAATGGGTGGAGTTCAATTTATTACTGAGCGCCCTGGTAGCAGAAACATTGAGGATGAGGTTGAGGGTAACGTTATGGTGTTATTTTTGCAGTTTCCTAAAAAATTATGCAATTCAGAAGAAATGGGTGGCGTTTTTGAAAAGCTATGGCTACACTGGGACAATCAGTGCAAACACCCAGTGCTGACCATTTCACAAAACCATAAAACTTTCAGAATTATAGCTAACCAGAGTGTAACCCATGTTAAAATATTATATTGAGGAAATAAATATTTAGGTTAAATATATACAATTACTGTAACACTGATAGTAAATTTTTTCGACTACTATTAAAATTATGCCCATATAAATTAATTCATAATGTTCAAAGAAAAAGAAAAAAAAAACTAAAGTTGAATATATCCCTTTAAGACGCATCTTCTCAGTTCTGAACGTGATGGATGTAGATCAGACGTAATGGTATTGAAGACAAGCGGCATGAAAAACTTTGAAGCGATCGAAAAAACAATATCTTCTAAAATAAGTAATAGAAGTGACTACAACATTGAACCAAACAACAATGAAACACCATAGAACACACAAGACGAATCTGTGAGTTTTGTTTGTATTTCTTTTAATTAGTTGACCGCATGGGTGGTGACGAAGACGGTCAATATGTAGCCTAAAAGAATATAGAACACGAAATAAACGGTTAATGGTTACGTTTATAAATGAAAATAATTTCACGGCGTAATTTATTTCTATCGTGTTATGTTGTGCTATAGCCTCAATGATATGGTACAGCTAGGAAGAGTTATTGATACCGTCATGACGCCATTCCGATCTACATAATGTGTGGTTTTACTGAGTACCGATATTTTAGTTGCATATTGATATGGTTGTTTATATTTGTGTATGACCTGTTATGCAGGTGAGGTTATAGTTGCTGATATTAGAGTTGATCAAACTTTTTCTGGACCCAGACGTTGTTCGGCCTCTAAATGCCGCGCTGGATAAGACCGACACGACAGCGGAGGAAGGCAAGATGGCGAGCTACACCCAGGAACCCAAGGCTAAACTGCTTGAACCTGATACCTCACTGCCAGTGCGGTAGGTAAGTAAACAGTATCTACAGATCTGTACACAGGACTGTACATTGAACGGAGTTAACAGAAACGTAAGGATACACCACTGAAATGACATTTTTCCTTTTATTTTTTTATGATGAAATTATTTTATTGTTGATTGTTAAATGTTTGTTCAATGTGTATTGATTAGTGAGGTGAATTTTCAGTCCCATATTTATCTTACATTTAAGGGAAGAAAAAGGTTAATCAGAAGGATTCATTTACATGTGTTTAAGTGTTAAAAAGTTACTTACCTATTCACCTGAAAGAAAAGAAAAAGTACTTAACCTGAAAAAGGAAATAAATCTAGGAGAAAAACAAGTTTAAAATAGGCTGTTAAAGTAAAAGACATTGACTGATCTAATAAAATAGAAATCCTTATTTAGCTATTTAACACAAATATCAAATAGAACCTCTTACTAACATGACTGACTAATTAAATTGACTAACTGACCCACTGATAGAATTGATGTACCAATATACTGTGTAATTGACAATATTACTGAGTGTTTATTTCTACATTTATTTTGCTTAAGTGCCAGCTTTATTGTGTCTCTGGTCTTCTTTCTCTGCCATTACCACTTCCATCAGACCTAGACCTGGCCATTAGCATACTCAACATTGTGCTAGCCTATATATGGACACACGTGCTGCATAATTCAATGCAAATATCCGAAATATGGTTTATGGTTTTAATGGTTTCTGCAAATGTACAATCTCTTTACAATGGAATGAATGGGAAATGGTTTGGGATTTGGCAATTCTGTGAGGATACCCAGATTATGCGGTAATCCGTTATGCAATTAAGTGGATTCTGCTGTATATGTTTGATGTAGCTTCCACTGTACTGTATCTCTTTTCATCAGATTTTTATGGACAACCTGAGCTGCCTTATCTGGATAGCTAGCTTAGTTTCGGCGAGTGGGCATGGGGGTTTGGGCTGGGGTAGCACGGATCTGAGGTGAGTGATCAACACTAGTTCATCAATGCTTGATGACAGGCTGATATTGAGTGCCAAGCTGAGTGAAGTGAAATTACAGGTTGGTTACTGTAGATGGCGATAGTAGAATTTCTACCTCCAAGTCCAGTAAATCTGTTATTCTATGTAGCCGTTATGCTAGGTAGCTATTTTTCGCAATAAGAATTTGTTTGTTTTGTTATCTGATACACTTACTGCGGCCAGGAAGCCCTCGGCCATCCTCGATAGAAAGATGTAGCCAGGCTAGCCTTGTGTGTTCGATTACTCGTGGCTGGTACAGTTTGGGAGGAGTTAAGGGGTGGGGGTGGGGGCCAGGGCGCTTCCCACAATGCCAGTACAGTCTTGAGGTTTTTTTTCAATACAGATTTTATGCCTGATAAGAATTTCGAATGTGTGTTATTACAGTTATTGACATTATTTTAAATTAATATTTGGTTGATGTGTAATGATCAATTTATGTTTATTTCAACTATTTTCAGCCACTTTACAAATCATGATTAGCCTACTGTTATGCCTCCTTTAAATGTAAACCTGGCCCTCGTAATGATTGGCATGGGTTAATTAGAAGATGAGTGCAAATTAATTTCATTTTCAATTAGTGATCATCCAAAAAAAAAAAAAAAAAAAACACTGAAACCTAATTAAACTGCCTTTACTGGTCAAATGGAGTCATGGGCCAAAAGAAGACACTGTGGCTTTTTTCTGTAATTAGCTGTCACTAATTCATTAGCTTCCGGGGAGCTTGTGAAAATACTATCTGAGTGTGTGCTTTACATTTTATAATTTGAATCTTCTTTCCACATTTAGACGTTGATGAAGGTCTAAGACCAAAACGCTCGCTGTTTGAATTTATAATAAATTAAAATTCTGCTGCAGCCTCCTCTTTGGATTTTTTTCCCCTTTTACGCCGGTGTGTGGGTTTTTCCACACTTTTCCATTTTATAATTAGCAAAATACGCAGAAGCCGGGCCACGGCCGAGGAAGGACGGCAGATCGGCAGAATGCGAAGTAGCTCTGCGCGCGGGCAAACAGGACGGAGATGAAGGGAAGTGTGGGAGGCTCAGCGCCTTCACTTCCCTGGGAAAACACGCGGCAAGAAGGTTCCCGCCGCTTTGAAGCCTCTGGATCGGCGCCACGGGTCTTAACGACGAGCAGAGCGGTCACGGAGAAACGGAGCGACTGAAGTCAAACATCTGTTCTTAGGTGGTCGGAAGCAGTCGAGCGGAGTTGCTTGGATACACGCTAATGGAAACTTTCAAAGAGGCGGAGCTGAATAAATGCCTTCCCTTGTTTCGGTGAGAAAGAAGCAGGGAATGATTTCCACAGTTATCCTGGAAATATGTGTTTACGGCAGCAGGGCATCTGTGAAAGCCAGGCAAAGATGGGTCTGCGTTAACACAGGGTGTCAATCACACACCCATCAACATGGCACCAGTCACTCACCTATCAGTAGGGTGTCAGTCCCACACCTGTCAGTAACTGGGCATCAATCACACACCAATCAGAAACGGCATCAGTCATAGACTGTCAGTAATAGGACATCAAGCACTCATCAGTCAGTAACGGTATCAATCACAGACCATAAGTAACAGGACATCAGTCACAGGCACCCACCGCTGGTCACTGACCATCAATCCCAGGGAATTAATTAAAGTCTGTCAATCACAGGACACCATCATTTCTAGGTAATAAATTATATTTAGTTTTAATTGGTGTGCTACCCGATTTTTTGTTAACAAATTTGATTAAATTTATTGATTGAAAGCCCAAATTAACATTAACATGTATCAATGGATCTTTGGAGCCATCTGTTTCAGGAAGCAGTACAAAACTAAAGCAATACTACATCAGATGGTCACACTGACCAGTGAACAGAGGCATCAACCACAGAAGAAGAAAAGACACATTTCAGTCAGTAGAAGAACAACTAGTACCAATATTTAACAAAATGTCATTTATGCAACGATTTGAATTTTGAAATTTAGGTGAGTGGCTGATTTGATCTACTGAAATGTGATTTAGATATAGGCTCAATTTTGACCAGATAGTGATTTTGCGATGTATTCTGGCCTGTGAAATGGTTGTGCGAGAGACATGCATCTCAACCTTGCATTGTATCACAGTTGCATTTAGTTAATCTCCTGACTACCCTGTTGGGATTGACACTAACTCTGGTGCACTCAAGAAATGCATGATAATGTTGGTCTGTGAACTTTTCTAATTGTGTTCAGTATTTCTAAATGTTGAATTTAAGACCCAGATCTGGAATCACTTTGTGAGCTGAACTGGGTCATCCTGGTTGTTTCAGTAAGCTTTATTGTTCATACGGTTTAGATAAAATTTCATCTTATTCATACCATTTTTGGATAGGAGAATTACAGGTCCAGGTTTTGCTTGCAGAATGCTTTATGTAAATCTTTAATCAGATTTGTTTATATACAATTGCCTGGGCAATTAAAAAGAAAAAGAAAGATATTAGTGTTATATGATTAGCACGTGGTAGCCGAGGAGTGTATTGACGTCTGTTTCCTTCTGGTGATTGATTGCACAGCACTTTGTTTGGTCCATTCATAATATGTCAGTTGGCTGTAATGATACTTGAGTACTGTGAAAATCATTTGTAATTGTACTAAACTGAAACATTTGTTAACCACGCATCCGTGGTGGTTGGCGACGTCAGGATCCTTAGTGATTGCGTGTGGGTGTGTAACTGCTTTGCATCTTAAATCTAGGCCAGGGGTGCATAACTCTGGACCTGGATGGCAAATGTCAGATCAAGACATTATTAAGCTAATTAAGTAACCTCCAACTTCTCATTGGTAATTTGTACTTCTGATTTAAAACCTGCTTAGACATCCACAGATTGTGCAGAAGGCAGGTCAATAGGGCATAGACTGAATCAGTATTTGTTTTGAATTTTTATGTTTTCATACAGAAATTTTAAGCAGTAGGTTTTACTTTAAATGTGCAGTTTGACGACCTCTGCAATCATAAAAATGAGCTCAAGCTGAAGAGGAAAAAACAACTTAAGGACAAATGTTTATTGAATCTGCGCCAGATGCACTCTTACAGAGAATAATAATTTATTGATTTTCTCAGCCCACAAGCATATACCATTTATGAGCAGACGACAAAGAATAAGGCTGATTGACTACTTGTATTCTCAGGATGCTTCAAGGATTTCAACAGGAATGTCAAGCTTATTTTCTTCATGGAAAAAATTTTTTATGGAACTGAAATTCCTGGACCATGAGATTAAGCACCAAAGAAAAGACCAATATTAACAATGTGGACATGACCCGTCCCAGTTTTATTGTTTGACGCATTGTTTACACAAGCTGAAATTAAATGTGCATAACAGTTATATGGCTTTATTGGATTTAAAGCCGGAAATACACTGAGGTGACCACCGGCCGACTACAGTGGGGGGCGGGGCATTGGGGTACAGTCTGCCTGGTGTGTGCGTGTTGTGGGGTACAGTCTGCCTGGTGTGTGCGTGTTGTGGGGTACAGTCTGCCTGGTGTGTGCGTGTTGTGGGGTACAGTCTGCCTGGTGTGTGCGTGTTGTGGGGTACAGTCTGCCTGGTGTGTGCGTGTTGTGGGGTACAGTCTGCCTGGTGTGTGCGTGTTGTGGGGTACAGTCTGCCTGGTGTGTGCGTGTTGTGGGGTACAGTCTGCCTGGTGTGTGCATGTTGTCGGCTGTGGTGGGCCCTTGTAGAAGTGCAGTAGAGCTTTGATGTTGGGCTGAAGTGGAAGACAACAACAAAAGGTTGGGGTCTATGCAGCGGCACTTTCAAAACACACACACAACATTATAATTAAACTTGTTGTTATGACAAGCCCTGCTCATTGATTATGATTTTGCATCATTATGCATGTATCTGCTATTACATTTCACTAGCTACTTCCCCAGTTTGACAAACGTTTGTTTACCTATGAACGGCAGAATTAAAAATAGCAGAATTATCAGTAGCCGTTTTCCCAACCATGATGTGTGCGGTATCTGTAGTTTGTTTTCTGCTGTTGTATCAGAGGACTGACCAACTCTTCTAACATGCGAAACTGGGTAGGAAACAACTAGAGAACTTCTTGAAATCTGCAATACCTTTACCCTCCAGTTTGTGACTCAAATTCCTAAAGGTACCTTGTGTTTGTCACTGTAGCAACAATGGCTTAAACCACACGGAATGCCTCCATTCTTTCTTCGCCTTGAATGGGCTATTTCACAAAATGGCTACCTAGACCAGAAGTACGGTTTAATTTCTTCCAGTGTTGGGGTCGTCCTCAATCTTGACGAGACCAAATTATGTTGAAGATACTTGCGACCCGACTCTGCGCACCAGTATTCCCTTCTCCTCAATGTGCAACACACACACAAAAGGAGGTATGAGTTACTGCAGGCTTGGACACCCTCAACCACAGATCTGCCAGCCTCCCGTAGCAAGAGGATGCTCCCAGTATTACCATGCTGAAACACTAATATTTATTAGGTCTCTCTGCCTTGTAATGAAGGCATGTGCTATGGGTTGTGGCAGTAAAATTCAGGAGCTCTAGGCTGCAGCTGGGTTCTTCTCTTTGCCCTTACTGCTGATATCCCAACCCAGCTCACCGGTTATAATCTTTTATTTTTAGATGAGAAATGTCACACAAGCACCCATAAAATTTGAATGTTTTGTCAATAACCTAGCTAAAATGCTTAAATGATGAAGTCTAGCCAGAATACACACGAACACGGCGAAGATACATATTACTGCTTGTAACGTTTTAATTATTTGCGTTGTCATATTTTTGATATGGTTGTATTCACATTGGTTGTTAGAGACAACTGTTAGCCTTTGATAATAATGCTCAGTATATTTGTATTGGGCCCTAAATAGTTAGTATAAGGCCAGTTGTTCATGTACTCTGGACGGTGTTAGCGTAGTGGCTCATAGTGGCCTTTGTTAGAATTCATACCACTCACAATTAAATTGAGTGTCTTTCAAGAGGTTTGCGCTGTTCTCTAATGTGGACATTTAACATACTGTACCATGAGCTCAGCCATGTTATGTTTGTTGCCCTGGTATACCATGAAGCTAGAACATTGGCAACATTTTTCTGATGGTGGAATGCTTTATTGTAATCTTATTGTACATAATATGGGATAATATCACACATTCTGCATATTTGCATGGAAAATATTGAAATTTACGATGTGGAGATAAATGTATACATTTCTCTTGGAGTAATCGTAACTAGTAGCATTTGTAAAATGTCGTCCCATCCACATGCAACAAAATATTTAATGTTATATATACGTACTGTAGAGTTAGGCCTCCCCCACCTCCAAAATCCCAAATTTACCCCTGCCCTTAGAACACTATCGTGGTACTAGTAAGACTAGTAAAATTGCTGTGTACTGAAATCTCCAGTGTCTTTGATTAGAAAAAAGAAACAAAACAAAATTGACAGATTTCCCTCCTGTTTATGATGAACAAGGCAGGCTGTCCCATTTCATCATTCCATTTTGAATGCGTAATCAAGCTCTTTGCCTACAGACATGAAACCTCATCCAGACATCACAGTGAGTAATATTCAGGGAGAGTCGCATCATTAAATTCTGCTTTCCGTTCACTGGGCAGCAGTGTGGCGTGTCCAAGGAACATGGCTTCTAATGTAGAGGCTGACACTTCACATCCCTGATGGGAAAACCATGGCATCTAAGTTGAATTGGTTTAATAAAGATCCAGCTGTATAAATTGATAATATGTAAAAATGTGAGCTGTATAAATCGTTCTGGATAAGTGGGGGAACAGTATAATTGAATTCCATTCGGAAGATATTTTGATTTAGTTCATTTCAAAACACACTCTAACTGTAGTTTTGAACCTTATGAAGATGTTTAAGGTTAAGAAATCAATTTGAATAATGCCGAAAATGGCAGTAACCCATTTTTAAAAGAGAAAAAGTCATACTGTATACATGTATGTAATATCTTGCTGTTTCTGGTCTTGCTCTTTCATTTCAAGTAAAGGACACTGACTCATTCAGTTTCCTTCCAAATGTCAGTGTGCTTATCTATTGACATACTGTAGGTCTTAAATATAAAGAGGGTCCTGTTGTGCAAAAAGTGTAGTGTAGCTGAATGATGTTACCGCAAATGATTTGGGGGATATTCTCACCCCCGTCTGTGTTATGACTTTCATCATTTTTTGCTTTCTCCAGTATATATGTACTTCCAAAACGTTCTACCAAAGCACAGGTGTCACATTTCCACTTAAAATGTACTTTTCCCCACCCCAGTCCTCAGTTGGATTACATTAATTCATGCAGAAGTATTTTTCACTGAATTTGACATTTTAGTGATGGACAATGGTTGTAATATTCACTGCTATATTTTGGAAAAAACACAAGAAACACTGGAATATATGGTACCTCTGTTGATGAAAGACTATGCATGGCTCCAATGGTTTGGATCAGGTACTAACAGACTCAACTGATTACATTGCTGTTGCTTAGCGACGTGAGCTTCCCTTGCAGGAACCAAGAGCCATATGTGGGGGCCCACAGATATCTGAAAGCCCTGATTCATTAGTGTTGGACTGCTGCCTGTGTGATACAGACAGGGACAATATGGAGGAGAAGAATTCCCATTCAGAGAAAGGGGATCGATCTAGGCAATGGCCGGCCTTGAAACTCTGGCCTTGAAAGGTTCATAGCATTAACGAAAAGGAAAGCCTTGATGTATTCTGTAACTTGACATGAACGTATCTGCATCAGATGCAATTATGTATTTTTGTCAATGCTGCAGATTGATAATATTAAAATGCTCAAAACAGTGTCTAGCAAGCCACATAAAACCACTCATGTATTTGCATTGTCATTTAGCAGATGCTGTTGATCTCTAATCAGATAAATTTTCAAAACGGGAAGGTTAGGCTAAGAGCAAAGATGGTGCCTATCCATAATACATCCTCAGCTATCAAGGTTCTGGATTTGTTGAACCAATATGCAGTATAAACAGGTGAGTTTTCACTGTGTGTGAAGATAGATAGTGACTTGGCTGTCCTGACTGGAGCTCACTAATTGGCAGTCATGTATCATCATGTATTCTCTCATAAAGTTGTTAGTTCTGGTTCTGGATTCTGCCTGGTCAACTGTCTTTCGTTGCATATTCATAATATAGTAAGGCTAATTGGACTGTTGACAGATTTTAATATCATTGCACCGTCCACTGACCTAAACTTCCTTTTATTAACTATGCAGGCAAGTCCTACTCCGAGCAGGTCTCTTTCAGAGGAGCCTTGCTCCTTGCAAAACATGAAGAATTTTTTTTTAGAGATGGGAAAGAAAAATGTACGTAAGTTAAAACAATTGTTGTTCCATGAATACATTTGCATGCAATGCTGGCCTTATCAGCGTTACATTGACAAACTTAGAGCTGGACGTTCGATCTTTGAAACCTTTTCATTCATCTGAGGTGAAGTTGTGTCTATGAGAGGAGTGTTTTCCTCCCAGTTGCGTGAGATCATTATCCACAAGACGACTATAGGTACTGATCGCGTGATTCAAATTAGAACTGGGCGCGAACACAGAGTTCTTTGGAAGAGGAGTGAACTCTCTTAACACTATCTCCCGAATTGCTAAGAATGGCCACGCCATTAGACAAAGCATTCGACTATGTTGGGAGAAAATATTTCAAATGAATCTGGCAAGAGTATTTGAAAGTGTCCACTTCTAACCTCACACATATTAGTGGAGGAAAAAGAAAGTCCTTTACTGAGAACGGACAGTTCAGTGGGACAGAGCTGTTGTTTGCGGCAAACATTTTCTTCAAGATACATTTTAGGAAATGACACAATATTTTAGTGCCTTACTAACTAGCAAGGAAAGGTAGCTAGCTAATGCCAGACAGCATGAAGACCTCATTTTGATTGTGAATATAATGTTAGCTAGATAGCTTATTTGTTAGGTAGTTAATATAAGACATAGCAAACACACCAGTAGATCCACTAGCTAGCTATTCAGCTATATTAATACTAACATACATTGGATAAAATAATAATAATAAAGCCACCTATCTGAATTTGTTAACAGCACTGCCAACTCTACCAACTGCCTCTGCCAACAGCCTCCCTAATGTTTCCAGGCTACAGTACCATGGACAAGTACTTTCTCCCTTCCTGATTTCCCCTATTATTGCATATTTGTCTTACAAAATTATTTCAGATCTTTACAGAAAATGTAACATAAGACAGGGAAACTGAGTAAACACAAATCACATTTTTTCACAAAACACATGTCCCAAGTGCAAGGTGACTGCAAAAATGAAGCAAAATGGCGATGCGTTGATGATGTCACTTGGAAAAAGTGCATATCCCTTTAAAGTTTTCTATTTGAACCATTTCAGTCTTGTACGATTCATGACAATACAGGTTTGAGTTTCACCTCACATTGCAATGCTCCATCATGGAAATGTGACCTTTTGTAGCTGCTGTCACAGATTGTGACGTCTGCCCCACCTCCAAGGCCAGAATTTCCCAGGGATCACCTGGCGTTGAAAAGACGGGCGAAGTGACTTATTGACATCTTCGTAATGCTGAGGGACTCGTCAGCCGCTTAATTAAGCAGTGATGAATCCGTGTCTCAGAAAACGAACGCGTGGCTGTAAGACATCAATTTCCCGCTAACAACCTCTCCCTCACACCTGGGATCATCTTCAGAAAGCGCGCACTTCCCTGCGTCTCCCTCACCAACCAACAACAAACCGGGCTGAATCGATCCAGCATATGATTCAAAATTCTGTACATGCAGCCAAAGACTTTGCGGTGTGAGTCTGGCCTGCAATGAGACCTACAGACTTACAGATTTAATGTTTCACCAGCTGTACTCAAGATTCAATCGCACCCAGACACGTGTGTGTTCAGGGATGGGCAAATGTAAATTGTGTCTTTTTAAAATCCCAAGTAACTCCAAAATAAATGGTATCTGTGAACTACAATCAAAATGGTGGAGTCTTTGGTTGATTTGCAGGTAGTATAGAGATTTTTTTTTAAAAAGTGGAAGTGTGTATATTTGAAGAGGTGGCCACCTCTGCGTGTCCCGGCAGGGGCATTTTTCCCTTTTCTGTGCGAAAGCTGAAGGTCACCAGCGCCCGCGTTGTGGAAACTGGGATGAATCGGAGGAGTGGTGCCACTGCGGGGACTGTGAGCGTCGAGCTGTAATGCAATGCCTTCCGTTCTGCCGGATTACGGGCCTTTGTCCACACTGCGGACTCCTGACGGGAAAATAGATGGGAGGACGCGAGCCGCGCTCCCGCCCCGCTCCGTCCCCTCCCCGGGCGCTCGGCCACCTGTGCGTCCGTGCCGGCAGCCGGGGGGGAGCGCGGCGGAAGCCCGGCGCGTTCATTACCGCGGTAATGATCGGAGAGCGCCCAGAAACCACCGGCACGTAGTCATTAGCGCCGCGATGACATTAGCTATTAGTGAAGCCATGCAGTCATAATTATAAAGCAGGCTGCCCTTCATTCAGGAGCCTCTGGATCTTGAATAGCGAGACGCACAGAGGAAGACGTGGAGGAAGAAAATGTCCAACTGTGTCCAAGGGTTGCTTTCTCTTCAGTCTTCATTTATGAATTTTTAGTGATATACCGCAACGCAAGTCACCAAAACGATATCATAGCAGTGCGGTGATGGCGTATTCAATGTGCATAGGTAAAACAGGCACAATTTTTTTGAAATGTGTTTACAGTATATCTTGAACATTTCACTGGATTTTTTGGGTTTATTTAAATAAATAAAAATGCTCAATACCAAGACATGTCATTTAAAAAGATTTAGGCTATTAGGGCTATTTATTCAAAAATTAATGTACAGTGCTGTTATAATGCAAAGCATCACACTCGGATGGCCAGAACAAGGCTTAGATGGGAAGTGGTTTCCCTGGAGTTTGGTTTTGGCTTGTTTGCTCAGGCTGCGTAATGAGCACAGTGCTGTGTGATTACAGCTTTTTTTGAAGACTTGGCAGCGCCTCCATCACTTTGTTTTCATGCCGTTGAATTATCGCAGTGCCCTCAAACCCCCGCAGTGCCGGCAAACCTTCATCTGCAAGCGCGAGCTCCCAGGGCTGGTTCTGCGACTCGCTCTGACTACTGCGTGGGAACTTTCATTACATGCCACCTGATCTGGCTGCTAATGTAGTCATTTACAACATTCCGTCGTCTGCGTTGTAATGCCTTTCTCTTCAGTCCAAATCTACCGATCTCCCTAAAATTACAACAGCAGTATTTTTCTAATGATCTCAAAATGCTAACTGCAGGGGTTGATGGGTACAGCAGTTCAGCCAGCTGAAACACTAGGTTCCAGTATGTAGATGGGCCCCATGGTCTGATATGGAATCTGATGTTCAGGGTAACTTTCATTAATGTTTATTATGTGGGGCTTGCATGTCAAATGAGAGACTGCATTTGAATGAAATATAAATGAGCTTCCAAAAAATATTAAGCTGCTATAAACATGTTTAATTTAGGCCTGTGATGCTCCACCTGTCTCTCCCAAACCTGCGGGAACACTGGAGTCAGATGAGGGTTGACCGCTATTCCCGCTTTAGCAGTTATTTGCGTGTGCCGTGACTAAATAGTAAATGTGATGGAGCTTCGGCAAAAGTTGCTGGCACCAGTGAAAAACAACAGAAAAGTCTGAAATGGCAGGAATTCAGGAGTCAGAGATTTAATAAATTAACCAGTTTCAAAAAGTGCAGCTTCCAGTCGAGAATGAAATCAGTAGTGAGACTAATAGGGCTCTGAAATATGACTAGGCCCTAAATCGCTTGTCATGGCAAATAGGAATCATAATAATAATCATAATAATGAACTAAGTAGCCTTCTGAAAACCTTTGACTGTATAAGCACCAGTGTACTCAAATCAAAATGGAACGTTTTGTTCGAAATGACCCATTTCTATGAAGAGAGATGAGTCTCAATATTGCGTGATCCATAAATAACAGACAAGTCACAAATGTGTTTTACTATCACCAAACAAATATTTCAGCTTGTGTCTTGTAAATTGTCATTGAAATGACAGCCAGCTATTTGTGTGTTGATTGGTAGATATTTGTGTGAATTGGAGCGTGAGGAAACTGAGAAAAAAAGTTTCAAAATCAACAGAGGAAACTCACAAACTTACGCCACTGAATCCACACGTGTCTCTCGATCCACAAATGCTGTTTCAACACTTCACAAGCCTGTTTTACATTTGAGAATGTCTTATTGTAAAAGATATGCACGGAAATTGTGCATTATTTGGTTTTTATATACAAAGTATGAGGTATTTTTGCAGAAGGGAAAATATGTATCCACAACTATGGATACATGTATAAATCAGTGCACATGCATTTAAATGACAATTAAGAAGACACAAGTTGAAAGTATATTTTGTGGATCTCTTTAAAGGCAGACAATGGAGAAATTGTAACTGTTCGTGATCTAAGATCGCCATATCGCACAGCCCTTAGCGTACACACGGTGAAGATCCGCTCATGCCATGAAGAGAACCACGCTCGTGGGGAGGCACCGGGCCATAATGATGGCCTTTCTGATCCAGGATCCGCCATGGACATGCGATAGTCTTTCATTGCTGATGGGAAAAATAGCATATTATTAAGTGCTATTATGTTGTGCCTCTGGCTGGGAGATTTAAGCCAAAAAAAAAAAAAACGAGCTAGATCATGCCAGATGTATTAATGGGGATGAAATTGGTTGTTTTTGTTTGTCAGCCCAAAACATCTGTGCCCAGATTGTGTCTTCGCTCATGCAGACAAGCCACAGAAGTTAGATCTTTATTGTGTTGAAATATCTGGGTACCACAGGAAATTTCTAACAACGGTGCCCAGGCTTGTTTTTCCCTTTTCTGCAGCTTCTTTTCGGTGACTTCTTCATGTGTGCCCTCTGGTTTTTGGTAAATATTATCTTCACAAAATACAACATTTCTTACAAAGAAATATCTGTCAATTGAATGCAAGCAAAAGGGAAGCCAGTCTATATGTATCAAAGGAAAACTACACATGACATTGCGTTGATTCCTCAACTTGCAAATCATCCGCTTTGTGACTAAACCAATTTGAGTGCTAGTTGTAATTTCATTTGTAAATGAACCAATCCGCTTAGGCATCGATGACATGGGCAGCCAAGAAGGAAAGCATTGAGAGCAATGGGAAATTTCCCTGTACCTATTCCTGCCTTGCGCAGATTGCTTTGAGGGACAGCGTGCCGTTTTGCATACTGATGACCCATAACCGCTGAGCGCCACCCCACCCATTAGTGGTTTCTGCATCTCTTTGTTAAGAGATTCCGGTCTTATTTGTCCATTAGTAGTCATTAGGATCCTTCTCTTAAACACTTAGAGGAAAAAAAAAATATTTAGACCATGCACAATCACAAAAAAACTAAAAGAAATGTTGGTTAGATTATGTTGGTTAGATGGTGGTACAACTTTCAGAAGATACTCCATTCTCTAAGGAGATCGCACAATGATGTTTAGTCCTTCTTCTGGAAAGCAGCAAGGTCTGCAGGTTTTTCACCTTAATATCAATCAATATCTCTCTCCACTGGGAGTTCTTTTACCTCTTGTGTTTGCTGTTTGGGGGTTCAGGCCTGGTGTTTTGCTCTGTTTGGTCTTTTTGCTCTTTCTTTCCTTTTTTCTTTTTGCTGCTCTGTAAAGCGTCTTTGTAACAATACTCTGTAAGAAGCGCTATACAAGTGAAATTGAATTGAATTCAAAATTGTGATCCAGGAAGGGAAGGTTAAGTGGGGAATATACTTGCTGAAGAAATAAATATGGCTAGCTCTTACAAAATGAAAGATGCAGAAACTCCATGTTGACTTTGGCCACTGCATTGTGCACATCCCTGCTGTGGCCAGCGTAAATGAGATGTAAAAATGTCACATGGGTGGCTGTGTTGGCTGCATCCCACCTCCTCGTCTGCCTGAGCTGACGAACATACCATTTCCTCTTTCTTTCTTGCTCTTTCAGCAGCGCTGAATAAACTAAAGGGACTTTGAAATTGTCGACGTCCATCTGTCAAAGTGTCTGCTCCATGGCCATTTTTGTTTTCTGTTTGGGTGTGGCAAGTGTTGTCACTTCCGTGTTTCCCATGGTTATCACGACCAAATCTGCGCCACCCACTGGCATCGAGTGTCACTAAACAAACAGTTCAGAGCTGCAGTGTGTATGCACACATTTGTATGCTGCGCTATGTTCGGCTATGGTTCAATTTCAGCTGAGGTCACCTTATCATGCATACTCTCACCTTTAGTCTGCATGGTACTCACCACCGTGTCACTCAAATGCATCACCTCTGTTGAATGGGTACCCCTTCGAATTGACCATGATGCTCCAATGGGATGGGACTGCAGTTACAATTAAGCATTCTAACCTGGGGGAGAAAATAAATCTGTCAGAAAATCCAAAACACACTATAAGAGCTCAACTCAACAATTATGTTTGTGGCTATGGAAACTACTCCACAGACATTCCACAAGTCTACCAAGTACACCTGGCTACCAAATGAGACCCTTTCAAATCTTGTTGCGATATGGTTTTTTAAAAATCCATTATGAACTTTATTTTTTGTGTGACACTGGTTTCCACTGGCACTGGTTTGCACTGATGAAAGAGAACAGAGAACACTCATATCAGGTGTTGAGTCCATTGCCAGAGAAGAGCGAGGATTTGGCACATTGAACTTTATTCACTGTGCCATTGTCATTTATCAGTCACTGAAACAACTGGCACTGAGGTGTTACCTTTTTGAGTTACATAAGTACCATGTTCAAGGATGAATCAGTACTTGCAACAGCCAGACTTCAATCTGGAACGAATGTGTTTGAAACTAGCACACTGAACTGAGGCTTTCTTTTCACACTCTGGCAAGCACCTAGATTAATGCCCCTCTCAGAGTAAACTGGTTTTCTAATGTGTACAGAAGCAGTAAATTGCACAGAAGCATCCCACCTGCCAGACTGATTTGAATCTGTGCATGCGGCAGGCTAGCCTGCAGTAGGGGATGAATAGCTCAGATCGTTAATCATTGAAAATCTGACAGTTGCCATAATTGTGGGGACCTCACTGCAAACGGACAGCCTATGGCAGAACATGCCACATTTTCCCTATGAAATACTAGATAAACTGCGATGAATTGACAACCTGTCCCCACCCCTCGCTTTTGTAGTTTATCACCTGCTTCAATAGCTTTTAGTCTGATCATTCAGTTTATGGAAAAATAATAATTAGTAGTTATATGAATAATTATTCTTTTTTTTTGTTTGTTTTTTTTTGTTTTTAATCATATGGTTGTCTGTAATGGTAATTTATTTTTATTTTATAATTTATTATTGTTAAACATAGTTATTGTTTGAAAGTATAGTTATTGATTATTTTTTAATTTCAATTCTCTGAGCATATTTCCACCAGGAACTATGCTGTTTTTTCTATACATTATAAAGCAATGGTATGTCCTATTGACACGGCTCTATGATATTGTTACTCCAATAAACCTATTTTTATAATGTAAGATGATATACCTGAACTGATACTTCTAGTTTTGGGGATATACTCCAGTAAACACATTTTTAGTAAGAAAATGTTTTTTTTTTTTCTCAAATAATAGGGCCTACCAACTAATCTATATAATATCCAGGCTAAGCTTGACATTTATTGATAGGGACAAGTCTTGTGAACAAAACCTGTGTTTCATTTGTAAAACCTGTGGATGGTGAAGAGCATCAAAATCATCTTAGGGCTCAAAGAGTTGATCCTGAATTTGATCAGTGTATTCTTTAATTGTTTATCAATTGTTTAATATTTTTCCCATAGTTTAAATTTAATTTAGTTTTAATTTACCTTATTAATTATTAATTAATTGGTAATTCTTATATTTATTTGAGCAGCACGGTGGTGCAGTTGATAGCACTGTTGCCTCACAGCAGGAAGGTCGTGGGTTCGAATCTCGGCTTGGGGCCTTTCTGTGTGGAGTTTGCGTGTTCTCCCCGTGTCCGCGCGGGTTTCCTCCAGGTACTCCGGTTTCCTCCCACAGTCCAAAAAGACATGCAGGTAGGCCGATTGGAGTCTCTAAATTGCCCATAGGTAGGAGTGTGTGAGTGAATGGTGTGTGTGCCCTGCGATAGATTGGCAGACCTGTCCAGGGTGTCTTCCTGCCTCTCGCCCAGTACACGCTGGGATAGGCTCCAGCACCCCCCGTGACCCTGACCAGGATAAGCGGGTATAGATAATGGATGGATGGATGGATATATTTATTTGAAGCAAATTTCATGACTATAATTTAGTTAAGGGCGCATAATAGCAGAAGTCTATTGCTTAATAGCCTGTGTCAGTGCATAATAGCTTCTCAGTCAGTGTATAGTTGTCATAATTGTCAGGTGTTCTCCTTCTAAATTTATATGCATAGGAAATGGAACACATCAATTTAAAACTCATTATAGAAGCTAACTGTAATCTAAATGGTTTGGAAAATCTCATGCATAGAACAGACCTGTTTCACTAATTCACATGTTACTTTTATCTTTCAAAAGGGTTAATTGGAATGACATATAATTATGAGTGAGATAACAGATCCATTATTTATCAAGGATCTTATCTACCTTATCAGTATTTCTCAGTTGAATATGTATTCAGTTCAGCTGGCCTGCATGCAGTGTTTGCAATTTACTGGATCTTTCCTGACAGGGACTGGAGTGAAAAGGAATGACTGCAGTACAACGTTAAATGGTGATAAGTTTGCATATTTTTTTTTTTTGAAAGACTAAAATGTCTGGTTATGCGATTATACACATTTGACAACCATCCCAAAAGCAGCTGCACACACAAGATAATGAAACGTAGAGAAATTTTGATTAAATAATAACAGTTTAAAAACAGACATAACTTAACAGATCATCAGTAGGGTAATTCCAAGATCAATGAAAAGTGTACCTTTGAATTTTCGGAAGAGACTGCATTGTGTACTGTCCCCGTAACTAAAGACTGCACTGCGTGCTGGGCTGCATGTGGAAGAACTGTGCCCTTGATTTCAACTCATGACTGGTTCCTGGGGGAAAACTTCATTTGATGGAATCAATAGCCCTCTCTGAACAGGGCACAGGTGTTAATCATAGGATAAGTAGAAAGCAAAAGGATCCACATCAATGGAAATTGAATGTTAAATCAATTGACCAAGCCCTTAGCGCCCGGGTCATATTGATTGGTTGACAGACTTGCGTTGGGTGGTGCAGTCATTCACACGGTAAATTAAGTCCATTCTTTTTTTGTATCTTTTTTCCCAAGCTCATGTTAATGTTGGGATTCTCAGATGACTGGAAACACTTAATTGGTCTTTGCAAAGAAAAAAGAGAATAAGGAAATGAAAGATTTTGACTTCCAAGTCACAGCTTCATGCAACTGTTAAAACACATTTTTCCTCATTAAAGTTTTACAGATACTGGCTAGGCTGTATCTGCTCATTGTATTTTTAAAAATTAGTTATTCTTTTTACCACTGAAATGGTGGCTAATTATCTATCATCGGCCCTGTTTTCAAGAAGAGCTCTTTAACCAGCGTGTGGTTGGCGGAGTAGGGTTAGGGCAGCCAAACTCGCACAGCTGTTTGTCCCTGCTTGTACTGCACATTATTGTCACATGCAGCAGCTCCTCCCAACAGTTCTTTCAGCTCCTTCGCATGGCAACAAAGCCGTGTCCATAGAAACGGTTTAAACTTAGAATTTCATTTATTTTTAGCTCCGAATGGCGGACGGGCAGTACCGGTCCTGGAAGGCACTGACTCTTGCGCAACCTTGCGGCTGATTGTCTAATTAAATGGCAACCTTTGATTCCAGGTTGTCACCTCACCTGCTAGCACAGGTGTGAACTGGTTGTTGGTTGGTAAGCCCTTGCTGAATTTGCTGGCCTTCAGCTTCAGCTCATGAAAACGGGAGCTGCTTCCTTTCTTGGCTTGAGCTTACCGTAGATAAAGTGAAAAGTGTGCTGTGATTAGGAGAGTATTGAGGCCAGGGTTGTTAATCATCATGCATTTTTCTGTGAAGTACGGGATGCTGGCTTTAATGTTCAACAGTCAAATATTCCCATTAGCGGCTGTCTGTGTAGCCTTTGATCCAGTTTACAATGACCATAGTGTTCCAGATTCAAAGATACCGTTTTCCATTTTTAGATCAAAGCCTCCTCAATTAACACACACATTTGCAGGCATTGCAGCAGTTTCTATAAGAAAAGCAGGATCTTCAGGGGTTTTTTATGTAGCGAGACCATACTGGACAATTAATTAGGATTCATGTCACAAAACATTTCTAATTTTCAAATATGATTTCATGTTTAACTATGCAGTAGTATAATTTATTTTATAAGGCCTTGTGCGCCGCTTGTATTGTGCTTGTGAAACTGATTTCGTTCCAATTAGTGAGAACGTTTAGACTGCACCAAGGTGTGCGACACTGAAAATGAAATGAAATTTAAACGGACTTACTCTATCTATGTTATCTGCTACATGCCATACAAAGTCAAAGGGGTAATCTATGGCCAAGTCCCAAACCAGTCATTAGTGCTTTGGGATGAAAAGTGACTGACACACCTGGGACAAAGCCATCCTGGGAAATTAAAGACAGTTTTTATTGGTCTGACTGGGAATTAATCATGGTGACTGTAGCATGGCAGAGACCAGGCTGGCTTTTACTGAACCTACACAAGAACACTCTTTTTCTGACTGCATTCTGTGCTCTGTGTTAAATCCGGTTACACACACACACACACACACACACACACGCACACATTCATAGGTAAACATTTAAAATATAGTTGTCATGTAAATGACATGAGAAAAGCGGCACAACAAAGTCATTGGGAGTGTCTTAAATGAGGTGACGTGGTCTCTGCAGGGGAGCAGTGAGGACAATACAAACTCAAAGAAGAAATGCAGAGCCAACTGGCAAAGCAGGACCCGGTGGGTAGTGGAGAAGGAAGGTTCAGGGCATCAGTCTCTGTGAGCTCCCCAACTGACGAGGAAAGGACTTATTTATTTGAATCATTTCTTATTTATTATCAGCATATTATTTTTGAAATTAAATTTGCCACCCAATTCAGGGCTGTATATATCCAATTCCCACTCAACCAACTGAAGGGGAAAGGACTTATTTATTTCAATCATTTTTTATTCATTATTAGCCTATTATTTTCTAAATTGAATTTGCCACCCAGCTCTGGGCTGCATATGTCCAATTCCCACTCAGATCTGGAAGGTCCAACTGCCTGCAACTGCAGCCGCGTTCCATGCGCAAAGCACCCTGCCAACTCAGGAGAGCTGGACATCCACGGTTCTCCTCCAAAACACGTGCTGTCCGACAGACGGCTACTTCTTTTTGCGCCATATGAGGCTTTGACATGCAGTCAATGAATGCCCTTATCAGCCACCAGGAGTCATCCAAGAGTGACGATACGCGGATCCCTGTCCAACTGAACCCTGCCTTACCCTGGGTGACATAGGTGCAAATTGTACATTGCACTGTAGGCACTTCCACTCTGTTGGCACTAGGGCTGAGAAACGATTGGACATTTTAATGTTATTTGAATTGTAAAAAAAAAAAATAGAAGGTATTCGAGAGTAAAAATTAATTTTCAAATACAAAAGGAAAAAATTGCAGCTGTCTTCCTGTCAACTTGGGTTGTGTTAAAAATAATTATTGAATTTTAGCGCCTCCTCTGTTTAAGACCTCTCTGCTGGGTTATATACGGTTATCGTTGCTGTCATGCTAGACAGGGCACTTTCATTTCATTCCTGGTTCCTCGGTGCAATTGGAACGCGTCTTTTCTTCCAGAATATAGTGAATAAAAAGAGATCTGGGGCCGCATGTCTCAAGTTTGCGTAGAATCCGCACTAAAGATATGCGTTCACATGTTTCTGCTTTTCTCCATACAGAATTCGGTTCTCAGATTTACTGTACCGAATACCATGTACACCTGTTTCTCATGATAAATCACAGCATCCAGATGAAATCAGCATAGATCGGGAGGCTGACATAATTATCTGTCCATCAAGTTAGCTGGCATAATTATCTGTCTATATTTTGTGGAGCAATGATCTGCAGTAATTTCATAGCTGCGCCACGCAGTGAGGAAAGAATTAATTAAATGTGGACAATTAAAACAGACAAACAATAATTTGCTTCATTGGAGTCAAACATTAGGCCATCACACAGTAAGAAGAGCAAAATAATCAAATGTTGAATTCTCTTATGCCTGATTTTTTCCGTCACCAGTACTAGTCGCCAACTAGACTCAATCTCTCTGAAACGGTAAAGTATGAGGAGAGTATGCACATTCTCACGTCAAGTTTTTTTTTTTTTTTCATAAATATTGTTGTCAAATCCTCACACTCGGATCATATCAAATTGAAAACCTTGGTGTTAGCCTCTCAAGCAGCGAAGGGAACTGGTCTGTTATATCTTCTAAAGATCATCAGACCCTACAATCCAGCCGGACCTCTGTTCCGCTACATCTGGACGCATGCCATCCCCCCACCCCCCATGTGCGTGCACTGCTAGGGGACGCTTCCTTGTCTGTTCTGTCTCACTGTTGATGGAATGAGCTTCCCACTGCGGTCAGACTGCACAATAGCCCTCTAAGCCTCATGAGCCATCTTCTTCGTTTTTGTATTTCATTTTGGGGTATAGTTGTAGGTATAGCTGTGTTGTCTGTATGGTGGTATTTACCTATGTTTAACATACTAATTGTTTTGCGTGTATGTGTGTGTGTGTGTGTGTGTGTGTGTGTATGTTCAATACATATCTAAACCTTCCTCCAACCTGCACAACACAAGTAACTCATTGCATACACTACATTGTTGTTATGGTTACCTCATGATTTCATCGCTTGCCTGATTGCAATGTTAAATATACATTTTTGAAACTTCAGGCCCTGATTAATGGTGAAATTACTGTGTCCATTCAGCATTAAGTCCTCAACAGGAAGCCATAAATCTACATGATAATTAGAAAGTTTTTATGAAGTATACCGTGAAAATAATTGTTAATGGACATGTACATAAGCATTATATATAAATGTGTATACTTATACACACGCTCACAATCTGTGTATATGTGTGTGTGTGTGTGTGTGTGTGTGTGACATACTCGCATATATATATGTGCATGTCTGCTCATCATAGGAAATAATATTATAATATTAATATAATATAAAGCAAAGCTGCAGGGAGAGTGGAACATGGGATATTGAAATCCATTTGCATAAAGTCAAAAGGTTTCCTATGTGCTTTGGAGAGTTACTGGCGTAGGTATGTTATAAATATGGGGAAATTATACACTTATAAAATTATATACTTTCCCTGCTAATTTAAGATTTTCATCCTCATCAAAATTCATCACATTAACTCAGGTAATTAGAGTATTTCCCATCAGACTCCACGAAGTTTGCCTTCTCAGCACAGAGCCCTGGCCTGTGCAGTGTGTGTGTATGTGTGTGCGTGCACGCGTGCATGCGTGGGCTGTGTTATCCTGCTCCTAGCACTCATGCAACAAGCACCTTTAAGGTTCAGTGGCTTGGCACGCAACTTAGCTCTTTCCCATTTCCTGATGCAGGCCTGATATATAGGCAGAGGCCCCTATGTCTTCAGCAGAGATCTTGCAGGACCTCTCTGGCTCATTTTTGTCATTTTTGTTATTTCTAGTCCTCAATTTAGGGATGTACTGTGTGGTTGACTGTGTCCTGTGTATTTTGTGTTAGAAATAAATGGCCTTAAGTCATTGCTTTCATCCAGTTTGGGTGCTTCTTTGTTCAAACACTGCCCCATATGGTGGCTTCATCTGAAGCCAAGCCATAACAGCACAGCACCGGAAAAGTTTGTAGAATTAAACTGAAACAACTAGTTCTAGTAGAGCCAAAAATGTAAATTTTTATTTTCTAAAAACCAAATGGCAACCCAGGCATCCTGTACAATGGAAATGGTAATGTGAAGAATGGCCATGCTGGTCTTGTGCTGGAAATTTAACACCCGCTTTTCCCAGATTAAGTAACAGATCCAATTAGGCCTACCTTTGCCACAATTACCATCACCCATGATAAATCAGCCGTCAAAGGTCATATTTATACATTTCCATTCTCTCCTTCTATATTATTTCTGTGGTCCAACATCAGAATGCCCTAAAATAAATATGCATTAACCTAAACACACAAATTTTAAGGAAGCCACATTTCTCTTGCTTTACCAGTGCAAACCTCTGGTGCAGCACCTTAGTAAATATGGAAAAACATTATTTGTCTCGTTAGTGTCTATAAAAGTCCTGCAAATCCTTAGTAAATATGGCTGTTGACGCTTCTGATCCAGGACAGACTGAGACATGCAATTTGAAACGTAGCAAGTAGGAATACTAATACTAAATACTAGTCTTCACTGATAAAAAGTGTGAAAAACTTGTGATGTGTATAAACAGCAAGGCAAAGGAAAATACATTCTGACCAAATGGGACAGCAGCAAATTTAGTTGCCCATCTGGAAAAGGTTCACAGAAGGGCAACTAAATTGGTTCTTGGTGTGAAAAATAAAAGTTATGAGTAAAGTCTTAAGATACTAAGATCTCTTCAAGCTCAGTAAAAGGAGACTTAGGGGCGATTTAATTGAAGCTTTTAAATTCATAAAAGGGATTAACAAAATAAACTACAAGAGGTTCATCAGGTTGAGATCTGTCTTTAGAATGAGGAGGCATAAATGTAAATTAGCAAAAGGTAGGTTCTGCACAGACATCAGGAGGTATTTCTTCTCAGAGAGTAGTCACTGTGTGGAAGAACTTGCCAGGTCAAATACTAGAGGCAGAAACAATAGGGGTTTTCAAGACCAGACATGATACAGTGCTGGATGCTATCTAGTTTGTAGGTAAACTGTGAGCACTAGGTTCCCTTTAATGGCAGGCATTGTTGGTCTGAATAGCCTGTTCATGTCATTATGTTATTTTCCGTGTTAGCAGTTGCTTGGGATAGGGTCATATTAACAATAGTGACACACAGACGGCAAACATGGTTCCCTCTGTAGATGCCCTTGGCATTTAATTGGAAAATGAAAGCCAGCTCTTTGCAGATTATGAACTGTCGGGGTCTCTCTCTAATCTGTTGGACTGCAGCTCTGGCTGGGTACAGCAAAAAGAGTGGATCTGCAAGTTGGTCTTAACATATCAGGAAGTTGCACTGATTAAGATCAATATCCAAAACAGGTTCTTGCACAAAAAAAATGTACTGTTCTCACAGATAGTGCTTTAATCAGATTCTCATGAGCCAAAGCACTGTCAGTTGTGTTTGAGCAGGAAGCTGTTGAGTGAGACAGGAAGTAGCCTGAGGAGTGCCCGGTGTGGGTGGCAGCCCCTATCCACAATTTCACTCCTCATCACAGTACATAAGAGAAGTCTGTGCAGTTATTTTTGGGAGCATGGAACTGCAGGTTATCTAAATATCACAAAGCCCCTTCAAGTTGTAATCCGTTTATCCCCATTTCCTGTTTTCGTTGATGGCTTCAGTGGAGGCATGACTAGAATATTTAATGTCCACTTTGTCCTCTCTGTCAAATTCATTTCCTGCTGCCTCAGATTCAGTCTATTACATGAACTAAATGAGGCTGAACCTTTCAGCTGGAGTCACAAGCAAGAGACATGAGCAAAATAAAAAATAAAACTGAATTCTGAAAACATATTTTTTCTCAAGTCTTGGCCTTCTGGATTGTTAGATTATCCTGGAAATATATGGACATTGCAAGAGTAATATCCATTGTATATCCAAGTCGAGTAAAAAATGGGCGTTTGTCCAGTATGCGTTCTGAATGTAAACCATGCTGTTTAATATTGAGGTGTGAATAAACCCTGCTTTTTGAATTATTCATTTTGTGTTCGTGTCTTCAGGGTAAGTGCTGACTTCATCCGGTTGTGTCATTCAGAAAGTATATCTTATTTAAAAGGCGAAATGCGTCGTCAGCCCTACGGTTATCATTCTGCAGTCGAGTCCAAAGCGTGCTCACCCTCTCTACTGTGATTTTATTACGGCTTTGTTTTTCCTAATTCCTCAAAAGGCAGATGCCTAATTAACCAAACGCTACACCTGAATGACACGGCTGTCAGAAACGGCCCCCTCCCCTCCATCAACAACAGAGACACCGTAGATGAGGCGGCATTTGAATTGCAAATGTCGGTTTGATTTGGATTTGCTTGGTCTGTTTGTTTAGAGGGCGTAAGGGAATATGAGAGGAACCTTGGGGAGTATTTACGAAGTATCCAACTCATTATGAGCATCGGAAAATTATTACAGCCTGCTGTGATGCATCCCCATGCGGCCATACCTACTTTATACAGTGGCTTGTTAATTATTGTCCCATTGAAAGGTATGCTTTCACATTTAGCTACTGAAAATATACAGCACAAAGGCATAATCCGTTTAATTGTGTCAATTCTCCAAACGCACATGCATAGCAGGGATAATTAACTTTGGTTATAAACGGATCACGTTTTCCTCTCCCTCACAAGAATGCCTGGACTCTTGGGGATTTCTAAAATATGCACCGTAAAAAAATTCCATGCGTAATAAAAAAATAATCTATTATGTAAACATTTTCACGTGTCTCTAAGAGGTAAGACTTTTAAAATTCAAGTTTTTATAAAACAAGGATTTTTTCGAGAACGTTTTTCCTTTGAACAATCTTTTCTGTAATGACAGTACTTACATTTGTGTGATTATTCAAATGAAATGCTCACTGTATGTATCTGAGTCTATTATCAGTTGTAATAGTTTCATGACGGCATGTCTACCATAGGCTAGTATAAAAAGCCTGTGCCACTGCTCCCTTTGTATGGCAGGCGCTTCTGTGAAGCGCAGATAAAATCCGTGCAATTGTCAGCCCCAGACGCTCCCCCTTTGAACCACAAAGGATGACATCCTTCAAAGGGACACTCTTTGACGTGTTTTCCCCGAGCGAACCCATCTACTGGGGTCGCCCAGCGCCGGTCTTATCCGCCAGAGAATAAGGAACCGGCTTCTGTCTCGCCCGCGGGGAGCAGCCTCTCCGGGAGGAGGCGGTTCGGAAAACAGACCTTAGAGCCACGTGGTCACCCGCTCGGCCGGGCAATTATCGGCGCGCCGGACCAGTCCGAGACACCGAGCGCTGCCGTCAACCGTTGCCCCAAATCGCAGTCTCAGGAACCTTTTTAAACTTTTTTGAAAGGAGTGCGGACAGTCTGTCCTCTCTTTTTATTTTTTGCTTTAGTCAGTTAGGGGGGAGGTGGTTTTGATACATTGCTTAAGTGTCAGCTGTCCTACAGACAGTGCCACACATCTTGTTGACATTTGCCTTTAACTTTGACTGACGGGTTGCTCGATAGCTCATGCTGTTGATGAGCTTCACGGTCTTGGATAAAATCCGGACCATGCCAGTGCCGACTGTGGCTGGTAGCTCCATAGGACAACGTGAAATTGGCGATTGCCCAGAGTACGGGAGGGTCTGGTCAGTTAGGGGTCTGTGTTTAGGTGCCTGATCGATGCGGTACCCTTGGACTGCATGCTAAAGCCACACATGAAAGGTCTTTCTCGGACTCCGCTCTGTGTGAGGTCAGCTGTCGCCACAGCAGTGTTTCGGAGGAGAACCGTGGATGTCTCCACTCTCCCGAAGCTGCAGTGTGATTCGCCCATGAATGCAGCTGCTGCCGCAGATGATTGGCCGTTCCAGATTGGGGCAGAAATTGGACATGCTCAGCCCCATGAGGTGGAAAATAAAATTTAAAAAAAACTTTTACTGACAGGTCAATTCAAGAGTTCAAGCTGTCACCACAATTCAGCAAGCTAATTTTAATGAGAGCTTGAACCCTTGAATTGACCTGTCAGTAAAAGTTTTTTTTTTCATAAAGAGGAAAAAAAATAATTTTTTTGTTTGTCAAGTTTATTTGTAAGTCAAGGTTTAAGACAAATGTTGATTCCGTTTAGGCCTAGGTCTTTGTTTTTTGAGGAAACAATTGAGTACCATGCTCCTGTTTTTGTGTGGTCACTGTGGCAAACATTTGCACAGTAGTACTTCTAAGTAATAACAGAATCTCCTGGTATTACTCACAGTTTTATAAGCTGTAAGTCATCAAAACCTAAAGTTTTAAGCAGGTGAACACCAGAAATGTTTTGTCTTTAATGAACCCTGATACAGTAGAGTACGTGGACTCAATGACAAAGGTGAGTCCTGCTAACAATAACTAACAATGGAACTGCGGTCTCAAACCAACCGGTCGGCATCCATATTAATGTATTGACACACAAGACTGTAGCAGGACTAAGCGAACTGTTTGCACACTATTAAATAATGTGTAAACAAGCTTCTAATTGGCGCATGGCATAATTAACACCACTGACTGCATGTGTCGACAGAGATGGAGAGGGCGAAAGTTTATGTCTATAAAAAAGCATGAAGCTTAGCCGTGACAGTGGTAGCAGACGATTCTGTTCACTTCCACAGATGGTCCTCTACTCTCCTCCATGAGCATATTCATAAAGAAAATACCTGGTTATGCTGGAAAAATAAGTTTCTGCCTGGCAGTTTCTCCTCCGGATAGATGGAAACAATCAAAATGACACAAAGTAATATCAATATTGGAGGCCCCAAATATGAATCAATGGCACCAAACTAAACTTCCTGGATTTTATTTCAGGTTTCATTCACACACTTTCCAATGCCTACCTTCAGAAATGGTGACCTATTGTTTTCTGCATCAAGTCTGAGTGCATTTTGTTCTGCCGTTGTACCCTTGAGCATGGTACTTAACCTGCATTGCTTCAGTATATATCCAGCAGTGTAAAATAATCTAATGTACATGTTATTTATAGAATGTTGTGTATGTTGCTTTTGAGTGTCTGCTCAATGGCTTTAATGTAATGTAATATCAGGTGAAACATGTAGGAATTACAACTCTTTTTATTCGTTGTACCCTCATTTTGGGGGGACCAAAAGTAATTGGAGAATTTCATCATTAGTTCATGCACAAGAAAGCTAACAAAAGGTTCCAGTTGATTCTAGGTGTTGCATTTCCATTTGGAGTCTGTTGTTGCTGTCTCTGAACATGAGGACAAGGAGAAGTGTCAATGCCAGTAAAGCAGGTCATCACATGCAATGGAAAAATCATTCTGGTACAAGTTGTCCCTTCTGTACACAAGACCTTTTCCCAGAGCTCTGCAGGCACATAGGTACATCTTGGCAAACTGTTAAATGCACAGATAATGCTACACAGTAGCAGTATTGTACTGGGGATTGGGGGAGAAAGTGTTTGTATTCTAAATGCACGGCGCATATCATCCACACAGTGACACTACTATGTGCTTCATCCTCAAAAGTCTATTACATTGCCTCCTTGAATAATGTATGAGAGTAATTATCATCACTGAAATATCAGCGCTGGACAGTGTGCCTCATAAATGAAATGATTGGGAAAGCTATAAATATAAAGTGGCAAGAGTAGAAAAACGCTATTTGGTAAGATATGTAAATACGGAATGGATTTTGAAAGGAGGGTTATTTGTTTGCGCATAAACTGAATTATCGTTGTTAGCTCAAATGGATTTCATTCGATAGAAGCAAAAGTGTCCCGAAGATTAGGATTCTTTTTTTAAATTTTTAATTTTTATCTCACTCGCAGTTACCAGTGTTTAATTGTACGTCTGACTATCTGAACATGTTGTACATGTAGTGGTGTAGAATGTGTGCACTGCGGAAAATGATATGTTACTTGCAATAAGAGGTTTTCTCTGGCAAAACGTAAATTTAAGGGGTGTTTCCCAGCATGATCTTTTGTGTCATTCAGATTGACGTATTCTGTATTTTTATACGATTTTGACTGTCCACTGCAAAGCATAAAAAATATTATGTTCTGCCATTAATCTAATGTGCTCCCCAATCTGCAGCCTATTTAGTTTTCCAACGCTAATTGATTTCGATTTTGATCATCGTACTTGATGGACAGTCCTCTGAGAATATCAAGTGCACTTTTGAAAAATAAGAATTCATTAGACTAAGCAGCAGTGCTTTAAACACCAAAGGGCTCGGCCGTCTTTCATGTCGAATGCATGAGCCTCGGGATTCAGTTCTTTTGTGTTTTGGCACCCATTGACGGAAACCCGTCTGTATTGATCGCAAGAAACTGTATTTGGTCCCTACAAGCCGTACCTACAGGCAGGGATAATCCAATAGGTCCTGGAACAGTTAAACCCACTCTATAATGGGTCACTTGTCTGTTTGAGTAAAACATGGGTATTTCCATAATTGTTGTCCTTTAAAAACCCAGTTGTGTCCCTTGAATTAAAATTTAACATTTTTGGACACAATTTATCCTGAAAGAATGGCGGTATCTGAGAAGGAATCGAGATGTTTATTTTATTTTCTCATTCATTTATTTTCAGAATTAAACAAGATGAAAAGGGCGATTTAGTAACTTTTGTAAACCACCGACTGAGAGTGAAAGAGAGTGAAAAGTGGGAAGTGGGAATTATCATTAGGACTACGGAATGACATATTTCCTTCTCTCACGAGCATTAGGGGGAATTGCATTTGAATAATGGAAATTGCGCGGCAGTTTTATCTTTTGATTACCTTTCCCTCGCATTAGATTTTCCAAAGCATCCCACACAATTCACCGTGATTAGCATACGCAAACCTGTGGCTGTTATTTCTCCCCATGCGCCAGTCCGAGTTTCCACATTCGCGATAAGCTCTGTGCGCGTCTGCCTGCATTACATACCCTATCCGACTTCAGCCATCAGCGTGAAGGTTACACCACCCTTGGGATGAACTGACTTGAGTTTTTTGTTTATTCACATTACGTCTGTGAATAAACCTGCGCACATTGCTTTCAGGTCGTCCATGTCTCCGGTTTTAGGTGCAACGCAAAACTATGATGAACCGAAAAAAGCCACTTTCTGACTTCATCAATTAGCCTTCAGTCACACTCCCATTGACTGGTAGTTATAAGAGAATCCCACTCTTTCAATTCTTCAGGAAAAATGATGACACATTCGCAACCTTTTGTATTGTCGCAAAATTGTGTTCCATGAATACTGCATTGACAAGACAAACTAAGACTTCTTTAAGTCAAAGCCTTCTTTAAGACAATAGCACAGATTTCCCTCGTTCCTATTTGCTGAAGAGCTGGAGAGTGATGTTTCTGGTTTTGTTCGTGCAGATGACTCCTCTGTACAGTGCATTTACTTTCTGTATGACAAGCACCATTGACAAATCGTATGGACAGACACGTCAGGCAACTGCCTGGGACCCGCAGCATTTTGTGGCCCCTGAAGGGTGTATTTTCGGAACTTGGGGAATGAAGATGGCAGTGGAAGTCTGTCAGAAGGGTCCCATTTCTGCCTAGCGCCCCCCACCCCCCCAAGTCTCTAGAATCACCTCTGACAAGCACATACAATATATATCCATTTGTGAAAAACGTTTGACAGAAATCTGAACTTTGCTGCACATACTGTTTAAGTAATATACTCATTTAAAAATGATAACTATCAAAGAAATACAGTTTTTGCACGCACAGGGTACATGTCGTTCTGCCGGTTTGCAGATATGCACGGGTGATAAGTGCTCCTCAGCATTCCTCTCTCTCGCTCAGTGTTCTAGCGGACGACATTATTTTATTTCCAGTTCGGATTCCCCCGGCCCCCTCGGCGGCGGATTAAGCAGAGCTGCCGGCCCCGCGGAGCGTCTGATCGAATCGCCAGGCACGGCTCGGGTGAACCGGCCCATCCGATTCGCCGGAACCCTGAAATGAAGGTGACGCCCCCGTACGTGCCGCTGCCGTGTGTCTGGGAAGATAACGGAGCGCACACCACTGCGGAGGGCACACCACTTCAGGCCGTGGTTCTCCCTTAATGCCCCTACCTAAATATTCAGATGGGAGAAAAAAGGAAAATTCCCAGACAAAGACGGGCAGTTGCCTTTTGTAATTATTTTGACTTGTGTGTCATTTCTACGTTATTTATGGTACAGTTATGTGTGTGGTGGGAAGTATTTGGCTACGTTTTCTTCTCAGCTGCCTTACTTTTAGAACACTCATTATCTGAGATGATGTAGCTTCAGTTCCACTTAAATAGTTACAAATTCTTCATGCGGTGTTGCTCCATTATATCACACCTTTATTTGACAAATAATGAGAGGACTGTAAATATGCCTGTCATGAGCAGCTGAATAAACTGGGTTCGCTGTATTCGGGAGCTGTCATCGTGGGACAAGTATGGAAATGAGCAAGGCTGGAGATGAGGGTGATGACCTGCCAATCAAAATGTCTCAAACCTGCAGTTTTCTGAAGGGTCTATATATAAGCTTCATCATCTCTGAAAAAAGGTGTATATAGAGTACTGTGCAGAAGTCAGACACCACCCTTTAATTTATTAAATTTCCAGTCAAATCAGCCATTAAGTACAAATAATTTTTTTCAGTGTCAGACAATAATGCAGGATTCAGTGAGCTGCGTAATGTTTGGGACAGAGACACTTGACAAAGACACAAAAAACATTTTTTTTGTACTGCAAAATGTATTATTTGTAATCAAACAATTCACATGTGGTTAAAGCACAGATTCTAAGCTTTTATTAGAGGTTGCTTTATCAATTTTGTTTTCACCATGTAGAAATTAGCAGCACTTCCTCTTTCCCATTTCACCATAATGTTTCAGACAAATGGCTTCACAGGTGTTTCTAATTAGTTTGGTGTGTTCAGTTACTTTCTTACTGCAGGCATAAGAGAGCTTTCACTATCTAGTCTTGATTCTAGGCTTTTGATTGCATTTGGAGTCTGTTATTGTTGTTTGTCAACTTGAGAAAAACAGTTGTGCAAAAGAAAGTCCAGAAAGCCATCAAGAGGCTGATAAATAAGAAAAAAAGGAAGAAAATAGACAGAGAGGCCAAACCTTAGGCTTACCAAAATCAACTGTTTGGAATATTGTTGAGAAGAAAGACAGCATTTGTGAGCTCAGTAATTAATTGATGACCAAAGAATAAAGGGCCATAATGAATAAAAATATGCAAACACCTGTTTCTGACAGATCAGAAACTCTCAGGAGGCTGGTGTGGATGTTTCAGCGACTACTACATGAACAGAACTACAGGGGCCACGCTACAAAATGCAAACCACTAGTTAAAAAACAGGGTGGCCAGGTTACAGTTTGCAAAGAAGCACCTAAAAGAGCCTGCAGAGTTCTGCAAAAATGTCTTGTGGACAGATAAGCCCAAGATTCACTTGTATCAGAGTGATGGCAAGAGCAAAGTGTGGAGACCAAAAGGAGCAGCCTAAGATCCAAAGCACTCCCTTTGTCTGTGAAACATGGTGGTGGGGGTGCTATTGCTTGATGTATGGCTACCACCGATACTGGTTTACTTGTCTTCATTGATGATCTAACTGCTGATCACAGCAGCAGAATGAATTCTGCAGTGTACAGTAGCATCATATCTGCTTAAGTTCAAGCAAATGCCTCCAAACTCATTGGTCTGTGCTTCATCCTACAGCAAGACAGTGATTCCAAACATACTGCTACAGCAACAAAGGAGTTTTTCAAAGCTAAAAACCAGAAAAGTATTGACTGGCCAAGTCATTCACGCAATCTGAATCCAATTGAACATGTGTTTCATATGCTGAAGAGAAATCTGAAGGCGGCTAGCCCTCGAAACAAGCAGGAGATGAAGATGGCTGCAGTACAGGCCTGGCAGAGCATCGCCAGAGCAGATGCTCAGCAACTGATCATGTCTTGAGGCATTTGGTTGGGTCTCAGCAGATGAGATGTTTATGTACACATCAGAATTAATCATGCTCCTGCTGTCAGCAGTCACATCATCAATAAAGAGAACTGAACCAGTTCTCATAGCAGCCATACATGCCCAAGCCATAACACTACCTCCACCCTGCTTCACAGATGGGGGGGGGGGCACTTTGGGTCATGCATGGTTCCTTTCTTTCTCCGCACTTTCATCTTTCCATCACTTTGGTGCACGTTAACACTCATCTCATTTGTCCATAAAACTGTTCCAGTCTTTTTAAATGTACTTTTTTAGCAAACTATGCCCTGGTTGTTATGTTCTTCAGGGTTACCAGTGGTTTGCATCTTGCTGCGAGGTTATGTTATGTAGTCTTCTCTTCATGGTAGTTTTCTTTTTTTACGTATCTATGCCAACATCCCAGGGAGTGCTCTTGATCTGTTTGATAGTTTAAAGGGGGCTTTTCTTCAAAATTGAAAGTAGTTTTCTCTCATCCACTACAGTGGACTACCAGGTTGTGTGCTATTGCTGAGCTCATCAGTGTATTCTTGCCTCTTAACAATGTATCAACAGTTGATTTTGACACACCCAATGTTTTCGCTATATCTCTGATTGGTTTATTCAAAGTTTTCAGTCTCAAGATGGCCTGCTTTACTGGCATTGCCACTTCTTTGGTCCACATTTTTGGACACAACAACAACAAACTCAAATGCCACACCTATAATCAACTCTAGACATTTTTTTAGCTTTCTTGTGCATGAACTAATGATGCAACAGCCAAGAAACAGCTGAGCAGCCAACCATTCGATTTTGGTCCCCTAAAATGGAGAAGACTACACATAAAAAGGGCTGCAATTTCTAAACGGATCTCCCAATGTGGATGTACAATAAAAATTAAAGCTTACAGTTTGCATTTTAATCTCACATTCATGGTTTCATTTTAAATCCAATGTGCTGGAGTGTAGAGCCAAAACAACAAAAATTGTGTCGCTGTCCAAATACTTACAGACCACACTGTACAGAGCACACTGCAGACCTTCATCTTCAGTCATTCATTGACTGATCGGAAGGACGCATTCAAAAAAATTACTCAACAAACCAAATGGGTAGAAGAAAATGATAACTCAAACTGAATTTGATTTGGTTCAGAAAAAAATAGCAAATGTAAACCTTTCTCAGAAGGCATAAGCTGACCAGGGGTATTCCCAAGCACCAATTGCAGCCCACTATAGGTACACTCTTGGCCCATTGAACACTGAGAATAATATTATACTTTTTATAGAAGAATATAAAAAGTATTACTCATATTTCAATTATTGTGACCACAACCAGGTTTGTATCTGCGCTGTGTTGGCATACCTCCCACTTGTGAGACAATAATAGGTAATACCTACAGTGTGTATATTTTAAGACATTTACTTTTGTTTACACAGATACACTATGCAGTAAAACATTAGAAATTGTATCAGGAGAATATTTGGCTCTTTAAATGCAATTTTGAAAAACTATCCTTCTGGAAGATGTACTATAGGTGGAACCCAATATTGATCTATCAAAGTGGATCGTTTCTGTAACTATATTCGATAAATACGTGTCTTGGTGTGACAGCGCCACTGATCAAGCATGCACGGTCAGCAAGTCTGTGTTGTATTGATTCAATGTGAGCCGGTCTCTGGTGCCTCGGTGGCCTTTTAAGTGCCTGGAGTTGGAGCTGAAGGTGTGTCAGAGATGAGCCAAAATGGCCCCTTCCTGCAATAGACGCAGGACAGATTCCCCCCTTATGCGCGGCGACGCTGACGGAGCTTTGACCATAATGGCACCCGGGCCGCCCGGCGCGCCGTAATGATGTGAGGTGACGGTGCCGCCTGCGAGAGGTCGAAGGTCACGTGATAACGAGGCGATCGCCCTGCAGGAGAGTGCTGCAGACCCGACCTAGTCACTCCTGACGCAGGTGGTGACGCCACGCTTTCTGCCTCTTTAATCCCCGAGCGTTTCTGCTGTTCCAGGTAAACCACACCTGCCGTCACACATTTTAAAGGGCACCAGCCATACCAGCATTCTCCAAAACATCGAATAGCGTGTAGCCTGACAATTATAATTTAGCATGTGCATTTTTTCAGAGCGTTGACATTATCGGTGACAAGCCAATAGGTTAAATGCATTTAATTCATCTTGTTTTTATTATTTATAAATGCCAGTGTTGTGCTATGTATTGTTCCCACTTCATTGCTTTTTACAAGCCGGTCATGCATTATTAAAGTGTTAAGAAGAACTTTATAAGGTTTTATATCTTAAGCATTCGAGAGTGATGATAGTGCCTTTTTATCTGGACCAGTGATTAGTGGCTTCATTTTATCACAGCTTGCTCTGGGCACTTGCAATACAGTACTATATATTGGACAGACATCAACACCATTTTAACAATAAGAGATTGATTATTTCTAAGAAACTGTATCTGGAACCGGCGAACTATATAATCGGATAGTTTTCAGCAATTGTTTAAAAATATGCTTTCTCAAGATTGAGGTTGATACCAATGCCCAAAAACATACACTGGGAAAGTATTAATATATTTCAAAATATCTATAATTGATTTAGGAGCACTTTAATTGAAAGACTTTGTTACATTCATGCCTGAACTCTATTTAATAAACTCATTAATATTCATATTATTTAAGCCCAAGTGATGAACCCACAAGGTTCAGATTCTGTAATGTATTTTTGTGAAAAAAATAATTTGATACACCATACTTTTCTCAGTATCACGTTTACAAGTTTAAGAAGAATTTCAAATGATAAATGCTGACATTTGCAACTTTAGATATTTTTGTTGGTTCCCTTTCTCAAAAAAGCACCCTTGATACCTTCTAACCTATGGACCTAACGATGGCTTCAGTCCTATCCCAGCATGTCGAAGCTCCACGTGTTCAGCGGCTATGTAATGCCAGCCTTGTATTCCCTTCACGCATTTATCCACCTGTGCTATCTAATACTTTTATTACAGTACCAAGAATAGACCCGTTATCTTCGTCCACAGCCTCACGTTAAGTGCCCAGCGCCCGTGTGACTCCTGTCGGAACCGCTTCAAAGAGCCCGCCTGTCTTTGAGACTCAGCGGGGCGCCGTCCATCTTGACGTTGTTCTGATGCCGGCCCGACGTCGTCCGAACGTTGTCAGATCCGCGGAGCCTCCGGCTAGTACATTTCTCGGGAGCTTAATTAGCCCGCCTGCGTGTGTGTGTGTGTGTGTGTGTGTGTGGCCTCAGCGTGTGCACACCGCTCCACACGGGTGTGTTCCCGCGTGCTCTGTCCATCAAGCCCTGTTAAGAGAGCTTTTTAACAGCCTGCCCTCTGTTTACAGATGGCTAAGTAACAGCAACCCCACTAACAAGTAAGAGCATTTTTTGGCACTGTATATTATGAATTGTCACTATTACAAAATGTGTTAGAGCAATTTTCGTAGCCACAAAAATGGCCAAGTCGTTTTGGTTTATGTGTCTGTACAGTGCATGAAACAACCTTTTTATATTTTATATTTACGAAATTAATAAATCACATCAAGTAGTCATAGGTCTGGATTGAGTAAATGGTTTCTTAACTTCCAGATTCCCAGTTGAATAGGTGTGCCATAGAAGTTGCGTTTCCTATTTTGGAATACACTGCAGTGAATGTGTACTTCTTTAATTAAAATTTGAGATGTAGTGTGCAGTATGGTTTAATCAATACAATAGTGATTTAAAGTCACCAGCATCCTGTGCTATTCCCTTTGGCTATAATTCCTATGTAACATTTTCAGCGTTTCTGAAAATGAGCTGTATGTCTCAGACAGCTCCCCAAATCTTTGCAAGTCATTTTACATTTGAAACTTTTGAGACATCAGAATTCAATGTTCCCAAAAGAACTACATTTAGGTGACCAATTATGGTCCAAGTGTCCTTTAGCATGAAGTGAACAGAAATAATGAAGTTATAAATCCAGCATCAAGGAAACGGATTCATTTGATATATAATTTAAAAATCTTTTTATATTTTGTAACTATAAGTGCAGGCAAAGCAATTGGTAGCAAATGGCTGCAACTGACAAAGTGAAGTTTGTTGAGTTGAGTAATCACAAAATTACCAAATTGTGTTCGCAAAGAAATAATGAGTTACACTTGCTTTTATTTGTAAGTCATAGTGAAGGGCAGATCTTTATTGAATCCAGTATAATAAAATTGTGTTTGGAAAGAAATAAAAAGTAACACTTGCCTTTTCTCATAAGTCAATCAAGGACAAATCTTTATTGAATCCAGGATAATGCCTGCATACTTTGTTAGAGTTGATCTACATCTATATTCCCTGCAAATGTGAATTGAGGCACCTCTTGCATCGATAACAGCCAAAAAATCTCATAACCCCTTCTGGCTGTAGAATGGTAATCAGGAAATTTCAGTTTTGCCCATGTTTGATGGTATCTTTTCCATGAAGCTCTTGTAGGAGCTGTAATTTCAAAAGAAAGATAATAAATGGAGATGTGAGAGAGCTGACGTGATGTCATGCATGTCCACAGGCAAATTCAAGGGGAATCATAGCGCCGTAATTCACGTACTGTTGCTGTCGACTGCATGTTACATGGATGTCATGAGCGACAACTTCAGGAAGGAATGTCTGGAGATGAGTGCCAAGTTACACGGTTTGCTGTTTCGGGATAAAATGGCGGGTCAGTAATTATTAGCGACTCAAAAGCAGAACCTCTGATGATGGAGGGCTGTGCAGACTCGATGACATCACATGCAAATCGCAAGCATACAATTATATGTGGTATGCAAAGTGGTTTCAGTCGCTAGCCTGTCTCTCCTCTCTGGGTGCAGCTGGCCCAAACGCATGTGCCTGAAACAGGTGAGCTCTACCTTTTGTACTTTTTCTGTTGTTTTTTCCTCCTGGTTTTATCTGTATTGCCACATCTCAGACATCCAGTGGCATTTCTGTCTTGGGGAAGTATGTGGCTTGTCTGGCCTGAGTCACAATGACAGTAAGTGATATGTGGAACAGGGGATGGTGATGCTGATAAGCAGTCAGATGGACTGAACTTGGGCAAAGAGAATGCAGAAAAGAGTATGACTGCCTTTCACAGCTCTTCAGAGAAGCTGTGAAAAAAAACTACTCAATCCTGAAGGAAATTTTCCCTTTCATAAATACAAGGGAAGCTCAAAATGAACAGACAAATGAATTCTGTCTCGGGAGCAGTCAGTATAATGGAGATATAGAGCCCTGGCTTGTCAGCCCAGGTATGACTGATGATTTCTTGTTGCCTCATGATGGCTGCTTGAGTTTTTATTGGGGCCTTGTGCAGGCTAACTGCAGGCTCACTGCCATGCATTATGCATTTACAGTACCTGAGAGCGCTGGGAAGTGTGAGAAGAGTGCTGAGACGCTGTATATTTTCTTGAAGATTTAAAAAAAATCACCTATTCTTTTCCTTTTTTCCCCTTCGTTTGAGCTCTTTGTGTTGAAAATTGTGATCGTTCCGCGGCAAGAATCACACAGAAAACGAGCGAGCGGGAACGTGGGTTACACCGAAGGTTAAACCAGTTAGAGAAAGATGGACGATTCTCAATATATCGCTGCGAACATCGTCATGAATAAATAATATTCATCACGCAGGGTCTTGAAAACAGACTTGGCATTCTTCACACTTTTAAGTGGTTTATTTAGAGTAGTGAATATTAAATTGCGCTGGTATTAGAGGCTTTCTTTGGCAGGAGTTATGATGATATGTGTTAAAGAGCTGTACTCCATCAGATCTGCCGGATCCCTGGCTTCACTGTTGCCGCTGAACAGCTGGTATGGAAATGTGAACCAACAGTACATGGAACCCGACTGTGCAAAACATAATCTTCAAAATCTTGAGAAAAAAAACGGACAGGAGATGAGAGGTATCACTTTTGGATATTAGTATTACTGTGGAAATTTGTAAAAAAAAAAAAAAAAAAAAAACTAGCTCATCCTGAACATTTAAATCTGAACTCTATTGTAGAATATGTTTTCTATTTATAGTGTAGCCTTTTGGCCTGCAGTGAAGGCTCGTTACATCTTTCTCTCTCCCGCTCGCACTCGCTCTCATATACTGTGTTCTATGTGTTTCTTTTCTGTTCATCTGTTCCTCGTAACTGAGAATGGCCCATTTACATGCTGTGCTGTGAACGCCATAAATCTAGAAGATTGCAGAATGAGAAGACGACATGGACAGAAACACAAAAACAGGGCTCATTCTTTCATCAGATTAGTTAATGTCCAGGTTTGCCACACGGAGGATAATTATTTTCAGCTTCCGTGTGGCGCATACACAGACACATAGATCACTTCTGCTTAAATCGTTACACGTGGCATTATCGGGAGGCACTGTTTGCACGTAAGGGCTGAGTAGTGATCGATTTACGCTGGAGGATAAGAACACAAGCACGTGAAGTAAAAGACTGATGCAGGAGGAAGGAGGATGAAAGGAACTCTGCCCCATCCGAATTTCATCACGCACGAACGCGGGAAGTGCGTGAAACCCCGTGGGTTAATCCCACACCAGTAAAATTCTTCAAGGACGTCGCCCGCCTCATTCTCCGCGTTCCCGTGTACAGGATTGCGTGAGGAATAGCACTCCGGCGAGCCGGCGTTTCGGTTCCTTCGACTTTCCGCATTTATCTCCGAATATCTCCGAATCTGCATTTTAAAGTAGCGGCCCAAAAAGCAGGAGGCGCAGTTCAGATCCAGACCAATTAAAGCGTACCTCTCCTCTCTCCTCTCTCATAACAAACAACAAGGCCATACTGGCATACTGAGAGGGGTCCAGCCACCAGGCTCAGCTGCCCGAGGTCCGGGTGCCAGATTTTATTTGGAATACTGAGCAGATGCAAGGCTGATATCCGTGTTTGCACAGAGCACTCTGAAATGTGATGAAATCACTGCCAAGTCGGACATACCAGCTAATAAAAATGTTCTGTTCTGCACAGAGCAAGATGAAACTGACAGTGTCCATTATATATGGACATCCAAAGCCAAGCTCTGTGTGGTATAGTTTAGGGCTATTCGGATGCTGGCCTGGGGGTAAAATGGTGCCCCAATGGATGTACTCTTGGTACCTTGATCATTGAGAACAAAATGGTATTTTTTAGATGCATCAAAAATTGTGACTGTCCAGATCTGAATTTTCAGTGTCAGAATACCCCCCACTAATGATCAATGTAATAGTAATACATATTTTAGGAAGGTATCTTATTTTTCATCCATGAGTGATGGTTGCGCAATACATTACATGTCGAAAATGTGTTAGACAACATGAGCTTGGTCCTCCATGCCTCTCACCCCTAATGCATGACGCTTCAGGTTATGTTTTCTTTACATCGACTAGAGAAGAAAGCCATTAACAAAGCACGGCACGAGGACATTTTCTAATCATTATTTCTCTTTCACCACTGATGCAAAACCAATCTTTTATTTATGAAAGCCGCAACTATTTCATTCCAGTCTTGGTCAAAAGAGGCTGGTTTCCTTCATCATTTCGATGTTGGCAGGCGCATTCTTGGGGTTGCTTCAGCTTCGCGATCGCACCCCAGACGTCTCGCTTGCAGAGTTTGCTTGCTTTCGTCCGCCCCTAGTTCGCGTCATTAAAACCACAATAAAACCTCAAGATGACCGGTGGGAAGATAAATCACAACAAGCAGGTTTATCAAGATCCCAAATCAGCTGGCCACATTCCATCTCATTTTACGATTTAGAAAAGTGACAAACTGCTCGTAATTTTAACTGTCTGCCATTCGGCAACCCCAGAGTTCCTGTGTGCAGATAATTGCTTCAATAAACTGTGTTCAGAGCCTTGCTCGTTCTGTGACCGTCATCATTAAGTTAAATGTGTCTCATTGTGCATCACCGTTATAGGTGCAGGAATATCCACATGTAATGAATTCATATTTCACATTTGAGTCATTTATGGATCATTTTATATTTTTGCACATTTTGACATATGTCGGTTTCCAAGGAGAAACGAGAAGAATAGGGCTAATAAACAGAAGGCAGTAACTGTACCCAAATTATGTTGCTGTCATGTGATACTTTGCTGATATTAATATGTATATCCCTGCTGAAACACAGATGAAAATTTTTTAAAAAACTGATATAAAATATATTGCTTGCATTCATCACTAAACTCCAGTTATATATTTAAAAAATGTAAGAGGCTTATTTAAAACCCTGTTTGAATTCCAGCATAGCCCTTCATAACAGACCAGGCATTTTTCAGTAATCTATTCCGCAGTATTCAGATACAGCACTCACCTGCTTTGTTATTCATAAACATGTTCATGTAATATTCATGTGACCATTAAAAAGTGTGTTCACGAGCAATGAAAAAAGTACTGGGGACAGCCCTTAGCTGATGTGCAGATGTTTTTGCAGCAGATTGCCGCTCTGTTGATTAGTCAGAGGGACGCTTTGACTTCAGCTGGTAGGAGCTGCCTTAAGTTTTACAGGTGAACTGCTTAAGAACCCAGGCAACATAACTTTCCTGAACTGGTTAGAATGAAAAAAAAAACCCAGCCAATTTTGTTCTTCCACCTCCCAAACATTGAAACCAGTCTAACAGCTTGTCTCAATACCTATTATCTTTGCGACACCTGTTTCCGAAAATAATAATAAACACGGGCAAAGTGAACAGAGATTTCTTAGTTGTGCAACAGTCACTCTCCGATATGCATGACTGTTGCATGACTGCCTACATGAAGCCCCTGACCCCATCACCACCCACCCCGGTATAGGAAAAGAAACTCATTCTATGGATGATGAAGAACACTGGGCAAGATAGGAGCCTATCATACTGCGTTAGCACAGCGTGTCAGGCTGTCGAGCTAACCACGTTAGAATTTCTTTCATATAGGGAAATGACGGGGAAATCCCGTCGGAAGAGACGTGACATTCAAATAGCTTACAACAGCACGTGCAATTAATCTGATCGACTCCAGGCATATGCTCATTGTGTAGCAGCAGCTACAGATGCCAGTCTTTATAAACGGCCTAAGTCACATCCAGTTGACTTGACCATAAACAGACGGTAACGTCAACATTATCACTGTTTAGATATAACAATCAGCATCGTTTGCACTAAAGAAATCCACTAAAATAACTTAATCTGTGTCAGGAGATAACTTGCACTATAGCCTATTATTAAAAATGAAATGATAACATTGACTTTGTGACACAATCGAGCTACCGCGAGGCAGCCTGAACTCATTGCAATAACATGCACTGACTGGCCTATATATTTGCAGTAAGAAAACCAAAGGCATAGACAAACATTTGCATAGCCTGTATATTAGGCTATGCAAAATACTTCTACCACAATAAACTGCCTAGCAATACAGAAGTTCATCTTGGGAAATTAAAAATGCCTGCTGCCGCCACCTAGATTTTGCGCCACCACATGGGGAAACGTGATGTAAGCATTCGTGAAATTGGGTGGATTGGAAGTTTTTGCAGTAATGTCGATATTGTTTCAGTTTTTATTTTTGTTCCTGCAAAAGTGTCTTTTGTTTCTGGTTTTCTTTTTGTTTCCGTTTTCGTTTTCAAACCCCGTTACTGACCATTACATTCATTTATGAGAAATAAATATGTGAGCCACACTCCCAGATCAGTGAGTGTATGTGGATCATCATTAAAGTGCTTTATGTAAGTGAACCTCTTCATGTAACTACAACCATAACACAAAATCCAAACGCAAATATATAATAACACATAGAACAAAACATCCATATGAAATCATAAAGCAGGCAATGGTTCGTGAAAGAATATCAAAAGTTACATTTTACACAGACACATACCCATAAATTGTGAAACTGAAAATTTGCTGTGGTCTCTTAATTGTTCCCAAAGCTGCAGTTGAATTCCAGGGCCTTCTAGGTCTCTTCTTTGTGACAGCACAGTAGTCTTGTGAGCCATTGGTAGATTGGCCAAAGACTGACAAGCATCTCCAGGGTACTTCCCCCATACTAACAGTGTTTACTCCTCATTCTTAAGATCATTTCCCCAGGCGGTCTTAGTAGGGCCTTTCAAACCAAGAGCTGATTGACAAGTAAGCCTGCAACCATGCTCACTTTGCCTTCTAGTCAGACTCGTCGAATCAATAAGAACGAAATGGAACGCATGACCAGGCCAGAGCCGCGTGAGTTAGGGGGACCTGACCAAGACCTAGGGAGGCGGTGGGGGCGAGGGCTTCCCCACGCACCTCAGCTCTGTGTGCGTGCGATGCGAGGGTTTCCCCACGCACCTCAGTTCTGTGTGCGTGCGGTGTGAGGGCTTCCCCACGCACCTCAGTTCTGTGTGCGTGCGGTGTGAGGGCTTCCCCACGCACCTCAGCTCTGTGTGCGTGCGGTGTGAGGGTTTAACCTGCAGCGTGCATTCTGATTTCTTTCAGATACAATGACATTTGACAGTAATACAATGCATTTAAATTTAATGCAGCTGTGTCATGAATTTTAACTATCTTGGATCACCAAAGGTCAAATGCAAAATATAGGGGCCTAATCTGTAAACCTCTGAACATTCCAAAAAACTTAAAACGTATCTCCTAGCATCTAGCATCTTTTTTTTAGATACACACCTTAAAAAATTACTTTTGTTCAAATGAATGCGTATCTATTTGACCTCTCATCTATACTTTGTACGTACTTTTTGTCTCCCTTTTTACCTTGAAATATGCTCTCTTGAAATGTAATGTAACACTGACGTGGGTTTTAATCAAAGGTCAGACCTTTTTGCGGCTCGTATTAGAACAAAGTACTGTCATATTTCTGATTCGAAGCCATAGTTGTGCCTTTGAAGCCGCAGTCAAATTTTATAACCGAGTAGCCTACATGACAATGCCTTTAGAATGAAATGTGAGATGTGTATTTGCCATAAATAATATCAAGTAATGTTGACCTGACATTTGATTTTGATTAATAATGGTGTGCTTGAGTTCTGTTAACATGGTGTGAAAAACATTGTCACAACAGTACGCTATTTGACACATGCCATTGTATTTGTTGTGTTTAGGAGATGCCCTTAGGAGAAACATGTAGCTTGGTGATTTTTCTTGTGAGTTATAGTCACGGTATTTTGTCACGACATCAGTTCGCCCCCATGGCTACCGAACCAGTATATAAGTCATTATACTGGTTATGCAATTACAGCGCTCACATTCCTGTTTACACTGAGGAAAGAGAAACATTGCTGAAATAATCTGCATGAGGTAATTAAGCGCTCCTGTTACAAAGTCAGTACTGTGACGGTGATAGCATGGGATTGGTTGGCAATGGCATTCTCCAGGGTGGGTGCAGTTGCTTTTGAAGGTCCATGTCGTATGAAACACGTCACATCAGTGAATGCAGAATTGCCCAGGACCTGAGCAAGCAGGTTTACTGTACCGCAAAACTGAAACAACCCATGTGAAAACAATCCTTTTAAAAATATTTGTTTGAATATAAAATATTATATCTCTGCTACTGCAAAAAAAGTAAAATAAAATCAAGGCCTCTTCCATCTTCCGTCAGAGGAGGAAACGAGAAAACACACATGGGTTGTTAGACGTGGAATTGAAAAGAATTAATGCTAAAGCTCGTCTGTGGCAGGAAATGCAATATCTCCTAATGTGATTTGGCAAGGCGGAGTTAAGTACCCCTACCGAAGACACAGCGCAGAGCCAACAGTCAGGCCTGGTGGAAAACACCAACTGTGTACGGGCGCAAACGAGAGCAGCATTCGTCATTGTTACCAATGGGATGGAGCTGTCTCAGTGCTGCAAGGATCTCCCGACTGTAAGCGGAGGCGAAAAAAGATGTGCTTTTGCATGCGTGATTTCATACAGATGGCCCATTTGTTAGGTTCACTTAGAGGTGGAAGTATGGGGAGAATCTACCACAATGCAGATCCCGGACCACTGGCAGCTGTGACTATAAGACAATGGGAGAAGAAGGAAATATTTAGGAAATGTACAGTATTCAATGTAGACTGTGTGCGTGCATGCGTGCTTGTGCGTGTAAATATATACAAATACACACACATATAGTTTGTGTCATGTAAAACTTTTTTTGTCATTTCCTTTTTTGTTTTTACACATATTGAAATGTTATCATCTACCTTTATATATTATTAATTCTTTTAACTATACAACTACAATGACAGTGTGGTAACAATGACTACATATTTGTTAAGATCAAGTGAATAAATATTTTTCTGTTGCAGGAATTATATTTTTCTTGAGGTGCATTGATTTTGTGCAACACAAGCGAGCCACGTGTCCCTATGCGTGTACTCAATGGCCGTGACCTGTATGATGCTTTTAACGGTTCTTCGTTAAAAGGTAAACATTTACCTTTCTTCTCATTGCGCATAGCTTCTCGGAATGGAATTTGAGTTGCGTGTCTGCTCATCAAACTCCGTGGCGTCGTTGTATGATAACCAAGGACGCTCTGAAACGCAGAAAGGGACTTAATGGCTTTGATGCAAGAGGTGGCTTTCCTTTATGATAGAAAGCCGGAGAAAGAATGCAGGCTGCATTTACATTACAATACATTACATTTCATTCATGCAGGCAGCGTATCTATCGAAACGACAGAGCATCAAAATTCCTGATAAAATTCTTGCACTTGCATCTGCTCAGAAATGACAGTCATTGCATTCGGAATATGTACAGTATGTTGATGTGCAAGGTTCATAGCTCCAGGAGACCCGCATATATGTACATTATATTCATTCTATTATATTACAGTTTATAATATATTCACTTAGCAGTCTTATCCAGCATGACTTGCAATGGAAGAAAAGTGCATCTACATTTATGTGAGAGTCATATGAGAGTCAGTCCTAAACAAGCAAAGTTAGCTTATCCGTCATACAAATAAAACAATGAAAATAACATAACCAAGTGTTATACAAATCAAATACAAAATGAGTTGGGTCATGCAGCAACATCCATATAAATCCATAAAGCACCCTATAACTTATATAAAGTAATCGTGTAAGAAGACAAAGACAACATATTGATGTGGAATTGCATGAGAGATTATGACGATCATTTCTTAATTGATTTACTCCCACTGCCGAGCACAGTAGAGTATCACAGGTATCCATTTCAGCCTGCTATGCAGCACTTTCTGCTGCATGGCACGCTGTTTCAAGCATTAAATCAATGATAAATAGATGTTTGCTTGCTGCAGCGATAAGACTTTTCTCTCTAGATGATCCTGAGTGAATCTCTGTAAATGCAAAAAGTTTGAAGGCAACTTTAGAAGCAGCTTTGAACTGTACAAAAACATAATCTAAGTACAGTAACCAACAATATCAATAGGCTAATGGGGTTGTAGGTGAACTCTGGATGTGATTGTATTTGTACTGGTATTGTGCTTACAGTCATAGATTATTTACAGCAAATCAAATTATGTGTAAATCACTGATAGAAGTAGACATTTGGTATTGTTGCATACATACATACAATTAACTTTCTGACTATACATATGGATGAACCTTAGAGAAAATTCCAAAATCCCCCCAAAAAATTCAGTACACATGCAAACAGATAATTTTTGACACAGTCCACATCTGCAAGTTGAAGACCAAAAAAATACAACAGAGCTGTCTGCATTGTTTTTTGTTTGATAGAATTTATGAGTGTACTGAAGACTATATGAGAAATACATTTAATAATATTTAATAAATTACAATATCAGAGTTAAATAAGTAAATCAGAATCTAAATATTCACATTATGATGTTCTCTAATCAGTTTTATTCTATGTTACATTTTATCAGTAAGATCATCTCAGTTAATTAAAGGTAGCAACCAACAAAAGTGATGGGCTTGGGGTGGGGGGGGAGGGGGGGCATTAATAGGGCATTGCTGTAAAAGAGCATGCATGCTTAGTCAACCTACCCTGTATAAATAAAGGTTCATTTTAATTTTAATGAAATCACAGTTCAAACCGAAGCACACACTAGACACCAGGGTGAGCAGAAATGGTTTTGTCTGGTATGTTTGCACAAGCACACTGTAATCTTCTCTTCGCCTTGCTGTTCTGTGACTAACAACTTTGCCTCTTGTAGCCCACCCCAGACATTGATCTGGATCTGGTGTTTTTACAAGCTGCTGAAAGCGTGTGATGGTGAAGCAGTTCGGTGGTCTGATACCGCCCCATTACTGACCGCCTTTTCTTTCGGCAAAATTACATTTTCGGGGGTAGTTCCAAAATACGCAAATTGAACTGAACCAAATAGAGTGCTCCACCAAATGAGAAAACAGACCCCTGTGAATGGCAGTAGGTTTTTTCACTCAGTAACTAGGTTAAGCTCGGCTGCATCCCATTTCCTTATTTTATAGCTGTACTTAGTGACCGACTGAAGTCAGTTCTGAGGCTGAATTATAACTAAGGGTTGAACTGCCAGACAGAGCTCACTGAGAGAAATGGAGATCAATGAAGGAGTGGGCAATACACTGAAGCCTTCCAATTTCATCACTTTTCCAATTTGTAGATTGCAGTAAGGCTCGTTCTGAGAGAGGGAGTGAGGGAAGTCTGGGGCCACGCCTGCTGGTAAAGTAGGCCCACAAACCTGGGTTGCATCAACTCAAGAGTTTTAAAGTATGCTTTGCACAGAAGGGGCTCTTTCCAGTCGTTTATTTTATCAGTCCTTGTCTCCTCGATCCCCGACTGACCCGTAAATCGATCGAGGTCCGCCATCTTTAAGGACATTACAACTCGTTAAATTCTGCTTGAAGGTGCTAAAAGCGAAGAGCTAGGTGGCTCCCAAAGGACGCTTGAGCAAGGAAACACGAGTGCATCCTTTGCAGAAACATTTTTTTAGAACGTGTCGCGTATAAATGTTCGACCTGTCGATCCACCTCTTCCCATCTGCCACATCTGTTATTGACATGGCTTCAAACTGATTCCTAAAAGAACAAAGAGATTCCATTTGCCTAATACATGTTTCCTCTATTCCTCCGTCCTTGCGTTCTTTCCTTGCATCCTTCCCTTTGTGTTCCATTAGGTGGAGCTACGGAAGCGTTGAAAGGACGTGGGGAAAGGTGGGCCCTAGGTGTCTAAGGCCAGGAAATATTTTCCTGCACCCAAAACAGAGATGCAGTGCTGGGGAAAGCGAAGACAAGCCGTTATTTTTGTAACTAGAATCCCATGAAGGTCTCTCTCTCTCAGAAGAGAACACATTTTCCAGAGAAATCCAGTTGTATTGCATCTATCACATCTGTGTCCAGCTGTTCTGTCCCTCCCGGGGTATGTTGCGGTGTGTGACATAAATCTTTTGAGGATTATCAAAAATTTGCCCACCATCTTTATTTGAAATTAAATTAATTTAGCTGTTGTGATATTTATCACAGTGATGCTTGCCCAAGGGGAAAAATATCTGCCGAGCCTTATTTAGAGTGTTTCCATATTAGGATTCTGTAATCAGTTCCAGCATTGTATGCATAATCTGCAGCATTTTCATGCATTTTATTTCCACACTACTAGATTTCAACTGAAGGCTAAAATAATTTGATATGTACTCTACAAACAAGCAGTAGCCTTATGTCTGAGCTGTGCAATGGTACGTATAGCAAGACTATTTATTTATATTCCCTTTTTCTGTTTATTTATTTATTTATTAATTATTTTTTTTGTAATCCTGTTATAAAACAATTTGTAATCTGGATTGCCATTCATGTTCGTTTTATCTAGAAAGTGATCAAATCTGCCATTTCAATACTTACAGTCAAAATCTTCCAAAAATTTTTGGTTACTGATACCAGACACAGAACTTTAATGTTGCTTTGGATAACCTCAAGGAAGATAAGCTGAGTAGTGGTATTTATCATCTTTTACAATAGTAATTGTTGGTTTGTTCAACTGACTTAACAACTGTTGATTATGAATGGGCCCTCTGAGCCTTTTTGGTGATATCACTTTAGTTAGTTGCTCTGGATGAGAGCGTATGAATGCCTGCAACGTGATCTCATTTTAGGGAGTTATGTTTTTCCTTTATCCCATTGCCTGCACACTTGATATGTGTCAACTTTATTTTAATCCGAACTTTTCATATTTTTACCGAGAGTGAGGATAGTCATAGTTGCTTTGAGAAATAGTTGGTTTATCCTGTTGAGATTTGAAAGAACCTTTGGCAGTTCTACAGTTTTCGGCCTACATACAACTGCACAATTTTTTTTCAAAACAGTCGCTGTTCAAGTTCCAGTGAACTGACATTAGCAGTTTCAGTAAGAAAGCAGAAGTCATTTAAAGAGTGGATGAACTTACCAAATGCGTGTAAATCTGCCTTGTTTGGCCTATAGGCGTCCACACAACTACACACTTTGTCTGGGGTTCAGATTTACTGTGAGAACAGTTGCCAGTCACATTACTGAGAACTGTCATCGGTTTCCATCACAAGTCACCCGGTGTTGCACAAGCTTGCCTCCTTAAAAAATAACAGAGATGTGCTTCAGCTGTTCTCTCCATGAAATCCTTGCTTTGGAAATTTTGCGCCATTTTATATCGTCTGGCTGCAAGACTCAGCTCACTGCTCAAATCGATTTTGTGTCTAGGATTTTTCAAAAGGAACTCATAGCTGGATTTGACTTGTGGGAGCTCTGGGGATTACTGCCTTTTCAACGTCAATACGTACAAAATAGAGCCCCAATTAAATCTCAGTGTTAACTGGTGCACATTCACTTCAGAACGGCGGAATAGAAAATGGGTTGTAAATGAGGCAGGCTTTCATCTGGGCCCACTTTCATTGCTGAATGAGCAGCTCATTGTTCAGCTTCCTGATTTAATTTAGTTGAACAGCAATTTGAGAAGATCTCCACTAAGTGTAATTGTATTTCACATGTAGTATTTCCCTAATAACGGCTATGAGGTGCAACCAGGAGTATTCCACTATCTGTCTCAATATTATCAAATTTACAGGTCATATTCGTGAGGAACTCTACAAACACCTTTAAAAATACATACAACTCTTACAATATTTATCTTTGAATGTTAATTAAATCCCCCCAAATATTCCACCAATAACACAATGCATCAAATAGGCCAAATATACTCAGTGGCCACTTCATTAGGTTCACCTGCTCCTTAACACAAATAGCCCACTCCTCCAAACAGCCAACCATGTGGCTGCAGCTCAGTATATAAAGCATGCAGACATGGTGAAGAGTTTTAGTTTTTTATTCCACAAAACATTAGAAATTTTCAAGATGCGTGATCTAAGCGACTTTGACCACGTTATGATTATTGGTGCCAGACGTGGTGGTTTCAGCATCTCAGAAACGGCTGCACTTCTTGGATTTTCATGAACTGCAGTTTCTAGTGTTCACAGAGAACAGTGCGATAAAAAAACATCCCATGAGCGGCTGTTCTGTGGGCAAAAACGGCTTGTGAATGACAGGTCAGAGGAAAGTGGGCAGACTTGGTCAAACTAACAGAAAAGGCCTCAAATGCTCAAATAACAGCTGTTTACAACAGTGGTGTGCTGAAGGGAGGCTCTGCATAATGCAATGGTAGGGTCAGAGTTTGGCGTAAACATGAATCCATGGATACATCCTGCCCTGTGTCATCCAGGCCGGATGGCAGTGTGGTGCTGTAATGGTTATGTTTTCTTGGCACACATTAGCACTCTTAAGCTATGATGAAAAATGTTTGTCCCCATCATTTTTTCCATGATGAAAACAAGCTTAATCAAAACCCACCTTTGTGCAGAAAAACTAAGATGAAATGAAGCAACATTATCATAAACGAATAAAAATGAGACCAAAATGTCATCAACAATAATGTTCTAACGGGAAAAATGACAATCAAGCAGTTAAACATTAACCCGTCTAACCCTGTCCCTGCCCCAGCTAGGAGAAAGGAGTGATATATGAAATGATATGTGAAATGCAAGCGATTCCACACATGCCAGGTGATGTGTAAATAACATTGAGTCATTGTCAAATGCTAAATGCCCATACTTTGATAAATCTTTTCCCAGAAAATAATGCATGTCAAGAATTACAACATTTGTCTGCTTGAGGGAGATTTTGTAAACCAAATTATTTGTAAGACTCAAAAAATATTTGTGAATCTATCTCATTTTGTTTGTGTGAGATTCATACTATGTATTTTATGAGACAATAGTAACCCCATATTGAATCCATGCCACAAAGAATTCAGGATATTCTGTGGGAAAAGTGGCTCCTGCCGGGCAGTAGATATGTGTACTTAATAAAGTGGCCTCCGAGTGTATATTTTTAGTATTATTAAGTAAACTATTTTAAGCACTTACATTCTGTATGTTTTTATCTATTGTACATTTTGTGTAAGTTTACATGTATTGTGTAGGCAGGTATGAAGGCTATGATGCTTCATTACACACTTGTCCAAGACATGCAGTAGATTCTGAGGCTAGGATGCTATATTGTCGTTATAAGCTGTACATGCTTATGCATTGTGTGATGAGAGGCAGATGCATGGGTGAAATCCCACAAGCCTAACTGCTGCAATCCCAGAATTCATTGCATGCTTTGAAGAAGGGCAGTACAGCTACAGTAATCACGCCTATCTTAACATTTATGAAATGTGAAAGATATTTAATGAGATAACTTATCTTTGCGGCACAAACACGCAGGAGCTTAATCTAACATGCATGTAGAGCCATGTAGGGCCCTGAGAAAGGGAGGGAAAGTGATGGAGGACCCTGGGAAGAATGTTATCAACGGTGTCTTGCGTGTTTATCACAAAAAGCTGGCAGGAAAACTAACCCTCAGAATCGCACAACAGTCTCTCTTTCTGGGGGAGCCTCCACTGAGCTGCACAATTACTTGACTCAGCACTGATAAATCACAGCGATGACTGTCCGAGCTCGAGGAGGGGGTCTGGGGCCCATGCTGGATATTTATACTTTGGTGGTTATTAAAATGGACCGAAGCCATGGAAAAAATAATATTTCTTGCCTTACCCAGATTTTTCTTACGAGTGCACACGCAGCTGCAGCAGCATTAACTGTTAAGGAAGCAATCGGGGCCCCCCCAGTGGTGGAACGAACTTCCCGTGGTAGTCAGGACAGCAGAATCGCAGACTGTTTCCTGACACAGACTGAAGACCCACCTCTTCAGACTCCATCTTGGTTGTCCTCCCAACCCCACTCCCCAGCATTTGCTTTTATTCAAACTGTGGTATTTTTATGGTTTCAGGTTATGTTTTTATGGTTTTATGTTCCAGCTCGTATAGGTTGCTATGGGCATAGTCTGTATGCATTCAGAATTTGCACTTTGGAGCAAGATTAACTTGCAGTAGCGCTTGTGATGTTGCATCTATGGTCGCCAGTCTGGTAATGTTGTTAGCCAGGTCTGGCAGTATCGCTCATATTTAATCAGGTGAATGTCTTTACGTTCACCTACATTGCTCCGGATGACAAAGTTTGCAAAACTACTGCGGCGCAACATCCTTGACAAATCTGGTGAGGTCCGACAGTTTGATGACCTTGGACAGGGACGTCGATGTCATCGGGGCCTTGGGGCCAGGATTGCGAACTGTAGCAGAGGTGAGAGGCCAGAGGCGTTGGCTAGGGCTGAAAGAGCTTATGCGGACACCCAAAGATTGGCTTTTCATTTCACAGGATGGGCGCAACCGTGGTACCCTTAGGCGCCAAGGGACTTAACCACTGTACCCAAGAGCTTAACCTTCAGTCAACACCCAGGTGTATAAACCAATAAAATGCAAATGAATCACATGCAAAAGAGACAAAGCAGGCAGCACTGGAAGGCATAAAGGTGTCTCCAGTGCAGATGGATAACCTACAGTAATGGAATGGAACGTGCATCCGGTTGTGTGGCTCTGCACTGCTCTTGTCTGAAACGTGGATTCAGAACAGTCCGGGAGGAGGGGGTGGGGCGAGTCCGGGCCCTCTTCAGCATGCCCGCAGCCGCACATTAAGAAGGAGGGATTTAGAGACGGAGGCGGCAGCTGTTAGCTTCCGGGAGCCGATAAGAGGTTTATCAGGGAAGTCGTGAGCAGAACCTTGTGGGGTTCCGTCATCGTTGGGGACGAACTGGCTCTCCTCCTTGGGGGAGGTGGGGGCGGTTTGGATGTCAGTAACCCCTAGCTGCCTTTGACTAACTGAAACTTTTTCACAAAGGCCCAGTGGGGAATGTTCTCACTGACAGCTTGAATACTAGATACCTACCCCCCCTTTGAGTAAAATAATGTTATCCATCCTCAAATTAATTTTCACCATTAAATTCTTTGCTACAGTAGATGAAACTCGAACGAAGCACTGTCATTGTGTATTTGCTTCACAGATGGTCTTAGCCAGTGGAATTTACATAGATGACTTCACTTTGTTTATTTTTTATTATATATTTATGCTGCTGGCCACAAATGGACTTCAGGTTACTTATTTTACCCAAGGCTAGAACAGAATTGTAATCAGATAATTAAATGACCATCCGACCACTTCACTTGAACTAAATACCGTTAAGTCTACATTGCATTCTTACGACAGAGTATGAAATTGTTGTGTTATTACAGCTTATGAGAAATAACACCATCATTATGTGTTCTGTGTATTTGCTAAAAACAAATCCAAAATAACTGAAATATAAGTGATTATAAGTTATCATGTTAGAAAATTTGTCATAGGCTGTAATATGCTGTTGTGACTGGTTATTACGGCTGTTATGCTTGTGGAAGCATTGTGTAGGCTTAATGGCAGATAGTTCAGCCAAAGCAATACCAACTTCCCTGCTTTGCCGCCCTAACTTGCTACTCCATATTGTGTGCGGTGTGCAGCCTGACACACAGTACAGTATAGCATGTTGTGCCGTGGAATTACAGACTCCTAATGCTTAACCTTTTTAAATGAGGTCTAGCTGGGGTTTTTTATTATTCTGCGCCAGCATTATTATGAGTATCACAGCCAGTGCTATGTGAGGCAATATGGCACTGAATTACTGAGTTGCCAGTGTTGGCCCACGCCTCTCCGACCACGTTTAAGTGCAGGAAGCAACATTATCAATAATGTATGCAGACAGCACCCATCGACGTGTTGTTTGCAATGCCATAACTTTGGGTAAGGGACGAGGAGGCGAAGAGGAGGAAGTGGAGAGGGCAGGAGCCGAAGAGCTGTGGAAAGGTCAGGTGGCTGGAGACCAGACCGTAGGAGGTAGTGGAAAACTGGCTACAGGTAGACACAGGAGGAGAATAGAAAATGCGGATGTACATGTTCTTTTTCTTTTTTTCTTTGAGACTCTAAAAGGCACTGAGTTGCGCTATTTATAAGTGTAATGGTGAATGTCAATAACGTTTATGTGAAAAAATAGTCTTTCGGTAACATTTATGTGAACTGCAGTTATATAAATACAATATAAATGTTGTTTAAATGTCACATAAATGCAGTCCATTCTTGACGGATTGTTGACATTCATGAATGTTAATCAATTTATTGTTAAACAAGAGGCCAGGGTAACCTTGAGTGTGCAGAGGTCACATGTGCATCCGTAAGATGGGTGCACAGATAAATTAGCAATATAATACATTGTGACTGACAAAATTTCTCTCTTTGGAAACTAAGCACTCTATTGAAGCATTATACGCACTAATTTATTAACGCTGGACTAAAAATCAATAGCATATTGTTTAAGGATGTATAATGCATTTATTAAGGCTTTATTAGGTATTAATAACACCGCCCTGAAATAAAGTGTTGCTCAATCTTTAATGGTGTAATCTTTTGTAATGGGCTGTCTTTTAAACACCTGTTTCTACTGAAGGTGTGAGCATGCGACTGAGTGATTCATATGCATTGCTGTGATTATTTAATGAAGGGAAGTACTCAAAATGAAACGCGGCTGTGGCTCGGTCTGAAATCGGGTCTGCCATCTTGTGAAAGCGGCGGAGTGGATGCTGTTTGCCCCGCACGTCCTCGTTAAGAGATTGGTTAGGCGACGGAGTGAAGCTAATTGACTGCAATTGACTTCCTCTAAACTCGAATTAAGAGACGGCGGCGGCGGAAATTCTCCGAAAGGCAGGCGGGTCGATAAGACGTAACGGTCTCGAACACGGCCACTGTTGTTCTGGCGAGATAATGCCCACTAACCGATATCCGCACGTGCCCAGAATAGCAAAAAGATGATTGTCTTGTTTGTTTTTGTGCCAGCCCTTCCTTAATAAATCATTTTGTTACAGATAACACAAGCTGGATGACATTTGTTTTTCACTAGGCAAATTAATACCATGCAATAATGAATTATTTTTTTTAAATCCTTGGACAAACACCTGAGCTTTATTGTCTTTTTATTGTCTTTTACTGAGAAACAACAAGCCTGTCAAGAAACTAGGAATGGAGTTCTGGAACATTCTGCAGTCCTTTACATTATAACCCCCAACAAGTCCAGTTTACTCAAAGCATTTCAGCAAACTTATTTCCTTGAACGGCTTGACTAGGGAAACTAAATCTGTTCTTGTCTTCACCTTTTCATTTTTTTTTAACTCCTTTTTAATTGAGTGATAAGGAATTATTATTATTTTTTTTAATTCACATTATCCACTGGGCTTAGCTCATGCTAGCACTAGCATTGTTGTGCTAATGTACAGATCTGGCCCATTGCTGTCGAGGGCAAAGTTTGGCAGACGGTAGCCTGTGCACAATGCAACACTTTGCACCTCACATTTCACAACCAGCCCAAATTCCCAAACCTCCTCAAGTCAGCCCAGTGCTAGCGCTTGTAACACTCGATGTTTCCAGCTCAGAGACCTTTTGAAGCATTACTAGCAGAAATAAAGGGCACCGGGGCCAGGGGCTTTATGATGGAAAATGGAAATGTTGCCCAGGGCACCAGCAACCAAACGGGGCGAGAGGAGAATGATTTCTATATTTTTCACAGCAATATTAAAGTATAATGAGCAAATCCTTACTGTAGAACCTGTATACAGTATGTAGCTGAAGATCCGCAAAGCATTCTGGTAAAAATGTGATGGCAGGTGAAGTTTACAGTAAATATATTTTTGCTGTAAATATTAATACTGTAATTGGGCTATCTGACTGCTGTCATTATAGGGATATAATTGGTTCCCAATTCACTCCCATTCAATTCCAGGACTTTGTGCGTTTTCATTTTCATATGCACTTATTCTGACAATTTGTACATTTAAATGCAACGTTCATTTGACATTTTGTTTTCCATACCATACATGACACAATCTTATCATAATTAAAATGTAAGTGGAACCCATCAAATCTGTATGACATGACATTTCTGAAATAACATGTTCTTCTTGTAATTGTATGATTGATAACAAAATGGAAATGATCATTCAAGTGGTCGACTTATTTTCTATGTTTGAAGGCCAATCAACATCTCACAGTACAAGGCTGACACAAATGAAAATCTACTGTACTTCTTCCATTTGCAATTTTACTTCCACGTTGTCATGCATCTGCTTTGGCTAAATTCAAATAATAATGCAGATCCTTTACATTTTCATTTAAAAAGTCGATAGACCTGTAAGGACAAGGACGTTACAGTTACAATACATTAACAGTATTCATCAACTACTGTAATTGTTATTACAGTTAACAAACTGTGAAATATATTATAGCAACTTACAAGCTAATTACTGCCAACAAGTTACTGTAAATGTTACAGTATTCCTTTTACAGTGCAGGAATCACTATTGGGGTCGACTCATTGGGGTATTAAGAAATTCATGTAGAATACAGAAGTTAATGCATGCAAATAGAATGCAGGCACGTGCAGTTTAATTCACAGCATACAGGAGCAGGGAGTCATCTACATGTGAAACAAAATGGTAAGTCTAGATTCGCTGAATGGCGTATTCTTGCCTTTTCTGCTAATGCGCAGTACAGACACCGAATGGCAGCACAGGCCGCCCACCTTGGGCAACTCCAGCACAAATCGAAGGGCCACATCTCCCCTAAATACCACTCAACACTGTCAATACAAGGTTGTAAAGAGCTGCCGGACATGTGGCAGGTCCCAGCAGAGCTGGAAGATAAAGGAAGGTAGACTCTAAAGCAGAGCGGGTCTCTGGAGACATAGAGGAAGCTCCGCCACACCTCCATACCTGAGGCCAGGGCTGAAAAGAGAAGAAGAACAGGCGATTGGACGGCTTGTGCAGGGCGCGAGCCCCCCTGCGGTGGAAGGCCAGAGAGCGTACGCAGCCGGGGTGCCGCGGTTTGAGCGTTTGGTTTCGGGTTTTCGAAGGAAGGCGCAAACCGCGACCGGCGGCTACAGCAGAGAGACGCCAGAGGCCTAGCCTGGGCGTCCATGGGGGTGTAGAACACCAGCTGGGCGGGGTTGGGCTTGTGGAGGAGTGGGAGCAGTTGGATGGGAGACAAGCCATGATGAAGCTATGGCAGTCCAAGAGGAACAGTACCAGGGCCTGGACTGTATGAATTTGTGTGGAGTAGGTAGTTGGAGATGAGCTGGATTCTCTTAATATTTTTTTATTCACATTCATCAGCAGCTCAGTCTTGCTCTGTCACAACATGCATCAGATCATATGAATCATGTTGGATTTGTTGCATCAACCAAGATCTCAAAATTTTGGTGTTCTATCAACATTTGTACTTAACGTTGACTAAACGCAAGCATTTCGTTTTCTTCACAGTTCTTCACAGTTTCAGTTCTTCACAGTTTTTCAAGTGAGCTGTAGTGACTACTGAACTTACCAACCTGTATTTGTGAAGAAATAAATTATTGCTTTAAATTGGTAGTCAAAGCTAAGGCGAGTGAATTCTAGCTATTGTATGTGCAGGTTTTCTTTTATTTTTCATTCTACTTTTAGTACATGCATATATTTTTCACACAATGGTAAAAATCTGGACAAAATAATTGTTTCAAAAAATACTCCCTCATTTTTCTTTAAAGTGCACCATCCATGCCCTCTGCCGGAAACGTGGATGGTAGATGCCTAACAACAAGCTAGTGGATAAATGTGTATTCTGCTGAATTGTAACAAGGATATATTTGTTCAGTTTGGCCAGAGGCTAAAAGCTGGTAATAACAAGTCCTTGGCTTTGTTAGGTATGACAAATGCTTACATTTCTTGCATAGCCATTTCAAATGAGCCACAGCTGGCGCTAGTTGCAATTCATTATTTTCCAGGAACATAGCATTTGGTCAGAGGCCAGTGTAATAATACCAAATCCTGAAAGCTCAGTTCTATACAATATAGTTAGAGGGGAATGGATATTGGAGCATAGATGAACACAGCAAAATAATCGGTATAAAATCAACACTGGTACTTTTAACGCAAGGAGTTTTTGCTGTGTATTTCCCTTGAGATTTGTAGCAGCAGCTGTGAGTGCGCTGTAATGGACAGTGTGCAGGTGCACACCGGTGACCCCTACAGGAAAGGTGAGACAGGGCGGCGTTCATTACTTCAGCCTGGGAGCAGACGGACAGGCGTGACTCGCGAAGGGAGAAGTGAACGGGCGGGGAGGGAGCTGCCGTTTTCAGTTCCGCCGAGCTCCCCACGCGTGACGGCTGTTCAGTTATTTAGGCTCAGCTGCACAGTGCATTTGTACAATGTGCCTGTTTTCCACCGGCAGCGTGAGCGCCAGATTAAAGCCCCCCCGCCCCCCCCATAGATGCAGCTCCGCAGTCAATTCCCTGGGCTGGATAAGCAGGGAAGGTCGTGAACCATACACTGTATTGCAGAGTTGCTGAGAATGCTATACCCCCCCCCCTTCACCACACACACACACACACACACACACACACACACACCGCACATCCCACCCTCTCTGTCACAAAAGTGCTATTCAGGCGCTGAAATTAACCCGCCCTGTGAACGAGTTCAATCGAACACCCCGGACATCGGCAGAGCGCGCAGGCTTATCTTTTTCTTTTGTTCCACTTTCTACATGGTCAGTCCTCCGAGCCGACCTCAGGACCCGGTCCCACAGGGAACAGGACGCCCTTCAGAAGACCGTTTTGTCTGGCCTCCGATCAGTGCGGTTTTTGCGCTTGGCAGACCTCCATGGAATTTTCTTTGCTGAAACGAAGATCTCTTTCTTATGCTGCTGCTTAGGCATGTAATACACTGGTATAGACAATATAATCTAATACTGAGGCTTCTGTTTCACAGAGTGTCACTTAATGGGACTTCATGCCTTTGCCTTGACGGTACAGGCATTTTCTGGATAACAGCTCTCTTTCAGGGTGCGTGCGTGCGTGTGTGTGCGTGTGGGGAGCAGGGCAGGGGGGGGAGGGGGGTTGGGGTGAGCTAGGCTCCGTTCAGGGAAGAAACTTTGAGGCAAATATAAACCCAGTGAATCAGCAGGTCAACGGAGAGGCAGACTATTCCCGCTTTCAAGAGGGAATCCTCTCCTTAGCGGCCACCGGTTGCTATGGATTTCTCTGAAAAGCTCTCAGAATAATAGCGCTTCCCACTGCTGATGTCAGCCCTCGGAGCTGCCGCAGCCTGTTGCTCGCGATCATCAAATAAGCGCTCCACATCCCCGGCTTCCCGCTCGCGCGGCGCTGCGAGAGGGGTGGGAGAGAGGAGAGCGTCCAGCGCACTCGCGCTTTCCCTCCGTTTCCGCGGGTGAGCCCTCGGCTCGTCTCCTGCCAAAAAAAACAAAAGAAAAAGAGAAAAAACAGAAGAAGAAGAAGAAGAAGCTGGCTGCTCAGATCGGCTGGTTTCATTTGTAGTGCGGTGAGTATTGTCTTCTGCTTGCTGCCTGAGTTAATCTCTGGTCTTTGCTTCATTTTTACTTTAAGACTCTGAAAGCTTTGGACTGTGTAAAAAAAGGTACCTGCCTGTTTTCCTCTTTTTCTGGTTTACATCTCAAGTTCCGTGGAGGTGGATTGACTCCATAAGTGAATGTAAACAGTATTTTATTGGTGTAATGAGGATTTTTAGAATCTTTCTCTTAAAAGTGTGAGGGAGAAGAGAAAGCGTACGGCGAACAGCTGTTTGGGTTAAAGGCAAGACGGACGGAGGCTTTGGAATGTCTGTCTCCCGTGCCTTTCCGGGACGGTTTCCTCCTGTTCGCTTTTCGACCGCGCGTTCACGGAGCCTGGGTCTGTGACCACCTTCGGACCGCGTTCGATCGAGCGCTCCGCGATTGAAGAGAGCGATAGCAGCTTTCACGTGGGTCTGCGCTCGCCCCCATGCTGAGATGGAAATGTGCTTGGGTTTCGCTCGCTGTGGATTTCTCTGGTCTTATCAGAAAGGGTGCTCCCCAGATCAACTGGTCATGTTTGTGTGTGCTGCTGAGGTGTGTGTAGCGGGGGTGGGGGAAGGGATGGGGGGGGACTATAGCAAATGCAGAGGAAATCTTGCTGAAATTAGTGCCAAATGTTATTATTCTTTTGTAGTGGATCTGTTAATATTGTCTCAAATATTAACAGTTAAGCGTGTCTCTTACAAACCTAGGTGATGCCAAACCATTCTCAGCACAGCACAGAAGAGACATGAACTAGCTTCAGCTCAACAACAGTATACATGCGTATGATGTATACATGTATTATGACTATGAGAATAACATAATTGCCATGCCCGATTGTATTTTCATTGAACAATATTCAGTTTAAAAGAGAATCTTATTTTGCTTAGAATGTTTTCGTTTAGTCTTTATTGCTCACATGGCCTTTTGGAGTGACATTGAAGCTTGTGTTTGATATTAATGCTCGTGTTGGATATCGAAGCTTGTGTTTGCATTTCAGTCACGATACATATTTTGCCAATAGAGGCCGTGAGGATAGAAAATTGGTACTTTGTGAAAATATTGAATCACTATGTCTAATGAGACCCCCAAGGCAGCAAGTTTGCAGTCTGGTGGTATTGATTGCGTTACTCATTGATGCTGTGAGATACAAACTTCTTTTATCTTCTGTCGCACTGATGTAAAAATGAGGCTTCGTCAAACTGAATAATTGTAATCTGTTGCCACACCAGTACTGCCACATGATTATATTGTATGAAAGGGATAATAGGAATTTGTTGGAGAGGTACCATTTTCTCTCAGACGACATGAAATTTAGATTTATTTTCATATTTTATATTTTTTCATGTTTAAATAAATTCATCTTAATCAGCTTCACAAAATTTAAACATGAACAAGTTACACTTGGAAAAAGATGAATCAAAATGACTGAGACATCAAAACTGATTTTTCAACTTGTAAAAGATAAATCAGTTATCTTTTGCAAGTTGAAAAATCAATTCAAATTCAAATGAAAAATTCATTTTAATTTACCCTTGATTGTATAAAAGGTCTTCTTACTTCAAATAAAAACAAGACGCATGTGTTAGTCACCCTGCAAGTCTTGTCTTTTGCCCATGGAGAGAGAAAGAGAGAGAGAGACGCTTTGTCAAAGAGCAAGAAGCTCCTCCATTGTGTTCCATGTGCAGCTTAAGACATGATACTCCTTCACTGTGGAACATGGTTGAGGAACACCGCTCTAGAATAAGGAGCTTACTGGTTGCCCCTAGTTACTTCATTCATTTAGGGATTCCAATAGTGTTTAAATGAGTGCATCAGGGCTCTTCCTGAGAGCAGCTGTGCTTGTATTGTTCCCGGGTGAATTACCTCTTTAGCTTCATTAGCCTATGATTTGTTTTATATATTATGTATTTGAATCGCATTCTGTTTTGTATTAAAATTATTCACACTCACTAGCTACTTTATTAGGAACGCCCATCTAGTACCGGGCAGGAACCCATTTTGCCTCCAGAACAGTGTGAAACCTTCATGGCACAGATTGAGCTAAGTGCTGGAAACATTCCTTTGGGATTTTGGTCCATGCTGACTCGATAGCATCATGCTGTTCCTGCAGATTTTTCAGCCACAGATTTATGCTGCTAACCTCCCATTCCACCTCATTCCAAAGGTTCTCCACTGGATTGAAATCTGGAATGTACAGGTCATTGGATTAAACTGAAGTCACATGGTTTTTGACATGTCACATTATCCTGCTGGAAGTATACATTTAAAAAAAGGTAAACTGTGGCCATGAAGGGATGCACATAGTCAGCAACAATGCTTAGGTATGCAGTAGCATTCAAACATTGCTCTGCAGGTATTAAAGGAGTACCATGGTGATTTTCACACTTTCTCAGTTTTATGTGCTATTTGCACAAGAGGCATTGAAGAAACACAATGAGTAAAGTATTAAATATGTCCGTTCTGTATTTTTGGAGAAATATGCGTTTTAAATTTATCGTCCTATTTTCAACCGGTTGAGAAAGTTGTCAACTTGGTGCGTCATGAACACAGTAACCACTCCCCTTTCCACGCCCCGTAAACCCATGGATAACTCGAGACCCATAGTTTGCGCCGCTGGCTTACAGGCAAGACAATGCAAATATTTGACTAACGTTAGGTTCACTTAAATTAGAGTGCCTTTTAAGGACTATTAGATTATTTCTGGTTATATTCATTTAGCTAGCTAACTAACGTTAGCTAGCTAGCTAGTTTGCTTTTATGAGGACGTTACAGTTGTACTTTTATCTTAACTTGGCTAGCTAGATAGCAAAAATTATAATTGGATATAAGTCAACGTCCTTACCTTAGCTATCTATCGATACTTGATATACTACTAAGCTAGCTAGCTTGTGAAAAGTCTCCCAAAAAGAGTGCTTATCATGGGGGTAGCTATGGTAACGGGGCACGGTCTGTCAATCATAGCTAACTGACAGTTCTCATTACCACGCCCAGACGGTTCGGGTGAACTTTTATAGTGGGAAATTTAGGCTTAGAAAAATACGTTTTAAAGTACATTGAAATGACTGAATAATAAAAAAATTATGCACATTTGTTTTGTTGTTGCCTAAAGACAACTGGGAAGTGTCACGTTCAACCACCATGTTACTCCTTTAAGGTACCTATAGTGTATGCCAAGAAAAACATTCCCCACACTATTACATCATGACCACCAGCCTGCACCATTGACGTAAGGCTAGAGGGATCCATGGATTCAGGCTGTTTGCACCTAATTCTGACCCTGCCATCTGCAAGTAGCAGCAGAAATTTTGATTCAACCGACGAGTCAGCGTTTTTCCAAACTCCAGTTGTTCAGTTTTGGTGATTATGTACCGACTGTAGCCTCATCTTCCTATTCTTTTATGAGAGCAGTGGAACTCAGCGTGGTCTTCTACTTTATCCCATCAACTTCAAGGTTTGACTGTGTTCAGAGATGCCCTTCTGCACACCGCTGTGGTAAACAGCTGTTATTTGAGCATTTGCAGCCTTTTCATTAGCTTTAACAAGTCTGCCCATTCTCCTCTGACCTCTCCCATTAACAAGGTGTTTTTACTCACAGATCTATTGCTCACGGGATGTTTTTGTTTATCTCTGTATACTCAACAAAATGTAGTGTGTGAAAATCCCAGGAGGGCAGCTAGAATTTGGAGATTCTGGAACCACCAGAATTGCCACCATCAATCCTACCACGGCCAAAGTAGCTTAAATCATGTGTCTTGCCTATTCTAATGTTTGGTACAGCAATAATTACACCACTCACCATGTCTGCATGCTTTTGTAAGACACCCCTTAGAAGCGCCAAACAGCGCATTTAGGTCACCAACTGTAAGAAACCAGAACTTATCATGTCAAGGTCACCAACATTAAGAACCCTTCTGATACACCAAACAGCAGAATTATCTGAGAGCGCGAAGGAACGTGTGTAATCTTACCCAGTGCAACTGGATCAGGATTAATTTAATGTTATTTCAATTATCTGACTCCAAGGTAGTGTTTAACCTTTCCTCTGTGCTAACAGTAATGCATAGACAGAGGAGACTGCTTTCTGGCAGTAGTGTGGCTCTGTACGGATCGCTATCTATCTTGGTAGATGCAGACGTGCCTCTGGCTTGTGTAGCCTGCATAAATGCAATAGTGCATCATGCTATGACACTAGTGTTTAAGCGAGTTACTGTAGGGTGAAGATTCCATGTGTATGTCAGGACCTTTAAACTGCTAGGTCTGCATGGTAATAGTCAAAGAAGAATGTCTGGTTAAAGTGAATGCTTTAGTCAGCACCCCACCACCAAACACACCAACTTGTTCCCCATGACATAGGCTTTCCAACAATACAAAACATAATTGGACTGTATTATGGAAAACTTAAGGTTCACATAAGGCTGATCCAATAGGATGTTTTGCAATTGAGCACTATCTCTTTATAACACTTGCTGACTCCCTGTCAGCACAGTAAACAGTCTGTTTTCCTTTGGGGGTCTGATAAGAGGCAGAGTTCTGTGAACTACCCTACACTTTATATTTTGACTTTTAGCCACATAAATCGCTGTATGGAGGAACAGGCTATTTGCATTAATGAGCAGGTGTACCTAATCAAGTGGTCACTGAGTGTATACATGTCTTACAGTCATAGTTTGGTATAACTTACAGTAAGTGACATGTTATACTTTCATCATGGTGGACATATCCTGCCTTGTCTCACATTTTGCATCACTCTGTCTGCTAAATGAATGTAAGGTAATGCATACCCCTGTATTTCTCCTATGACTAAAACACTGCAGTGTAGCCCTTCTGAAACACAGCCTGATGAGACTGAAAGAAAGCCATATTATGATGTCATAAACAACAGGACAGTAAGAATATTGTCTGAAATTACTCACAGAAAGCCATATGAACTATATTTTCCAAGTGAGGGTCATGATAAGATGTGGCGTTGGAAAGATATTTATTTGTTTAACTTAATGTTTTAAAAATGAGTAGTCATTTTCAGTGAAAATGTAGCCCCAACTGAGATACTGAGTTTCATTTTTAATATGAAATGAAGGTCGTCAGGGTTGTAACTACCATTCAGTTTGAGTTGTACTCCATCTATTTGCAATCATGGTGTTGCTTTGTGTCCTTGGTGTCCTCAAGATTGGGAGTGACTGACATCATTCCTTACTGATTCAAACGATATTGGTGGGCCAGTAGGTCATTCCTATGTTCCCAGGGTCCTAAGTTCCCCAGATTTATATGGCACATAATGGGAACATGACAAAGGGTCCTATGTTCCCCAGCTCTACATATGTGCTCTCCCTGGGTCCTATGTTCCCAAGGTCCTATGACCCTGGGAACATAGATAAGCTACCAGTAGGAAACAGTGAAGGTTTACTCCTCTCATAAGTAATCCCATTATATTTTGGACTGAACAAACAAGCTATGAACTATGAATAGGTATGTTGTCTTCTTACTATGAGCTGTCCATTAAGAACAGCCTTTTTATTCAGTGGTTTTCATTAATAATTTAGTGGGATTGTGGTTAGTATGGCAGCCTTATGATAAATTACAGTGAATGCTTCTCATCAGAGAAGACTTGACAGAGTTGACATTAATCAATGAAAATGAATCTATGTGTATGGCAAATGCATGACTAACTTGCTTTACATCTTCAATACATCCATGATTTTTGTTTTATACAATTCAGGAGATATATTAGAAGCAACTAAATTGCCGAATTTCATGTGTGCGGAAGCTTGTTTTTCTGGCTGATGTTCACTTTTCAGAAATACTGTACATCTGAATTTTACAGGAAACAAAAATTAATGACTTCCTATTTCATCGTATATCTTTCGCATAATTACACGCCAACATTTTAATGAAAAATCATTCATATTCTATCCTTTCTTTGGCTTTTATGCCAGTGCTGCTCATTTTTCACAGCAATACCCAGGACGGTTTCATATCTGATTCAGTACTTTCTAAATAGTGGTTCTTATATTTTATAGGCTACAAGCATCATTTGTTGTTCAGACATTAACAATTGATAAAATTGGTATTTACCCATATTGGATTAAGTGAGGTAATAAGAGAAATTTATGTACTCTGACTGTCTGCTATAACTGAGTCCATTAATCAGAGTTTATGCCATCCCATAATATAATTTATATTGCAGAATACAGGTTGCTTGCCTCTGACAGTGCTTTCGGCATGCACACAAGCTTGATGTGAGACCACAAACAATTTTCCTGTTCTCACTGTACAGCCGGGCAATTCTGATCTGAATTAGATCAGCTAATGTGATTTTTAAGAGCCCCTCCAGACTCTATTTTAGTGAGTCACTTCTCCCATCCCGTGTGTAAATTATTAAGATGTAATTGCACCATGCAGTGTAGAGTTGTAATCACATCCAGGTGTATTCACAACTCGTCAACCAGTGTAGGCAGTCTTACAAAACAAACTGCTATAGCCAGATGTAATCAGATGTAATCAGTTGCATTATAATTCCAATGTGTACTGTAACAAGTCTAACAGATTGTATATGGTGCACAGCCTATACAGTGCCTGTGTGCATTTTCTTTAAAGTGAATCTTTAGACATTTCAATAAAAACTGATTGTTTTAACTTCCAGAAGAGTATATTGAAGGCTTTGAGACTATATTCTGATGAAGGCTTTGGGAAATGGGTACACATCAGATTTAACATGTTCTAGCCCTACTTTAAAGAAAGGATACTCTCTAGGCAGTAGGTAAAATGAAAAGTCTAGGATGTGCAGAACGGTCTGCTCTGGTAATCAAACACTTGTATGTTCTTATCCACAAAATGGCAGACTGTATCTTCTATCCTGGGTTATGTATGAACAGGATGGATCATCTGCCTTGCTGCTGAACAAATTGCTGCAAATGTGTCTGATGCAGTAGCCAGGCTATTGCTGGCACTCATTTCAGTGATCCATGAATGTTGACAAACGAATGCTGCCCAATTGTGTAATCCCATTAAAAGCCAAGCCTGAGGATGCATTTTGTTGACCCACGTCAAATTTCTCCACATCTTGCTTTGTGACATTTTGAAAGAATGTTCCAATTTTGTTAGAATTCAGCAATGTTTATTTATATATCTAGGCTATTTATTTATTTATTAAAAAGCAAAAATGAGGAAGCACTCTTGAGTCACCATTAGAAGGAGAAATGCTGGAATCTGATATTTTTATCCTGTAATGAAAACATTGTTTTGTTATTACCCTTTTGTATTTTGTATTTTTCACTCAATGCAATGTTTTTGATTGGTGGAAATAATGGGTGATTGATTAAAGCTCTAGGCTGTGTGTAATATTAAACTTCATCTGCCTCTCCCAACTGGTTATGAACTTCAAAGGACATCTCAGACAGTTTTCAAAGTCCCCGGATTATGAACAAGGCAACTTAAGCAATTTCTCAGATATGAGCCTGTTTCTGTCTGATGCCCAATGGACAGTCATTCCCATTATCTCTTATTGCACAGTCTGTCACAGTGGATTAGGATTTTACCAGGCAATAAAGCTCAGGACTAGAGTCTTTTTGGCTGGTTCCCCCACTCGTCAATCAGAAATGTTTGACGAGCACCTTGAGAGCCTTGGTGAGACTTAAGTTCATTTTGGTCATTCAAATTTCATAAACTCAGTTTTGATGGTTTGAGAGACATACTGTGTGAAACCAATTCTAAAAATGTACACAAATCACAGATGTAGGCTACAATTTTGGGTTGTACTGTACATACCATGCTTGTGTTATTTGGAAAAATGTATCAGTTCCCATACCAACAAACTTTTCAGATGGAAAACTTCTCAGTTAAATTTAGCATTAAATATTATGATGATATTGATGTATTCATTCTACTTTTAAAATCCACTACTGAAAAAACACTAACTGTTGTTTATCAGTTTTGTTTCAAATCGAATCTTTTCAATTTTTTTGAGGAGTCTTTTGAGATTCTGGACCTGAAGATTTCCATTGTGAAACTGAACGACAATGTGTGCTTTTGGAACAAATGAACACTTTGAGTTGTCTCTTAACATTTCCATTGGGAAGTGGTTTTCTGGAAATACTGAAAAATACCACACACCCTCAATCTAATGGATGGTATGAGTCATGCAAAACAAAGAACAGCATTCTGCATGTACGGTCTTTGGTCTCCATGTGAAGTGCATGTTTTGCCGAGGAATTCGAAAGCGGCGCTGATGGCGACATCTGCATCTGTGAAGCACCCTGTCCGAAACCCCAACCCCCGACCCCGTTCCCTCCCCCCCGATCTATTTGGTTAAAGCATTCGATTGCGTTTGATTAGACTATTCACTCTGACTTCCTGTTCAAGCAGATGGCAGTGACTGGATGGGGGAGGGGAGAGAAGCAGATGGGGGGTGGGGTGCATTTAAAGCACACTAACAAGTGCTACTACCTGGGGATTGCTGATGCGACGTTACAGATGCCATCGACTGCCAACATCAGTCACATTTGTGTGTGATTTAACAGTAATATTTCACCATAGAATTTTGCAATCAGAATATTACTGTGAAATCAATGCAGGCTAGCCAAAATTACAGCAAAATACAGTGAAATTTGACTTGAGCTGGACCATGCAGCATTATGGAATATGGTGGCTGTGGTTGAAGGCTAGTGAAGCAACAAACTCGGGCGTCCACTACCAGACAGATATGCTCAGTATTAAGCAGTATGAAGTGTTCAGGTTTACTAACATTGGCTTCCATATGACTGTAATATAGGGCCTACATATAGTTATGTACAGCTATATTTTTAAATCTTATAACTGAGATGGATGTGCTTCCATTTGTAAGGCTTTGTAGCTGGAGTGTGTTGTGTCAGTTTGTGGAGGTAACTGTTAATGTTAACTTCACATTAGCCTAGCTATCTAAAATCATAAAGTTAAAGAATGGATGAGTGAATGAATGATCTTTTGGGTGAAAGTAATGTTCACTTTTCGTTTGAAATAAGGTTGCTTTTATCCGCATAAAGTTCAAACTGGCTTTGTGACAGCCAAATCGCAGTAGGTTTTTAAAATGGATAAAAAGGAATCCATGTATGGGACCAAAACAATATAAGTAAGGAGTAATGGGTGACTTTCAGTTCTTTTGATAATATTTTTGATAATTCATTTTCATACATGCCATGTTCTAACCTGCTAGTGATAAAAAATAAAAATATTGATCACCCAGGGCCTTGACTCATTTGTCATTTGTCCTTGACTCGGCCTTTTTTCAGTTCATCATCTGTTTCATTCCGTTTTGTTGATTGCTGCAATTGCCAAAAGGTGTTCACAATCAGCAAGTGCTAATTTCTTGTTAATTTGTGATTTCAAATTGAGGACAAACGTTGATTGAACCGAGGCCCAGACCAGACAGACTATGCTTTGTCATTTTTTGTCTTCTTACCACTGTGGGCCAAACCCCTGTGCCTTCTCTCAGTTTTTAATGTTTTCTTTTTTTTTGCTGCTCTTGCTGTGGAACTAAGCAGCTTTTGCTGTTTAATGTTTCCATCAGCTAAAGTAGTTTGATTTTTATTTCATTTGCTCAAGCTGCTGATACAATCTAATAATGGCGTTGGCGGGTAGCTCCGGCCCCTTGCTTCCCAACACCTTTTGATCCATTGAGCTCTTTCAACTCCAGAGCACATCCACTATTAGTTCCTTGTTGGAGGAAAAGACCAAAATCCACTTTCAATCTGTCAGTAGCAGAGACAGCTCACCACAAAGTGATCAGTCATCCTTTGACTGCTCCAGGAGAAAAGGTTCTCAGCTCTATTAGGCCTTGTGTAGGACTGTGCAAAAGTCAGAGAGTACCCTTCCTTTTATTTACTTTCCAGTGAAAACAGCCATTATGTGTAATTTATTTGTTTTTCTGAGTCAGAAAATAATGCAGCAAACAAATATTTCACAAAGAATTGCACGCAAAACTCCACAACTATGTACAAGATCAAATCTTTCAGTATTTAATGTGTGTACTTTTTGCCTTTACTGCATTATTTTCAGGAGATTTGCTTTGAGTTTTTCAATGTGCATGTGAGATATATTTTTTCATGTTTCTTGTAAACACCTCCAAACTTCGGTCTTAGAAGTTAGTTGCATTTTCTGCTTCTCTCAATTCACGTAATCCCAAACACATTCAATGATGTTGAGGTCTGGACTCTGGGCTAGCCAGTCCATTGTTCTGGGACCACCAGCATCCTGATCTTCTTAGCAGTGTGCTTTGGGTCACATAGCTAGCTGTACAATGAATTTGCTCCCAATCAAAAGTTGTCCAAGGGGCATTGCATGATATGATAAGATTTGTTTGTATTTATTCAACATTCAAAAACATTGTATTTACTTTCGATCAAAACCAAATCACTTACTTCAACCTCAGATTTGCACTGATTCTCCGCCATGCTTGACTGATGGTTGTAGACATGGTGCTAGGGAAAATTTTCTTCTCTTTTGTTTATTTCCTATTCTTGGCAGTGGCGTTTTGACAGCTACACATTCTTTCAGATCCATAGCATTGAGCTGAGCTGTCTTCTCACAATAATAAGGTGATCGACAGAAACACCTGTGAATTTCTTCAGATCCGAAGTAATGGTGGAGCTTGATTTTGTTTTCCTATCTCTCAGTACTACGTCTAGACAGGTTTCCAAAAAAACCGTATTGGAGACTCCAAAAGGATACCTGGTCACCAAATGATATTATGGTTTATTAGCTGTGTAAAATTCATTATACTTCATATTATATGCTCATGGAAGACGCCCCCTGCATGTCACCCTCCCCCTCTACCTCCCTCTCCTTGCTCTCGCCTGACCACTTCTGGCAGCAGCAAGTCTGGAAGATTGTACAAAATAAATACATTTGCGACCTAGTTTCCAAGTCCATTGATTGAGGTCAATGGATTGAAGTTCACTTCAAATACCCCACCCACAATCAACGAGTCAAAATATTATCAATATTATTATCAATAAAAAAAAAAAATTCAGTATGCCTAGTCCTTATTTATAAGAGTACTGAATAATAATAAAAATATTTTGAGTGTATGAATGTATTTAGATGCTCACCGATATTCATTCATATCTTATCACGCCAAACCAATATCCACTGTGATGCGATGTCATTTGCTTCTAGGAGGTCATACTCCGCCACAGGTGGACTTATGGGACAGTTATTTAGGATGTGGTCCATATCCTGGTTTTCTTCACTACATAAGCATCTCCCATGTTTGCTCAATCCCCATCTAGCCATATTTGATCCTGTTTTTCCCACTCCAGATCTTACTCTATTAAGTGTACACCATTCTCTCCTATTTAGTGATGTTCCATTTGGAAAACTCTCTGTTGGGTCTTGCACAGCAGTATTAGGATGTATTAAGTGGTCTTGCTCTATCCACATTTTAAGCCTACATAATTGGGGGTCACCGATATAAAATGGGATGAAGTCCATTACTGAACATGCCCTCTGCTGAGGAGTCAAAGCCATTTTCACTGCCCTCCTTTTTTGTTTACAACCTTTGTAGGCATAAAGTCTGCAGAATGCTGAGACTCATGTGTAATGTTTTCAGCACGCCCCCCAAAAAAGATATGGCTTATTTACTCAGTGGAAACAATGCATGTCTTTTTGTGCAGGCCAAACAACCAATATACCGTGAGAAACATAATTTCATTATCTAAAGTGCTCCTCGGTCGTCACTATAATAATATGCCACTGGCTGGAAGTGTACTGGACAGAATTTATACTTTCCATGTTGGGTTGTTGCGAGTCACATTAGCTCTTTTGACGTTTGGCCAGTACTAGTCACAGAAGCTTATAGGTGGGCTTGTTTTGTTGCAGAGAATCTATACAAACTGGAGATTACAACATTCTTTTGTACACATTATTTTCGGCATGTATACAACTGTATACTATTGTCTGAAAATTTGCTCTGAATGGCTGATTTGACTGAAACGAAATAAACAAAAGGGTGGTCTCTGACTTTTGCACAGTCCTGTTCGTCTGGGAAAAGTTTACAGGCTGAAATCACCAAACACGCATTTAATTGTTCAGTCAAAATGGCGGCTTCATTATTATTGTTAGCTGTATCTTAATACAGGAAAGCATCAAAATGTTGGAATAGCAAGTATAGCAATACAAAATCGATAGAATAGCAAAAAAACAAAAAAACAATTTAAATAGCCCAGTATGTTCACCATTAAACTCCTGGCATAAAAGTGGAAAGACAGAAAGCAAAGAAAGAAGAAGGAATGCTAGGATGAGAGAAAATGTACATTAGCTAAGGGCAAACTCACGAAATGTCACACATTGTGTGTCCCTTCCATTGGAATTTGCCCTTTACAGTGGCATCGACTGGAATCATTTGCATAAAAATACTAATCATTTTTCTGGCCTGTAACCAGGTGACACATTTTTCTGGTGATCTGTTCTTTGCTCTTTTAAGACAGCCTGCCCACTGCCGAGTGGTGTTCTTGCCTGGGAAGCCAGTCATCGCTCTTTAAAGAAACATTTCTAAGTGACTCAGTACCTCGGTGCTTTCTCCACATTGTCGTACGTGATGTGAAATGTGATACATGTCCTCAAGGCTTTTTGGTTTATATGTGATGTGGATTACTGACCCATCTGAAATTGTACAAAAATACCCAAGCAAGCCTGCTGTTGACTTGGTTTGGGAGCTGGAATGTATATGATTAAGATAAGAGTACATCCTCTAGTAAATGCAATATAACAGTAAATCCTCTGCAGTACACACAGAGTTTGATTAATGTGTTTGATTCTATCCAGAACCGCCGAGCACACTGAGCTTCCTCTGGCTCTGGATTGCTATCTGCTATTTTGTAATACAACATTATTACAGCCATGTCCCCTATCTGTATAGATAGAGAAAATGTTTTCTCTCAATCTGGACCTTTAGAAATTGAATTTCGTGATGTGCTTGCTATGCAGAGACCATCCTCTCTGCAATTTTTCCCCCCACGTTCCTCAGTGTTTATCTTTGTTTTTGTCCCTGTCTGTCAGCCACAAGGAATGATGGGTAATCCTGGCTTGGGCTCAAATGTGTTGTGGTCCAACAGAGTCGTGCACACTACGGCATAGTGAGGAAACAGTGAGCCATGCTTGGGTGCAGCTGAGAGTGTGAGTCAGTGAACCAACAAAGTGAGACTATAATTGACTGTGACTGTAAGATACAGGGAACCAATTGATTGTGACTGTAAGATATAAGAAACCAATAAAGTAAGACTGTAAGATGGAGGGAACCCAAAGGATCACCCTACCCACCAAACGATGGCACCAATGATACTGAACTTGTTTTCCAAGCATGTCCTTGTCACCCCTTGATCCTTTGTGTGGTGGAATCAGCTGCTCCAGCTTTGCGCTGCTCTTCAGTAGCAGCGCCACATCAGAGCAGTCACCCCATTGCAGTTACAAGCGATAGAAATCCACCGTGTGCAAGGCTTGTATTTATAATGCGTTTTCATGCCCACAACGGTCAGACTTTTGTGGAGGCGGCACAAAATTTGATGGAGATGGCCGCCTCAGCGTGCTCTATGCAGGAAAAACCCGGCGAAAACTGACATCATTCTACTAAAACCCAGAAAGTGAATTGTCCTTGAAAGGTACAGGTTAAAAGACAATAAGATGCAGGTTTATAATACAGAAAGACAAAGGCGAGATAGGAATATAGTAAGACAGCAGCGTAGCAGTAAAGGAAAGAAGGTGATTGTCAGGTAAGTGCTATTCTTTGATGTGTGACAGAAAGGCAATCACAGAGATGTTTCTTGCTTCAATGTATTCAGCCATTTATTAAGTCCTCCCACTGATATGTGAAAGATGTGCTTTTTCCTCCAGCTCTCGCTGAAGTTCCTGAAAAGCGCAGGTCTTTCAGTGTCAGTTATGCTCCAGGCGTGTTGTTCTGATATTTATTTATTTTTTCACATTGTAAAAAGCTCTTTTTTAATGTGTTAATATAGAATCTGGGTACAAAAGGCTAAAGGGGAAAGACAGCCAGAGGCCAGAGGTGCAAAAAGACATCCCCCACCACCATGGAGAATGTAACAGAAAAAGGCTTCCAAAAAAAAACAGAACTCACCTTATGTAGTCAAGAAAAGAAAGTAAGAAAGAAACAAATCAGAATGACGTGCCATCCGGCTGTGCCACCCTGTGTAATGTTTTTATCTTGTGCGATGGGTGATGCACAGTATTAATAGATAAACACGCATGTGAGGAACGAGTGGGCACGTGTTTGGCTATGGTACCTTGTGAAAGAGAAGGGGCTGGGGCTGGGGCTTCTCAGGCGGCGTGTCTGTCGTGCCCCCCCCCCCACCGGACTGGGATTGGCGGGTCCGGCAGAGTACATTTGCACGGATTTCCTTTTGGCGGGTTTCGAGTCGGCTCCGGTAAAGACGGACAGACCGCCGGCGGTGATGGGAACTGGAGTCCCCCGAGAGGCTTAATGGATCAGCTGGGGAGCCGAAGCGATAATGTGGGTGGAGAGGAAGGCTCTGAACCTGTGTGGGAAAAAAGAGAGGGAAAAAGGTTGCACACTAACTTTCACTGAGAAATTAGAAGGGAAATACCATAGTAGAAAATTGTATTGGGGGTGGGGAATACAGTAGTGTGAAAGATTTCATAGGAGTAGAATAGTAGAGTTTATTTTTTATCGCTTTTTTCATATTTAGGGGAATAATTACTAATTACGTATAGTTTACTGTGGTTTACCCTTTTCCAGGAGAGGCACAGTCGATTTGCATTAATCCATTTGCTTTGCAAGTCTAAGAGGCCCTTGGGAACTGGGCTGTGTGAGGCAGTCATTTCAGAATTGTGCTTCAGGACTATTTAGGATGCTGTCTATGTACACTACAGTATCGTCCTTGCATATACCTAATGCATTAAAAGTAATGAAATAGCAACACGACAGTGAAAAGGCGGTTTGCTTGTGTAATTACTGTGTAACTAATGCTAACCAAAGTCTGAAATGTCTTCCTTTACTTCTTCACAGACCTATTAGCACAGAGACCGCTGGTTTTAGATTAATGATACAGTCCCTGCTTTGAAATGAATATATAAATCATTTACAAAACTACACAATGAATGTGTAGTTGCAGTTACACAATGAATGTAATTTGCAATGAATTTGCCAATCTCTGTATTATATGTAAATTCTTAGTCCAATACGCTAAAATATATTGATAAAGACAGCCAGACAGACAGACACACACACATGCGCACACACACCAGAAGGCTTTTAATATTTAATTCATCTGAATCACCATTCCTTTTATATTAAACTCAATTCTGTGCTGAAAATTAGTTCAGCTAACAAATAGTTGACTTGAAGAATTGACAAGACAAAGCCATGTCATTTTATGCCATTGCTATTCAAATTACATTTTAATTATGTTACACAGATGATGGTGTATTTTTTTAAATCTATTCACATATTTAATATGAATTTTTCTAAAGAAACAGTCTAATAAATGTCATTTTTGTTACCAACCAATCTTCGATGAATTTCTCTCAGCCTACTCAAAATGTAACAAAAGTGATTAACATAAATTACTTTTTACAATTAAACAATATGTGAACTCAAGCATGTTTTAAACGTTGTACTTTACCAATGGGAAATAGACCATTGCATGTTTTTTTTTTCTTCAGAAAATGACTCCCCCTTTGTCATAGTTAGAGTATGTTGGGGGAAGAGGCCCCCCGGGGAAGATATCCCCTCCTCTCTTAATCTTCTTCCTGACCAATAGATTTCACCAAATTTCATCTCACAAACTCTTTTGAATATTGACATTTCTTCTGGCTTACCATATTTGTCTGCTTTATTCCACTGATGTTGATCAGGTTTTTGGCCACTGGATAATAGTGGTATATATGTATGCATTTAGCTGCACATGAATAGTTATTTCTATATGTTTTTGGGTGATTTATGTGGATATTTCATCTGTTTTGAGAAAGTTTACAGTTTACCGTTAGCCATATGGTATACTTTTTACATATAGACAAGAAGCAACAAAGGTTCTCAGACTCCATGTAAAATGCAAAATAATATTTATGATTACATATAATGATGTGCATGCTCGGAGAAAAAATGATTGCATTTTATTTAGTCTATTTTGTCTTTCTTTCCAGCACATGAAACAATTTGGCGTGTGTAAATCTAAAAGCTGTAATTATCTATTGATTTGGTGCTTTCGAAAAATGACAGCACTTCTTTAAATTGTTCATTTTCGGTGAACAGCTGTGGAATGAGCATTTTGTGGATGTAACTGAAAAATGCAACGACAGAAGAAATGATAGATAACAGGTTTTTTTTCTGATGGGGGTTCAGTTTAGCCCCGGGAAACGAAGGCTAACGTAACAAGTGACAACCGAGTTTCTTCTCATCCAAGCATTCCGTTCCGAACGGTCGGCGGGATGCTGACAAAAGAGCGCTTATTTTCGGGAGTGCTTTCACGCACCATCAATTTATAACTCGTGGCGGCTGGGAGCGGAAACTTTGAAGTATGAAATTATTGCAGGCATGATATCGGAGATGGACTGGGAAAGCGAGTGACTCACAGGCAATCTGGAGAATGTGCCCCGCGGCGGCAGTGGCGCAGGGAGGAAAGACAGACCTCAGACCAGGCTGCCACTCCGCATTCCCTCAGCATTCCCTGCCGCTCCGCGTCACCTCATCTGTTGCTTCAAAATAATAGATTTTTCCCCGCCTGTATTTAGAGCAGCACGTCTCCATATTGCCTCTAATAGTTGCCCTTGTCAACAGATTCATAACTGGATAACAGAGCTAGAATTTAACCAAAACGATATAGGCCATTGTTTGCATGGCTACTTAAATTTTAGGCTCTCTTGTGTGATTAATGAGTGAGATGCATGTGGATTACTTCTTAAAGAAAAACAACTTCTGCGTGAAAACGTTGCTAGGATGCTGTCAAAGTCTACATCTACATGTGACAGACATGCCACGACCAGGCTGTGTAACACTGTGTTCCTTCCGTAAATGTGCAGGGGCCATCTGTTGAGCTGCACACACATTTCTGCAGACTGAAGCATCGCACGGAAGCGCGCTGTAGTAGGAAGCATGTGATTGGCCGAGGGAGAAAAGGCCTGAGTATAGTATACGGAGCGGTACTACGCCCACACAGTATTTCATACCTTTTCAGCAGTCTACAAACTGGGTTGGAAACACCCGAATTCTTGCTAAAACTTTGGGGGCTCCGGGACCATGGTCCAGCAGGAGAAAAGTTAGAAAAATTGCTGTCTAGAAGCCTATTTCTGGTCATTTTCAATGAAAATGTGTAATAAAATTAATTTTTTGGCCAAGTTTATAAAAAAAAGAATAACTTTTTTTAGAAACATTTATAAACAACAAAAATGAAACACAATTTTTAATAACAAGAACTATTACACTCTTTGAATTATGACATCTGTAATAGGTTGCACTGACTAGTGTTTAATAGAAAATGACAAATGGGATGTTCTTTTGGTTATCTGAGATAAATAACAAATGGGCTAATAGTGGTTCATATCCTCCAAAACTGGCTGAGAATGAAAGGTAGGCTAACCGTGTATCAAATTAGAGTGAAAGTAGGCTAGAGCGTCAACCGTGCAGATCTATTTGTGTTTTCATCATACACTGCAGTGAAAGCAGGATGTCAGCACTGACCTGGGGAGGAGAAGGTGGTTTTTCAGCTCCATTTAATTATCGTTAGCATGGGCTATTAAGTGTCTGAGGGACGTGGGCTTACTGTAGCTATGTTGTTAGATAAAGTTAGACATGATCTCTTTCTCTCAGTCGTATGTGTGTCCAGACTCTGGCACTGCTGATAATTATGATACAGTAGAGATGGAAACATTTTCTGGTTGAAGAATCTCTCATTCTTTATCCACAGTAAAACAGAATTAATCTGATCCTGTGTGTTCTTTTCATATGTTGACTCGAATACTCGTTTTTTCTTCAATTTTCAAGTTTTAGTCGAAATCATTACACCCACATCCGTTAACTAGTAAATTACTATCTAGACTGGAGCAACTTCTAATGGAGATAACATTGTCTAGTTTTTCACTTTGATCTGTAGCTTACATCTGCCAATGTTTGCTTCCCTTCACCACTTTTGCTGGTGGAGGTAGCCAACAAATTAAATGCTTCTCCCTTATCTTACATCCCAGATAAAACTTGCCGCAACCTCATTTTGCGAATCCAGGACCTAAATATGATGGAGTTGGTGATAACCTGACTGTGATTTATTTTTGACCCAATAATAGATAAACAACAAATAACATTGTATAGGCCTGTGGCAAGTGTATATTTTCTCATTGTGAGCCTTCCCCAAAAAAAAGTATATTTTTGGTTGAGTATGAGAACATGTAGTGATGTGTGTATGTGATTGGTTGAGTATGAGAACATGTAGTGAGGTGTGTGTGCGCGATTGGTTGAGTATGCACATGTAGTGATGTGTGCATGCGATTGGTTGAGTATAAGAACATGTAGTGATGTGTGTGCATGCGATTGGTTGAGTATGAGAATTACTGATTGCTGGAGTGGTGAGTAGAGAACATGTAGTAATATTAGGCATGCAGTAGTTATGATGTGGATGTGTGCATCATGGTTGAGTAATAAGAAACATGTAGGTGATGTTGTGAAAAACATGGTTGAGTATGAGAACATGCGGTTGCTGAGGCCGACCAAAGACACCAGAAGGTGGGATTGGCAGCTGCTGAGTTTGATCACGTGTGTTGACATCCATGATCCTTAATAACCAATAGAACACATCAAGCGCTCTGGCACTGTTTGTGAAAGACTAAGTTAAACCCATGGAAAACATGGTTGACATGAGTACTACAATGCAAGGCAATCGTCCCTTGTGATTCAAAGTGTAATCGAGTGAAAGCTTTGGTCCCTCGTACGATCCAAAGTCAAAAATATTTTAAATATAAAACAAAGAGGCACACCTATAGAGGTAACGAGATGGCCATACGCGAATGAAAAAACAACTGCGAACGCTGCTTGCACTGTGATGCACCGCAGCGCCTCACAGACAGGCAGTCTTGCGGGGCCCTTGGCTCCGCCCCCAGCTCCACTCTGTCCACGAGTACACCTCCTCCGAGCGAGGCCTCTCCAGTTACCCAGGGTACGGACAGCGGTTAGAGCGGGCGGCTGGCAGGGAAGGGGCTAGCGTGCGCCGGGGAGAGGGGGGATGACTAAGGGCGGAGCTCCGAGGAGTTTGCTCTAATTCGACAGGCCTGAAACAAAAGGCCGAGCGCAATCCTTCATGTTCAGGGCCGGGCTCGGGAGGCGCTCAGCAATCATCCTCCAGCGCGGACGCGTCCCTGATTTCGGCCCGCAGAGCCATTCCTCAAGCCGTGATTGGTGGCCGCCCGCACAAGGGCGCAGACGCTAATCTAACCTGGCGCTCCTTAATCACCGTAATTGCTTTAATTAGTTTGGACGCGAGCCTGGAGGCCTCTGAAGGGGAAGAGGCGTGCCAGAGATACAAAAGCGCTTCTTTAAACGCTTTTATTTATTTATTATAGTTTTTTTTTTTGTAACTGGTATTTAGTTGCCATGGCATTTCAGAAGAAAATGCAGGCAGAAGTGCTCGGAAGTGATTGTAATAGTAGTCGGCCATTACAAAATTGTATCCACTGTCAAAAGTGCCCAAATGCTTTCAGAGTGAATTTTGAAATGACCTTTCTGTTTTAAGTGGCGGAAAAGTGGAAATTGAAGGCTGAAATGATAATGCTGAAAAGCCCTTTGGTGACTGCAGCATCAGTCACATCTCTGGGCTCCTATTCTAGGCTTTTCCTTATTCTTTGTTTCCAGTAATTGGATCATCATTCTGTAAATCTAACTGCTGACCCAGGTATGTGTGATGCTGAAATCAATAATGCACATTTTTAGAATTAATATGACGGCTTGAAGGAGAAAAGCAAGATTGTCTTTAGACTGCTCTTCATTGGAAAGGTTTTTTCTCGCTTCACCACACAGAACCAGTATCTGATGTGACCCATGGATTAGTATAAAAACAGGTTATACTGAATGAGTTTACCAGTGTGCTCTTTCAGTAAAAGCTGTTTCTGCCCCTTTTGTGCTTCATAAAGGCAGTACAGCAGGCCTAATTACAATGAAGCAGTGTGTGTGTGTGTGTGTGTGTGTGCGTGTGTGTGTGTGTGTGTGCGTGTGTGTGTGTGTGTGCCCGTGTGTGTGTGTGCCTGCGCGTGTGCATGCGTGTGAGAGAGAGAGAGTCGTGTCTGTGTTGTGTGTACATCTGCGTGTCTGTCTGAGTGGGCGTCTGTACATGTGTGGGCGAGTCCGTATGTGTACACGCAGGACACACGTGGATGCGCACGCGTCATCGTCGTGAGGGGCTTCTGAAATAGACTCTACGAGAAAATCTCGGGCCCCCCCTCATAACCCAAACCTCCATCCTTTCTGAAACACACTTTCCGCCATGAGATCGCTTCAGTGATCTCGGTAATAGAGGAATTCTCATGCTAAAGATCACCAGGGTGCCCCAGGCCCTGAGTCCAGCCACAGTCACAGCTGCATTTGTATAGGTTAAATATTGATCTTTACCGGTACTCTGCCTCACTCTGCCCAAGGGCTCGCTCTCTCCATTGCGGGGATGAAATTAATCTTATTCAGTCCTGAGACCTCGCAGTGGGTTATTGATGAAACATATCTTTGCACTTTGTATTCATTAGAAGGGCCATCAGAAGTGGATTAAAGTGGAAACAGTCCCATCAAGCGAGATCAGTGTGAAGCGACCTTGAAAAGGCCAGGCAGAGATTCTCACAGTTCAACTGAAAATGGATTCCTGCTGTTTGGTTTCATTTCTAGTGTTCTAGTTCATACGAAATGTGGATGAGTCACATGATTTCTCGATAAATTGTGTTTACTGATTTATACTTTTACTGTATTTCATTCATTTGAACCTGAATCTTTGATTTTTTTAGTGTATGTATTAGTGTTTTTACATTTATACAAATGAAGCAATTTTGTGCTTTTCTACTTATTATTTATTTTAATTTTAATCTGTCACAAATTATATCCTTATATTACATATTCTTGATATCTTGGTTTAATATTTTGCATTTGTTACCAATATTACACTTACATTTAGACTTAGCAGTTGCTAAAATTACAATAGTGCATATGGAAAGGTTTAGGCAGTGAGCAGAAATGATGTCATGATACTAGTAGTCACTACGTAATGTTAAGTGTTAAAGGTGCAAAGAGTATTGAGAATATTGTGGTGTAAGTAGGTTTGGGAATATAGTTTTAGACTTGGCACAGGCAGGGCCACTAAACCCACAATAAACCCTCAGGGTTCAGCGTCAGTTGAGCCAAGATTCATTTTGTTATTTGAGAATCGGTATCTAGTTTGACTGTAAATATTCTTCCCAGGCCTGTGATACTCACATATCTGCTGCTTTTGCCAAGTTTTTTTCTTTCTGTCTTTCCTTTTCACGAACACTCTGCCTTTGTTATAACCTTCCCGAGCAGAACAAATGTGAGACTTTCTTTCCCACGGAGGTGTGAAATAGAAATCTTTTTTTTCTATTAGTTTTCTTTTTTTGTATCTCTTCCAGTAGGTGGGGGTGTGACTAACCGATAGAGACAGAGGCAGGAGGTGGGCGGGGCCATCGTGATGTGACAGCGCCGGAGGCCGGTTACCATGACGCTGCTGGCGGGAGACGGCTCGGATTACGACTACAGCGCCCTGAGCTGCGCCTCCGACACCTCCCTCAACCCCCCTCCCCCGCTCCAGGAGCGCGAGGCCCTCAAGGGCGTCTTCTACAAGAGGGCCCGGCTCCTCCCCTCAGGCGAGGGGAGGGGCGCCGACCCCGCCCCCGTCCCGCCCCCCTCCTCCCGCCGGCTGCACGCCATCATCAACGTGGGCGGGCTGCGGTGCCAGCTGCCCTGGGCCACGCTGGAGGGCTTCCCGCTGACGCGGCTGGGCCGGCTCCGCCCCTGCGCCAGCTTCGACGAGATCATGCGCGTGTGCGACGACTACGACGTGGCGCGCAACGAGTTCTTCTTCGACCGCAACCCCTGCGCCTTCCGCGCCATCCTCACCTTCCTGCGGGCGGGCAAGCTGCGGCTGCTGCGGGAGACCTGCGCCCTGTCCTTCCGCGACGAGCTGCTCTACTGGGGCGTGGCCGAGGAGAGCCTGGAGTGGTGCTGCCGCCGCAAGCTGCTCCAGCGCGTGGAGGAGTTCGAGGAGCTGGACCGGGCCGAGGAGCTGGAGGACGAGGCGGGGGACGGCGACGGGGACGGCGACGGGCCCCGGGAGGGCCCCAACGGGGCCGAGTCGCGCCCGGGCCTCTGCATGGCCCGGCTCAGGGACATGGTGGAGAGGCCGCACTCCGGCCTGCCGGGGAAGATCTTCGCCTGCCTGTCGGTGCTCTTCGTCACCGTCACCGCCGTCAACCTGTCCATCAGCACCATGCCGGCCATGAGGGAGGAGGAGGAGGAGGTAACCTAACTCGCCGAATTACTTCCGGGTCTAAGTCCCTTCACTTCCTGTTTATAAAGTACTTACACAGAGATGTGCGAATACTATGCACAGCCCCCTGAGTGCTGTATGTACTTTTTAATCGCTGCCCGCTGTGCCTGAGTTATTGTCTGAGTTACTCTAAAAACATTCTTTTCCTTTTGTTTATCGAGAGTTTAGAATTATGGGGTTCAATCTGACAGTTTTATCAGAAAAGTTTTATTAATAAGGAAATGCACTTTGTTTAGCTATTTTGAAAATTTATTTTGAAATTATTTTTTTCAACATGCTATGGGATTGGAACATTGTAAAGCATGCCTTAAGCTATTGTGTCTGCAGAGGGAACCCTATCATTCTAAGATTCTAAGTGTAATCGAAGATTTAATTAAAGGCAGTGTGGCTGGCTTTATTTTTCATGCCGTCTGTGTCCATAAATTATGGATTTATGTTTTTTTTTGTAGAAGTACAAAAAAAAAATTAATTGTCAAAAAGAGTTATTACTTAAGTTACATATCTTAATGTATTAATCGCTTATCGACCCTGTGTCTGCTTCTCTCTCTCAGCAGCATTTCAGGAAAGAGCTATTAGACTCACACACTCTCACACACACACACACACACGTGAAAGCACTGGGTAACAGAACTTGTGCTGCATTGAAATGAACTGTGCTCAGTGAAACCTATAAATTTTAATACATTTTCTCTTATTGAGTTTATAGCTTGTGTTGCTTCTGTCTTTTAACCATGTCACAACAGGAACTACAGTATTCATGTGTTTCATTTACTGTTCACTACACAAGATGAAAATGCTGAGTCGTTCCTCATTTTCATTCCAAATTCATGGATTTATTTTGAATCACTGTTCCACTGTGCATCGATCTGTCAGTACACTAGACAGCTCGCGTATGAAGGAAGCAGCTTCCATACTTTCTCCAGCTTTTCATTCATTCATTCATTCATTCATTTATATTCCCTAATATGCACCGTTCAGTCATTGTAGACCAGTCATATCAATGCAATGGGCCTCTCTGTCAGTTTGGGATGGCTCACACTGTAATTTAGAAATTATACACCATTGTTTAGCCGTTGCGAAAATAATTAAAATAGTATAACCTCAAGAATCGCTGCATGGTTATTACATTACATTACATTACAGGCATTTAGCAGACGCTCTTATCCAGAGCGACGTACAACAAGTGCATTGGTTCACGATGTAGAGGTGCAAAAGAAACACTAGAGTGAAGTAAGGATCGTAGTGCCAGAAGTGACCACATCGATCAGGACTCCAACCCTGTAGAGTAAGCAAGTTATCAGGCTAAACATATATTGTGAATCAGGGGCAAATACCCTGCATTTTATATAACTGCATTCTATCTCAAGCTAGACTCCAGTATCATTCCAGACAAATGGCTACCACAATGGCTGGAACTGTGCGCTCAGTGCTGAGGGAATGCTAAATCTACATTAAAAACAGTTCATTGTGTTGGAAGTCAAGAAGTCATTTTCTACTTGTTAAATTTAGCATTTTCTACACTAAAATTGTGAAGCTATGGAGTTCATCTATAAGGCCCATCTAGATACACTGTATGTAATTTCTGCGTGTGTATGTGTATGCATATGCGTGTGTGGGCATGTGTGCGTGTGCTCGTGTGTGTATGCGTATGCGTGTGTGTGTGCTCATGTATCTGTGTGGGTGTGCATGTGTGTGTGTGTATGCGTATGCGTGTGTGTGTGCTCATGTTTCTGTGCGCGTGTGCGCACGTGCGTGTGTGTGTGTGTGTCTCTGTAATCTGTCTGTACCATCGAAGCAGATGTTCTGTGAGCTCAGGAGCGGTTATCACATCTTATCTATCATTTCCTCAGGCCTGCAGTCACAGGAGTGAGGCCTCGTGCATATCTGGTGCTGGACAGCTAGATTAAAATAGGTCTTATGTTGATGGTTCAATACTCACTAGCCATTATGAGCCAGGCTGGCTGTCTCCACAGTCGGTCATGGTCATTACTCAATATATTCAAATGTGCCAGAAGAGAAGCTTTTGGCTCACATTTATTCTCTCCCCTAATCCCCCTCCTGTCATATCTTTTCCCCTTTGTACCTATACGCAGGTATGTTAATACACCAAGCTTACTTTCATTTCCCTTTGTCCTTACATGGCCTGGCGAGTTCCCTTAAAATTTTAGACGGGTTCCTTCCCTGGGTAACACTTGTCGTACAGTACAGCTGTGACGGTCACAATGCGGGTTCTGTTCTAATTAAAAGACCCGAGCGGTGTGCCGGTGTGGGGGTTTTGATTTGACAATAGTGATAAGTTAAAGCACGCGCATTCCGAGAAGGTCATCTAATTTGAGCGATGCGTTGTCAGAGTTCCCCAGTCTCCCGCAACCGTGGAGCTCTCCGGCTAATTGAACCCATTTGCTCATTATCAAGTTTGACATGGGTTTGGGTGATAATTTAACCGTAATCCTCACAGGTATGGAAAAAATAGACTGAGGAGTAGAGGCGTATTTAGCTTATTTAGCACGCATTGCATGTAGGAGCACGCTGTCGATTATCCGTTCACTCTTGAGAAAGTACTGCACCGCACGATCAGGGACACGTACTTAGGTAAATAAGCACACAGACACATTGCTGTGCTAAGGATCTTGCTGAAACCAGATCGGGGGGGGTAGCTGATTTGGACCCTGAGCCAAAGCCGAACTGTGCATCTGGCAGGTGCCAAATAGACAGCAAAATGTTCTGAAGCATATCCCTCCGACCTGATAGCAAAAGAGCCCTTTTGGCTCTAGCTAGTCTTATACAGTCCCTCTTACCACAGGTGCCAGTTTTTATTTTCAGCATATGCCCCCCCTAAAGGACCCTGCGGCCCTGCTGCAGACGGACACACATAAAATCAGCTGCTGATTTACACCGTCTAATTGAAACGATTTGACTTCAAAATTAAATCCAGTGTAGCACCGCAAATATTGAGCAGCAAATGCACTGGTAAAATTTTCTAGTCATTTGCACCAACTTTTCAGTAGTGTGTCAAGACCTTTTTGGGGAGATTAATCATTTAAAGTTACGCAATAATCCCAAGAGATATGGTTGACTCAGGAATGCCCTATGTAAACTACTTTGGCAACAACCAATGTAAGACATCCTCTTTTGCACACTGAGATGTCATGATGTAGAAGGTAGTACAGAGTTCATCTATGTATGTACAGGGAATGGACAAAATAATGGGAACACCTAATAATATATGAATGTCAAATCACGAATAAGGTCTAGGGCCACCCTTTGTCTTCAGAATAGCTGCAGTGCCTCTTGGAATGCTGCCACACAAGTTCTGAATGGTATGTAGTGGGACATTGGACCGTACTTCAAGAAGGAAAGCCTCTAGTTCTTTGATAGATCAAAGAGCATCTACTTTGCACTCTGAGCCCAAGAACTTCCTTTAAAGCTTCAGCTATGTTTAGATCTGCTTCAATGTTGTCTAGATCCCTCATGATGTCCCAAGAACAGTGTTTGCACCTTAGGGTATTCCTGGTCTTATAAAATGGCTTCATATTCCTTGGCCATCATATGACCATGCAGAGCAGTCATTGAAGCTAATGACTCCCATTAGATGTCTTTTGTTTAACAGTTGACCTTTGATGTTTTCTAAATATAAACCAATCAGATGTAGGAAGAAAAAGATGTAAAGACTGTATTACTTTTTTCCCGATTGCTCACTGGTCCAGTTTGTGTTTCTTACCCGAGTCTATGTCTTTGTGCATTAGCCGAGGATACAAGTGGTGTCCGAATGGCAGCTCAGCCATAAATACCAGCTATGAAAACTCACCATGCAGTTTTTATTGATTCAGGGTCACAGAGGTATTGATTCAATTCTGTGCTCATTTAAATTTTAATCCTGTGAAGTGTCTGTCCCTGTCGGTGAGCTTTGACCTGCAATCGTTGTTCCACTTTGTTGATAAAGGTTGTCCGTGTTCGGTGTATGTTGTCATTATTTGAAACACTGTTCCCCTTGCCAAATTAAATGTTTTGCCTTTTTGTGACTGATGCACCTACAATTCGGGCGCTGACTATTTGGAACTCTTTGGAACATTTTGTTGCTTCGTGCTTCTTATGGAAACTCATACATCAAAGTGGTGATGTCTGCCAATTGCTGCTCAATTTGAGTCACTTGTGTCACTGCCTTTGTAATTGTGATGTATTTATGTCAAAGTCCTTTTCATGTGGAGTTTCCGTTACATTGTACAAACCCTGTACATGCAATAATGAATAATGCAGTACTGCACATGTGCGTGCCTGTAATTTTATTATACATAAATGTGGAGGCCGCTTTCCAAATGCCTGTGTTGAATTACAGATGTTGGTTTTTGTCCTCTTTTCCTTTTTTCCAGTGTTTTTTTGTTGTTTTAAAAATGCTCTTTTGGGGCAAGAAAAGCCAAAGCTACACCACTGCTTGTAATTGCACAACCAGAGCTGTCTTCAGAAGCGTGCAATCACAAGGATGGCCTGGAGCAGCTGTGCTGAATTAATATGTGCCCAGCGTCTCAAAACACCCGTTCACTCTCCAGAAAAGGTCACTGGCATGAGTCTTACAGCAGGCACACTTGGCCCGCCTCTTGTTCCGGTGCATTTGGTGTTATTTATCTTGCTAGGGAGGAATATGCATTCACAACGTGGTCGATATTGCTTGTCACACTGGTTCTCTCTAGTGTTAGACATGAAGTACTGCAAAGTGTTTACTGTTATTAGGTGACACAGAGGCCCTCTGGCTCGTACGATAAGAACCACATGTAAAATCTTTCATCTTAAAAATGAAAACTACCTTTGTGTATGTTTTAGCTTCTTTGATTAGCAACAGATGCTGCTGCAGAAATATCCCTTAGCACTGTGCTTGCGCTTGCATTATAATGTTGGCTGTTTCGTGGACACCTGAACTTCTGTTTTCTTTACATGCTGCAGAAGTTTTTGTGTGTGAGGCTAAAAGACAAAGAGCTTGAAATTAAATCTCTTTATCTGAAGACAGTCAAGATGCGACAACAAGCTTCAGAACCTCCCTTGCCATAATATTCTTTTGTGTTTTAGTTCTGTATGATCTATATAAATTTTAAGGTGTTCAAAGAAATATTTTTAGGTGTATACAACTACCTGTTCAAATTCCCCCGCTCTGGGTAATACAATTTTCATTCCTTGATTCATTCATCCATCCATTCATTCATTCAAGAACCTCAAACAGGAAGCATACATCGTTGTCAAGCCACTTTTGGTTAGCTACCGTCCTACCTTTTCTTTGGATTATGTTTGCTCTCGTTGATGGTTTTTTGCTGACCCGTGTCACTTCCTGTCGTGTGCCAGGGCAAGTGCTCCAGGATGTGCTACAACATCTTCTTGGTGGAGACGGTGTGCGTGGCCTGGTTCTCCCTGGAGTTCACTCTGCGCTTCATCCAGGACCGCAGCAAGCTGGCCTTCCTGCGGCAGCCGCTCAACCTGATCGACGTGCTGGCCATCCTGCCCTACTACGTCACCCTGCTGGTGGACAGCGCGTCGGGCGAGAAGCGGGTGGGCTCGGGCAGCAGCTACCTGGACAAGGTGGGCCTGGTGCTGCGGGTGCTGCGGGCGCTGCGCATCCTGTACGTGATGCGGCTGGCGCGCCACTCGCTGGGGCTGCAGACGCTGGGCCTGACCGCGCGCCGCTGCACGCGCGAGTTCGGCCTGCTCCTCCTCTTCCTGTGCGTGGCCATCGCCCTCTACTCCCCGCTGCTCTACCTCATCGAGAGCGAGGCGGCCGGCGGCTCGCGCGACTTCAGCAGCGTCCCCGTCACCTACTGGTGGGCCGTCATCACCATGACGACGGTGGGCTACGGGGACATGGTGCCGCGCAGCGTGCCGGGCCAGGTGGTGGCGCTCAGCAGCATCCTGAGCGGGATCCTGCTCATGGCCTTTCCCGTCACCTCCATCTTCCACACCTTCTCGCGCTCATACCTGGAGCTGAAGCAGGAGCAGCAGCGCCTCCTGCAGAGGAGGACTCACTTCCTGCTCCGCAACAGGGTGGCGGGGCTCAGCGGCCTGTCGCTGGAGAGCAACATGCTGTTCGACAGCGTCTCCTCCTCCGAGGCCGGGGACGGCGAGGACTGACGCTTCAGTGGGGCCCACTGGGGGGAGAGGGGCGGGGTCTGCGGTGCAAGGGCCGGCGGAGGCGGGGTCAACTGGGTATTTGGGTGTGGCCGATGGGGAGAGGCACTTGGGAACAGGGCCTGTGGGTGAGAGGCTCTGGAATCCAGAGGACTAACAGAGCAGTGCCGATGGGGCAAGGGGGCGATGGGGGCGGGTCCAATGGGACAATCGGGGCAGTGCCATTGGGGAGATGGGGAGACGGGGAGACAGGGTCTAGGCCAATGGGTAGAAACTAAAGGTGTTTTGGCCTTGGAGCCAGGGAAGGGAGAGGACTGGCAGGGGCGGGGCTAAAGGAGAAGGGTAGGAGCTTATGGTGGTTGGGCGAGGCTTTGGAGCAGCTGAAACTCCTCCCATTTTCTCTCCAAGTCTGACAGCATCACATAACCTTATAATCTTCTTCCAGAAAAAGATCCAGCTCAGCATTGCAGGCAGACTGTTGAAGCAACAAATGAATCACACGGCACTTAAAGCAGAACATTAAACTCAAACACTCAGCATTGACCCTGTGTCAAAATAAATGTAGAAATAACTATTTGGTATTAAATGTCAAAAGACAACAAATGACAAAAGTCAACACTGCCATTATTCACACTAAAACATACATCATATTTTACAGTTCCTTGTATCGTATGCAATCATGTATGTTTTTTTTTTTTCCAGTTGGGCCAAATGGATGTTCTGTAAGATTCTATAAGTAGTGTGACTAATAAAAAAAACTAACTTTATGAATGTATTTGTGCATTTTGATGTCTTCCTGTGTAATCTTTGTCTTGCAATATCTCAATAAAGGTTATTTCCTTGTGAGTTTCTACTTTGGTTCTCATTTTAAATTTATTGAGCACTCACCCAAGAATCTTTTTGTCATAAAATACACAACATCCAGTTTTATTCATTGGAAAAAAAATTTTTTTCATTTAATATTGTTAAGTATGATTATTCAAAACAAGATAAAATTAAAACAGGAAGCAACAGTTGAACGCAAACACGAGGAGAGCTTTGTATACTGACATTCATATCCAAATTTAACAAAATGACCTTTCAACACCACATAAAAACTTACAGGAAAAAGAGCAAGAAACGAATTTCAACAGGCCACTACTAAATCACAGTTCAACTTCTTTATTGCAAATGCAAGCATGGGTCACTTGTACACCAATGCTATATAAAATGTGTATGTTGAATATATAAATCTGATTTCATGTCCAAAAATAATGAGACTCCAAATTAGAATTTACTGGATGCACATATTTTATTACAACATTTTAGTATTTAGCAAAAGCAACTTGGACAACTTACATTTTGTACTTTGCATAAATTTAAACAGCTGTTTGTATCCTGACTTAATTCAAGTTATGCATCTTGCGGAAAGGAACAACAGTTTGTCCTGACTGGGACTGAACCCTGCAACCTTTCATTATATACTACACTGCAGCTGTGTTACAATGTGTAAGTGGGAGAGATGTTTGGTACATCCTACTACCCCTGTAGCATTAGCAGCAGGCATTTTATAATGAAGATAGAGACTGAATGTGTCTGTGCCAAAGTCTCGATTTATTCATTTAATAATGAAAACGAAATGAAGAAAGTTTATCATCCCCTGCCGTGATTAGTGTGTCTATAAACTTCCCCTTTGGGTGAAATAGATCTCAATTTATCACTTTGAAGCACTATTTCAGTAATAAATTAGTTTTGTGTATGCAGCACAGTGGTGGTGGGTGAGTGGGTGGGGTTTGGCAACAAATGGTCAATGTTCTCACCAAAGCAAGTAATCCATCTGATCATATGTACAGAAAATATTAAAGTGAAGGTGAGTGATCTAAACGATGTGTATTATATATACATATACTGTATACACCATGAATTATCGTATACATATAGTAAAAATAAATGGGTAAGGCACCGCCTCTGTCGCCAGTGCCTACAGCCGGCCCTGAGGGATATTGTAAATCAGTATTCCGCCTCGACTAACATCGACTGTTGGGTGAATTAAATATCCTAACAATAGAGGGCGATGTTGTCAAGAATATCCGTCCGGCTTGGAGACCGGATGTATTCTGTGATTTAATATCCGGTTGTTGGGAGCAGTCGCTGTACTTATCTTTCTGTAAATTAGAAAACGGACTCCGATACCCTGACGAAGGTAGGCTATTCACCACTCATCTATACCTGATTATCTGCAAACGTACAAGTATGTGATATGTTGGATGCTTTTAAGTAAACTGTTCAAATAGGGCGCTTTGCACGTTGCACTACGGAGGCCAGCTGTGGCTAACTGATTTGGTGGCACGAACATTTTAGCTGTTACCTTGTAGTTCTTCGTTGTTTGTTCGGTATACCGAAACATTTTTTTCGTAAATCACCATGAATATTCCGATTAAAATATCAGTTTAATCTTAAACGTGTTGTGGACAATAATTGTTCTTATATGGAATTTGAATGTGATGCTTTGTTTTTGTGGCCTTTAAAGAACGCATTTTCTGAACATTCCATTATTTACAAGAGTAGGACCCCGACTGCACCGAAAACATAGATTTCAATTAACATTACATTGCTTACATTTCTTGGGTTCTGGAACAGTGGCATAACAATAGTCCTTACTGGTTGATTTTACGTGCTCGTTTATGGCAGTTGATTCGAATTCAAACTCAAGAGTTCTGACTGATAGCCAGGTCAGTATTTTCGTTGGACACTTGATAAATCCCGCTTTGTAAGTTTCAAGTCCCAGCTGATTGGTTAATGGTTTAAACGGATTCTGATTATTGACATTTTAGACTCGTGTTAAAGGTAATTATGACCTAGATCACTTTTTCTGTACCAGTAAACGTGTTTGTTTGCCAACTTTATAATGAAACATTTTAATCATTTCATAATTCCTGAAATAATATAATTTGGCAGTAAAGCGGCTTGGCACTGCCCTCTAACGTATAAAAAATGCTTACTGCATTCCACTCTGGCCCTGTCCCAGTCGTGATGCCAGACTCCCTCTTTGGAGGTACCTCTACGTCATGTCAGATGTAAACCAAGACATTAAGTAGGAGAATGATTGCCTCCCACAAATTTGTTCCCTTACTTTTTAATGATGGAACACTGCTGTTACCTGATTGTCTAGTTTGGTTTATGCCCAATGTTTTCAAACCGGAGAAACATGTTCATTAACTTTCTCATATTCCACCTGAACAGTCCACTAAAAATATCTTTCTGAAAACATTTGAGGTGAAAACGTGCTGAATCTTGCCTCATATTTGATCTGCAATGCCTAGTTTGACAATTTGATCTGAGTTTCATGAGTCAGGCGCAGCTTTGGGCTGCATTGGAGAGAGCCTAAAGCTAGCATGCTACCTGACTGTGTTTAATGCTAATGATTCTTTCGTCAGGTAAGATTTAAACAAATACTACTTTTTCTGAGACAGCGCAGCTAGCTTGCTGATGCTAGCTCTGGCCTCTAATGAATGCGATTAACCGTAGCATGTTGTGTACTTTTCCTGTTATTGTTGTTTGACTGTAGCAGGAAAGTAACAACGAGAGACTTGTGAACCTGCAAAAGCGATATGCCGGGCGACCTGGATCTCTCACCCCCAGAGGTACCCGAACCAACCTTCCTGGAAAGCCTTCTACGATATGGCCTCTTTTTGGGTGCAGTGTTCCAGCTCATTTGCATTCTTGCTGTGATAATACCCTCATCCAAGAGTCATCACGAACAGGTAAGGGGGCAAACTGTCACCACTGTCACTTTTGCGTCATTGGCCACTGTATTTACACTGTCGGTTTCAGTTGTACATCTAAATGGTGACAGCACCATTATCCAAATAAGGCATCATAGTTGCTCCCAAAATAGTGTCAATTTCATTCACATGTGAAGTACTTTTGAGCATAATCTTTTTGTATCACACCTGTGTTCAAAAGTCAGCTGAAAATAAATTTTCCAGGCAATTCCTTGTCTTGTCTAAAGAAATGACAAACCTCTATGTGTAGAGTGGCCTGTTCTCAGTAATAAACGTTCTAATGTTACTAAAACGCCATTGCTGTACAGGTGCTTTCTAATGTTACTGAAATGTAACGACTGTGTCTGGGTAACTAGGAGGTTGAACCCCAGGACACGCGGGTCGGTGACCAAGCCAGGAAACCCAAAGGACCGCTCCCACAGATTCGGCAGAAAGTAAAGAAGGAGAGCAAGAAGAAGAAATAACTTGGGCACAGGAGTTGTGCATGAGGCTGTTGTGGCACAGAGACTCAATGAAAATCAAATGACTTTTGTAAAAACACTATTTTGGGCTGGCAGTGGTCTCTGGTTCCTTGTTCAATTTTTTTATTTTACATTAAGGCTTCTGAAATTTAGTCCTCATGCCACTGCTTTGGCTTGCCGGTAATTCTTGGTCAAGAAGTGAAGGAGTCCGGGGTCTGAAAAGCAGAAAACAATATTCACCATTTGGAGAAAGTGTGTTGTTGTTTGTGCAACACAGAATATCAGTGGAGCGCTTAACAGACATTGGGAAACATTGCATGTCCTTTGTTGAAGCAGCAATGCATGTGCATTCTCAATTGCCAAGATATCTACTTATCTGGAGTGGTATTGCATCACCATTTCCTTACAATGTTTTTGAACATGATCAGTGCTATCAGACATAGTTAGACATGCAAAATTTCAGTGGAATGATATCTCTGCAAAAACTCAAAAACCCAAGACCAAATTTTTGTTTTTTTATTTATTTATTACATTATAACCTAACTTTGGTGAAAATTAGATCAATTTTAAAATATAGTTCTCTTCTCTTTTTTTTCAGATTATAGATTATAATCACTCATAATCAAGGTTATAATAACTCTGTCACCTTTAATGTTGGGGTTGTCATAAATATGTAAAATATAGAGTCATATGTAAAAGAGTGGGAAAATACCTTTAAAATGATATAAGAACCATGGCTACAGTATATAACCAATAGTAATGTAGATCTAGCAAGTCAAATCATGGAGCGCTATAAATTTGCCCAAAATTTTTTAGCCCATATCTCCCTTCATAAGGATCCAAAAGGAGTGTAATTTAGATTCCAGAGCTTTCTTTGAAGAATCATGCCAAATCTCACTAAAATCTGACAATGCGAACCAAATGTGTGTTGAATTAGCCCGAATTTACCCTTGTGTCAAATTCAGATTACCAAGGATAAGAATTCAGACCAGAGGGGGAAAAAAGTAACTTTTCTATCTGAAAGCAACTTTATAAAGTCCCATTGTGCTGAAATTCCTCCTGTATAAATAGCCCCTCTTCCACTGCCAGGCAGATAGGTTTCACCGTAGTGGTACATGTGTACTAATCCACCAATTTCGTCAGTTACTCTAATAAAGGATATCGGCATCCAATGCTTTGAATCATGTCTTTTGAAATTGCTGAATCTTGCGTGGGGAAAATAAACTCAATAATAATAATGATTTTGATAGAATGTGGACTGAGGGTGATTTTTGCCCTGGTTTAGGACCTGACTGGTTCAGAAGCACACCAGTGATCACAGCAGGAATGTTCTGAATGGACATCAGCAGTGTCCTCCCGTGACCTCAGTGTGCCGGCTCGCCTGGAAAAAAGTGTCTTCGTGTCTGTTTCAGTTTTTCTTCTATGTCATCCGTACACTTAATTCATTCATAGGGAATTTATGTCCATGACCGTATTTTTTTTTTTTTTTAATACAGTGAATCACACTTGCGACCTTTGCTACGTCAAAAAACGGACGACAAAGACCGCTTCTGTTCGCACCTGAGGATTGGACTGGATATATGTCGGCCTACATACACACACTTTTGACACGATTGTTACTGATGAAAGCAAAGCGTGCAATGATTGCGTCTTTCTAGTTATCAAATCAGGTATCGTATATTTTTAGCCGAAACCGTACTCGGTTGTATTTTAAGAAGTCGCCTGATACCTGTGCGGAAACCCTTTTTTTTTTTTTTTTAAAGAACAACGTGTTCCATGTATAGTTTCCGGCAGGCGGTGCTGCTCCACACAGCATCCCAGTCATATTGATCTACGCCGACTTTGGGAACTTGGAACCGCGTAGAAGCTCGCGTTTTCATTAGTCCTCAAGTAAAAAACGCAAGTCATTAATAATCAGTGACTTGTGTGTTCTTTTGGATAGTTTAAGCATTGACTGTGTGATTTAAACTTATGAAAATATTTTTGTTTTATCTCGGAGTTCTCATTAGACTGTGTGAGGTACCTTATTTAGAGTATTATATGTAGCCTACTCGAAGGGACTACGTGTTTTTCGATGTTCAGCAGTTCTCAAAGAAATCAAATGGAACGTGTGGGCACTGAATTACCCTTGGCCCACTTACCGACATTCAAACACCTGTCCACCCAATTCAAGTAATAATCTTTGTTGCACCTTATTGGAATTATCTTCACCGTAGGGAATGAAGATTATGGGGAATTATTGTATTTTCCCAACATATAATGATTGTACACCCTCCACAAACATTGGCCAACCAAAGCAGCTGCTGTGGGATCTTTATTTCCAACAACACACAAAAAAATTCATATGAAGTATAATCTTTTGTGGGAGGATCATTTTTACATTACCTGTTTGAGCAAGGTGGTCTAATGAGGTACACAGTGAAGTGGATGCACTTCTATAAGGTGAGCTGCTGTACCAGGATTCTGCAGAACTGATGCTGGTAGATTGGTGGCACTCTGATAAGCAGGGCCCGTATTTATAAAAGCATCTCAGAGTAAGTGCTGATCTAGAATCAGTTTAGCCTTTTAGTTCAGAATGGACATGGTTATGATAAAGAACAGGGAAATCTGATCTTAGGTCAGCACCTCCCAGTCTGACACACTGCATGAATTGGGCCTAAAAGACTGTTACGAGTAGAGTCTAAAATAGTCAAAATAGGCAATAACACATAAAAGCCAGACCTCTCTTCTAGGATAAAATTATGCCCTTGGAAAAATTTCAGAAAGTGAATAATGTGAGGGGGTCAATTATGATGGAAGTGGGCATTATCACATATACTCAGACAGTAAGCTAATTTATAGTTTATTTATATATTTTTTTAACTAACAAAAATAAATGAAACACCTGCAAGTTACTTTCAGGCAGCCAAGCTGTAAGAGTCAACTGGCTCTAATAGGTCATACTATGGCCCTGCATAGTAATAGCCAATTGCAGTGAAAAAACTTGAAGAAACTGCATGAGAGATTCAGGACTGGGCTTGTACACTCATACATTGTGATTTTACTTTGAAGAGTCTGGACAAGGACGTCTGTTCAGTAAAAACGTAAATGTGAATTTGTAGGCTACAATATTCGTCTATTTTGAGGATATACCTACATCAACACCGGAAGATGGTAATTTGACAATCAATAGTAAATAAAAACGCACGGACGATATCCTAATATCCATTATTTTGTGCCTGTCTGAGAGTAGGCTATGTTCTTCTGGCCCAAAGGCTCTAGTCCCGCCTCTGGAGACTAAAGAACCAATGAAAACTCTGGATGAAAACCGAATCACCCACCGATATTTATTTGGTTCTGAAACCCACCACTGGGGCTTGGATCATAGATGTTCAATTTTCTTCAATGGATTTACGCAGACTGGCGTAGGTCGTGAAAAAACGAGTCAATTCTCGACTGTATCTAGTAACGTACAAACGTAGTATCGCTACTGCCTACACATACCCGTATCCCGGTCGTCAGTTGTAATGGACTCGTTTTCATTCTCACCACATCCACCACGGTAGTAACCTACAGCGTGGTCCTGATCGATGTTTAACGCCGTGATAAAAAAAAAACGCTGTCGTTTTTAATACATACGCTTAAAGAGATTAGCTCTCGTAACATTATTGTACATAACGCGTAGAATTGGTTGGATTTGGAAAGTTGATTGCTGCAATTCAAGTGACTTGCTTTCTCGGCTCAGGCAATCCCCGTCATGACCTCACTACGCTTCCAATGCATTGAATGGGATTTCACAGCAGTCATAGCACTGCCCTGTCTACTGTGAACCGTGGGTGAAATCGGTCATTATTTGAGTCTTCTTCGATGACGGTCTGAGTGAATATTTTCTCTGGTTCACTCTCAGGAGACACCAGACTACACGTTTGTTTGTCAAAGAACCAACAGCAAGACTTTGGCCCTCCACAAGGTTTGTAAACTTGTTATTTTGTCTCCGTTTGACTGAGACCGATTCGTGAAGATCAATGCCATTTGTAGCCAGCGCTGCATTGCTGAGAAACAAAAGCAGGGATATGACTTATGATTCCCAGTTGGTTGTTCTCACACGTGACATTTGTGAAACCTCGTTTCTTTTCGGGATTATTTTTTGTCATTCGGCTATATAAAAAATTTAAGTATATATGTTCGATGACGCAAGCATTCTTAAAAATACTTACCTCTATATTTGTTTGACAGTAGCCTATTCTGTTACTTGATATGTTCGAGGCAATCTGGTGCTCGCATTCGGATTTAAGTGATTTCTGTGTTTTGTAGCAGTGTTCTTTCCTTTTATGGACCACTTTGCTTAACCAACTTCTGAGAGGTTGCGAGAGGCTGCGAACCCAAATTTCCAAAATTGCCAGCATTTAAAGCGGAGCGGTTTGGCTTCTCTAGCCAGGGCTCTACATTTATAACGAAGGGAACGTTTGTTTTTTCTCTGCTCGGGTTAAAATGTCTTCTCACAGAGGCTGAAGCGTGTTAGCAGAGCGGTGCTTTGGAAAACACTTACGTTTTTCCCAAACCTATTGTTTGTGGGCAAGCCGATTGTGTTTTTTTTTTTTTTTTTTTTTGAAGAGGACCTGAAGTCTGCTTGTCCGGCATCTGTCATGTCTATGAGCCTACGCAGCCAGCATGTTACATGCAAAAAGGAAAAACTGCAAACAGCGAATTGGGTTAACTGGTGCAAGAACAGTATTGTGTTAAGTGTTAGGAATTAATTGTAAGGGATATTTTTAGACAAGTCTCACTGACCAAAGTCGCCCTTATTTCAGCGTTAATTGTCTTGGAAAACCTCCAATTCTTTGTCCTTTAACATTTAGTTTTTTTACCACATAAAAGGTGAGCGATGACTTAAGCTCAAAACTGTGATTTTACCTATGGTGGAAGGTCTATCATAACCCCACGCCCTACTTTAGAAAATATGCGGAAGTCTTTTTCCCTGAAGCTTCCATTCATTTCTTTTAAATGCGGGCTTAAAAAGTAGATGTGTAGCCTACAAAGTAACGTGACATTTCATTGGACAGTCAGTCTTCCTTGCGTAACTGTGCAGAATTTCCCATTTTGGTTTGACCACCGGAGACAGTACCTTATAACGAAATGTGCATATATTTGGTATATATTATAATTATATTAGTACGCTAATCGCAAGCTATTGAGCTTTCATCAGTTCACGTAAGACAATGCAGCTTGGAAAAAAGTATTTTTTCCTCCAAGAAGTCAGTTTATTGTTTGAAAATTAACCCCTGGAAAGTCACTAAACACACCATCTTTATAGCTGTAACAAGGCAGATTTACTGATGGCTCATGTCTGACCCCTTAGACAAAACTTGGTGTGTGTGAACTCCAAATACAATGACATTAAAATTTTACTGCAGGACATAAACCCACCATGAATTACTGTGAGCCTGAATTTACGTCATTCAGAATCCTGTATGATTTGTGAGGAAAAAAACAAGCTGCTGTATTGTGTGCTTAAATCTGCCCGACAGTTCAGTTTGTCTCATTCAAGCTGCTTGCACATTCTTGTAACCTTGTGTAATAATATAACATATTTCCAAAATGCATCTTTGTGTCATAGCTTCTATTCAGCAATAAGTACAAATTGTTTGTTTCACAGTTTATTTTAATCTGGAATAAGAATAGGCTAAATGGTTTGCTTTATATCTTCTATGCAGAGATGTGTACAAATCACCTGTTTCACCCTATTCAAGGCTGGATAGCAAGTATTTGCTCTTCCTTTCAGGGCTGAATATAAATTGTTTTGGAGCTTCTGTCGGTTGATATTTTTTGTTTCATAGATTCTAATCTGGAATACGCAGTTTGTTTCATATCTTCTTCTCAGCAGGGATGAGTAGAAATGGTTTGCGTGCTAACATAGCCACAGCTCACGAACAGCCCACGAGCGCGATCTGTGTAACAGACTGTTGTGGTGGAGGTGCAGTGGTGTGGGCAGATTTTACAGTAGGTACTGGCCACCGATGCAGGCGGTCTCAGCGATGCCTGCACGCTGTGGGATGGGAGAGCGCGTCCACTTGCAACACAGCGCTGGTAACGTCTGCTTTCTTACTCCGCGTTCCGCCCTCGTCTCGCAGGCTCTCTGTGTGTCATTTTCCGCTCCCACTCAAAATGACTCACAAATAGCGAGTCAGATAGCGAGCCTCGCTCCTAAGCGCCGGGGAGAGCTTTCTGGTCTTTTCCTGAGCGCTCCTCCACCTCTCGGTCGACCGCGACCCACGTCGGGTGTAGGCGGCGGCAGCTTTGCGTTTGGATGATTTGCACGTTTTCGGGTTTGGGTACTGCAAGTATGAGATAACGTCTTAATTTTATTTTGACTGGCCACCCTCGTGGAAACGTTACTTGTCAGATAACAGCTGTAAGGCCTGTAACTGGGAAGTGAAGCTGGCTGGTGGTATTATGGCTTAGGTTTGTGGGTAGACTCCACCGGGGAAGATTTGCGTCTTTAATTAAGGCCGTCTGAGTTACTGGAAGGAGTACTCTGAGGTTCGCAGACTGCCACCTCTTTTAGCTCTGGCTGCGCAGCCGTCCCATCGATAAGACTACGCAGCAGGCGCAGATGAACTGCAGGTCCCCTGACTGACCTGCGGCCTGCTGTCTTCCAAACTGTGAATTCCTGGCTACCAATGTCACTGGCACTGTCAGGATTACTGAATGCATTTCAGGAAGAATCGGTAAAAGTTTTGATTTGTGGTAAATGAGCTCCTGTCTGTCTCTTGCATTGCTCTTAGTCCTTGGGAGGCATTTGTAGGACCAGCATAGTTTGCTGGGCCTACAGAAATTGTAAAATGGCGCTTTTTTAAACATATTTTGTCTTCGTGTCAAAGAGTAAAAAGCAGGTTACACCATACTTCCAGAGGACCTCTTTATCTGGGAGCCCCCCCCTCCACACCCCCTCCTGCCCGACACACATTCTTAAATGGCGACACGCACCTCCAGCTCTGGCCCATTGTCTGCTAACTCGTGATCTCCCTCCAGGCTACTCGGTGTTAGCAGTAGTGGAGGAGAAATGAGATGCTACGTCTGGAGAATCTCGGCCATCTTTTGTCAAGCTTGCCCTTTGTAGGGCTGCTGGATGGCTCATTGGGTTACTGCACCACACTGTGGTGCACGGATGAGCCTCATGGCCTTGGATAGAATCCGGACTGTGCCTACACTGACTATGGCCAGTAGCTCCACAGGGCAATGCACAATTGGCGCTTGCTGTGCCCATGACTTGAGAGAGATCAGTCAGATAGGGATCCGTGTTTCATCGCTCTGGAGCGACCCCCACTGTTGGAGAAGGGCACCGATGAGGCGGAATGCAAAAGCTGCCTATGAATGATCCTCCAATACAGCTCTGTGCAAGCTTGGCTGAGGTTTGCAGCACGAAAAGTAGCAGGTGGTGACACCTCATGTTTTGGAGGAGAACTACAGGTATCTCAGTGCTCCCAAATCGGCAGGATGGCTACTTACAGAATGGGACTGCGGCTGCAGACAGGTGGGCGTTCCTGATTGGGGCGGGAATTAGATGTATACATCCCCACATTGGGGCTAAATGAATCAGATTTGAATGTCTTCAACTGGCCATTTCTTGGAACCCTGGGAGATCAAAAAGACATGCATTATTATTGATTGTCTCCTGTTGAATTCTTTGGAATTCACAGGACCAGGCTTTTGACTATGCTTTTCTAATGATTGTTACAGCATAAATCTGTACAATGCCTCAGTACCACAGGGTTGCTTTTGATTTCAAAGCACACTGAACTCAGTTTTGTCATTTATTATTATTATTATTATTATTATTATATAAGCTTTTGTAGGGACGTTTGGTATAAGATTTCAAACCTGAAAGTAAACAAAGATTAATCTGTATTTCTGAACTTTTAAATACAGCTTCCCTTAGCCTGAATGTAGGAACCTTGCATGAATATAAATGAATACAGTCTAAGGTCATGTTTTTTGGCGGGGGGAAGGAAACAAGACAAAATATTGGTAATCACTGTCATTTCAGTGAAAAATAAAACCATGACCCTTCTCTGTGGAATTTTGCCAGCAGCGTAATCTTACAGGGACTCTGCCCTTGAAGGCTGCCTTGTAAAAGCAAGCTTTTCTCTGGTAGGCATTTTTCTTTAAGAGCAGTGTTTTCTTTTATCAGTTGTGTAGCATTACATGTGAAACAAACATCCACAGGATCCCCTGTACTTCTCTGACATTTAGCGCATAGCCCTTGGCTATGGGAAGGCACTCGTGAATGTATTTTAATGCCCCTTGGAATGCCAATTGCCCCCCAGTTAAAGTGTGTGGGCAGCTAATGAGATCAGTGGAAAAGCGGCTCAGCGGCTGAAAGTCCGGTTAATTGCTAACAAGGCCGTGCACTGTGGCCTTTGTTTCCCCCCCGCGCTGCGTGTGCGCGTCTCTCCCCTCTCGTTCTGTGTAATACGCCCCGGAATGAAAGGGCTCGTTGTCTCTGAGCCATTAGCCTGAGAACCGGCTTCGGGAAAAAAAAAAAAAAAAACCCACTTCCCTTAAAATCGCTTTTGTGCATCCCGCGCGGGCAGGCCAAAAAGCCGCGGGGGTGAAGGGCAGTAGCGACTCTCTCCCAGGGCTCCTTCACAGACTGCTCGTTTAGCACGGGGCGTCCTCACGCCAGGCAATTTATGCACAGCCGCTGCCGTTTCCTCCCGACGGTGTTTTTTTGTGAATGGGAGAACTGGCGTGACTTGGCTGCGGGGGAGGATTTGGGCAACGGCGTGAAAGCGCAACGGAACGGTTAGCGGGGGATCGTTTCCGCCGAGCGCTCCTGCGTCCCTCTGGGTCGGATCATGGCTAATTGGGTTAAATGCAGTGCTGGTCTAATTGGTTACGATATCAAGAACAGGATGGAAGCATGAGCAGGATGAGAGAGAGGGATGATGCACCTGCGCTTATCAAATGGGAAAGAGATGCGCTATGACGTGCAAACACAGCACACGTTAGCTACGTGCCAGGGAGCAAATGGCCTTTTCCAGGGGTCTGGTAATCATACTGCATGTCAAATGCAGATGTCCCAGGGGATCTGCATTTTGCTGTGACACGATAAGAAAATACCGCCTGTTATTCCTGCTGTTGTCTAGTTTTAGATGGCTTTAGTTTCTGCACTGACGGGTTGCCATACAGTCGGTCTCTTCTATAACCTTGCCTGCATGTCACAGTATGAATGCTTACTGCATTGTATTTATTTATTTTATTTATTCATTAAAACGGCAGCCGCCGGCAGAGGCAAACTTTGAGCTGGGAGTTCTGTGACGACTCGAGTTCTGGACCCCCTGCTTCTGAACTCATTAATTTTTCATGTTGCAGACGACGAGCTTCTGTCGCGTCGTCGCCTTCGCTCGATTTGGGCGTCACACTGGCCCAGTTTCTTTCTTAATTAGTTCCCTGTGACTTTCAAGGTCAGCAGTAGCTGGGAAGTGGAATTGCCACCTGTTTAAGCCCCCCCCCCCCCCACTGCATTGCTGGCATTGAAACTCTAGTCTTCGTACAGTGCCGTTCATACCGCTTACTCTGCACTGTCATAGCTCGGCCGTACGTGACCCGCGCTCCATAGACTGGGTAAGGGGGGTGGGGGTGAGAGAGTTTAAAACTGCTCTCTCTCCAGGCCTGTCTGGACCAATTACAATGAAGCATCTCATAATTTAATTTCTTTTCCCCCCCGAGGGTTCGAAATGCTGTGACTCACTGAACAGAGCAGGAGGCTGGCAGTGCCCCCCACAGTCCCCAAACCCCGGGGGGAGGGGGGCGGTCCCTGCCAGCTCTTCCTGGGAGAAATACTACAGAGTCCCCTTCTCAGTTCTCTCAATCCCCTTTCTGTTGATGGCAAGCTTATCTTTTGAAAAGCCTCTTCTTTTCCCCCCCTTTTCATTATCGGCACTGTGGCTTGCCTTGCAGAGGCATAATAAGCCTGTTTGCTTTCGCTGTTTTGCGAGGTGTCTCCCGTACACTTGTTCATGTACAGCTGTGTGACGCGATAAAAGGATCCCATTTATTCACTCAGGTGCAGAGCTGCCCTTGTGTGAGTCCGTATGCTTCCAGTGTTTCTGTCTCAACACGACGCCAAGCGCATTGAAAAGTTTTTCCCTTCCCATTAGGGGAGGCGCTGGGTAATTTAGGGGAGGTGTACTGCCTCTTCTATAAAGTGCTGTGGGAAACCCTGGACGTCTAGGTGTTGCTACCTCGACATGGTAGGGTTTTAGGCAGGTGTGGGTGTAGGGGGGCACCCTAGTTTTCAGGCCACACCTTTTCTTGTTTCATTGATTTTTTTAGTCTTTATCTCAAATTAAGTCTGGTTTGATTGAATTGTGTACATTCGTAAGATAGATACGTGAAATTAATTCAATCCAGGGGAATGTTCTCCATTGAACTGGACACCTTTGTTAGTTAACTTAATTTCAGCATGTTCTTTGGATTCAGTTGCTTTTTCATGGAGCAGCGGTAACATCTCTGCTAGCCTTAGCAATTTGCTTTTATCTGTGCGTGGCAATGAAGAACTTAGTGCTTTCCCCATTCTGCAAAATCCCCATTTTCAAAAGCTGTAAACAGGCCTAGATGTTTTCTTTCTGCATTTAGAAGTGGGGAAGCTAGCAGGTTAGCAAAACCCGGTTTAATGATTAAATTGTTGCTAAAAGCAATTTCCGGTTTTTTAATGACACAGGCCGTTTGTTATTGTAGGCCCCTCCAGACTGTCAATGAAACACTCATGCGCTCACAGACCCAATTGCTCTGAATTGGTGCTGTATAGTGTGGTTTTTCACTGCGCCTATGAGGTCAAATTAAGAGATACAAGAATTATCCAGAGAAGATTTTTATAGTGCAGTGACTTCTGAAATTGTATTTTAATCCGTTTTAATCCCCTTGGCCGTGTACAGCTGTGCAAGGGGCACATGTGTGTGTGTGTGTGTGTGTAGGCGGGGGAGGGGGGCGGGGGTTCATCTTCTCAGAAAGAAGAAAAACACAGCCCCACCTGATCTTCCATGCTTTGGTCTGAGTAATGAATAGTGCCCTACGAAGCTGTGGTATGAGTTTTCGCCCGTGTCAGAGTTTATTTACAGCGCCTGCTCTCTGTTCTGTTATTAATCTTAGTATCTCCATGGATACAACAGGATCTGAGAAGTCGTAGGCTGAGGGTGATTAATTCGAGTAGAGGTAGTGAAAACAAGGTTTGGAGCCACAGCTGAAACGTACGTAATCGGGAAACCATGAGATTGACTTGCTTGACGTGGTCGGCATGCCAATGGCCGGGTTCCTGTCCTGGACATGACAGAAGGGTTATTATCACTGACGTACAGTACAGCAAGAACAATACCTCCCTAGCTCCCTTTGCAGCCAAGGGTCTTAAATTGAGCCAGTAGAAGAGCTGAATGTGTTAGCAAGATGACACTGGTCTGCTAATTAAGTGAAACTGGTTTTATCTCACAAGCAGAGCAGTTCAGTACTTTTCCTAATTTGTCTGACGCAGCATTAGTCTCACCGGTATAGTCTTCCAGTCTCACCTCCTTTTCTAATATTTATATATTTAGTAATAATTTTTTATATGAAGGCTATACATGATGTGAGCCCTCGGTGGGTTCAACCATCGCTATATGTATTAATGAGGCATCAACAGTTAAGATGTTGAGTGCCATATTTTCTTACCCCTTGTGAGCTTGTCCCCTCCCATTCCAATGAGTGACCAAGTCTCTAAGAAATAGTAGTTCATGGCTACTCATGCAGTGCAGTGAGCAAGGGAGGAACCTTAAATCTACCATCTGACTGCCCAGTCTGCTGTGATCAGTCGCATTTAAATTGAAACCTCTTAAGTTGGCAGGTGCTCCCCTGAAAAAAGATTTCTTTTCCAACGTGATTAACCTGGAAAAATAAAGCAAGAAATGGCCAGTGGTCATTTTACTGAGTTCTGAGGGCTATGATTGGCCAGGTCACCCAGGGAGAGAGGCAGGGTTTTGTTTGGCAGTGTTTCCCTTGCCATACGAGAGTGACAACGGTCAATTTGATGTTTACAGTCTGCCTGTGTATATTGCAAATGAAGTGTAGTCGTCCAACCCAATGACTGCACAGCTCCGCCAATGAACTGTGGAATGGGGGGGGGGGATTAGTTGATGGTATGTGCTTCGTCAGACATGCTTGTGCTGCCCTGCATTCTCCTGTCCTGACTGAGACTGTAGGGTTGAGACGGGGAAAGTATAAGCGAGCATTCCCAATTGATAGATAGTCAGCAAGAAACATTCAAGTCATTCACTTCTAAAACTATTTTTTGGTTTTTCTTCTTTCTTGTACCCCTTCTGAGGTCCTCTGACAAACAGGGTGCACTGCCACCTGGTCTCCTCACACCTGGGTGTTGTCTGTTTAGGTGGGAACAACAAGGCCCTGCCCTACATACTAGCGGTCCACTGCTGCTGGGATTCATCCATATCGGTTCACAAAAGGCCAGCTGATCTTAGATCCGCATCTCTTATAGGATGGTCCCCCATCTTTCCTGATTTGAATATGTAAATGACTGCACAGAGAACACTGGGCACCACAAAGCCGCCGGTTGTCACTCCCCATTCACTGCTGTTGTCCAAAAGCTGTTATGGAAATATTGAGGTGAATGCCTGTGATGATTAATTGCTGTGCATGACAAGGTCCGCACCAGAGAGGAACTGAACCACTTTGTTTTCAATCACCTGTTTGCATGTCCACCCCTCAGTCTACTGGAATGACTTGTTCAAAGAGAACCTCAACTACAAAGGCTTCATATCCAGCTGAGTGAATCCCCATGTCTCTTCTCACAAAAAATTGGCTTTTGGGTGGAAATATTGCGACCACACAAAACCCACGTGCTTCCTGTTTCAAGTGCTCATGGGACCCTATGGAAATTCTGTGCTCAGCTGTAGAAATCTTGTGGGAAATCCTAGAAAAACCATGGAGAATTCCGTATTGGTCCTCTGGTCTTACTTATGCCACATGTAGCTGTAGATTGGATACTATTGTTTTTCACTGCAAATACTTATTCTAGAATATTTGAAATCTCCTTTAATTATGCTTTTGGTGATAATGAAAGATTCTGGATTGATTCAGAAGCAACATTTAAACTACGTTACTGGTGTATTTCTGTAAATGGACATTTTTTTCATATGACTCTAACTGCCAAAATCTCACCGTTGCTATCTTCATATTTAATAGCCTACCAATCTCTTTGTGAATGTGAATATTTTTTCCTTTTGTAGGTATTTGTATTTGTCTTCTGTGTGTAGGATTTGATGTGTCATCTTTTTAGTCTGCTGAGCAGGTGATTTTTATCATTCGGTGAAGTCTTTTCTATTTATATCTGCCTCCGGCTCCTTGTTCCTTTTCTCTCTTGTTAAGGAAGTTTTCTCCTCTCCTAGAAGAAAGGGGGAAGAAGGGTGGAAAATGACAAAGGGCCCGCTGACCGCTGACTCTCAGCCGATTCTAAATTCAGCCCCCAGCCTGACTGAGTAACACCACGCTCCTCTCGCCTTGGCCTACGTGGCTGGAGATCAGTTTTAGAGGTGGCAGTTATCTAGGATAATATCACCCACTTTACTGTTTTCCGGGTCATACATGGGGGTCACCATTTAGGCCTAACTGTGCCAGTCATTAAAAAGTGGCTGGAGAAGAACTGGAATAGGATGATCAGATAAATGCAGTGCTATTTGAGACTGTTCATCAGGTGTACACGCTGTAGATGCTGTAAGTCTGTGTTTTTGAAATGGTCATGCGGAATCATTCCTCTCAGCACTTCATTCAGTAAAGAGAGAGAGAAAACGGCCATCAAGTGATAAGCTTCAGATCAGCAAGACATAACAGACAGAAAGGTGACACTGAGGTAGCACACTTATCAACTCTCAAACTGCATTTATTACCATAGAGTTAGCATTTTGGTCCTCAATGATTGCACAGAGGTGGAGAAATGTCAACTCCTATCATAGCTTTCCGTGATTCCTTTAAAATTTGTTATATGCACTTCGTATGGCATATTAAAAAACAATGTATGCCTTAGTGTATCCCTTGACTTCTGAATGTTGCACAAAAAATGTTGTACAAGATACATTTGAAGTTTTTTGCACGCTTTTAACCAGTTGGTTTATGTGTTTCTCTTGGCTTTGAAGATTAAACGAACCCACCATTTACCAGCCTTAAGAGTACAGTTTGTAATTACTCCATTTTTCTAAATGACTACTCTCAGCAGGTTTTAGTCATTGAAGGCGTCTCCTATTGTAATTATCCTGTTAAACTTGGCAGTCGTGTGGCTCTCCAGGACACAGTGATAGTCTCTGAATCCTGATTGCACTTAACAGGAGCGATAAGCACAAACGGGGGTTCTCGTCTTCTCTGCGTTTCCCTCGAGGGTCCTACTCCCTCCTTGGAGTGCAGGTTTATTGTGAAGGGGTTCCTCCTTGAGTGCGCTGTTTTTCGAGAGTCGCGTTTTTGGTCACGTGCGACAAACTAAACTGGGGCTGCCTGCTCACGCTTCGCAAAGGTAACCTGCTTTTGATTAGCCTGCGAGCACGAGGCTGCTCTCGACGTGTTTCGGTATGTGCCAGACCCAAACGGGGCCTACTGGCTTACAGACACGGGTGCCTTCACATGTCGCGCGTTGCGTATTTTTCTACAAACGCATCGTAGCGCCACTCGGGTACTCCCGTAATCAAGCAAACCGAAACCTTGCTTGCGCAACCTTTGGGGATCACGCACATGTGACTGGTCTCTGAATCCTGCCAAGGCGCGTGAGCGGAGGCTTCCGGAACCCAGCGGCGAAAGATCGAACGGTGTGTCCTGTGTGAGGCGGCGCGCAGAGCACGGGGAATGTTTTTTTTCGGGGCGGACGGAATTTGTGGCCCGCGGGAGCATTTACGTTCTGCCTCGGTGGGCGTGGAGCACATCTTACCTGCTCGCGGCAAATTCCCTCGTTCGGGGTGTGGTGGAAGTGTCGGGACTTGCCCGTACCATCCACGCTGCATTCCAGCGGAGTGGGCGTGTCTTTCTGACCCTGGCTCCGCCCCTTTCATCGCTCCCTGTTGTCTGTAAACCTGACCTGGGCCGTGCGTGTGTTTCCTGAATGTGACATTAATGGTCTGTCTGTGTGTAAACGTGCGTGGGTGTGTGTGGGTGTGTTTGTGTTTCAGTTCCTGTTACCTGCTATTTTTATTGAGTCTCTGGTTTGGGTAACTCCTGTTTATTGTGGATGATTTACCACTGGAAGGCTGGCGCGTAAAAGGAGGAAACTCCACGGGGACTTTCTGCCCTATCCCCTCCAAATGTCAGATCAGGAGTTAAACTGTCAAGATTTTGAAGTGCGCCTCGCCGTTGCCTCGTGTCTCCCTGTTTTCTACAGCTTTTCTTTACCCCCCTGCTTCTTAAGACATCTGTTGCCATGGCTGCGCTTGCTGTGAGAAAAGGGCTCTGGTCACTGGCCCGCGAGACCAATTTGTGCGTTTCACATCGACGGGGGTCGCTTTTATTCACAGGTGGCTTTGTGACACTTGTCTAATTAATGCCCGCCTTCCTGAGGTGAAGTTTGGTAAAATGAAGCGAGCAGGTTTTCTCGATCTGAGCCCACCCTACATCTTCAGAGCTACTGTGCTTGTAACATCTTCGTGTCACTGCGTGGCGAGAGGGGGAAATTGCAATACGAGACATGCAGGCATGTTTCCAACCAATATACAGATACAAATAAAGCCCATTAAAACAAACAAGGCACATTGAAATGAACATATGAACATACAGGCAGAAAAATATTTCTGAAATATTATTGACTGATGTAGGTTTATTATTAGTTAAGATAACAGCAGAAAAATTTGCAATGTTTTTTTTTTTTTGGCAATGCAATATTGGAGCTCCCATTGATTTACAACCTTTATACTGTGGTGAGCTTGTTCATTTTAAAACAAGCTGCCACGGTCTGACAGTTCATGGATAACCATCCATCAGGATTCGTAAGATATCATGCACAACGCGCTCGGGTAACACACATTCATTAATAGGTTGCGATGGTTCACTGGTTGGTTGAACAAGCCGCACCCTTGGTGTAGACACTTTTCAGGGGTGACTGGCTGGGAAATGCCAGCTTGGTAAATCAGTATCCAGCCTGAATCGCACTGCCCTGATCTTAGTTCTTAAAGAAGCACTGCCAGTTATGGTGTTTTTCTACCTATCCCTTCTGACATGTCCAGAGGTTCAGGCAGCTCTTGAAACGGGTCTTGGGACACACAGAGGCACACATGCACATTCCCATAAGCTGGGGTCGATCGGTGAAGTGAGGCTGGGGGCCAGAGTGAGGATGCTGCCTTTTGTCTTCGCGTGCCAGTGCTCAGGCTTTGGCTGCGATGGGAATTTTTGACTCTTCTTCTCACACATTCTTTTCTCTCCCTTTCTCTCCCTCTCACTCCTTTTTTTCTTTCTGGAAATCTCCTGTAGTGGGTGGCTAAGAGGGAGAGTGGGAAAGGGCTAAACCCTTGAGGATTAGACCTCTCTCTCTGTCTCGGTCTCTCCCCCTCTCTCAGCAGAGCATGTCACATGACCTCAGAACTCAAGCACACCATGACCATATTTGGATATGGGGAAGGAATGGTGACTACTGAATGATTGTTTACAGGCAAGGAAAAAAAAAAACAAGGCAAAAGATGAGAATTTGTATGAGCCTCGATTGCTTCAGCTGTTTTTCTTCAGCCGTTGCAGGACCAGCACCCTGAACAGTATTTCTTTCAAAGTGCAGAGCACAGGACACATTCTGATTAAAAACTGTCAAAATGTGATTAATTTCCTGGCTTCCTTTCAGCTGAAATGGAAGGCCTTTTTCAGCTTCCCCGCTACAAATGGCTCCGAAACCGGTTTTTCTTTGACTGAGTTATGTGCTCCTCTGTGCATTTGGAGGACTGTGTAGCGACAAAGGTTTCCTCTTGATTATAGAGCCCTACAGTATGGGTTATACCTTTCATACAAACTGCAAACTGTTATTAAATGCTGAGTCCTCCTCAGGATCTGATTCACTTAGCCACACCGTTGTTTTGCCCATCCTCCTGAAAATTTTTAGTTCTAGTTTCAATTCAGGAGATGGTGCTGCGCTTCTCGTTCTTTACTGTGATGTTCAGTCACTCCCTTTTCTTTGTCCTGTGAGGTCTGTGCTGTAGCCTCTATTGAAACAAAGGGAACTGTATCTCCGCATCTAACATAAGTCTGAGCTGACTACATTTGAATTGACTGAACCAGCACGATGGTCTTGTCTCTGCTTATCTGAGTCGAGAACGAACTAGAGGAAGACGAGACCCATTTATGAGGGGACAATGGTCATTTATTTATCGTTCACTCACAAATGATTACACAAAAAGCCTTTTCATGGACACAGAGCTTTATTCTGGCTGGTTCTGTTTTTCAAATGAAAGAAAGCTTGGCCGGTGCAGGCCCCACCATCTCGGTTCTGTTTTTCAGTACTTTAGTGAGTCCTGTTGCTTTGTGGTGTCTGTGTGAAAAGGCACTCGATGGTAATGGCTGGACCGTGTGCTTCCTGGTTAGATACGGTTGCAGGTGTTGCGCAGTCCAGCAGTCTGGGTGCATTTACGCAGTTTTGTTTGATGTAGATGCTTTGCTCTTTGCAGATGTATCATTTTCCTCATCGACAACAGTGCAGTTTGCGTTGAGCTGGAGCCTCAGTCTATAAACAAACGGGGCACGTGGGCGTGGAGGTCTATAAAGGCGCCCCCTCGTCCAAAGCCCCATTTGTTAGCCTGCGCTCATGTGATCACAAGGCATTATTAATATCAGAACTCTATTTCAGTCTGCCATTGGATTTGAATAATCTCTTTTTCTGAGACCCTACTGTCAGGGGGGGGGGTGCGGTTGAGTGACGAATCGAATTAATTAATCCCCCGGGGATTTGCTGCCTGTCCAGTTCGGCGAATGTGGAAACCCCCCCCCCTTGTTCCCCACAACCCCGCCCCGCCCGGTCTCAGAAATGTCAAAACAGAAGAGATTTTGTCCCATCCCTGAGGTGTCATTTGAAAACCTTCATTGTGCGGTAGAGCAGGGTGACACCCAGCCTGGATCCAAACTCTTTTATTCTGTATTCATCAGTCATTCACAGACATAGAAGGAAACAATCCTTATTCAGTCCGAGAACCATAATCCTGTAGGAAAGGCCTGTGGGCCGCTTTCAGTTGGAATTCAGAAAAAGTCTGGAGGGGTTTTTTCTCTGTTTTTCTCCTAATCTTTTTTTAAGGTGCAAGTATGTTGTTTAACCTGCTCCCACATCGAGAAAAAAAAGCATGCAGCTGTGTCACACAAAGCCACAGGACAGGAACTGCCATTGAAATGCAGGATGAACTTTCATTGAGCTGGACCAGCTGGAAACGTTTGTAGGTTAGTGCACGCAATGCAGTTCAGCGCAGGAGAGATGAAATACCAGCGTAATGCTGTGCGTAACGCAGGCCGGCTGAATTTTCCGTATCTGTTGGGTAGCGGCCCGCTGGACGGCCCCAGATGGCGGTTTCCGCTCTGGAATGCCCGTGCGCTTTATCGCCGTAGCGACTCGGCTTTTAACCTCTGAAGCTGATAAATGGGCGTAAGGGCACAGCCACGACTCTTATCAGGAGTCATCCTTTTTGAAGAGCAGAGGGGTCGGGAAAATCTGGATTAAAGAGTGCTTTGCTGTTCTACCGTTATGCGGCATTCCGGAGATATATCTTTAGGTTGTAAGTGGAAGGAATCGGATTGGGATCGCTTTCCCTCCCTCCGCGAGTGACCCTTTGAACTGCACAATAGCTCCGTCCGAGAGCCGCTTTTCCAGGTTGTTAGCTGACACCGACCCCCTTAATGAGAGAAGCTGTAGCCAGATTAATGACCCTGACTAGAGAACGGGTTTTCCTTTTTCCGCACATGCTGCAGAGCAGGCGCGCTCTCTCCTCCCTCCCCTTATGGGAGCGTGCTCAGACGCCCAATCGAATTTCAGGGATCACTGCCATGGCAACACCGGGCCCATTCTTTTCTCAGCAGCAGTAAATATTTACTGTAATGGCTCCCCTCTGGGGCAGTACTCTCTTAGGCCGGAGGCTTCAAGGCTGGGCCTGCAACCTTGGGCCGTGTGCGGCCTGGTGGTGTGGCCACCGTTCGGTCTGCAGGTGTCTCACTGCAGAATCTTGGAAAGTCGATGAATGGAGGTTGATAGTTTAATCATTTCTGTGTCAGTTTTTGGCTTGTTTGGCTGTGATTTGGAACATTTAGTCAAAAATTTGCACTGAAGCTGTCATACAACTTTGTACTTTGGTGGAACTTTATTTGAAAATATTAGAATGGTGAACCATCAGTTAGTTTATAGCTTGTGGTAGAGGGTTCGTTGGGCTTAGCATATCCAAACCTTTCTCTAAGTTTGATTTCTGTCATAAGACCTCCCCAGGTTGACTTTCAGAACAGCAAACATTGTTATGAACTGGGGATCCAAAGCAGTTAGTGGTATTAATGCTGATTGGTTCCATACTTTAACAACTCTAGTATCATTTTATTTCAATGTAATTGCTTTGTGGCTTGTGTGTGTTTGTAGAACTGGCCACACAGACTGGAAGGATTTCAGGTTAGTGGAACTTAAAACGGTAATATTACTGAATGGCTATTTTTATAATTGCCTGTGCAGATTGTACACAGTACTTTCGCAAGGCCTGTTTGGTAACCTGTGCAACACCTGAAGCTTCGAGGCGGTAACGTTGACCCACCCTCTGTGGCATTTGTTCAAGAAAATTAGGTCAGCTTGCATCACAAACCCAACACAATGGGGTCCAACATTCCTACCCGCTCACTGCGCGTGTGGGCTGCCAGCTCGGCAGCCTACCTTAAAAGGTTTGGGATGCTGACAGCTGAACGGGCCTCACGCTTCGCGCTAGCGGTGACGCCGTTGGTTTCGGTCACAGGGTAATGATTCACTGCGTGTGAATTGCTCAATGGAAAGCATTCGCGCTGCGGCGTCCTGGCTGGGGTGTAGCGTGCCGGGTGGGCTGGCAAAGCGCGTGTCGACACGCGGTTGAGTAAAGTTTTCCCCTTGCACTCCCTGTAATTGAGGGGTGAGACTCGTTTAGGAACCTGGCTGACCTCTGCTGTGTTTTGTGTGACCTACACACCTGTCCAGGAGTGGGGTCAGTGGACCTCCAGGAGAGCCCAACCCAGAGCTCTCTGGAATGGAATGGCACGGAATGGGAGGCAGGCGTGTCTGGGGTGAAAGTGAGGTCAAAGTAGGGTCAAGAATTCAGAGAGTTATATGTACATTCCATTTTCTGCAGCATATAATTAAAAACGTAAGGATGATAATTGATAGTATTTGCATAGTGATTTCGTTATTTCAAATATTTATAGTTTTTTTAAGCGCTGCAATGAATGAAAGGAGATGACTCATAATGTAAAATAATAATAATAATGTAAAATAATGATCATGATAATAATAACGCCTGTTTGCAGCTAACTTCAGAATGTGAATGTGGGGGTGGGGAGCTCTATGAGTGACAGAGATAGGAGGCAGAATGTCTATTTTGAGTTCAGAATAGAAGCCGATCAGAAAAGCCGTTGTATCCGTATTTAAATATCATCCGTACTCATTTTGAAGTGGTGCTGTAGCACCACCTTGGGTGGTAGGTGCACAAAATATAATACGCTTATTATAAATGGGTCCTTTTTCAGGACCCATTTATAATTCATGTGTAGCCTATATTTAGTCAATTTTAATCGAGGCCAAATTTAAATGGTCAAATATGTTTTCCACAATTTACGCATATTCATACTTGATTATCGTGAAGAATCTTGGACTGAGGGGGATGTCCTTCTCAGGACTCATGGAGGGAAGCTTTCTGAGGGTTCCTGTCAAAATGTTTTGTACAATTTGGCCTCATGGAGCCGATGCAAATACGCACCCTTGGTGCTTGGCCCCCTAATAAAACCAATTGATTTGTATTTCTGTGGCAGGTACCATGATTGTGAAGCACTTTGCAGTGATAGATGCTTTGCAACTGAACCAAGTGACTTCTGTTCTTCTCAGAAGTTCTGGGGACGGCACATTTTAGCCACTCCACGTGGTCAAGGCCCGGCGATTCCCTTCTTTCCAGCGCTCGCTGCCCGTGTGTCGTGTGCCACTTGTGGGCGCCCAGATGGAAGGCAATCTCTGGCACAGCTGAACGAGATTACGAGGGCCTGACATTGGCAATCAGACTGGAGAACAAACGTTCGGATTAGGTCATGGATTAGTTCTGCCTGACGCACGCCAAAGCCTCGCATTTTTCCAAAGTAATTACGTGGAAAAGCGTTTAGGAAAACAAAAGAATGCAGTCTGGCTTTTCCTCTCGTGCTTCTGTTAGTTGTTGACTTGTCGGTTCCTATGTGCAAGTTATTGCAGCAGAGTCGGTCTGTATCAACCCTTCGCAGATAGGTTTTTGGAATGTTTTTGTGGAAGTCAGTATTCTAGAACTCCATTGCTTTCAATTACCAGAAGTGATTGTTACATCAGGATTTTAATGTTCAGTTAAGAACATTCTAATCACAGATTTGTGATCTTACACCTTAAAGGGTTAAAAGTAAAACTTGAGGGTGAGTCACACAGCTACTGTGCATTAGAACTGCAACACGGAGGGGAGACGGGGCCTCACTCGCTGAAGATTACATAATCCTTTAATTTGGTGGGCACCAGTTCCTTGTACCACCTAAACTTGCAATTTGGTTCATCTTTCCAGCTGAGCCAGCTTGTGCATGTCTCCAAGGCGATATTTCTGAAGCCGGCTGCTGTAATGGAACGCAGTAGAAAGCGCGCACGGGTTGCACAAAAACCTCAGAGAATGTCCTCCTCCCTCCGCCCCGCCTCCTCGCATTCGGCTCTCGCGGTTTCAAACGGTGTCAAACGGCGGAGATCCTTCCTACGCACCTCTTCTCCCCGAACATTCAGCAAAGGTCTCTCTGTGGCGTCGAGTATTCGCCGTTTGATGTCTGCGCATGTAAAAACCAGATTGCTATCTGGGCCACTCTGACACCTGCTGCCTGCTTATTTATTCAAGATCCGAGCGATCAGGGAAAGCGAACGTGTCCCGCCGTTAACCGCGAGGGCCTCTCGATCGCTGGACGGGAGTCCGGTTCAGTGTGACGCTTCGGACTATCAGCAGACCACCGCAGGAAGGTTCCGGTTCATTTGTTCTTGGATAATTGGATTAGATTTCATTTATAACAGGTTTTCCTGTACCGGCTCTATCTCTTTTTTTTTTTTTTTATCAGACACTTTGCATACCAGTCGTACATACAGGGAGTTTGCTGTTACGCTTTCGGATCCCAAACATGAGTTGCAGTTGTGAAGAACAGCAACCGATTAAAAGCCAACAAGTGCCCTCCACACACACACACCCACACCCACACACATATTTGCACACGCACACACATACTCACACACACACACACATACACACTCTACTGTGGGCTGACTGGCTGCCTCATGGAGAAAATTGAGGGTGCTATCTTCTGCAGCTGTACCGTGCCATCACAGTAACTCTGGCCTGAGGCAACAGGAAGTTTAAACCTGATACCTCAGAAGGGTGGGGCCTTGTGCGTGCTCAGGCCTGATTCAGCTCAGTGATTCAGGAGTCTGCAGGGAAATTTTGGGTTCAGGAGGGGCGGGAGAGAGGTGCAACCTGACTGGTACATGTGCAGAGATAAGACCTCTCCAGCATCATGCAGAAACTGAGTGGGGTCTGGCACACGTTATCTCAGCCTATGGATTTGCATGATTTGAAATGGCTCACGGTACATTTTGCGTCTCTCCTTCGTATTCCACTCTCCAGTGCTGCAGACAATGATGAGAACTTGCCTGAATCCGAAGAAACGTGCCACATGGCTATGTAGGGGTATAGACACTGATTTACTGTGGCGTTCACTGCAAGGGGCAAATTAATATGTTAAGTTTCAAAAAGATGGCCACACATCTGAAAGAATGCAATTTTATCATTTTAACTCCCAAATAAGCCCTCACTCATAAAAGTACGGTCATTCTTTACAAGATCAAATGGCCTTTGAGGGTTTTTTTGTTGTCATTCTGAATGTGATTTTGAGATGATCCTCATTATCCTTTAAAGTGACATGGTCATTAGTTGGAAAAGAAAAGGAAACTGAAGGGGCGGGAGGAAAATGTGCACACACAACAAATGAAAAATCGATTGTTTTTCAGCTGGACCCCGGGGATGTGGGCTTGCGAATCCTCAGGCCTTTTTCATGCATAATTAAAGGATATCCCCACCCGCCCCTCCCCCTTCATCAGCTCTGTAGCCTCTCGCCTCGCTGTGAGCAGGTGCTTGGTTAAAGCTTGTTATGCCCAACCAGAGCGTTGAGGCCAAGTTGCTTGCAGGAAAGAACCACCACTGCCTTTGCCTCCGCAAAGATGGGAGGAAGGGGAAGGAGAGCTTGGTTTCTTTGTGACCATCAGTCCCTCGTCTTCCATGGCGCACTTCCTGTCAGAGGGGGAAGCGTCTCCAACGGCACGCATCAGCTTGGCAGCTGGCCAGCACCACTCACTGTTCAATTACGGGGCTTGCTGCGAGCCGGCAATGAAGGCCTTTGTTTGGGATGACTGCCCCAAAATACCCCAGAACAGCATTTATGTGTTCACTTCTTTATGCTCACATTCATTTAATTAGTTAGGATTCACTGACCCATCGCCCCCTGCCCCGCCCCATCCAATCGATGGGGTTTGGAGTCTGTGTCTGTGTTGCACAAATGGAAGCGCAGCTGAAAATGGAGAAACGGCAGGGCGACTCTGGGGTTTACAGCGAGCGTTCATGCGAGCAGCGCCTGGAGCCAGTTGCGTGTTGTTGCATCCATCACCCCCCCCCCCCCATCCCCATGCTAACACGAGCCCACGTGACACACATCCAGCTGCTGCAACACGGAAGACCCCCAGGGTCCCACTATCGAGCGGGCAAGCCCCACTGACCTATCTGCTCCCACCACCCCCCCTCGGCCCAGCTCAGCGTTCCACTGCAGAGGAAAATCGACCCCATCGGGGGGTTTGTTCGGACCAATCGTGTGAAGGGTTATCTGGTGGGTCTAGCTTTTTGATGGCGCCCACATCGCCCTGCAGGAACGTCTCGGGTTTCTTATTGAACAACGCCATCTGGGGTCCTGAGAAGCGGGGCCCTCGCGAGTGACGGATGGGGAATGGCTTTGGAATCCTCCAGCTGGTCCCCGGCGATGAGTCCGCCCTCCTGACCCCATGTTGCAACAGAGCAGGCAGGAAAGCTGAAGGGAAAGGTGCTAATTCACCTCATTGGCTGGAATGGAATGCTTCTGGTTCCACCGCTGATAGCAACAGTCTTGCAATAGGTAGCCTGCCAGAGAGCAGGCAGGTTAAAAGGTCACTCCCCTCCCCTCTCCATAGACCTCCAAGCATTAAGCAGTCCTTAGGACTGTAGTTTTTCACTCCCTGATTGGATTTCTCACTTGGGGGAGGCACTAGCATGTCCATCTACGGTCTGAACAACTGGGCCTTGACAGATGCCTCTTAGCCTTGTGTCACTTTGGAGGAAAACCATAGTGACAGTTACATGGTTGTACTAATGAATCTAACCACCCTGAAGCCTCCTCTGCAACTCCTGTACATGTCCACCAGAATATCCCATTGTGTTTTAGTTTATGATGTGCTTTTTGCCTCCTTTTCCTTCATGCAGTATGACCTTTCCGAACAGATGCTCTCACTAAGATGCTCGACTGTAACCAGATGGCCAGCTCTTGTGTTCCTTCGGTCCCCTTTACTTCTTTACACTAGAAGGTTCTAGTTGGCAATAGGAGTTATGTTAGCAGGTGGTATATTGCAGTTTGTGTATTCTTGAAGGGGTGTACTCAAGGACATCTGCTCCCAGTATTTTAGCAAGATATCTTCTGCCCTTGGTCGTGAATATGCAAAACAAGGCAACAAATGACAAGTTTTCTCTTCAACTGTAGCAGAGGCAGAACTTTCTGCATTAAGAATATTGCACTGTTCGTTTGTTTGATATAGAGCATCTGTGCTTTCACTCACTGAGGCCAAAGGTTATTTAGACTAACCAGATCATCAGGACCTGTGTTCCTTCGATGATCTCTACTTTTTAACCACATGAGGTACCAGCTGGTATTCCAGTGGTATAAACAGTTTATGTATATTCATGAGTAGGGGTGCTTGAGGACAGAACATCCATTGCTGTGTATGTTCATTGTCCATGATGACACCCCTTCATGAATATTCATAAGATGCAGCAAATTGGAACATTTCCTCATAAATGATAGAACCATAAATTTCATTGTTAAGAATTCAGATCTCAGTGTCTGGTTGATATTTAGAATCTCTGCTGATTGTAAATATAGGTAACTTCCTGTATGCAGCCCTGAGCCTTTTTGATTTCTTTGGTTATCACTGCACGCATTTTCCATATTAGATACTCCAGTTTCTTCAGCTGCAACTGCGAAATCATGGCACTGGACACTTTTATGATAAAGGAGGCAGGTTCAGTAATGACCCATTTGAAGTGAGTGTATTAGGACTTACTGTGGGTCTGCTCTGTTTTCAGTCACAGCAGATTAGAAGTAAAAGGCCAGGTGTTATGAGCCTTTTAATCCTTGGGCTGTTCCCAAAACTCCCTTTGAGAAAGGCCCTGCCCAAATGTTTGTTGCCTGCTGGTTCATCTCCATGCATACATGTTGGGTTTTTTTTTCCTTTGCAAGACTTGGGCCTTTGAAACAGGATACTTGGATATCAACGTTACCATAGTGAAGCTGGAGTTAACTGGGCATTCCCCTGGCCTTGTGCTGGGTTGAAGAAACTTTGACTGGGTTGTACCAACCACCAGAGTGGCATCAGTGCAGTCAGGGAGTTTTAACACTGTCCCTCTTGGGACTGTGCCTTACCCCTCTAGGGAGTACTTTGATCCTCGATTTTTCCACATTGCATCTGCACTGTTAAGTCACTTAGGATAAAAGTGCCTACTAAATGCCAGTAATGTAAAAGTAAAACACATTGTAGATTTGTGTCAATTTCCCCTTTGCAATTACTCTGTCTGCTAGAGCTGAATTTTTCCTGGAGGTTCCAGTACAGAATGGCAAATTTAGCCTGGTAGCCATTGGTTTATTTGCATGTTTGTGTATTTTAAATGTTAGCATTAAGCTGTTATTGAAAATTATATCACGTTAATGAAAATTACCTTTGTATTTGTATTCAGACATATGGAATAAAATGGGACCTTGTTTCTGGAAAAATGTTGAGTAAATTTTTCAATCATTTATGAAAAGGGCCTTTCATGTTATAATGATTAAGTTTTTAAAACACCCAATGCATTAAGCTCTGTTCATGAGTCCTGTCTGTCGTGGTGAGGACATCTCTGTATTGGTCAATGTGCACCATGCATCTGCACTAATTGCTTGATTTCATGGATAAAGTGGTTGGTGTGAAGAGATAAAGCCCTCATTTTTGCACTCATTGTGATGGTTTGGTGTTGACACGCTCTCCTCTGACGCTTACACCCTCATCCTCCGGTAGAGGGGCGTTTTGTTTCCTCTCTCGTTTGTCGTTTCACCTGCAGGGATACCAGGAAGTGGATTGTCCCCAAAATGTATGGTACCTTTCAATATCTGAGGGATGTTTCAGAGGAAAATTGTAGCCGATGTCAATGCTTGGCTACATAGGAGGTTTTGTTTGTGGGGGGGGAAGAAAATCCACTAAATTTGGGGGATATTAATACTTGGCAGCATTTTGCATAGGATCATTTTCACCTCATTCAGTGCCTGGCAAGTGTACCTGCAAGCTCAAGCATTTTTATGAGGTGATCTCCTAACTACTGTGTCTACAGGCAGTCACCATTTTCCCCACGATCTGATAGGGATCCATAATTTGAAGTCATTGTGCAATGGAAGTCCCATCAAACAGCAAATAGCTTGAAATACTTATTGAGTGGTAGGAAACCAAACCCACCCTCGTTGTAGGATTTGACTGTTAAATGGCGGTGTCTTTCTTCATTCTGGTATGAAAGCATATTTGAGGAAGCAGACATGCTTTGTGTTGTGCTCAAAGCCCTCTGCTTAAACGGGATAAAAAAGGGAATTTACCCATGCCAACTTCTTATTACTTCTGCTTTGTGGTGATCTTTTCCAGTCTGTCATTCGGTCTTTTCCGGAAGTCAGTGGCGGAGTTCAGCCGGTAGGCCGAGGCCGCAGCTGCTTTCCGCCGGTGTCTGCTGCCCGTGTCCTCACCTGTCTGTCTCCCTGGTAACCGGCATAATAAGTCTAAACCGCCGGGGGTCACCGGGGACGTCATCTGCTCCATAGCCTACTGCCGGCATTGGCTGACCCATTATGCACATAAAGGAGGGGACATTGTTTTTATAGCCCGTGGTGTTTATTACATATACTGCAGCCAGGTCTTTAGGATGCAGAGGACTGCCTCCAGAAGAAGTCATAGAACTGAACAAGCAACGCGGGTGTGACGTGATGTTGGACAGCCTTGTTTGACGTTAGCCTTGTATTTGTATCTCCCCTTAAATATATTTATTTCACTTGTGTTAAAGACAATTTCTGTATTGTTACTGGTGTTCGTCTTACCTCGTATGTTAAAAGTCGCTTGGGATACAAGTGTGAGCTGAATAAATATATTTAGAAGCGTAGCCTTTTGTCCTCTAGTTTCTGAAGTTTCAGACCTGCATGTATAGGAACTGCAAAAATGTTTCTTTGAGTAATCAAGGGTCCTTCTTGTCCAGAGCTATGTACAGTGGGTTTTCCTCCTGAAGAATGGGCAGTACCTCAGATGTATACATTGAAAATACGTATGTGCGTTTCATATGTAATACAGGTTGCTTGGCTGTTTTTTTACTTCTACCTCTGGTATAAGCCTTATACCTCTGTGCCACCTACTACACCTTAATTACATTGTAGTTTACAGATAGCTGCATTTATTTTGGAGGTGCCAATATTTTTGCAAGTAAATATAGTTCAGGGCAGGGGTGCCCAGTGTTACACAAGAAAGGCCTGTGTGGGTACAGGCTTCTGTTCTAGGACCATTCAAACTTATCACAGTCTCTGTTCCAGGAACATTCCAATCAGGTGTTATAGCGCTGGGCTAGAACAAAACCCTGTGCACACGCTAACTCCTCAAATAACATTGGACACCCCTGTGCTAAGATATATTTTATGTTCTTTGCTACAAAATAATGGTGACCACTGGTTTAGTGTATTTTTCACAGTTCTGGGTGAGATAGTGACCAAGGTCATGGTCGGTTCAGGGTTCACTCACACAGGCGGCTCTCTGTCTGTCCGACAGGCGCAGCGATGGGGGGAAACAAGAGCAAGCCCAAGGACTCAGGCCAGCGGTCACGGAGCCTGGATGGCGAGATCAGCCCGGGTGGCGGCCACCACCTTGGCCCCGCCCAGCACGCCCTCGCGCCCAGCCGCAGCCCCGCCGCGGAGCACAACCGCCACGGCAGCCAGGCCGTCGCCAACAACGCCGGGCCGTCGCTGTTCGGAGGGGTGGACCTCATGGGCGGAAACACCTCCCTAAACAGAGGGGGACCCCTGGCAGGTGAGGCTTCCACACTGTGATTAGACTCAGTTTAAAGCACAGGACGCACAGTCATAATGTGGCTCTGAGTAGGAGTGCCAACATAGGACTGTAATCTGACATGCAGAAGATAAAACATCTTAAATAAAATTAGCTGTGTTAAACTAGCATAGATTCAACACAAACAATGCTATTACATGGGACTTGGAAAGTTCTAATGCTTTATATCAAAACCACTGTATCTGCAAAGTCTTCCCTGCAATTCTAAGCTCTTGAGTTTCAGTCCTCTGGCTCCTGGAAAAAATGCAATAATTCTAATGCTGTCCATTGATGTTATGTCACTTTCATTGTCTGATCTGTTCAGTTGAGTTAAGTGACTTTAGAAGGGGAAGGGGAGTTGTTTCTGGAAAAGGTAAAGTGTTTGTGGACAGAAGAGCCCCAGTGTTGGCTGTATCAGTCAAACCTGCACCGTGTAAGTCACATTTAGTGGTCCTTCGTTTGTCCAACATATTGAAAGGTTTATTTTTCTTCCTGCTGCCAGAGGGCAGCTCTTCTCAGCAATGTATTTAATGTGTGTTAAATAGCAACCCCGTATACAGCTGCCAACTTCTTCAATATGTTTTTCCAACATTCTGCGCTCCTGACCACTTCCTGCTTCCTGTCCCGCAGGCGGGGTCACAACGTTTGTCGCGCTCTACGACTACGAGTCCCGCACAGCTTCTGATCTGTCTTTCAAAAAGGGCGAGCGACTGCAGATCGTCAACAACACGTAAGCACGTGCCCACCCCCTTCCGAAACACCCTCACGCACAGAAGATCCTGCTTGGGTGGGGTGGGTCTGTGGAAGCATCATCAGGCCACACCCACACCAGCGGACACCGACAACCTTTGCCAATCCCTCCACCCCCCTTCTTCAGGGGGGCCTGGCAGCTCATCCAACTCACTGGTGCTTCTGCCACCCTCTGGAAGGCCATAACCATGGAAACGCGCCCCCCCCCCTCCCCCCAAAGCAATAGCTTGTGTATGACTGACAGGTCTTTGTCATTGTTTTTGGTGCTTTTTCAGATACGAAGGCAGAACTGTGGGGGTGGAGGTGAGGGTATTTGTGCTGGAACACTACTCGTAGATGAATAGTCTGCCCGGATTTATTTTCAGAAAAAAATTGGCTTTCCACAACATAGAGATGAGAGAAAAATAATGCACCTTTGCGTTATATGTAAACACGTGGTGCCTGATATGGATTTACAGTGGTGCTCTCTATAGTACACTCGCAGTGGGCCTTATCTTTTTCGCAGTTTTGTTTTTTTATCCCCCTGGTTAAGAAGCAAATATAACTGACAGGGATTTGATTGGACGTTATGTTTATTCACTACATTATTAACATCTCCGGTATCAGCCACAGAGCTCTGTGTGAGAGAATCTACCCTGATACATTTTCCCCTGCTTGTTTTCTTAAAATCACCAATATATCATATGCACATTTCCCCAGTATATCTGAGGCCAACTGTCCTCTAGGCTAGAATTTTTATTTTTATTTATTTTTGCAGTTTGACTCTCTCATTTGCTTTTTTGTTGGATCGTTCTGTTGATATTTACACAGAAAATGAACATGTCAGTGAATTCTAATACAGTCTTTCAATAGCATGGTTTCTATTGTTCAAACAGGCTCTATTCATTGAGTTGCGGGAGGTTGAATCTCAAATCTGTCCTCTCCCCGTGCAGCAGTTTTTATGGTGCCGCCATATGTTCATTCATCAATCAAATTCAACATAATAACCAGTCCGTTAACATAGCAATGGCTCATTAGAAAATGAAATGCAAAATGCAAAATGATTGATGATGGAAAAAAATGTAGCAAATCATTTGGGGGCTGAATTTATGAGTAATAAGAAATGGAGAATAATAAATTGTATGGAAGAAGAATGGGGAAAACAATAGACTATAGACAGGGGTTGTGCCTAATATATAATACCCCTGCCCTGTTGTACATTTTACATAGTGACTCGAAAATAAAGTGTGCTTCTGATGCTCTTGGTCTGTAAGGTCACCCAGCAATGTTGCTTTTTTCGTCTATGAACTTGGCCAGGATAAATGCACAAACCCCTAACATAAATTGGAGAAGAAAAACATTTGAAAATTGTATCCTATAGAACTTCTCTCGAAATGTTGATCACAAAAGTTGGCAACGCTCTTGTAGAAATTTTGGTGGTGAGGAGGGGCATTTCTCCACTTCCTGTTATCTTTATATGCCTGTTCTTGTGCTTTAATGCTTGCTTGATATTTTTCTGAACCATCCCTCTCCCATCCCCCCTCCTGCCCCCCCCCCCTTCTCTCCCTTCTGTTTTTTCCCCGCTGCACGCTTCACGGTTTAATTTAGGAGAAAGTTGAACTGCAGGTCAGTAAAGCCACTCTTTGATTGCTGTCCTCACTTGCTCCTGTCTGTTTTTGTGTGCGCGTGTGCGTTTGCGTGTGTTTGGTTGTGCGGGCACTGCAAAATCAAAGGCCTCTCCAAAACAGAAGTAAAACAACTGAATAAAATTCCCTGAGTATCTCATGTGAGGCACTCGTGTAAGACAACTGGACATCTGATTAAACAGTTTAACAGGCTGTGTGAAATCCATGGCTATGGCGAGTGACAATGCGTTGTTGCTAAGGTCTAAGACAGCCCTCAGGTGAATATTGTGGGGTCCTTTGTTGTATGTTTTACTGCGGCCTCTGATAAAGAATGAACTTTTTTGTGTTTGAAGTTGCTTGTCTGTTTGTTACCATGCTGGCATGTGTCTGTCTGTCACCATACCTCATTGTTAGCTGGCCTAGTCTCAGAATTGTGGCAGCAGCCCATTGGTCTGAAGGGACCAATCATCTGGCAGTGACGGCCGTCACCTGTGGTTTAGGCCTCTCGGCTCCTGTTAGGAACGCATTTGTCTTGTCATTTCGTCTTTACTCACTTGTCATAGCAAGTTTATGTGGAGTAAAAATGCATGTTTTGTCCTACTATTCTGTTGTTTAGACTCCCACTGTCTTATCTTTTCTTGCTACCGTGTTGAACATTTGTGGTCACTGTTTTTCATAAAACAAGAGCTTCATGCGAGCTCATTCCAGCTGCCTACTGTTCTGTTTCCATTATCAGTTATTTCAAAGTGTACTGGGAATATGTTGAAAAACGGAGAGTTTCAAGTTACATTACTAACTGCACTTTCTTTTCTGCCATAGCTGAAGCTAAGGGGAGAATTCCTGTACAGAAAAGCTAGTAGATGTGCTGTTACTGTACAAACTTCTATCTTACTACTACTACTACCTTGTGGTACTGTTTAAACTGTCAATTAAACAGTTGCCAATAATCAAACAACATAGCTGTATTTTACACAAATTAGTTTTAGTTTCAGCTGTTTTAAATAATATAGATCTGGAAGCAAATCATGGTTTATTAAGCTCAGGAGTCCCCATGGCTATCCCAAAAAAGTATTCTTTAAAGAAAATGTGCTCATGTGAACATATGAATAATGAGTTTGTGCTGGCTTTTTAGTTTGTGAAAACTCTGTGGCTTTGAGTAGGCAAACATAACACCTCTACGTGTACATGGTTGTCATTGTCATGCCTAATTTCTAGTATCTAGTGTTATGCATTTTGTGTGTTTGATTTAAAATGAGCAACTCCAATTATGCTAACATGTCAGTATTTGAAAAAAATAAATATATTGTGCTGCTTGATAACTGCATTAAACCATCTGACTAATATAATATAAATTAATAAATCCTACACCCTAAACATACGGTGTGGCTACGCTATATTAGGTAGCTAATAAATGGAAAGATCCAAAAGGAAAATCTTAACATCACTAGTTCCCATAGTCAATAACTGCAATAGATAGTGGTAGGTTGGATTAGCAGCAAGGTTGGATTAGCTAATTATGTTGCAGGCTATCCCAAACACATTAAGATGGAGTGAAATCTGGTTCTTTTCAAACTATTCAAGTTGGTTTGGTGATAGATGACGTCATTGTTTTGCTGATGTGTAAAAATGGCAAAGGAAATGTTGAAAATAATTAAATAAACCACAAACAAATGAAAAACAAATTGTTTCCTGAATATATTAGGAAACCATTATGGCAATAGGCCTATCTAGATGGAATTATGTTTGCTTTGTATAGCTTTTCATAATGGAATCAGTATGACTTCATTTTCAAAAATGTAACAAACTAAACTGTGATGGATAGCCCTGTCAGATTCCAATAGCCCCAACGTTTCACAAGCAGACTTACTTCTCTTGTGTAAATATTTTTCAGTTAAAAATAATTCTTATAACAGCCACAGCTACCATCTGTATATGCTTTCAGAGCAAAACATCTTCCTTCATTGCCTATGTTTTTATTTCTCTGAAAAATTCAGTTTGACTGTTACCCTCTTCCCCACTACTGAAAGGTAGACCCTCCGCCCTACCTTGAGCATTTTTACTCAGCCTTCCCAGTGAGAAGACTCTTTCCAAACCGTGAGGTGACCTAGTGATTCCCCTCAGAGTCCTCTTTCAGGGACTCTGGCTTCCCTGTGTTTGAGTGGTTAACTGGAATGAGAAAAATAAGGACAAGGTGACCAGACAGCGGGCACTGAAACCAAGGGTCAAATCAGCCCAGAGTTTTAGACCCAATTTCATTCTAAACAATGAAAGAGCTAAAACGGACTGATGGCATTTAAGAGAGGAGCTTGGTCCATATTGCTGGTTGCTCCGTGAAATTTCACAAGTGTTTTAAAGGTCTTTTCAAAATCACCGCCTGGTGACCTTATCTTCGGGTGAACGTGTATTACTTAGTAGGAGCAGGCCAGTGATTTTATGGACCTGGAAAGCAGGCGATTCTCAAACAGCTTCTCGTCCGCAGTCTCCGGCGGTAAAGAGCGGAAGTGACTGTTACCGATACCCGCCGGTGGGGAACGGAAGAGCTCTCGCTCGCGCTCGTTTAAGGAGAGGGCGCGTAGGGAGCGGTGAGCGTTGACGCTACCCAGCGGGCACACGCATTGACCCTGTGGTTTTCTGTTCTGTTTTCTGTGCAGGGAAGGGGACTGGTGGCTGGCTCGCTCCCTGACTTCAGGAGAAAGCGGTTACATTCCGAGCAACTACGTTGCTCCGTCAGACTCCATCCAAGCGGAAGAGTAAATCCCTCCTCTCTCTCCTTCTCTTTTTTTCTGTTCTGTTTTGTTGATTTCGGGCCAATATTAAAAATTAACCTGACAGGACTGGAAAAAATGGAAAAATGTCCTCCACATTTACCGAACCCCCTCCCATACCTCCGCCCTTTTTTTTCCTTTGTCCCACCTCCTCTGCTTCACACCTTGTCTTGTAGTAGAAACTAGCCTAGGTTCTGATGCTGGAAATCAGGCATGGGAGTAAATGGAGTCTAGTGTGGTTTCAGCTTGGTGCTGATCCAGGGGGAAGATACTGTACCAGGTAGAATTCCAGTTAGTGGTCAGAGCCAAAATGAAACAAAAACACATGTAGCACGTACACATACACATACACACATACACACACATACACACACACACACACACACACAAAACATGCCTGTAGGCTGTATACCTGCACACACTCATGCTGACTGTCTTGCATTCTAACTGACATTAACAAACAGCCACACACACAAATACAATTTCATGCACATACAACATTTGCACATATGTATAATATAGTCTCCTTCCCTCTCTCTCTCTCTGTCTCTCTCTCTTTCTCTTTCACACACACCCTTCCCTCTGACTCATACTTCTTGCCGCCCCCTCCCCGCAGGTGGTATTTCGGGAAGATCACGCGGCGGGACTCTGAGAGGCTGCTGCTCAACCTGGAGAACAGGAGAGGGACCTTCCTGGTGCGCGAGAGCGAGACGACCAAGGGTGAGCGTCTCCACCCGTGTCTCCCTACGTGTCTCCACCCGCGTCTCCACCCGCGTCTCCCTACGCGTCTCCACCCCGCGTCTCCACCCCGCGTCTCCACCCGCGTCTCCACCCCACGTCTCCACCCGCGTCTCCACACGCGTCTCCACCCCGCGTCTCCACACACATCTCCACCCCGTGTCTCCCCACGCGCCTCCCTACGCGTCTCCACACGCGTCTCCCTACGTGTCTCCACCCGCGTCTCCACACGCGTCTCCACACACGTCTCCACACGCGTCTCCCCACGCGTCTCCACCCATGTGTCCACCCCGCGTCTCCACACACGTCTCCACACGCGTCTCCACACACGTCTCCACACGCGTCTCCACCCCGCGTCTCCACCACGCGTCTCCACACGCGTCTCGGACGCCTTGTGCCCTGCTTCTGTTAGCCTGCATGCTGCTGTTCCAGCCTGGCCTCGTCTACTCTACTGAAGAACAGCAGAAGCGACCAGTGCTGCCAGCACTTTACACAAGATCATTTTTGAGTCATGGAGTTCCCTATCTTTTGTCCTTTTGCAGAAAGAATAATAGAAATAAAGCAGAACCAGTGTTAAGCAGAACCAAACCAGCAGTTGGGTGATCTGACCCATTTTGAGCAACTGCCCAGGATGCAAAATCTCTTTAGTAACAAGGTTTAAAACCAAGTATCCCAATGGCTCTCACTAAAATAGTCACTGTAGGGGTGCACTGTGCTGGTTCTGAGTGCCGGTTCTTTATCAGCCGCTCTTACCAGGTTTGCTGCTGTGTAAGTTCAAGGACCGCAATTGGCCCTGGAGGAACAGAGAGGAAGTGGTAGGAGAGGCACCAGAGACTATGTAACAAGTCTCTCTGACGTCACCCTCTGACTTTCCGAGGGTTGGTGAAAAGTGTGTCGAAACCACAGAAGTGCGGTTTTCGGGCGACACCATGTTGTACGAATTGAGGCCAGAGACTGCGCAGTGAAAGGGGGGATCCTTATATGGGCATGAAGTCCGGCCGAGTCCGGGTCGTCCGCTACGCGTGTGAGATACAGTGACGCAGCAGTGACAGAAAATGTCCCTGATTTGTCCACAAAATATTTAAATCTAAAGATAACATAATAACTTAATAAATCGGCAGATGGGGTGACATTAAAGTAAAAACCCATACTGCGACTACATTTTCTTGTGGGAAAAAATTGACTTCCTGTTTTGACCGTATTGTTTCCTCTGACCAACATTGAAACGGGTGGCTGAAACACCTATACTGGAGCCGACCACATCGGTGCTAGTGAGAAACGTCTCTCAAAGAGACCAGGAAGCGAGCCTCACAAACAAAGCCCAGCTTTGGCTGCTCAAGAGGCACGTGGGAAATGTCACACGTCACGCGGCCTGAGCGGGGTCAGTGAGACGTTATTGACCGCCGGTCAGCAGGCCTGGTGCAAGGCCTCGCGTCACCCCCAACCCTGCCATACCCTCAGGAGGGAGAGTGAAAACGAGGGAGGGGAGGGGGTGGGGAGGGGAGCGATCGATGGAGAGATTCTCCCAGGAACAGCCCAAGGACCTGGGGAGGGGGTTGGGGTGGGAACGGGCGAAAGAGCGAACAGGCAGAAGTAGGTCATTTCATAGCCCAGCTGAATAACCGTGGGCCATATCTTTACTCTGGCAGGAGAGCACAGGGGAAGGTTGGGTAAAGGGGGGGAGAGGGCTGAGGCAGCTTTTCTGTTAGCGTGGTGCTCTCTAGTGGTGGTAAGGCAGAACTGACTCTGGCAGATTTGTTTGTATGTGGAGCAGCTGTGGAGCGGAGCAGTCGTGACCGCGTGTGGGGATCTACACGTGTCAATCAAAAGTGCTGTGTGCAGGGCTTGAGGGCTGGTAATTTAAGGAGAAAGATCACAATTATATGATTGTGATGTTTTTAATCGAGTAGACAAATGTTGGTGTTACAATTGCTACTGGTAATTGAAAGCAATGGAGTTCTAAAACACAAAAACGATTCCAAAAAACCTACTCATTACAGGGATAAGTTCGCTCAGGGACAAATCACCCAAATTTTGGGCCACAGTAGATTGTTCCAGTTCACCGTAAGGCATGTGAGAGCATCCGCATCTTCCCTCTTCCCGTGTTGTCTGACCCACGCTCTTTCTCTCCCTGTCCAGGGGCCTACTGCCTCTCGGTCCTAGACTATGACAACAGCAAAGGCCTCAACGTCAAGCACTACAAGATCCGCAAGCTGGACAGCGGAGGCTTCTACATCACGTCCCGCACGCAGTTTAACAACCTGCAGCAGCTGGTGGGGCACTATCGCAGTGAGTCAGAGCGTCGCTGGCGACCGCAAACAGAAACACTGAAGCGTTATTCCTTACTACGAATAACTATCATAGTATTGTTAACATGTTTTCTTTATGCAAAATTATTAGAAATATCTACATGTGGCACAACGTTGAAGTGTTTCTCTGCATTTATGTGTTTTGACTGCTTGTGTCTTTTCAGATAAGCTGTATGTTCCAACATTGATAGATTTTTATGCATCTTTGTATAAACTTTGATGTATTTGCCTTTAGATTATGTAAATGATTGCATTTAGAAAAATTCAGATCATTGCCTTTTACCTATTTTCAAACAGATTAATAAGAGTTTTTTCATTATTCCTTCATACCGTTGTACTTCCTGCTTTTATGAATGGCTCTTCCTCAATTTTCAGCTTCCACTGTGGCTTTTTACTAATCTCCTCCACAGATAGAGGTTTCAAATTAAAATGTAGGAAGCAAGACTGCAGTGAATGTGGTCGACATGGCGGACAGATGAGATGCTGCCATTGCCTATGTACATTAAGATTTCTGATATTTGAAAATGGTTAATTATTGACAAAACTCTCAAGTCCTTCCCACTGAAAAACCCAATTCAGCAGTCTTTTGGGAAGAAAAAAACAGTTTGTTTAGACATACCATGCATCCATAAACAGCTTCTCATTTCTGCTGATGGGGAATTTGATTTCCGTTCCATTTTTCATGTGTTGTTTAAAAGAGGAAAAGCCATAAGCAGACTTCAGATCAGGTCTTTTGGAATAACTTAATGTATTTACAATTACAACACTGGCCCACTGGAGCTGTTGAGGACATTTAGTTTGTTTTAGCTCATCCTGTTTACACATTTAGGGTTTTAGCATATGCTCTTTTCCTGACGATTTCACAGATTTGATTTTTACACAGTATCCGTTTATAAACATGGATATATTCTGAAGCAATTCAGAAGTAATTCAAGTAACTATCTCACAATTTCACCTTCCAATTGAATGTACATTTCAGCAATGTAATTAGACAACCAACAACGGAGTGTCAAAATTTGAGAGGCAGTTCAGAAACCTTCTGCAGGTGGTAGGCCGTGGGGCTGGAGAGAGGAAACCGGCAGAAGACACGCGTGTTGAACCTAATGCCACTCATGGATCTCCTCCCCCCATCCCCCTCTCTCTTCCCTCCCCCCCCCACCCCACCCACTCCCCGCCCCCCACAGAGCTCGCTGACGGGCTGTGCCACTGCCTGACGGAGGTGTGCCCCGTGCTGAAGCCTCAGACCCAGGGCCTGGCCCGGGACGCCTGGGAGATCCCCCGCGATTCCCTGCGGCTGGACGTCAAGCTGGGGCAGGGCTGCTTCGGCGAGGTCTGGATGGGTAAGCCGGGCCCCCCTGCTCCCCTCTCCCGGAAGGCTGTGGGAATTCTGTCGGGAGTGCCCTGAGAAAACGGCGGGAACGGTTCAGGAATGCTGCGTGTGCTTTTGGGTTTCAGTGCCTTGACACTTTATCCACATGCGGGTTTATATTTCTGTGATGAATTCAGAGAGAAATTAAATTGAAATTATATGAAGCCTTTTGAAATTTGTCCACAAAATTTGTTCTTGAAAATTATTAATGTCCTCAAGAATAAGAAATGGTGCAGGGAGATTGAGTATACGGTCAGTCATTGATAAATAATAAAATACAAGGGGAATACTGCAGATATTGATAAGGAGATAATTGTCATATTATAGATTATAAGTAAATCATATTGATAGGTTTGGATTGCAGTGTCAGGGTTGTAAGGAAGTGTTTTTCTGGTACGGAGGAACTTCGTCGGTTCAGTCTCTCCTTTCAGCCGTGGTTACCGTAGTTACAGGCAGTCAGGCCTGTCCAACATTTTTATACATATTGGGATGTCATTGTTTAATTTATTTAATTGTTCAGCAACAAGCTGCGCCATAGCCTTTGCTTTATGAATACTTGTGCCTCATTTATCTGAATAAAGCCAAATTTAGCCAAATTACTGTCTCTACGTGTAAATTGTGATTTAGAGATAGTCTTTATTTCCAAGCAGCTCCTATGAGCAGGAGAGTTGACAGGAAATGCTGTCGCCCCATGCAGGAACCTGGAACGGCACGACGCGGGTGGCCATTAAGACGCTGAAAACCGGCACCATGTCGCCAGAGGCCTTCCTTGAGGAGGCGCAAGTGATGAAGAAACTTCGACACGAGAAGCTGGTGCAGCTGTACGCCGTGGTGTCTGAGGAGCCCATCTACATCGTCACAGAGTACATGAGCCAAGGTTAGCAGCACTGCATCATGGGAGACGCCCTGTCAATGATGTCATGTCCAGAAAGGAGTTAGTGATGCGGTTTGGTGGAAGGTGATCCTCCTTCAGAGTAATGGAGCTGTGGCTCCACGTGGATATTTTTTAACCAATCACAGGAACTTGGTGAAGGTGGGTCTAAGGTGCAGGTGGCGATGAAATGAACTATGGGAAGCAGGGACGTGATTGAATTGCTAGAGGAGATGTTAGCCAAATACGTCGCATTTCCACCAACTGAACACTGCTGCGCTGGTGTTCCTATCGCTGCCACATGAAGTGCTGTTTCCAGACAGTAGGGTGAGATCTGAACACCTGGGTTTCAAGACTAGCAGCACTGCATCATGGGAGATCATGCCCCCCCCCTCCCAGGTTTGTGGTTTTACTGACCAAAACTGAAGAGGGTGGATAGTTAATCGCCTGGTTTGTTGGCTAATACGTTCATTCCACCTGGATCATTTTTTCTGGAAAAGAAATAATCACAAAAAAACTTTGCCCCTATTTTTGTAAGAGCAAAGTCCATAAGTTTGAAAATGAACATTTGGGAAAAAGTACTACAACACTTCTACCTTCCTACAACACTTATTTATAAATACATGGAATATTGTGTCCAACCAAGCATTTTCTCTGGGTTTTAATGTGTTATATATAAACATAAACTCTGTACAACAACAGAGTATAGGTTGCCTTACATTTTTGTTTTTATTATCATATACTGTATATGTCTATCTTTTCAATAAATATATACAGTATATTGCATAGAAAATGGGTTCATTTTGCACATATTCGCATAGCCTACATGCAGATCTATTGCTGATTTCTCAGATTATTGTGAAATTGAACGAACAGGATCAGATTAGGCGAGGTTTCTGCTGTGTTAGTGAGCTGTGATAGGTGCACGCCATGAGAGAACAGAGGAGCAGGCAGAGAGCTGTGTGCTGGGAGCTCATTGCCCTACCCGTCCCAACAGGTAGCCTCCTGGATTTCCTGAAAGGGGACATGGGGAAGATGCTGAGACTGCCCCAGCTGGTGGACATGGCGTCGCAGGTGAGCGCTCAGGACGGCACGGTCAATGCGGTAGCCCCCGACAAGGCGACATTTTCACCCGCACGAAACCCGGCTCGCCAAAGGCATGGGCAAAAGTGCATGTGAGTCCTTACAGGATATGCTGTCCTTTGTGATTAATTGAGCCTGCGGGCGTGTCTCTGCAGATTGCCTCAGGTATGGCCTACGTGGAGCGGATGAACTACGTCCACAGGGACCTCAGGGCCGCCAACATCCTGGTGGGAGACAACCTGGTGTGCAAAGTGGCTGACTTCGGCCTGGCCCGGCTCATCGAGGACAATGAGTACACTGCCAGACAGGGTGAGGGCAGCAGGAGGCTCGCTCATGCCGGTTCATGATCTCTCACTTTCATACATGAGTATCTCTCTCTCTCTCTCTCTTTTTCTCGCTTTCTTTCTCTCTCTCTCTCCTCTCCTCTTCTCTGCCTTTCTTCCTTCTCTCTCTCGCCCTCACTCTCTCTCTCTCACCCACTCACGCCCTCTCTCTCTCTCACCCTCTCACGCCCTCTCTCTCTCTCTCTCTCTCTCTCCCTCTCACCCTCTCACGCCCTCTCTCTCTCTCTCGCCCTCTCTCTCTTCTTCTCTCTCGCCCTCTCTCTCTCTCTCTCTCTCCTCTCTCTCTCTCTCTTCTCACCCTCTCACGCCCTCTCTCTCTCTCTCGCCTTCTCTCTCGCCCTCTCTCTCTCTCTCTCTCTCTCACGCCCTCTCTCTCCCTCCCCCTCTCCCTCCCCCTCCCCCGCGCTCATGTAGCCCACAGCAACACCTCACGCCCCGGTGTTCTTTGACTGGAGATCCTGGAATGTTTTAAATTGCTGCAGTGGATCAGTAATGTGTCGTGGCATGCGGGCGCCTAGCTCCTCTGTCTGCGCTCAAGTGTACCTAAGGCTGTTCCGTGGAGGGAAAACCCGAAAGTTGTGCCGTGCTCTTTCCTCTCTCTCTTCTCTTCATTGTGCTTCTAAATGAGTACAATTCGTTGTAGGTCTTTGTGGGAAGGTACATTGCCTTTTTGGAGTGATCACACTCCTCCTCATTCTCCCACGCCTAATTACCCTTCTCAGTAATACGGTTACTGTTCTGAAGAGAACACTAAGATCGAGCATGCCTCGGCTGTTCTCAGTCTTGTCCAAGTACCGCAAAAATGTGTTAGGTGGGTTTTCTTTTCTTTTCTTTTTTTTCTATGTACTTTTTACTCCTGATCCAAACAGCCCCTCCTTATTGTCTATACTTTTCTTTTTTTTGCGTTCTGCATTAACTGTCAGTGCAGTTTTAGCAAGCTCTGTCATAATGCCGTCTGCTTTGTGGGTGCTTTATGCCAACCATTGACGTGCTGACAGGTGTGGATGTCTGCTCGATTCATTCCATTCCTAACTGAACCATTCCTATGCATACAAAAACATTACTGTGAACCTACTCTTAAAAGGGTTAAAAGAACAAATTGGATGGGAAAGGTTCTGCATTTCTGACACTGCTTTCTGATTGGCCCCCAGGAGCCAAGTTCCCCATAAAGTGGACCGCCCCCGAGGCGGCGCTCTATGGCCGCTTCACCATCAAGTCCGACGTCTGGTCCTTCGGAGTGCTGCTGACCGAATTGGCTACCAAAGGCAGAGTTCCATACCCAGGTACGGCCTCATAATCCCCCTCCAGAATCTAATACATCCCCCTTTTGGTCAGTGCACCGCAGTGTCCTGTATACACTCGGACTGTCCTTTCACACCATCTTGGACAGGAAGTGTACCCTACACACCAGCCTGTACTGGAAGTGTACTCTATACACAATAGCTTGAACAGCAAATATACCCCAGACATTAGATTTTGCAGAGGAAGTATACCTCGTTCACTAACCTGGATAGGAAGTGTGCCCCCCCACCAGCCTGAACAAGAAATATGTGCAAGGAAGTGCACCCTTCACACACTAGTTATTACTGTTACCCTTAATGATATTAGTTAGAAATCAAAGAATAGAGTAGGGCATGCAGTAGATCACATACTGTACTCCACCCTAAAATACGATATCTGTGGTGAGTCTGTGCGATTGTGCCTTGACGGATCGTGTGTTGCCTGTTGTGCCTGTTCAGGCATGGTGAACCGGGAGGTGCTGGACCAGGTGGAGCGGGGCTACCGCATGCCCTGCCCAGCGGAGTGCCCTGATTCGCTGCACGAGCTCATGCTCACCTGCTGGCGCAAAGAGGCGGAGGAGAGGCCCACCTTCGAGTACCTGCAGGGCTTCCTGGAGGACTACTTCACATCCACCGAGCCCCAGTACCAGCCAGGGGAGAACCTCTAGGGCTCTTCGCGGTCTGGGGAAGGGGGGCAGTAGGCACGGGGCTGGGTAGTGGTGGTGGTGGTGGTGGTGCGGTAAGCCGGGTGCTAACAGCAAACGGCTAACCGCTAACAACCAAGCTCTTCTCCCTTGCTAATGCCCTACCTCCTGCCCCAACAGACCCGCCATCTTAGTGCTTCTTCCCCAGCAAGCCACTGCCAAAGGGACTCTCACCCCAACAGCCCTGCTCTCCCTCTCCCTCTCCCCTCCCAGGTCCCCCGTCCATTCCTTTCCCCCTCTCTTTCTGTACCCTAGACCACCCCTTCCTCTCAATGTCTCTGTGTCAGGGGCAGTGAAGCAATAGCGACGCCGGTGTTTGGTATGACCTCAGCCCCTGTGCGCGAGGGTCGTTCCTTGTTTTTTTTTCTACTTCTTTTTTTCACAAGTTTTGATTTCAGGTCGATTGGTGAGAACAGAGACTAAATGGGAGGGAGGTGAATGTCTCCCCAGGGCTGAAAATGACATGCTCTTCCTTAAGAAACCGACCTCTGCGCTGCTCCTGGCTAGCCTCTTTAGCGAGGCCTCTTTCCTGAGGGAAGTCAGAGGTCAATCGCTAACCCTTCCACCCTGAGGGGCGAGTGGAAATTTTTCTCCCTAATCACCGCTGACCGTTTTCCCTGATCGCCACTGACTCTCAAACCAGTTTCATCTGGGAGAGTGAGAAGTACAGTTTTAAGTTTCTGGTTCTGCTTTTTTTTTTTTCTCCTGGTTTAACTGGAATCGTACACGTGCTGTGACCAGACGTGGCGGATATTTTATCTGTCAGAGACTCTGTTCGTGCCCATGGGCAACGCAGCGTCACTAAATGGAGCAAAGGACCAGGGTGTGGGTGGGTGGGTGGGGCTGTGCAGAAAACAGAGCTTCCAGAAAACCAGGACACGGTTACTGATGATGACACCACAAGCTGCTTAACAACAGGAGTGAAACGTCTAAACTTTTATTTAAACCCGCCTGTAGGACTTCTGACGAAAACAAAGCAAAATAACAAAAAAAAAACTACTGATTTTCCAGTCCTTTTGTACTGGGCCAAGAATCCTGCTGCGAATATTTTGTGCCATCGGGAAACATGTTTGTACTGTCTACTGTATATAAAGTGTATTTTTATTAACCTGAGCTTTCTATTATCAAGTACAGTGGGCAAGCCCTGAAAGTAATTCCCATAAGTAAGTAATGTGTGTTTTTTCAAATTTGTATTTTTTGGAAAACCGCTCGAACCCTTGTACGGGCACCTGTTCAGTGTCTGTTTTCGTCGTTCAGACTGTGGGTAGGAATGTGTTAACATAATAGGGGGTTCTGCCACTTGCTCCTGAACAGCGCAGGTTTGAAGGCCCCTACAGTCATGGGCCAGAAGTTTCTTTTCAGTCTTCTTCCCCTAAAGACTTATGCAAAAGGATGCCTGTTTATTTTGCCATTTATCCTTTCATCTTTCAACAAAAAGAGTACCAAGCAGTTAAAAAAAAAAAATCATCTTGGGTCTAGTCTCTTTCCCATCATACACCACCGCTACTTTTGAAAGATGTGAAATTTTTTCCTTCTGGTTTCGAGTTGCAGATTATAAGTTGTATGGGGAGGGAGGGGTGGTATGGAGGCAGAATTGTGCAGGAAATACTTCTCTCATTTACAGAAGTTGAATCTTTGCAAACCCTTTAGAGGATATGAGACCAGGCTATAAGGTTACAATTCCACATTACAGTGAGTATGTATGTCAGGAATCATGAACAGCCAGTGAAAGTGTTCGCTGCCACCTGTCTCAGGAGTGGCCCCGCTCTCTGCACTAAATCCTTAATAGCAATTTGGGAAAGGGGGAGGGGCTGTGTAAGACTATTAACCCAGTTGGAATGTTGAGTTAAGCATCTTGAAACTCCTGAAAAATGTCACAGTTTTCCTTAAAGGCATCATAGGAAAGTACGTTAGAGGCAGAATTTTCTTTATTTTGTATTTATTCTTTCGTGAGAATTACCTTGAACTGACTGGAGAGAACATTTTGACTATTGCTCCTCAAATTAACTAAGCATTTAGTAGAGAAGAGGATGTATGTAGTCACGAGTGTCATGAGTTATTTAGTTGGCTTATGAGCACAGTTACCTTTTCTTGAGTCAAACCAAAATCCTCGTTAGAGAAGTAATCTCCAGTGTGAATTCAACAGGCCGTTGCAATGCAGTGAGATTTCGAAATGTCGGTTAACTATGACTTGAGCCCACCAGCTGGAAGTTCTCTCTGTGCATTCAGGACACGTGTGGACATTTAAATTGAGTTGTTGTGTGGAAATGCCCTCACGCTTCCACGCATCAGATTTCTGCTGCAGGGTTACGGCCCCAGAGCAGTGCATTCTGGGATCGCAGTTATGCCGAGGGATCTTAGATGGCAGTCACACTGTTTATAAGCAGTGTTTTGTGTTCTTGTAGCTAATCTTTGTTTTATTTTGGTTTACATTTTTTTTTTCTTCCTAGAAATCACAACCTCGTTATTTATATGCAGTGGGTCTGCACGCTGACTATGCGGAAAACATCTGCCTTTTGCGCAAAGTGATTTGGCCTTCAAGGAGTTTTATCGCTATTTTGACAGATATATAATGTTACCAATTATTTACAGTTCAGTTTCATTCTGTCTCTCTGTATTTAGGATGAAAATAATTGATGTAAAAATTCCCAAAAAGACATTTTAACATCTCCAATACACAAACCAGAAGTAACAGAAAAGGGTTCATTGCATTGTGTCATGGTAGACTGCATCCTAAAGTCTGCTTTCAAACTTTGGAATAGGACTGGCCAAGGCTTTTGCGCAGAATTGAAGTCACTTAAGATTAGGTTGCTGCTGGCATTGTTTGAACACACAGTTTTGGTTTTGAGAAAAATAATGTAAAATGCAATTTTATGTTTGTTTTTTTCCCCAAGTTGAAGAGTACATTAATAAGAAAAACATCTAGGGGAACAAAAATGTAACTGTGCCTTAAAATAATGGAAGTCCAAATCTATGTGCTTCGATTCATTCCATCTCTTATTCATTCATGGTCATTGATGAAGATAAGATAATCCAAAGCAAGCATAGATCCAGGCTAATCATTCTGGTTGTATGAAACACACTCTTGGTCTACCAAGAGTCTCAGTCATTTGTTTGTTTTATTTACTTATTTTTGGCTTTTTTATATGGCAGGGGGTGGAATGCTGTCATCTGTTATAGATGTGTAAAATAACCAAGATATTCCTGATCAAGGATGTCCCCCATCCCCTCTCCCCAAATTGACATACAAACATCAGAAAATCAGCCTAATTTTTAAATGTGATTGGGATGTAGTGAGAGGGACATTCATTTGAATTGTAGGTATTGAGCGTGACTAGTTTAGTCACTGTAAATACTCTGGTACCAATAACTCTTGTATATATCCTGAATAATTTATTCATATTTTGAATGGTTTTGCTCACAAGAGAAAACCCAGTTTCTCACACTGTGTAGTTTTCTTCATCCTGGTACTGAAATCGCTATACAACAACTTTGAGGTCTAGATATGTTTTTTTCCTATATATTAGATATAAATGTATATTATTTCTTTGTCATCTTTTTTATTTTTATTCTTCTGTACCTGAAGATACCAGGATTGTACGATGTCATGGAAACGGGAGGAGCAGAGATATTTAAAGCTACAGAGAGTGGTGTAGCACAGCTGTGTCTGACTTCCCCTCCCGGCCCAGTGAGAGACAGGAAACAGACCACCACACACCCTGTTGCTTTACGTGTGGATGGGTACACCTGTATATGTTGGCTTGTTTCACTGAAATCTTGTCATGTAATTGGTTCATGCATTTGCAGCTCAACAGCAGGCTTCTGTGAAGAAATATGCCATTGATACAAATAATAACAGCATTGTGGAGCAGGTTATTTGGTTATGCATTGAGTCTTTTTTTAATTAATAATGAAATGTGGTTCTTCTTTTTCTGACTGTACTTTGAATCCTGGGATATGTCTCCACTTCGGAGTATAGGATGTTGAATTACTTTTTTGAAAGGAAAGCAATGCCAGATCTTCACATGAATCAGTTTGTATTTGCAGTTTGTACATCCCTTCCCAATGTGTATTCAGATTACTGTCCACATTAATGCCAAGGAGACATTTCGGTCCCTGATTTTGGTTAACTTGGCAACATCTGGGCCCGTGTACGTGTTTTCTGTAAGCTATGCAGCTTCGGGTCTGTACCGTTCCTGTGTAACCATCTTTTTATACCGTTTTACAGAAATTTAAGAAGAATCTCAGAAGAATGATTTTTGTTTTTGTAGCAATGCGATGTAAAATTCTGTCGTTTCATCTTCAGAAGTTGAATGGGTGAGAAATTTCAAATTGTACTTTACAGGCATTATCTGCCACTTCCTGTTGTAATCTTTAAATGTGCAATAAATTATGTTTCTAAAGCTTCCCTCTTTTTTATGGGCTAAATGACATTGAGAAAGAGCATGAGCCTTGGTCTGAGTTATTAATTAATGGTGTGGCAATAGTAGCCAGTGTTTAAATACAGTATGTTTATCTGTGCTCTGTGACCCTGCTGTGTTTTCACGCCGATGGGTGAGGTCATTTCAGAAAGACGCTCCCCCTCTGAAAGCATGCGGTCGCCCGTCACCTCAGACACAGCGTGTCACTTCCTCTTTTTAAGCTCCTCGTGCTCTTGGGTTGACGTGCCCTTGTTGTTTAATCACTTTTTTTTTCTTTTTTTTACCCAGCATTCAACTCTTTAACTTTTGACCCATGGGAGTAGACTCTAAAGCTGTGCTATGACGATGGCTGTGACACATTTTCTGTAATATCGAAAGACGAATCATGAATGTTTCACAATTATTCTTGATCATTTATGGACTGATTTAGAAGCTTTCATGAGTAATGTGGCCCTTTACATTTCAGGAAATTAATTAATTGAAAAATCTTAGTAAAACGTCATTTATTTTATTCATAGAACATTTTCCCAAACAACTGTAAGATGTCATGAAAAAGTGTGTGTTTGAGTAAATAGTTAGTGGTTTAGAATTTTATAATTATACTTGTGAATTAATGACATGAATTGTGACGGTCAAAGTTGAGGGAGTCTGTTGGTTCTAGTTTTTTTTTTTTTTAAAATCTTATTTTCAAATTCCTGTACTTCGTGTTTGCGTAAAGAAAACCAGGCATCACACATTTTACAGATTCAATGCCACGTTATGTCAATACCTGTTTTAGGCAAATGCATTCAAGCATCAACCATATTTAAATTAAGCTTCTGTTTAACAACAAAAGCACGATGGATCTAGAAATGTAAGAAGTGCATTTTTACCTGGAAAATTCCAGGTCCAGGCTTGTGTTGTGCAGAGGGTGGTTGGAAGTGTTTAGGTCTTGAGGTGTAGGGTGTCCCGTCTCAGATTCTCTATAGTAACCAGACAGCTACTGCATGCCTTCCCACTTCCTTTCTTACTCAATGACAGGCTTGGGCGTTTGAGCTTAGTGGATCAAACCAGAATCTCAGCAATAACCAAGGGGTCAAAATATGACATTTCTCAGGTGCATAGTTAAGAGTATAATTTTGTAACATTATGTATTTAAATTTTAATTCTGATGTGAACAATGAGACGCAATATGTTTGTAAAATAAAAATGTATTCACTATTATAGCATGGTCTTTCAAAGCCTATTACATCTATGTGAACACAGCTTCATACAATACTGTATTACCAGTGTATTAAAAAGTGACTGAATTCATAAATTGACTGTACTTATGTATATTACTTATTTTTTTAAATGTACAAGATTTAATATGCCTAATTGGCCTTACTGAGAATTTGAGTAAACTTTATTCACATACACACTTTTTTTGATTAAAAAAATACTAAATTTCACCACATTTATGGGCCAAACCAAAGGCTTTGGGGGGGGAGGGAGGGTTAGACCCCTAGACCACAGAACTGCATTACAACTAGAACAGCTATCCAAATCTGTGAAATAAGAATTAGCTGTCCTAGTCGTAATGCAGTTCTGTGGTCTAGAGATCTAGACCTGAGGTTTAAACTCCAGCTAAGCGCACTTCAATTGACCCATAGCGTCTGCAGGTTTTCCTCTTCGCCTTTATCAACAAATACTTCACACCCAGGAAGCCAGGCCATGGTTTGGGGCATCCCTGCTCTATGAGGTTTTGGTTGCCATGTTAAAGATGTGCTCAGGGACAGTATCAGGTGCCACTGGCATAGTGGCAACACGCCTTCTGTACTTGGTCAGCTCCCTCTGTTACAATATTTGCAAGAGGGGATCTAACTGGAAAATTTCAATAATTATTTGCAGGTTAGGCCTTCTGTCTGATGCCTGTTCTGTATCTGTATGGCCATTGTCTGTGTTGAGAAATCAATACGCTTGACAGGGCCAAAATCTAAACTTGACCAAGGTAAAGTCTGCAATAAAAAATTGTAAGAGGCAATGCAGAATGCTTTAGAGTGTAAAAATATCCCTTGACATTCTCAGTTGTGATATGTACATTTTTTTCTGGTCTGACTGAATGAAAATGACAATATGGCTATGAATACATGTTTATAAAAACGATTAAAATGACTTGCATAGGCAAATCGTCATGCATAACTGTCCAATACAAATTTGGACAAAAATTGAATGCGTTTAAAGAGACACATTCTAAAAATGTCAAATCAAATAAAATAAAATGTATTTATATAGCGCATTTCAAAAACAATTGTCAGAATACGCTTCACAGACAACCCTGGCTTAAACCCCTTCAGGAGCAAGCCTAAGGCAACAGTGAACGTTTTTTTTTTCTTCATTTGTTTCACACAATAGGTGCTATAGCATACTAGCAGATAATATACTCTAGCAGAAAAATAGTCACTACTTAGTTTCGTAGTTGTGTCTTACGACCGTCCTTGAGAGACAAAACTACAAGACCCTGCGGGCAAAAAAAGTGAACGCTTCGTATTCTGTTTGGCTGAGATCCGTTCCCCTCCTTACTGGGCTCGCTGATAGGCTACTTGGTTGTCCCTTTCACACTTTCATGACTGTTATTGGCAGGAATGTACAAAACAGGGCGGGTGTTGCAGTCGCGGAGGGATAGTCGTAGTGCGGGAGGAGCAAGCGGCGTGTTTCCGGTAAGAACAGGCCAGGGAACAACAGTAACATTAAATTTATATGCTGACATATAGAGAGCGGTTGTAAAACATTTATCCGGACACATAGTGTAAAATTAATCACGCTTAATTTAGCTTCCAATAGGGAGTTGGAAGACGGGGCTGCATAAACACGGCAATGGAAGCCGAGTTTCGGGAAATCGATGAACTTGGGAGTTGGAACGCCATTTACCAGGTAGGTGTTGGGCAAAAATAAGGTAGTGATATGAGTACGATAATGGCTTTTGCTGTCGGTTGTTAGCCAGCGTTCTGAAGACTGGTTACAGGATTTTTTTTCAGATGCCTAATTGAGGCAAGATGATTTCATTGCTGTGATTATTGTTCGCTAGATGGCTGAATGAATCTCCATTCAGTGCGAAGCTAGCTAACCGGAATAAACTGTTAGCAGCTAGCTTACAAACACACGGAGTCACAATGACAGGTAAACGACGTAACTAGCTAGCCTGTAAACGTGATGATACGCTATCAGGTTTATACAAGAAAATAAAAGGTAGGATCTCAGCAAGAGAGCTAGTCTAACTGACCATCCTTTGACTGTGACGGGTAGGATATGAATCAGGGTATGTCGGTTTCCACTTGGTTCATAACAGTATACGGAACAGCATATTTGACTAGGTATGAAATCACAGTAGCTAATTTTCTGTTTAGCTATCAAGATAGCGATCTGTTAATCACGTTGCCATTTGGGATCATAATAACAATAAGGGAATTGATTAGCTAGCCAGTGGTTAGCTCCATAGCAAGCTAACTATCAAATATTGAGTGTACCAGGCAACATTAGAACGAGTGAGCTCGCTAGCGGTTAGTACACGATCCACAGCACAGATAGACCTAGTCTAGACTAACGTTATATCTACCTAGCTTCACGTTATTGATAATTGCCATGCTAGCCTATCTAGCCACCTAAACCGGTGTGCTTGGCGTGTGTTGTAACTTTAGTGCTGTTGTTAGCTAACTTAGCTAATTATTTGAAAAGCCCGCTTTTGCCTTTTCGGTTCATGCACTAGCTAATATGCAGTCCTTACCTCGCTACAAAAAAGGGGAAATGTTGGTTGACGGAACCTGTGTGGCCCTCTACTTGACTGTCGTTTTTTCGTACCATCTGAATCGGTTAAATGTTCAAACTTAGCCTCGTAGTCTAACGTGAACGCGGACCATTTCCTTTAGTTCATTCCATAGACTAAAGCTGAGACAACGTCATTGAATTCAGAAAGAAAATATGATATACACAATACTAGTTTTGCTTGACAGCTGCGAATGAACGTTTTTTATTTATTTATTTTTTTATTTATTTATTTATTTATTTACACAAATAACAGGACATTTTAATATAGACTATAGACTAGCTAGTTGCTTTCAAAATGTTCAGCTGAACATGGAACAATAATACAGCATGTTAGCTAGCCAACTAAGTGGTGAAATATTTGCAGTAGTTTAATGTGAAATGGCCTAGCTAATTCAACAAGTTGGTAATATGGTTCTGTTTTTTTACATAGAAAAAACTGAAGTACTTCTGTCGAATGTGAAGTTACTGAGCCATGTGTATTTTATGGAAAAATGAACTAACGTTAATTAATATTTAATTAATGTTCCGTGCATCAGCAGCTGACAGTCAGGGCTTTCATCTGAAGAAGTGATGGTTTGAGGGGTGCGTTGGAGTGGAACTCAGGTGTTAAAAGGGTCTCCAGAGTAAAAGGTCATTGTCATACCTTGAGTCCAGAGGATCTGTATGGCCTTAAAATTTATATTGGTTTGTTTTATTTAAGAATAAGGAGAGGAGCAGGTTTTTTTGGCATAGACCATGGATTCATATATTGGCCTTTTAAAAGTGTCTGTGTGAGTGGGACAGATTTGTGTGTGTCTCACAGTTAATCGCAACATCAATACTAAAGGCTCTATTGAGCGCTGGTTGATTTTGTTATGAAAACCTGAAAACAGTTTTTTATAGTCCAGTGCTACTGATGATAATTCTGTGAAAGGTACAGTTTTTAGAGAATAGTCATAGGTGCCCTTCCTTGGCCTGGATTGTGAAGAGAACAGAGGAGAGCTGTTCGAGGTGAGGAAGGGGAGAGTGAGTTTTCTGGTCGTGTGTGGAGCAACCAGGCAAGGCCACTGGCAGGAGAATGGATGGTGTTGTCCAGCTTCAAGTGCAATTTAGTGGTGTCCACAAGTCCACCACAACCCAGGTACCCATTCTGAATCCCCAGGTGGGTTTGGCTCCGAGTCAGGTGCACACTGGTTGCTTCAAGTGTCAAATATGTACACACTACCTGAGAGATCCAAACACTTTGTGCTATTGCCTGTGTTTGTTCACTCAATCACTCACTCACTTTATCACTCCTCTACTCTACTCAATCACTCTCTTTCTCACTCTCTAACCCCCTCTCACTCATTCAGTCACAATCTCACTATCACACACTACCTGTATCTCTAACAGAAGGCAGCCTACATCCTTAGAAGTTAGCTCCCTTCAAAGGTAGCATCCTAACGGAACCTCAGAAATATAAAATATAATTAATAAAAAAAATATAATTAAAACAAATTATTGAGTTCACTATACGCTTGTAAACGAGCCCTGTTGCTGTTTTCAGCCACCGCTATTAACGGAATATGCCTGCGGTAATCACAAAGACCTATGGGATATCCTACCTGGCGAAGGATACATCCCATACTGCCTTCAGAATCATCCGAATGAAGGCACCTTAGCAGGTATCATTTTGTGCCATCTTTCAAATGAGACGTGCCTCACTGGCTTCCTACCTTGGAATACTGCCTTCAAAGGCAGCATTTTTGCTGTTTCAGACACAGCCTCTCTGAATTATGAGGGTAGCTAGTGGGTAGCGCACACCAAGGAACCAATCGCAATAGTAACAGGTATGGGAGCTGGGTATTTGTTCATTGGGTTTGGCTAAAGGTGTTTGAGTGTAGTTTGGTGTGAGGTTTTGGACCCATGAAGAGCTTTACTATGAGGTGTGTGTGTGTTTTTCAGGTCAGGGAGGAGGGAAAGGGTTTACCTGCCGTAAGACTGTCAATTAACGGCTTTTTTCGATAACGTTTCCAAGAATCAAGGCACCTAGGCCTACATGCACATCCGTGTATATCTCAGAAGCTCGGGCCCTGTTCTAATTCTGTTTTCAGGCTCTCCGCCTTGGGTTGCTGTTTCTTTTAACAGGTGACATCTGCTCTGCAGAAATTCTCCATTTAAGGGATATGTGCATGACTACTCACAAAAGGGCTGAATACTTTGCAGTTCAGGTTTCATAAGCTGAATCAGTGCTCGGTTTGGTTCAGTCAACAATGTTTGTGGTAAGATCACACACTCTTCATTTCTCCATCTTTTTTGGAGGCAACCATTGTTCTCGGCCATGGTAGCATTTTTTTTGTTGATTTTTAAAAAATGCATTTTTGTTGACAGATCAGGTAGGGTGACAGTGCGGCCGAGGTCCTGTCAACAACAGCAGCACAAAAGCAGCCGAAAATGGGGCGCAGGGCTTGACCCGTACCTCCCGGCTTTAAAAGCTGGACCCCAGGTAGCATTTAAAATAGCCCTTTGCAAATATACGCCCGCCAATCACGTTTGATTTGGAACTGGAAGGAAACCTCTTATACAAGTGAAAATGCACACTGTCAGGTCAAGGAGAACCATGGCAACGCCCCACCTCATGGCATGGCCCATCCCCCCCCCCAGCACAACATTCAGTCACAACCATTGGACCATCACGTTGTCCTTAGTATGCTTTAGGCAGTTCCTGTTTTCAAAGTTACAGGAAAGGGAGATGCCCCGTCACATTTTAGTGTATTGACGAACTCTTGCCTGAGAAAACGAAGCTTTTCGGTCACTTTGTCATGTGCACAAATGCAGAACTCGCCCGACAGAGCTATTTTCCTCCTGGAATAATGCAGAAATAAATGTCTTTCAAAGCAGAAAGTCATCACTGAAATGAACGGCTCCTACAATGCTTGGCAGCTGTGGGGAAAATGTTAGACAAGGTAAAAGTGCACCACAAGCTACCTTTCTGAGGAACTAAACTCTACTTACTATGAATAGCCAAAGAGCTGCTCATAGCCAAACCTATGAGTACAGTCAGTGTCAGTGACATATTATGTAAAAGTTACAGTTCAGTTCTGCTACTTATTTAAATTAGTTGCTTCTAATACGTGTTGCTTCCTCTATTAGGGTGAAATAACGGACAATATGGGCCCGAAATCTCAAACTGTATTTTTGGCAGGCTGCAGAGCCAACAGGTTAAACTCCAGTCCTGGAGGGATGTAGTGTCTAATGATTGTGGTATCTTTCAGTACTGAAGCACTTAATTTAAGTAATTGATTGGCTAGTGAGTGCACACGCCTCTTTTCCCAGGCCCGATTTTCCTGCTGATGAAAGCGAAACCTTAAAAACCCAGAGACGCTGTGGGTCTCCAGGGCTAAGGTTTGAGATCACTGGTGTAGACTGATGGTTTTGGAGGAATTGGGGGTTTGTGAGCATGTGTTTTCAGAAAAGTGGAGTCTTCTCTTGAGGTTCCCGGTTCTCTGGAGACGCTGTATTCTGCTTGTTTACGTTCATGATTACTGGAGAATTCGAGGCAGCAGGGGGGCAGTTGGATAACTGTGCCTGTAACCCACGGTTGCAGATTCAACCACAGCTTGGAGCGGTGGTGTTGTAGCTTGGAGGGACCACTTTACTAAATATTCATCTGCATCAGGCGATGACATGAGCATTCTGTTAATTCGGCTACTTCACATTTTATTAAGTCATCTATTAAGTCGTCAGGTCTTGCTAGAAAGTGCAAGAGAGTCAAGTTCCAAATTTTTAACCCGTGGCATTTCTTTTTCTTGTCCCCCTCCAGGAAATTCGTCAGCAGTCCAGCGAGCTCCCCTGCAAATATGCCAAATTACCCGAAAACAAAACAAGGAACCGCTACAGAGACGTGAGCCCATGTGAGTCTCTCTCTCTCTCTCTCTCTCTGTCAGCTCACAGAGCAGATGTATCTCTCTGGGGAGCTGCAGGGCCTGTTGGCCTTTATTTTCACCTCAAAATCAACAAGTAATTTTAGACCAGATGATGTGAGAAGCCAGGCTTCAACTGTGAAACCAACTGACCAAATAAGTGTTGAGTAACAAGAATCAGCACACCCTGCAGCTGCCTGGGACCAGAGTCAGCTACCAGTTAGCTTAGATGCATACTGGTGTGAGTTTGATACATGATATTAAAGAGTGAGGATTGAAAAATGCCCAGTTTATGGGCTTGAAGCCAGCTTCTGACTAGGTGAAATCTCTTCAACTAAAATCATATTTTTACAATAGGGCCAGGGAACATCACTTGAAAAGAATGGATGAAACTTAGGCATGGGCTTCAGCCTCTTTCTCTCTCGCTTTCTCGGTTTCTTTTTCTTTCTCTCTATCTCTCGTCATGGCAACTTGAAAGAGTAGCATGGCTGTGGTTTCCTCTTAGTAAAAATAAAGAGGTTAACTCTTTCAGTGCTGGCCGTTGGCATGTCGTGGGCGTTTGATCCGTGCATCGGCCGCCTCGGTGCAGCTTTTGCAGAGCTGCCGCGGGGCTCGGCTCAGGCGCGCAGACGGGCGCGCGGGGGCTGCGTCGCGGCCCTCGGTCTCCCGGGGGGTGGCTGAAGTTTTCACGCAGATTTCTCCCCTTCAGTTGACCACAGCAGAATCCGGCTGCAGCTAGGAACAAACGACTACATCAACGCCAGCTTGATCTCAGTGGAAGAGGCGCAACGAAGCTACATCCTCACTCAGGTGGGTCTCCTTAGCCTCAGCATTAGCCTTAGAATTAGCTTCAGCCTTCGTTTCAGCCTTAGCTTTAGCCTCAGCCTCAGCCTCAGCCTCAGCCTCAGCCTCAGCCTCAGCCTCAGTGCAGCTGAAGTGCAGCCAGGATCAGGCGCGGTGGAGCACTCAGATGTTTCAGGCCGGGGAGGCAGGCTTGCGCTTGGGCTGGATGTGGCACGGCCCAGGTATCTGTTTACACGTCTTGAGCAAGAACTATCTGTTCCTCCACACTGCCGTGAATCACGCTGTCTGACGGCAAGGGGGAGATTATTTAGATAAGAAAGATTTGGTTTCACTTACACTGAAGCAATTATCGCACTTGCTGTCAAGGTGTGAATGTCATCAAGGTTAATGGTTCAGCTGTAAATATTTATAAGGTACCCCTCATTAGAACATTAAGTAATGTTTAATAACTGTGAATGTGTAAAATAATAGAGGAACACTTTTGCCATTTTGTTACACTCACCGCTGTAATAACAGCAGTGCTTTCTTTGGTTCTCTGCAGACAGTATTTATTATTTTGCCGTCGCACTTTTTATTCCATGGTGAAAGTACAGATTTGGTCAGAAAAATATATGTAGTTTTTTATTTATGCCCAGCTGTTATTCGTAATTCTCAGCCGTTGATGAAGGAAATCGGCACCCGAGCGCGGCTTTAGCGGTACGCGTGAACGCCGGCAGATTTTGACGGCGGCCTCAAACCGCCTGCCTCCCGGGCTGCCGCTCGCCTGTTCGCTTTTTTCCGCGAGGCCGCAGCCAAGTTCGTTTTCGGGCGTCTCCCAGCATGCACCGGTGCCGAGGAATCCGTACGTCAGCGCTCTCTCGGCCCTCTCCCCCCCGCGCGCCTTGGCAGCTGCTCGCCCATCCCTCCGTCCCGGCGCGCACTAAGAGCCCGTCTGGACCTGCTGCTTGGAAGAGGTTGAGACGCTGCTGTTTAACATAGTGTCGCAAGAAGCCAAATACCTCGGGTCAACTGGAGCCGGGGTGTATTGCGTACTCTTTCCACTCATGTAGAAACAAACCTCTTAATGAGCGTTTTAGAAAAGGCCGCTGCAGTTTTTACGTAACCGTTGTAGTTTTTGAAGCACTTTACAAATAGTTATATTTATATGGAAGCGTTTTGGACAACGGGGTAAGTTTTGCTGAATTTTAGTATCCACAGCACTGCTGCTTCAGACACAAATCATAAAATTGAACTGAATTGGCATGCTGAGTAATGTGTGAGAGGGGTCCTCAAACTAGTCCAGCGTCCCTTCTCTAAAGCTGTTCTTGCACAGCTGCCATTCTGTAAGGATGTGCTCGTCTTTCCGCCAGTCCTGACGCTCACGCTCTGCGCGGGAGCGGAGTCTCAGTGTTGGGTCTCAACATTGAGTGTTCATGTATGCCAGGGCTTTCCCATGGTTGGGCCTGGACAGCTGTTTTTTATTCTTAATAAAATCTGTGACCTACCGAGACCCAAAAAGCCAGGTGCCGTGACTTAACTGTGTAATCAACAGCTTTAATAAATCTCATAATTACCGAGTGACAAGAAAAACCAGCAGAACCTGCGGCTCTCTAGAAGTAGGGTTGCAGACCCCTGGCACTCGCGTGTACACACATGAAATTCTGCACGTGCTGGTGCTGATCTGACTGGGCTGTGATTGGGTACACCCCCCCGACTCCCCCTCCCACCCCCCAACCCCTTGCAGGGTCCATTGCCGAACACTTGCGGTCACTTCTGGGAGATGGTGTGGGAACAGAGGACGCACGGAGTGGTCATGCTGAACCGTGTCATCGAGAAGGGCTCTGTGAGTACCCTTTTCCAAATCAACGACAGTCGCTTCCTCGTCCTATGCTGACATCACCGTGTCACATCTATGATAAGTAGCTCCCCTTGCAAGTTCTAAGTTTGGCTAAATGGAACATGCTGATTCTGGATCTGTTATTTTGCGCACTTCTTCTCTGTAATACTCATGCTATTGATTCTTAACTTCAGGTCACTGTTGAATTTTCTTTTGAGCATTAAACCAGATTAAAGCAGATTCTTCCTGTCAATATATGTTTTGTTTATTTTACCTATTAGTCTTGGTGACACGTGAATTGAGCCCCCAAGGCTGAATAGGTCTGCGAAACACTGGAATGATAAATCTTCTATTCAGTGACTCATTCTCTTTGTGCTCTTTTGGTTGTGTTCTGGCCTTCTTCATATCAAACACTGTCGATTTACCTCTCTAGTAATACTGCTAAGACATACCCCTTTGTCAAATTTTAAAGTTTTCAATGGAAAGTGTGACTTTTCAGTTTAAAGAGCTTGATATCGATAAGGTGCAACTGCATCTGTTACTTTGTTTCATACTTCGTTTGTTTGACCAGTAATCGTGCAAGTCTGAAGTTTGTATCTCAGTGGTTGTATTGTGTACTGACTTCTACTGTATACTAGGGCTGTCAACATTGGAATGTTGGCATGAAATTGAGTTTGAATTTAACCTTCTAAAATTGGTATGTATTTGAATATATTTGAATATAATTTGCATTAATATGTATATTGTCTGACACAATATGCATAATACTATGCAATAACACTCCCTCTAGTCTGTAGTATAACACAATAGGGCATTGGCAACATTGTTTGAAATATAATGTTTTTTCGTTACTCATTATGTAGTAGTATGTCTACAATTCATATTGTTCATACAGTTGTACAATTATCTCAACTAACAGTTTAAACAAATGAACACAAAAAATGAAGCATATTTTTTCTGTGATGTAATTCACCATGCTCTGCATCTGTTAAGCACAATGCAGCATGGCACAATAGCCCATAATAGCATATCAGCATTGTCCAAAACTTCAATATGATCAACACCGTTCAAGTCACCGTGAGCAACATTATTGGCCCACGATACTACGAAGAATAGGCTGATAGGTGCATAGGACACAGCGGCAAATAGGCCTGCTAACCTGTCTGCGCATTACTTTTGCCACTCCCTTGATGTCACCAGCAACGGCCAAGAGGCCAAGAAGTTTCCAGATGCCTTCTCACCTGCAAACTGGTGTGATGAGCTCCTGTGTTGTTGTTGGTATCCCAGCCGTGTGGACCGTTGCTAACGTTAGGCAGTTTGTTTTCTTTTGGTGATATGTCAGGGGAAATTACATTAGATAATCCACCCACAGCACACGGTAGAAAATGCAGTTGCATTCATGAACGTGATTTGGTGCTTGGAACATTTTGTAATTGCAAAATGCAGGATCTAAAACAAAGATGAAAATTCTCAAATGTAAGTTCAAACTTGAGGGATATTTGAGTATTTTTTGATGGCCCTACTGTATACTGCATACCTGAGCTTTTGGTTGCAGACCGCTTTAGGTGCCTTGATTTAACACCTACAGCATGAACAGTTAGGCCTATGGGCCATTTGCCTTCTCTCCCTGTCTAAGCAGTTCCTCAGTCTTTGAATCTTACTTGCTCTGTATTGCTTAATTAACTGAAAGGGAGGTATATCTGAGATGCTAATTGGCTGGTGAATAAGAGACTGGAACGAAGCCAGTCTCTTTCTGTCGCTGTTGGTACGACAACAGTATAGTGATTCGTGAAGTCACGGTTTCTGCAAGCTTTGGTCCCACCGCCTGTGGTCTAGGAGAGTAGAATTAGTCAAGTTGATGTCAAGTTCAAGTTCACCTTATTTTTGACATTTACTTGTGTTGTGTAAATGTCACTCAGAAATGCATCCATCTTTCTTGTTTTTCCAGTAGCTTGATGTAACTTACTATCAAGTCTTGCATTACCAGTGTGCTGTTCACACGAATTGGGAAGTTTTTTTTTGTTAATTTTATTGTGATATCAAGTCATTGGTCACTGAAGTGTGTGCCATTACAGATACAAAATATTTTCAAAGTAAAATGCTTCAAATTTTACGTCCACCTTGCAAATCGCCGTCCTGTTTCACATGGCGTCTGACCTGCAAGCCAAGGAAAGGTTCGATTGAGGAACAGGAATTTTTGGAACAGCGTAATTTAAGATTGCTGTTTCTCCTGAATGCTCCAAGAAGTTAATCGTAGTTACGGAAATGTGGCCATGCTGGAACTTGTTTGCCAGAAGATTTAGCAGTATGCATTTCAAGGCAAAATGATTCGGTACTCTGTGAGACCTGGTTAATTAACTGGCTGTGACACAGTGATTATTGTTGATATTTCCCACAATCCAGAATGAAAAGACCTATTGGTTAAAATGTGATTTGAAAATTCTCCACAGTTCATGAACGTAACGGACTACTTGCAGGAAGTGGTTGTGCTCTGATGCTCCTGGCAGGAAGTGGTAGTTTTCTGACGGTGTCCTGTCATTCGCAGGTGAAGTGTGCTCAGTACTGGCCCCCTCGTGAGGAACGGGAGGCTGTCTTCAAGGACACCAACTTCAAACTGACCTTGATCTCGGAAGACGTGAAATCCTACTACACTGTACGTCAGCTGGAGCTGGAGAATCTGTCGGTAAGAGACCTTTGCTGTGGGCTGGGCCTCTCCAGTGATTGTAGGGATATGTAGTTCTGCAAGAAAGCTCTAAAGTCTGTAAAAAGTTTCACCTGGTTGTCTAGTCCATGGAGAGCTGGGAAGATCTGTTGGTTTATACCAGGCTGTGTGCTTGGCTTTCTCAGTGCTTGCTGGGAGATGTCGTTCTGTAGTAAAACTGTGAAAAGTATAATTTTAATCTGGTTGTTTCTTCCATGGAGCTGTCCATTTAGACCATAATTGGGCATGTTGAATGTGTTGCTTTGTGATCTCAGATACAGTATGTACTGTTGCCTCCACACATCTCTACAGGTCTGAAAATTCTTGAAAAGTTATTGATTTTAAAACAACTTTTGAATCTGGGACATTTTAATGAAATTCTTTTTAGAAGGTTTTGGAAAATTAATGGGAAGTACTGGTGTTTGCAATAAAACTTGACAATGTGATGCGTTTGCTGTTATCGCTTTGATGCTGACTAACTTTACTCTCTAGGCAAAGCAGTCTTAGCACTATCTTAATGTTGAGCAGGAATATAACCTGCGGGAACATTACGTATACACAAGCGGTCGTATGCTGGTTTTTTTGGGGCAGTTGTGAGTAAAGAATAAAAATCTGTATCATATTTCACACTGAATTTATTTGACACGACAGCCTAAGCATTAAGACTTTATTATTATGGAAACACTTGGTTACCGATTGGCGTTGTTGTGTGTGCATGCATTTTCTAAACAATGAGTGGTTACGATCTATAAATAGATTCATCCCCATGCTAGGAATTGATTTATATTTACATAATGCGATCACTCGATCTGGTGAAAATCACCATCCCTATTCCCTACCTGAGCTTAGGGGAGAGGGTGGGAGGTGGTAGGAATTTATTTATTTTTTGTTTTTTTCCCCCCAACATCTAGCTCTCATGCTCATTTCTCCAAACTTACATACTGCACTTTTGATAAAGCATCCCTTGATAAAGAACAAGACCATATATCCGGGCCCATGTTTGTAAAGAATGTCCGAGTTGGAGCACTGATCTAGGATCAGCTTTTCTCTGTCGATATAATAAATGTACCTGTTATGAGCCGGAATGCAGATGCTGATCCAAGATGATCCCTCCAAGACGCTTTGAGAATACAAGCCCATTTTTAAGGAATGAGTCACAAGTTACCCCAGTGTTTCCGTGAGGGCGGTCTCTGATTTGTAAACACTGGTTGCTGGTTTTTTTTTTTTGATTTTTTCTTTTAAAACCACAATCGTCTTCTGTACCAAGTGAGAGTGACTGAACCTGGGTGGAAATTATTGGTTCATCGCTTTGTGATGTTGAATTGCATTGTTTAGGAGTACCTGCACTCCGAAGGGTTTTTCTGTGTTGACTCAACATGATGTCGCACACTGGGGGGGACTTCGCAAAAGCACGGCGATGCTTTCGCACCCGGTAAACCATCTGCAGTACCAGAGGAAAGTCACATGCCTTTCACAAAGCACCTGCAGTGGGTGGAAAGCACTACAAAGGAAATGGCAACACAGTGTGCTCTCTGGCTCATGCATATGGAAATTGTATGATCTGCATTAGATACTTTCACGATTTCTCTGCCAAAACCGCACATTTTTATGGAAATGGTGCTCAATACAGGGTGTGTCCGATTCATGTAGATGAACGTATGTTTCCACTCACAGTAAGTGTGGAATTACCAGTATTTGCCCCACTGTGTAACATGACCTTTCATACAGGCCATCCGACTGTAGAGGCAAGTTATTTATTCAGTTATAGTAGCAGGCCTGAAAGTGAAACAAGTGAAGTGTTTACAGTATCATTGTGTGTAATGCAATGAATTGTGAACAATTGGTATAACTATGCATGTCTTCAGTAACTGCATCTTTCTGTTGCCATGTAATTGTGTGGTAAACACATTGTGCATGTGGCTATTCAAGAAACCTCTGATTTAAATTTTGATGACCTTTTAGTATTTATTTTTTATTTTTTCTTTTAAAAATAACAACTTTATTCATAGATTAACAAGTGGCTAATACAGGGGAGCTTCTTTGGTGTTCTCTTGTAGCCCAGATACAATGGGAGTCATAAATGCAGTGCCACCCTGTGGTGAGATTAGGTACACGTAAGTGTTCACCCAGCCCTTCTGGTAAGCACAGATTTATTAGTAAATGTAATAAAACTCGGTGCACTGTATATCTGGGTATTTTTCAGGATAAGGATGGAAGGGAAGTCTGGATACCACCCATTGCACCGGAGAAGTCAGTGACAGCCAGGTTCATGTCATATATCAGTAGCCTATATTTAATACTTTTTATAATTATTGGCTTTCACTACAACTTACCTCTACAGCGCCACAATGCAGTTTACATGCAGTGTTTTCACTGGTTGCTGTCAACTGCATGTTCATTTGTTAGCAGGAACAAGACAACAGAAAGTCGAAACCCTTGCAGTAATTGTATGGCTGCTGCTTACAAGAATAGGCAAATACTACTAGTATGCGGATATTACGAGACGCAAAGATAGTATCAGCAACTTCTGCGACTTGCTCTAAACTGTGTTTTTGAGCTTCTCAGCAGTCTTTGAGCTCTCCTGAGAGTGCTCTTAAAGCCCTGGTTGGGTCATTTTCCTGTTGAACTCTGCGGTTGGTTTTGTCTGTCCCCAGATGCGAGTAGAACGTATCAAACTGCCCTCGGCGGGGGTATTTATAGCACTGGGCTGAGCCGGGGAGCGAAAGGAACGCGTGTTTTTAAACAAGACGGACGAAATGCGCAGCCTTGGCCAAGTCTCGCCGAGCTCGCTCGCTCGGGCGAGCGCCGCTGCGCGATGTTCCCACACGGCCGTCGCCCAGGCAGCCAGTAGGGCTCGGCAGAGGTCAGACGACTCTCAGAGTGATTCATGCCCTTTTCATGTTTGCTTTCGTTTTGTTTGTTTGCTTTTTGTGTTATTTATGTAGTTTTTGTTTACTTTTTGTTTTCCCCTGAGGGTTTGCTTCTTTTTGTTTGTATGTTTGTTTGTACTGTATCGGGGATTCTCAAATCCATTGCTGTTTTGCTCCTTTTTTCTTTTTTTTCTTTTTTTGTAGGTTTTTTTTTCTCTCAACTTTTGCAGCCGGTTGTGCCCATTGCTGCTGCGTCCGCTCTTATTTGACTCTTAGTGCGGGCAAGCACACGTGCTCTATGGAGACGTGCGATGTTAAGCCGCTGCTCCTCTAGTCCACCCGTGGAGCTGGTCAGATTCCAGTCTGAGGAAACCTCTTCATGTGTAGCATTACCACACATACTGGGTGTCAGATTAACCTGTGGTGGTTGGCGGTGAGCGAGTGAAACACGGTCATCCCGGGCCGATCGAGTCCCTTCATGGGCCTGCCGCCTGCCATCAATTACACTGCCCCACAGCTGGCGCTGGCAGTGTTCGGGTTTGTTATCAGACTGTGGGGCCTGGCTGGAGCTGTATCTTAACAGGATCGGCTGCCCTCCTTTTATTTTTCTACCTGATAGTTGATTGACTCATCGATTAATGTCACTGATTGGCCAGATTCCACTGACCTGGGGTCAAACAATGAAAACCAGCAGTAGTATTGTAAGTACTACTGTTTTGAGTATCACGGTGAATGTCCTCAATGTCATTGGCAGCACATTGAGGTTAGTTTAATTGGCGGCCTGGGGCGTTTAGTTGTGACTCACGCGTTGGAGCTAGCGGGTTTAGAGACCGTTTCACTCCACCGTCCCCTGCCCCCTTCCCCTCTTTCTCTCCGTTTTACAGACTCAGGAAACACGGGAGATCCTTCATTTCCACTACACCACCTGGCCAGACTTTGGGGTGCCCGAGTCCCCCGCCTCATTCCTCAACTTCCTGTTCAAGGTGCGGGAGTCGGGGTGCCTGAACTCGGACCAGGGCCCGGTGGTGGTGCACTGCAGCGCGGGCATCGGCCGCTCCGGAACCTTCTGCCTCGTCGACACCTGCCTCCTGCTGGTGAGTGTAGGACTGTGAGGCAAGGAAGCTTGTGCATGCGTATTTACGTCTTCTGTTTTCCAAGGTCTCTTGCACAGGTTACATTTGTACATGCGGTCTGTTTTAACTGCTGAATCTTTACTAGCAATTCACGTTAAATGCCTAACAATGGCAAAGGATACAGTGGTGGTGCTGTAGTAGAGCATTGTGCATAGAAACAAGCTTGAGGTTTGTGGTAAATAATAAATTTGATTGGCTTGCCATTGAGCTATTTTTTGATGCATCAACTATTGCTTCACAATTTCGTTAGGGACTGTTACAAAGATGGTTCCCCCCAAATCTAATAACTGGATGTACAGTTCATGAGAAGAAGATTTTTTTGTGTTTTTCAGAACATTCTGGCTGATGATTGGCTGATGGCAGCCATGTTTTTAGAAGGTTCGTGTAGCATCAGTCTGGACCTGTGACCAATGTACTGCATACAAAATGTCAAGTTATTTGGACATTTGGTTCATGAGATATGGCCATTTTTATATTTTCCCCTCCAACAGCACCACCTATTGATCGAGCAGCGCCAAATTGTACATGCTTCCTTGGTTGAACATGGCTGTTTATTCATCCAGATTTTAATGTATCATAATTCTATATGTGATTGTGATGAAACTTGGTCTAATGGCATATACCAAATTTTGTGCAAACCTATCAATTTTTGTAGGAGATTAAGCATTACAAGTGTTTTTCAAAAAATGCTGAATTGCAGAAATCCAGTACGGTGGACATCATGGGTCATTCAGGCAAATTTGTTCTCCAGGCAGAGCCATGTGTGGGGGTATAAAGCTCATAACAGTGTTTCAGAGAGATTGAGAACACGTTTTAAAGCCACCTTGCACACCGGGAGCGGGAGCCGCGGGCCCAGGTCACAGGGCTCGGCTTCCAGAATCGAGGATCTGCATTTATAGACTGAGCCGTTGGGACAGGCCGCGCCCGAATGCTCAGCTTGCGCTGTGGTGTGGCTCTCCTCAGATGGCCCTCCGGGGGGACCCCGCGTCTGTGCAGATCCGGGACGTCCTGCTGGAGATGCGCCGGTACCGCATGGGCCTCATCCAGACCGCCGACCAGCTCCGCTTCTCCTACCTCGCCGTCATCGAAGGGGCCAAGTGCATTATGGGAGACGCATCCTTGCAGGTGAGGCCCTATCGGGGAGAAAACCCGCAGGCCTGCCGTTCTGACGAGCCCCAATCATTCCCAAAGGCTCGGTCAGATGGAGCATCCAGTTAAGAATGGGGACTCTTAAGAGTGGCAGTTCTTGTCACACATCTATTGTCTTTGGCTTGATCCTGTCCTCCAGCAAATGCATTATGAGAGGGGGGCTGCATCTGCACAGGTTGTAGGTTTGATGCCATCAGTAGAAACACATTTTTTGAAATGCTTCTATGTAAATGTGTAGTCAACATGTGTGCCCTCAGACTCAGTGATTGGCTGTGGTGCTTTCTGCCAGTGTACCAGTATAACTTGCCTGCACAGTGGGGAAAAATGTTTTTATTGATACTGCATTCAGAAGTGGAAATGGTGCATGAATGGAACACAAATGGAATGTTGTTGTAAAGCACTGCTGTCAAAAATATTACATTAATTTTACTATTGTCTCATAAGCTTGGAGCCCACCCCTTCTTTTCTCAGCCCAGCACAATGTGTTGCCATGGCAATACGTATGTCACTTGTGACAACAGGGAAATACAAAACCGAACAGAAAGTCATTTAAAGGGCATTCAAGACCAGGCTTGACACGGTGCTGGGAACTCTTTGGACAGTCAGTAAAGTGACATACCAAGTTAGGCTGAATGGCCTGTTCTCACATGTTACTTACCTGGGTTTTTTGTTCCTTTTTTAAACGTACAAGTGTGTTCTGTCGCTATTGTTTGTGTTTTCCTGTTGGCTGGAACGCCCAAACTGAAACCTGCAGGTCACAGGTCTTTGTAGTGGAAGAGGATTTGCTTAAAGACCAAGCCTTTCCAAGTAGTGTAAAATACCTAGAAAATTCTGTTCATGAAATGAACCACCAGCACCTGAACGTATTGTCTTTCAGTGCATTAATTGCATTTAAATTAATTTCCCAAATTTATATAATTTGAATTGCATTGGCCGCCAGCCAGATCACTGCTATTTGACACTAGTGTTAAAATCCTGGAAGCCTTTCTGGGTTGTGAATGTGAGTTATTTACAGAAAAAATAGCTTTTCATTTACAGTAGCTCGGTCATACATTCGTTTTGAATCGCCATTCCAGTGTGTGATGTATGTTTCTCCATTGTGCCTTCAGTCAGCTCACCCACTCCAATTCAGTGTCCACTACTTTTCAAATTTGGGCTGTTCTTTTTCTCCACCAATGAACTGTTACTGATTTGATCACCAATGAGCTGTTGCTGTCAGGAAAAAAAAAATGTTATGAAGTTTAAATAGAAATGAATTATTACGCATACAAGGCAATCTTTATTATTGCCTTGTATGCAAGGCTTTTGCGGAGACAGAAGTGGTGTTTGAACTCCATATTGGATGAATCTACAGTAAGCTGTGAATCACTGCTTTTTTCGAACTAATCAAAAATTGTTTCATGTTTGTGAACATCTAATGGCTCCTCCCATTGGGTAGGTGTCTGTTCGAAGCTCACTCTGTCACCCACTCTCGGCGTCTAAAACTCTTGTTCTCTGTTTCTGTGAAGGAGTCATGGAAGGAGCTCTCGAATGAGGAGGACGTCCCCCCAGAGTTCACTCCGCCTCCCCCTCGGCCCCTCAAAGACCCCCACAATGGCACGGAGAAGCCCCGCGCGTTCTTCGCAGGAGAGGACGCCCCCGAGGAGGTCATCGAGAGGTCGCACAACGACATCCGTACTCACAGGTAACAGGAATGTACGCGCACGCACACACTCACATACACACACACACACACTCACACGCACACGCACACACACACACACGCACACTCACACGCACACGCACACACTCACACACACACTCACACTCACACACACACACTCACATACACACACACACACACCACACTCACACACTCACACACACACACACACACACACACACACACACCACACCGCACACACACACACACACGCACTCCACACAACACACACACACTCATACACACACACACGCACACTCACACACACACGCACTCACACCACACACACACACCACTCACACACACACGCACTCAAACACACACCACATCACACACACACACACACCACACACACACTCACACATCACACACACACACACTCACACACACACACACACGCACACTCACACACTCACACACACACACACACACACACACGCACACTCACACACTCACACACACACACACACACACACCACTACACCCACACACACACACATACACACACACATGCACACTCACATACACACACACACACACACGCACACCACACACACACACACACGCACACTCACACACACTCACATACACACACACACACACACTCGCATACACACACACACACACACACACACACACACACACACACACACACACACTCACACACACGCAATTCTGTTAGATTACTTACTACTGTGGACAATGCTGCATTATTTTTAAATGCTGTACAGGGGCAAGATAACCTTTGTTAAAAACCATGGGAAATGCCCACATTCTAAAAATGAGACCAGTTATATAACATTTAAATTGCACAAAAAAAGTTCAATTAAAAAACCTTCGCTAAAATTAAATCGAACAAATTCTGTCTTAATTGGAATTCGTTCGAATGTCATTTTGGGAAAAAGTGACAGCCCTACAGATTATGCACAACCGCACTCAGATGGAATGTGTTTTATCATTTCCCATGTTTTTGAACACTCTGAATTTACTCAACGGAGGAAACTCCTTTTTTTCCCAAGGCCACACGAGTTAGTCACTTGGCCTGCTTTGATGTGGAGAGTCATGCAGCCTTGTGGCATGTTGTCATGGCGATTGTCGTCAGGGTTGCTTATTTGTCCAAAATTCAGCTGCTGCCTTCATTTTTTTTTTTTTTGAAGTAATAACATAAGAATGCCTATGGAAGAGCACAGGCCGTTCAGCCAATCCTTGCTCGTCATTTGCCTGCAGTTTAGACGGCACCTGGCACTGAGTCATGCCAAACTGATCACGCGCCTGCGGAATGGAGGCAAAGCCCCGCCCACAGTGTGCAAAGGGGGCGTGTCCATTTGCCTCTGAGGTGTTTTGACTGATTTGTTTTCCCGCACGCTTGCAGTTTCCCACCGGAGCCTGGGCTGCGCAGGAGGGCGGGGCCGGACGGCGTGGCCACTCCCACTCCCACCGAGCCCTCGGACGGACACGCTGACCAGAGGGCCGAGGGGCAGGCGGAGCCGACCAAGGAAGAGGTGGAGAACCCAAACGGGGGGGCGTGGACACCCCTGCTGGCCAACGTGTGCCTGTGCACCGCTCTGGCCCTGAGCGCCTACGTCTGTTACCGCGCCTGTTTCCACTGATCCACATCTCTCCCCCCTCTCCTGCTCTTTCGTTCTCATTCCTCCTCTCTCTCTCTCTCTCTCTCTCTCTCTCTCTCCTACTCTCTCTCTCGCTCTCGTTCCCTACCCACGCGTAACCACGGGGGGGTGGGGGGTGGGGGGCAGCCAGGCTCCGCCCATTTTGGAAAGGTCAGAGCTCCCCCCCCCCCCCCCCATGCGCAGCAGCTGGAAGCGAGAGAGGGGGCGCTGTCTGGTGCTCGACTCCCATTCCTCTTTATAAAATGCAAACTGGGGAGAGTGGAGTTCCCACACTGGCATTCCCCCCACCCCACAAACTGTCCCCTTCTCAGCTCAGGGCCTCAATATCAGGTGTCACAACCCAACAATAAAACTGGCATTCATTCAAACCATTTCCTCCATCACCTAAGGAAAACTTAAGTGTGCTTGTGCGTGGATGTGTGTACGTTTTTATGTATGTATACTCATACCCATGCGTACACATGGGTATGTGTACGTCTGTGTGTGTGTATATATATGTATATATATCGGTGTATGTATATGTACATATATATATAATATGTAATATATGTATACATATATATGTGTGTGTGTATATATATATATATATATATACACACACATATATGTGTGTGCGTGTGCGAATATATCTTGCCATTTGATAATTTTTACCCAGACACACAGTCAGTGTATCACTTTGCCACTGTTACTGAAAAGCATTCTTCCATACTTTGATGTCAGACTTTCCAAATATTTTCTGCTTATCGAGCTTTTTTTCCTTTTTATTTTTTATTTTTAAAATGTGTTTCTCCCTAGTCCATTCCCCCCTGCCCACCCCCGTTTGGCAGGGGCATGGGGGGGAGGGGGGGAGGGGGGGTTTAGAAGGGGTATGTACAGCCGGGACCATCTGTGAGCCTGCAGGATATACTTTGAAAAAGACAAGCAAACCAAACTTATTATTTTTAATTTATTTTCTTTTTTGTCTCTGTGCTTTTCCTGAAGCGGGGGCTGAATCCTACCAGGGAATAAGCTGGGGCCGGGGAGGGGGGGGCGGCTGGCAGAGTCTTTGCCTCGGAGGCCCACCAGGGGGCGCACAAGTCAAACGGTGAAAAGTGCGTCAGGGCTGTACCTAAGTCTTTGATTTGTGCGTGTTCCCTTGGGGGGCAGGGAGGCGGGTGGGGGGGGGGCATCATCTCCCTGGGTGCATCGCTTCATACTTTCTCATCATCTGTCCCTTTTTCGTTCTCTCCCCTCGAACGTTTCATTTGCACGCTAAAACGTCCGTTTCGCGGACGGCCTGCGAGGGGGCAGAATCCCGACAGTATTCCCGCGCGTCTGTAGAAGCCCCCGCTGTCTGTTCCAGCTGGGAGATATTGCACATGCACTTGGTCTTTTTTTTCTTTTCATTTTTTAGCTGTTCCATCAAATTTTCAAAAAAAAAAAAAAAAAAAAACTTGAATGATTGTATTTTAGTTCCAAATTTTCAGTTGCTTAAATGCTGTGGCTTGCCATCTTTTTGTCTTCAAGCCATCTTTGGTTTCCTAGCACCAGATAGGTTTTTTTTTTGTTCGTTTGTTTGTTTTTTTTCGTTTTTTGAAACTCAGATTCTCAAACGCGTTCTAGTTTGAAAGAGGGAGAGGGGGGGAAGACGCGTTAGGAGATGGAGACCTCTTATCGATGCTGTATCAGAGGACGAGTTTCTCGAAAAGGCTTCTCTTGCTTTGAAACAAAGTGGAAAGGAAAGAATGGACGATATCCTGGACGAATGCCATTCAGAGACGGGCGAAGGGCCCGGAACAGGGGAAGGCCGCGCTAACGCACAACGACGCCAGCTCAGCTCGGACGACCCCCCCGCGGGGTGGGGGCTGGGGCGGGGGGCGGGCTTTGCGGGCTAGGGTTACCGCCCACCGCCACCACCACCCTCCCCCCTCCCCTCCCCCTTTCGCCAGCAATAGGAACGCAGCTTTGCTCTTAACTGACCTTAGCAGAGCCAGGCCCGTGCTGCCATTCAGGGCCGGGGTCCGAGAGAGCGAGACCCACCAAAAAATAAAAAAAGAAGAAGAGAAAAAAAAACAACTTAAACCAAACACCAGCGTCGGGGAGAAACGTGGGAGTGGCAAGTCCGCACAGCGGGACGCGATTGGCCGGGCTAGCGCCATCATTTTTTTAACAAAGAAAGAAAACCTACAGTCACACCAGTTTTTTTTTTTTTTTACAGTAAAAAAAAAAAAAAAAGATAATAAAAAATGGGAGGGGGTCATTCAGTAAAGTAGCCAATCAGCATTTAGTTTGTTTGAGAGAAAACTACAAACGGACCCTCCTGAGTTAAGCGACTGTAAGTTTCTCTAGAATGTACGAGTCTGGCGCTACGCTGTCCCGCGGCTCAGTCCCAGATCAGGTCCCGCCGTGCCGCGTCTCTGAGCTCGGAGCGCCCACACGGAACACCCCGGGCCTGTGTGCCGCCCGGGCTCGCCAGCTTTCTGTTTCCTGTACATGTATTCACTTTTTGTCTTTTTTTTTTTTGTTTTTTTGTTATTTTCGTTATTCATCATCAACATCATTGTATTCCTTTTTTTGTAATAACTACTGCTTTGTTTTTTTTTTTTTTTTTTTTTTTTTTTCCGATCTGAAACATGTTCCAGGTTTTATTTTCAGGCTGAACTCTGAACGTAAGCTGTGGTAATAAAATCATGTCTCAGAACGTATTCGTTGCGGTGCCTTTTCTTCGCCTGGGTCTCCCGGAAGCTCGGTGGTAGCCCCGTGGCCCGTCGCTATCTTTGAATTGTTTCGTGCCGTTTGGTTAAGAGGCGGTGGGTTAGTTCTCATTCCAGATTGTGGAGCCGCTGTTGCTAAGGATGCGTGCTGAACGAGCGGCGTTCTCTCGACATGTGATGGGGGTCGGGACGTACAGTCGCTGGCCAACCTCCTGGGCTGTCTGAAGACTCGCACCCTGAGCCTGCATCTTGGTTCCTCTCCCACTGTCACCTCCTAGCACCCCCACCTTTCTACTACTGCAAGCAGGTTATGGTATTTTATGGTTTAACGTTTCTCTTCTTTAGCCTATTTTGGATGTAGCCTGCATGTATTAAGAATGTGTGTGAGGTTGCTCATAATGATCAACTGAATGCACTTGCAGTATGTCTCTCCTATATTGTATGTCCCTCTGGGTAAGTGTGTCTGCTAAATTAATGTAATCGAATGTAAAATGTAAGTGAAGATGAATGTAGTTTTCATTGATATGTTCATAAACGGGTAGCATAATTGAAATTCATGTGAAAAGCTTACTGTTATTCCGTCATATTACCACAAGGTGGCTGCAGTGTTGCACATTTTTACGATGACCTTGATTAGACAATTTTCATGTAGAAGTTTGGGGTGGATTGCATCATGTTGATATACCAACATTTTTGCTTTCCACCATGTTATCTGGAATAGTGCAGGAGTTACATATCGACACTGAATATTGAACTGATGTCCTATACAGTACATGGGTAAGCATTAGAAAAGGCAGAACAGGTTCAGTTGAATTTATTGTCAAATATTAGCAGTGATATTAATAATGGGAAATTCTGTGAATTTGAGCCCTAATTCAAAATAAGTGTGTGGCATTTCTTCCCTGGAACCTTAAATGCAGACATTTTGTTGTGGGAGGGTCACCTTCTGTAACACCTTGTGGGGAGTAGAAGACTAATTTCCTTAGATGTGCATTTTAATAGCATTAAGCTTAAAGCTTTTTAATGGGAAAATACAGGCCTGCCCTGTTTTCTTAGAATGTTTTTTTATTTATTTATTTTTGTACTTGCAGGCTTTTTGCATAATTTTGAAAGTTCTCCTTGAATTGCTCTCTATCCAGTTAATACATGCTAATAACGTGAACACGTGTTTTTCCCTCAGAACAGCCCAGGGCACTCTTTAACATACAGCCCGTTTCCTAAACAATGTGCCTATCATTTCCTGTTAGTCATATTCAGTGGTGGACATGTAGAAGGCTGGCTTCGACAGCTACTATGAGGAAAATTTGAAGAGGGGAACAAGGTACTTGAATGTAGTTTTGATATGAATTTCTGCCGCAGTCTTTCCTCCAGAGTTACCGTTAGCGCTCTGGTGCTAATCACAAATGTGTTTTTAGAATGTTCTTAACTGAACATTCTAATGCCGATGTAACAGTCACTACTGGTAATTGAAAGCAATGGCGTTCTAGAACACCGAGAGAATTCAGAAGGAAACATTCCAAAAACCTACTCCTCACAGGGTTAACTCTACACTCCTCTTTGTGTGTTAAGGTTCGAACTCCCAACCTTTGGACGTTGGACTCCCCTCCAGCCAAACTCTCACCTTGAGATTGTGAAAACCTGAGATATTCTCTTGGGGGCGGGGTTTGTGAGGTAGTCTGCCCTGATTGGTCCAGGAGCCTGGGAAAGACTCCCTCGCACACATCCGGAAGGCCAGACAGGGACCAGGGTGTGTTCCTGACGCTTAAGACGATTTTGGAGCACGTGGGCCGGGTTGCGACAGGCCGTTGCGTCAGAGGATCTGGGGCAGAGAGGAGAGACGAGGTGGACCCAGCGATGCGTCGGGGCCCCTGCAGGCCCGGGCAGGCCCCCGGACAGGAAGCGCCTCGTCACGTTTCAAACGGCTCCCATCCACCGACGCAGTTAATAAGGGGGGGGGGGGGGGAACAGCCAATTGAATTATTCCGATTAATTATTTCGGCTTAGACCATTACATTTTTACATTACAGGCATTTAGCAGACGCTCTTATCCAGAGCGACTTACACAACTTTTTTACATAGCATTTTACATTGTATCCATTTATACAGCTGGATATGTACTGAAGCAATTTCGGTTAAGTACCTTGCTCAAGGGTACAACGGCAGTGTCCTACCCGGGAATCGAACCTACGACCTTTCGGTTACAAGTTCCAGTTCCTTACCCACTGTGCTACACGCCGTCATTATTAAGACCATTAATAAGACCGTTATTAAGGACGATTTCAGCAGCGTTTACTGCTTGTAGGCATTTGGTTGTTTCAGTCCGTTTTGATCTTCGTGAGGCCTGCAGTACTCGGGGGAGTGGGGGGGGAGGGGGGGGTGAAAGTCCGCTGTGCACAACAGAGGCGTGTGTCCAAGATTAAGAGCGCAGAGAGCTTTACTTGCGTTTCAACACTTTTAATTACGGTGTGTGTAACTTTTGGGATCTTTGGTTACACACAGGGCTGGCCCATAAGTGTCCACAATGCAGAAGGCTCTAGAAACTAATTTGGCTGCCGGGAGAAGAATTGAGATTTGACCCCAAAACAAACAAGAAGTGTCTCCCCCCTCCCCTCCCCTTGCTGACCGTTGGGTCAGAGGGTTGCGGTGTACACGCGTCCACCGGCGTCGCACGCCAGCACGGTGACTCACCGACCGTAACAACACACGTGGAAAAACTGACTAGTAGGAACACAGGAGACACGGCGAGAGAAGAGGGTACAGAGAAAATGCTACAAAGCCAGTTGTTTCTCTTCCCTCCTTCACGTGTCCTTCCCCATGCCGGTGGGCGCACTGGGCCCACGCCTCCCTCGCTTAGGCCGTGCTGCTTGTTGACATACCGATGTCAGCAGCTGCGCGGTACGCAAAGGTCCGGACTGCGCCGGTGCAAAGTTCATGCGTTGGACAGGGGGGGACGCGGAACCTGGGGAGGAGGGGGGCAGTGTAAGGAGAGGTGTTCCTGTTTTGGCCATTAGAGGAGATTTGTGTTTGTGTTTGGGGGGGCTGGGGCTGGGGGTGTGTAGGGCGGGGCCCTGTCTGCCTGCCTGTGCGGGAAGCCGTGGGAGGGCAGGCGGTGTGGGGAGCCTGGAGGTACAGGCTGCTGCTCAGGAATGCGGCTGCTAAGGTGTGAGTAATGACTCCGCTGACCATGCTGCCTGCTGACGTCAGAGCGCAGGATGTGACAGGAACAGCACATCGCCTCAGGGAAAAGTACAGCTGGGGGCGGGGCCAGGCGCAGGAAGTGCCATATTAGGAAAGACACTTCCTTTTCCGCCCCTTCCTCTCTCTCCCTCTCTTTCTCTCCCTTTTTCCCCTCTCCCTGTCTCACCTTGCATTCTATCTCTCTCTCTCTCTCTCTCTCTCTCTGAGCATATCGCTGAAGTCTATCCTAATTCCCTGAAAAAGTACTTGCACATCAACCTCTGCTAATCTTTAAAAAAACAAAAATGTCTACAGCTCGTCCAGTGAGCGTGTGGGTGTGTGCCTGTTCTTCTGCAGATGTGTGTGTTGATGTGGGAATGTGCGTGTGTAGTCTTTTGTGTTTCGTTAAAACTTGAAACAAAAGGGCGCACGTGCCCGTGCTCTTTCCTGGCCCTGTCGCTGAGAGGCCCGTTAACGAGGGCCGTGCCGAAAAGGGCTGGTTCCCGCCGCGGCGCCACTCACGCTGGCCGCGCGCTGGAATACCCGCGGCCGCTGCCAGATGAACGCCCCTCAGGCTTAGACGGCGCGCTAGCGTAGCGTAGCGTGGTGTTATTGCGGTGCGCTCCGGCTGTCTGGCACGCCTCGCTGGAGAAATAAAAGCAGGCGCTGATGTACTCGCGTCTGAACGATCTTTACCTCAGCCCTGCCTCTTGCCCTGGGCTTCCAAATCTCGGTCCGGAATACTTATGGTTTATAATTTTCATTCAAGCGATTCATGATTGCAGCTCCTGAATTGTAAGCTAAATTGGGTGCTTTTATCTCTTATTGGGAGATTGTTTGCCCCCGCATAATTTCATAAATAGTTGTGCATGCCAGAAAGGACAAATGCCCTGTATTCACAGGACGGGGGTGGGGCGGTAGAGGGGGAGAGGGGGAGAGGGAGAGGGGGGCATAATAGTTTTACTGAAGTCAGTTTTTCTGGATAAATGAAGAACGCACTGTGTTTTGGTCGAACAGAGCCCTCATTTCCTTGTGTGTTTATTTCATTCAATGACAGTGAAGCGTGAGGCAGGAGTGCAGTCATCCATGTTCTTTACCGATTCACTGCAGGTCACATATTGTACAGAGAAGGAACATCATCAGACAAGGCCAGTCGATTGCTGATGCACGGGTATAGCAGGTGCCGTAGGTGCCTGTATGTTCGATGCGGCAGGAGCCAAATGCACTGCAGTTTGTTGATATTATCGGAATGTTCTCTGATTCGGACTGAAGATTTGGTACCTCTTCCGAAAGCCCGTGGGACCTGACGACTCCGTTTGGCAGTCTGTCAGGACTTGAACCGGTGGCTCCACTTCTGAGTCATGAGTTTTGAGAAAAGGAATCGATCCCTCCGCACAGGCCGTACTAGTACGTGTCCTGCGGCTAGTCATTAACTTGGAACTTCCAAGGGGCAAAGGTGTAGTCATGGAGGGCGGGGCTTGTTCTTTTATCTCTTTTTTTTTTTTTTTTCCTTTTCTTTTGGATGAGTTCCTGGGGGCCAGCGATTCTGGAAACTCCAGGAATCTGAAATCAGGGCCCGGCCATCAGAAAGGCTTTAAACGCCTGTGTGACACGCTGAGTCATCAGCTCAGACAGACACACACGCACGTACATACTGTGGGGGAGAGAGTCTTTCTGGGAAATTAGGAGGGATTATCAGTGTAGTTCCTATTCTCAGTCGCTGCAGACTCTGCTCCTTCAGGGGAGAGGAGGTCACTGTTGTACCACCAGGGGGCGCATGGTCAGAATGCAGTTTATTTCGACTCGAAATGCGTTTTCGGAAATGTTGTATGCAGAAAACCGTTGCATTTCCTTCAGTCTGTCAATAGTGATGTAGAAATGGATATTTTAGCTTTTAAAGTTTGAACTTACTGAATTGAATACACTGTATTTAACTTATTTAGGAATGCAAAAACACTTAAACTACAGAGAAAGTTTACATTACATTACATTACAGGCATTTAGCAGACTCTTTTATCCAGAGCGACTTACACAACCTTTTACAGAGCATTTACATTGTATCCAGTTATACAGCTACATATATACTAAAGCAATGCAGGTTAAGTACCTTGCTCAAGGGTACAACGGCAGCAGGGAATCGAACCTGCGACCTTTATGTTGCAAGACAACTCACTGTTGGGATACAAATTGGTCCTGAATGTTATCCCAAGGCTACAATGGGTACAAATTCATGGATACAAATTCATCCTGAATGTTATCCTATGGTTTACTTTTGGCAAACGTCATATAGTAAGCTAGACTAAATGCTAAGTGGAATGTTTCACATAGTATTTCAAATGAATGAGAACGTTTTTTTAGTTCCTCACAAATGCAGGAATGAATGAATATATGTTGGGAATGCATTTGGCCCACGGTCTAAATTACTGATGCAAGAATGCATAGAGAATTATGGGTATTATTTAGGATTTTGATACAATAACAGATTGACCAGGGTGACCTTTATGATTGTGGCTTCACTTCCTTAGCTGAGGCCAGGCTACCACGCCGATGGTTGCCATGGAGCCGTCTCTTGTTTTCTTGTTTGTTCCTCTCTCTCGCGGGAACAACGCGGACACTTCGTCAGTCCTTCGTCTGCGATGGACGCATGCGACTACGGGCTGACGCTGCGGCGAGCGGAAGTCGCGGCGAGGACATCTGGGCCGGGCTCGCGGCACGGAAACACGCTCGCGCGCTGGTGCTTCCCCCTGCGACCCGTCCCAGCGGCCGCTGACGTCGACGCCGCGCCGCGGTGTAAACAAACCCCCCGCTGACGTCTCTGGGCTCCCTCGCGGACGTGGTCGCGCATGCACCCGCACTGAACTCGAGAGCCAGAACAAGGGCTTCCTTTTGCTTTGCACCAGTGCAACAGCTGAAAAAGTAGGCCACATAATAAATATTGCATCCTGTTGTCACACGCAAATACATATGACGGCTATGTTTGCTTGTCAGCGACAGTTAGCCATGGGGTTTTCACTCTTTAAATCGTCACCTGGCCGGACCAGGTGTCTGCAGGCTCTGATTTTGAGAACGAAGGAATCTCATTGCATTACATTACAGGCATTTAGCAGACATTCTTATACAGAGGGACTTACACAAGTTTTTGAAGCAATATATATATATATACTGAAGCAATGCAAGTTAAGTACCTTGCTCAAGGGTACAACGGCAGTGTCCTAACTCCAGGAACCGAACTTGCGACCTTCAGGTTACGAGACCTGTTCCTTACCCGTTATACTACACTGCCGCCCCTAGGCGGGAATCTCGAGGAATCGCCTTCCCTGCACGGCCCAGCGTCTGAGCGTGCTCGCCGTTAATAGGGGGCGGGACCCGCACTGATTTCAGGGGTGGAAAAAGTTTCCGTACCCCCCGGAGCGCGCGTGCACGGTGCCCCCCGTTGGCGTCAAAGCCGCAGCAGCGCCATTGGATGTGGTTTCGCGTCACCTTCGCCGCGGCCCCAAAGCGAGTGCGCATGGCTCGCTATCGCCGCGTATCTCTGAGCCTCACGCTTGCGCAACTGGCGCCGGGGCTCCGAGCGCGCTCGTCTCCACGTCGCAGTGGACGCGCCGCCGGGACTTTTTCCCCCCCCTCCGAAAAGTGTCGCAGGGCGTCAGCAGACGCAGGAGCGAACGTAACTGCGACCAGAGAGCCATTTTGTGCTCGCTTGTTTGTTTACCTTGAACGCGAGCCAGACTCTCGCCTCGACGGTTGGTTGTCAGGAGGGCTGATCTGTGGTTAGAGATCTCTCGGCTCGACAGCACGTTTCCGCCTTTGGCCTGTGACTCAGCGCCTGCGCGTGTTAGGTGGGGCCCGCAAAAGACAACAAGCCCCAAAAAATACCCACCGGGGAGCGAAAAAACATGTCCTTGTTCGATTTGGAACGAGAGCATGCAGTCAAAGAGGGAGAGGGGTTTTTCGAGCTTCATCGATGCTCTTTAGTGAGCCTGACTGACTGCTTACACAAAACCTTCTTGCACGCCTGTATCTCCAAGATTAATTCCAGGAGAAGAGGGTTGGATTGTTCTAGGTTTCGAGGATAGTGTTGTGATTGACTCAGTTTGTCAGGTGCTGTGCCCCTACACCTGCATAATGTAAAGTACACAAGTATGAGGAACTAATATGACGTACCATGAGAAAGTCATTTCATTTCATAAATTCATTTTTTTGCGAATGTCTTTCATACTAGGATTCAGATTGCAGCTTTTTACACGTGCAATTGCTGATGTTTGTCATTTACGGATACTTCCAGAGGTTTAGACCATTGAGCGAGGATTTGACTGCACACTAACAACAGAAATGCACCACTGGTGTTGTTTGTAGAGATGAGTGCAGTGTATAAATTGTTGCCCTGCCAGAAGTGACCATGGTGTCAAAAACCTCACTGTGACCCAAAACTGTTTGAATGAGGAACCCGATGCCGATGTAATTACAACGTGCGATTAACTATATTAATTGGCAACCATTTTGAGTGACTTCCCTGGTCCGTGATGCTTGATTTCTTGGATACCGTGGCCTTGTCTGGAACGGGCTGTAGGGAGAGATGAGCACACAAACACACGGCTAACCACGCCTCTTGGCACAGTGATCCACATTTCAAAATGACGCCTCGTCTGAGTGTCTTCAGCCTGCCTGTGGAGAAGTTTCACCTTTTCATGGCTTTGGTTATGCCTGCTAACCATTTCAACTATTTTCATTTTAAAGCTGTTGACAGCCGTCTTGTTGAAGCAGTACAAATAAGCAGTGTCTAGGTTTGAAGCTGGAAAAAAAGCCAAATTTACTGAAAATGGCAGCACTATGTCTGACTTGTGTGTTTGTTGATGAAACTTTTCTGCCATTTGCGCATGCTTGTAGCGTAGAACCTGTCATGCCCTGAAGTCGAGCCAAATCACTGGTGGTAAGTAGTCTGTCACTCTTTGGAATTGTAGCAGGTTACTTAAACTACTTCAACAGCTGATAGAGCCATAACACTTCAATACCCGAAATGGCAACCAACCGGAAAGTAAAAGGACAAACGTAGGTAAGAATTGACTAGAATGACTGACTGCATTCTGTGGACAGCAGATCGACAAGCGGGGTTCATTAGAGGTGCGCGGAACCTGAGCCGACCGCTGCCCTTCCATTCTCTGGGCGATACAAGTGGCACTCAATGTATGACCCTACTGAGCGACTGGCTACAGTGGCCACTGGCGCAGTCTAGATTTGATCCAAGGCCGTGAGGTATGGTGCCTTAACCAAATGAGCCTGAACAGAGTAAAATATGGATATTCTTTTCCACTGGTGGTCGAACACTTTGGAGCATTAAGAATTCAAATGTTGGGTTAGAGCTTGTACTAGCAAATTCAAGCTTGGTTTGGTTATGATGCAGCACTGCAATCATTTTAACTTTTTACTAGGCCACGCCTTACTAATCTTTCCATCTGCCGAACCTTCTTCCGTCTTCCAACCACTGCCATTTACCACGGTCCGTAAAAATAAGCTGCACATTCATCTTGAGGTGGCGCACGCAACACGACACCCGCCAAAAACAGGAAGCTTGGTGTGAGACGTGTAGCTCGCATCTGTCGAAAGCAAGAAGAGTTCCGTCAGATTGATAGATACAGTGGTAGGCAAGGGCGTGGCTTTGGTCTCAAATATTACTCCTGGGGGGCGGGGGGGCGGGCAGGGGAGAAACTTTCCACTCTTCACCTGCGGCCCCCCCACTGTCGCGCGGTAAAGGAGGAAATGCTTGTGGAGGCACAGAGTGTACGTTTGAGTCTGTTGCACAACTGCCTACTTTTCAAAACCATTGTCACATCCAGGCTGTGGGTAGGCAGTACCGTTTTTTGGTTCTGGCCTGTTCTAGTTCTAGCCACTGTGCAAACACACCTCACAGCCTGTCGGTTTGTGGGTGAGACACGTCTATTCAAGGCTCATTCACTGTAAATTCCGAAAATGAATATCGAATATACCTTTTAAAAAGCCTTTTAAATCATCCCTCAATAGAAATCAAAATGTAAAATTAAAGACGATTATTGCTTTAACTCTGGTGGACCTTTTAGTGGGGTAGTCCAGGATGGAGAACCACTGCCATAATAATAGTTTCTTACAATAATAATATTATAGTAATAATAATAGTAGTAGTAGTAAACCACCTTTCATACATGAGAATATAGCTTGAAGTACTGTACAATATTGCACTATCGAAAAAACTATAAAAGGCAATGTTGAAAATAAATAAAAGCTTGTACCAGCTTTTTTGCACTTCAGCTGTATTTCTTAAATGGAACAAAAAACAGTCTTGATCACTGTACCCACACCAGGTTTAAAACTTAGATCTGAATCTAAAATGAGTCCCAGATTTCTACCTACTGGTTTTGTCTGTAGAGCCAGACTGCCCTGCCTAGTAAAAAGTTTCTTTTTGACTCGGATCCAACTGAAAAGACTTTTCCTTTCCATATGACCCAGCTGCGTGCGTTTCTGTTACCATAGTGAATGGAACCGTTTCTGCATTTGCGAGCTGCCAATGCAACAGCCCGTAAGAAGAATGCGAAGCATGTCCACGTCTCGTGGAAAAAGTTACCTGTGCGTCGTGCCTCTCCGAGGCGTGGTCGCCGTGTGTGAGAAGCGAACGTGCACGTGCAGTGTGTCAGAGCAGGAACAGAGATGCCATCTCCCCCCTTTGAAGACCTGGGCCCCCCACACACAGCCGTGGGTGGGTGCTGACACCCGACATTAGCTCAGCTCAGTGTTCAGTGAGTGAAAGCTCCTACGACTTGCCCAGGAGGGCTATAGGGCACAGTAACCCCCCCCCCCCCCCAAAAAAAAAAACAACTGGAGCGACGAAAGGGTTGCAAGAATAAAACGTACTATTTGGATATTGATTCATTGATCGAGGGGACATTTGCGTGTTTACCATGTGATTCAGTAATGACACACACCATGTTTAATAGATAATGGGCCTTTGTGTGTACCCAACTATCAATTCTTGTTTCCCAGAATGTTCATGTGCAGTTGGGCCAAATGTTCCAAATATGTACATTTACTCAGTTTCCTTGAAGGACCTTACCCTTATTGTTTCAATCCCAAGGAACCTTGAAGGAGTGGTCTTGACATATTCTTCAGTTTTAATCTTTCATTTAAAAAATGATGTGATTCATGAATGGTTGGTCATTCGTGTTACTTTTCCTGGCAATGTTTAATAAATTTGGCATTTAAAAACTTCGAGCCATTCTTGGATACATTCTTCAAATGTTATTGAAACGCATCCTCAACTATTTATTTCCATGATTCAAATGATAGCCATCAGGTACTGTATAATTCATCAGTGACTTTGCAAGTACTTATTTGCATAAGTTCTGCGAAACATTATCAGATCACCAGATTGAACCTCTCTGCGTTTAGCCGATATACTCAAATCTGTAACGTTAACATTTAAAGGTCGGTCCCCCTACCATTGAAGCTGAAGCATTCTGGTTTAATGCATCTTCTGCAAACATCAAGGTGCACGAGTTGGGCAATCGATGTTCTACACTGCAATAGAGTCACCAGAAGCTCCTGTTACCAACCGGAACCCCCTGCGGTGGAGAAGCGGAGGGAGCGGATGTACTGCAGGAGCCGACCGTCTGGTGAGTCCATAGAACCTCTCGCACTGTTATCTCGTGACCGAACGAGAGCCCGGCTCCAGTGCAGCGCTCCCTCCGCGTTTTCGTTAGCGGGAGACGGGACACGTCTTTGAGAGGAGAGGCTCGTGACGCTCGTGTGCGTCCATGGAGCGTCCAGTCGTAGGTCCGCCCGCGGCGCGCCCTTGAGTCAGAGCAGGAAAGGCCTCCGGTTTCGCAACGGGGCACATGATGCGCCCTTCGACCGCGACCGCAAGGCCACGGCGCTTCAGTAGGGGCCGCGGCGGGCCCGACGCTCTGGGCGGCCTAAGAAGAGAAAGAGCGAGAAAAAGGGGAAGTGGGGACATGTCGAAATCCCGCTCCGGCTCCCGGCCAAATCCGCCCCGGGCCGATTACGGGATCTCACGGGGGCTCGGGTTCCCGACAGGTCACAGAGGTCACGTATCGACAGGAAGTGATGCCGCCCGGCCGTCGGCTTGACGACGAGCATGTGCCACTGGGCGTGTCCGTCCGCCCGACTCCGTTGTCATCGGTCATCGACAGAAACGGGCAAAAATGCACAAAAGCATTCATTTTGTCGCAAAATAATAAATGCCTCCAAAATATATTCATTAGAAATCTATCTTTATCTATAAAATGCAATTACAATGATGCGGGCATAGGTTGCTTGGGCATAAACCATACATAAATAAATGGCATATGAAATACACATGCAAATGCATCTTTCAAATGTATTTTTAAAAAGATTATAATTTAGAATATAAAGATACATCTGTTAAGAGATTAAAATTTATTTTGTCTTGCTGACATTAAATCCAGTATTAAGTATTTAGTTGGATATGCAAAGACTACATCCTGCAAGTGCTATTTGAAATGAAGGCTCATAACTGCCTTCAAAAAGTCCAACCTGCAAGTGCTATTTGAAATGAAGGCTCATAACTGCCTTCAAAAAGTCCAACCAAACCATTTCCTGGGGCTTTTTCATTGTAGAATTATCTCCGCGATCATAACAACATGAACACAAACCAAATCTGCCCTCAGCCATGATGTTCTGCGCTGGTTATACACGTGTATAAATGCCATTATTAATGTCGACAACTGTAGCTCTTCTCTCTGTCAGTTCACCAATTATGGTGTGGAGTATGAGTTGTACAACCTTCTGTTACCCTTGGTGGGTGGGAAGGCATTAAATGTTCAGAAGTTTTGTCTCCAGGATTGTTTTTGCAATGCTGTAAATCAGGGGTTGCCAGCCATTGGCCTGGGGCCCCCTGTGGTTTGTGTTCTGACCGTAATAGCAGTTCTTTAAATATAGCAAGCTGTTCATTTGTTTTAATTTGCCACGTGGTTAAAAAAAAAAAAAAGGTATTTGTTTCAAACAATGAAAAATCCCTATTACTTTAACGACTTTTCATCAGAACGATTCTCAAACAACTACTGCTTTCATTTTCTGTGAAGTACTATGACAAATGATTGGATAGAGGTTATTTCATTAATTGATTCAAGCATATACCCACAGCTGAAGCAGCAAAGCTCTAAATGCCAAAATTGTGGATACCTGATAATTGAAACTAAACTTATTGGGGGAAATATAGAAAGGAAAGACCAAGCAAATGGTAAATAGGCAAGCTTGCATTATGTCAAAATATTTTTGAGTGCAAACTTTTGGAAGGATTTGTTTTCTCTATAACCTTATTTGACCGAGAGAAACAGAAAAAAAAGAAAGCGACCTGAAAGAAAATCAACATGCGCAGAGTGCTCAGGACCCAGGTTGGGAAACCCCCATTCTAGATATGCGCTGTGTGTGAAGAAATCAAGCACATTCAGTTGGTCAAAGAAATTATTTTGTTCGGATTCGAAAATTTAGACCTTGATCGGACGCACCGCGCCTATAAATATTTAACTGTAACATGGTAACAGTTGCCAAAAGCTGCCAATGTTGACGCTGGCAAAAATGATTATTTCATCAGTCGTAAATATGAGTCAGAAGACTGGGGAATTGGGGAATTCTGGGTAGGGGGCATGGCTTGTGGCCAGAAAAAGACAGTTTTACCATTGGCATTAAAGGATCTTAATTCCCTTTCTAAGATCCACTTTTGTGTGACAGGAAGTTATAAAAAGCAAGCTGTTATTCCTGACAAGGGTGTCTAAGCCACTGAATCATGTAATACTGAGCCTATGTTCAGGAGAGGCCCTTGAACAGGAGGGAACATTAGCTCAATATTTCCTACATAGGCAGTGGCAGATCGGCTTTATTCTGGTTTGAGTTAACAGGAGAACGTGTGAATATTGAATTGACCACAGCAAGCAAAATTTATTTATTTTTAACCAGTCTCTGTTTTGTGTCTACTGTTAAATATAATAAGAACACTAATAATATCTGATAGTTATGGTACCTAAATTTAGTAATAAAAACAATTAAACCTGTTTTATCCACTAAGTGGGATAAATGAGAAAGAAACCTCATCATGTGTAAATATTATTTTTGAACAAGAATGCAATGTGTGGAAACAGATCCTCTCTTTGCAATTCCACATTACCTTCACTTTGACTTTTAATCCTCAATGAAAATAATAGTTCAATGATCAAAACAGATAGGCCTACTGGTAAAAATCAGTCAATGCGCTGATGAGCCTGCTGTGGTCTGTTTGATATTCACACATTCTCCCGTTAACTCAAAACAGAATAAAGCACATCTGCCTGCAGAGTCTATGCATGCATTTCACACTTTAAGAACATGATGTCGATGCGGTGAGAATGTGCAGACCATGTGTTGACAACGGCTTGTCAACACATAGTCAACAAACGTTTTTCCAGAAATCAATTTTGCAAATTTGTGACCCGTCGGCCTTCCATATCGGCTCGACATCGTGGCAGAGCGGACCACGCCGTGCGGGGCTCCTCTGTCAGGGCTCTGCTTTGGGCTGCATTTGAGCCGGAATGTCTGTGGGCTCCGTGAAGGCGTGCCGTCGTAGCCTGGCTAATCCGCGCCAAACCTGACTGCTAGACAGGCTCTGGCTCCTGCACACAGGAGCCATTGTTAAAGAGATTTGGAAGTGATACGGACACTGCAGTGTCTTCGTGGTGGTTTGCAGTGCAGGAACGTGCCTGTCCTGGCCGCGCCTACCTCAGTCGAACGTGCCGGTCGCTGCTTGCGAATGTATGAGTAACTTCCAGCACTGTGAAGTCCTGCCTCTTCCCTTCATCTACGTAGCAGTCATGGCACTGACAGTCCTTCCTTGGCTCTGTATTGCACATGGTTCCATGTCAGAGCCAGTTTACCCTGCTGGTGGTACCCACGGAAACGCCCAAAATATCGCCACGGTCGCATAACAAGTTTGAATCGCTGCAAACTGTTGGTTGCAATCGTTTCGATGACTTTAATGAGTGAGATCCAGGAATTGTGCTGCAACTGCTGAGCACAATGGGGTTTCTGCCCCACCAAATCTGGTTAACGGACGGCTATGAAGTCCAGTGAATTGAGTGATTATTGGAAGTGCAGTGAATTGACTGATTATTGGAAGTGCAGTGAATTGAGTGATTTCCATAATTAATGTATCAACATTGTAGAATTAGAGCCTGAATTTCTTTTCTTTGTTAAATACTTTTTAGTATGTTATTGAAACGTTATCACTCGTTTTTCATGGAAAGAGGTTTTGTAGGAAGTGATACTATCATTGACCACACATGAAAAGTGAATTGCGGAAGGGTAAGTAATATTTTACATTTCTCAATGTCATCCAGTAAGAACTAAAAGTGGCAACATTCCTAGACATGGGATAAACGTCTTCAAGGGATTAATATGGTGGGAAATCTTTAAATGGTGGGTTTTGCCATAGAGAAAATAAAGGGCAGCACAGCTCAGAGTTAAGAACAGTTATTCAATAAATTGAAAATAAATACTTTTATTGGGATAACACAGTGTGCCTGAGGTATGATGCAACTCCAGGTTTACGGACAAGCTCTTCTTCATTGACCGTAAATTTTATAGAGAAAAAGGGTGGGGTGTTACTTAAGAACATCTGTGTTCTCCTGGCAGCGTGGACACCAGCACACTCTCCAGCATTAACACCAATGTACTATGAAACAAGGCCTTTGTAAAAAAAATTCATTAAATAAAGCTTCCTGAAACAATCAAGGTGGGATTGCTGATATGCTAATAAGGCAGAAGGATCAAACTGTTGATCACAATAGTAAGTGTGAATCACACCATTGATAATCAATAATAATGCCTTTGTTATCCTCATCACTTTTACTATTATCATCCTGTGATAATTCAACACTCCCTGGTGCATACAGCAATCAATCTACTATTTATACAGTGAGCTCCATAATGCTTGGGACAAATACATATTTTTGAATTAATTTTTTTTTTTTAATGAATTTGGCTTTGTACTCCAAAATGTTGGCATTGTAATGAAACAATTCACATAATTAAATTGCAGATCCACAGCTTTTATTAATTATTTTCTTTGGAACATCATTAAGAAGAAAGGGCACTGGTGAGCTCAGTAATCGCAAAGGGCCTTGTGCAGTCTCCATAGTCGAAGACTGAAGAATTCTCACCATAATGAAGAAAAACGCCTATCCAACACATCAGAAACACTCTTCAGGAGGCAGGTGTGGATGTGTCAGTGACTACTGTCAGCGGTACTCTTCCCGAATAGAACTGCAGAGGTTACACTGCAAGATACAAACCACTAGTTAGCTGCAAAAACAGGATGGACAGGTTACAGTTTGCGAAGAAGTGCCTAAAAGAGCGTGCAGCATTCTGGAAAAATGTCCTGTGGGCAGATGAGACCAAGATTCACTTGTATCTAAGTGATGGCCAGAGGAAGGAGTGGAGGCCAAAAGAAACTGCTCAAGATCCAAAATCATGCCCTTCATCTGTGTAGCAAAACATTACGACAACCTAAAATTGGGGTGCCATTTATATAATTTCTACATGAGCAAGCCAACATGTAAAAAAATGCCCTTAAATAAAATCTGAGAATGTGCATGTTAACCACATATGAATTGTTTTATTACACATTTTATATTGTGGAGGACAGAGCCAAAGCAATAAAAATATGTCTTCATCCCAAACATTATAGTGCTCACTGCTTACTGAATAAACAGTCCCCTGAGAAACTATCTGCCCCCTTCTTGATTTCCTCTATTACTACACAAAGTAAACACATCACATTTTTAAAATGATTTCATTTATTTAATCAAAAAAGTTGTCAAGCACCCATGTCACACGTGAAAAAAGTAATTGCCACCTTGGTTACTCAGTCAAGCAACTAACCTCATTTAATGGATCTAAACCTCACTCATATTGAACTTTACCATCAGAGTGAAGTAGCCGCCACAAAGTTTGTACAAGTGCACTATGCCATGATCAAAGGACATTTCAGAAGAGAGAAAAAAGGTTGTTGAAATATATCAGTCTGGAAAGGGTTATACTGTAAAGCTATTTCTGATGCTCTGGGACTCCACCAAACCACAGTGATGGCCATTATCTCAAAAGTGAGAACACTTGGAACAGTGGTGAATCTTTCCGGGAGCGGCTGACATACCTTAATGTATCGAAGGACTCCGCAACAACTCATCCAGAAAGTCACAAAAGATCCCAGAAGAACATCCAAAAACTGCAGGCCTCTCTAGCCTCAGCTAAGTTCGGTGTTCGCAACTCCAAAATAAGAAAGAGACTGGACAAAAATGAGATTTATGGGAGAGCAGCAAGGTGGAAACAACTGCTAGCCAACAGAAACATCAATGCTTGTTTCACATTTGCAGAAAAGCACCTGGATGATCTGTAAGCCTTTTGGGACAATTTTCTATGGACAAAAATTGAACTTTTTGGATGAGGATGACACGGGTCCCACTATGTCTGTTGTAAAGCAAATACAGCATTTCAGAATAAGAACATCATACCAACAGTGTGATGGCGTGAGGATGCTTTGCTGCTTTGGGACTTGGACAACTTGCCATTATTGAAGGAACCATGAATTCTGCTCTGTACTTAAGAACATTCTTAAGGAGAATGTCTGGTCATCTGAGGCATAATTGAGTTATGCAGCAAGACAATGACCTAAAACGCAAGAGCAGGTCCACACCTGAATGGTTGAACAGAAACAAAATTAAAGTTTTGGAGTGGCCTAGTCAAAATCCTGACTTGAACTTGAATATACTTGAACAGCGGTGCTGTGGTCGGACCTGAATGAGCAGTTCATGCTCGAAAACCCACCAAGTTGTGTGAAATAAAGCAGATCTCCAAACAAGAGTGGGCCAAAATTTCTCCACAGCGATGTGAAAGACTGATATCAAATTATAGGAAGTGTTTGGTTGCGGTTATTGCTGCTAAAGGTGGTGCAACGTGTTGTTAAGTTTATGCAGGCAGCATGTGTATTGTGGAGGTAGTTTTTCTCTCCCACCATTGGACAAGAATAGTGTATGGAATTAAAAGAAACATGGTATTGAAATAGAAAGAGAAATCACCAAATATTTCAAAAATAATTACCTTTACAGACTTTATGCCACCACTGTTACTAGTACTTTTGCCTGTAATGTAGTACTACCACCACCACCAGCACTAGTACTTCTTATAATAATAATAATAATAATAATAATCGATCTTCGTCCCTACTCTCCCCTATGGTCACGAGCTATGGGTAGTAACCAAAAGAGTGAGATCGCGAATATAAGTGGCCAAAATAGGGTTTCTCTATAGGGTGGCAGGGCTTACTCTGCTTGATAGGGTGAGGAGCTCTGCTATCCTGGAGTACCTCAAAGTAGAACCGTTGAGTCAGTTGAGGTGGTTCGGGCATCTGATAAGGATGCCTCCTGGGCACCTTCCTCTGGAGGTGTTTTGGGCTTGGCCACCAGGGAGGAGACCCAGGGGTAGACCTAAGACACACTGGAGGGATTATATCCAAAGGATGGCCTGGGATCGCCTGGGGATCCACCGGGATGAGTTAGCGGAAGTCGCTGGGGAGAGAGACCTCTGGGCTGCTCTGCTTGCCCCTTTGCCACCACGACCCTGACCTGGACTAAGCGGTTAGAGAATAAATGAATGGATGGATAATAATAATAATAATTCATAATAAATAAATAAAAACTGTGAGTTCAAACAGTGATAATGAATAGTTCTTCTTACTTGTATCCTAATTTACAATGTGAGGCAATTGCTGGAAGCAAAACATTCTGGATGGAAATAATTCTGTTTTTTCCGTGAGAAATGTTTTGTTTAAATAAGTGAACCTTAATCACTCTCATCTCATTTCTGAAAGTCATGATATTTTTTATGGGTAACGGTTTGAAATGACAGGAGGAAGAGGAACTTCGCTCCTGTTGAGTAATGCATAGTAAGTCTACTGGGCACTGGCATGGGAAAGATTGTGAAATTGTCTATTTTGAAAGTGACTACCCAAGCCCTTTTTCAGATGTGTGGTTTTTCCAACAATGCAAAAAGTCAAGTAAAATTCAGAGTTCCAATCATAATATCTCAGATTGGACAACAAGCATTTTCATTTCCTTTTTAGATGGGTTACATTTCTTGAGATGGAATTTTGTCACAGCGTTTTGGTTCTGTGACAGAAATGAACAAATCCATTATATCTAACCATTTGATTATTTACACTTCTGTCAATTGTCTCAATGAATTTAGCCAAATGGTCTCTTTTACACAGACAGAGAGAGAGAGAGTGTGTGTGTGTGTGTGCTTTTCTGTGTTTGTACATGTTATCATGCTTGCCCTATGTCATAATAAAGCTACTCAAAGCATTCAGAATTACAATGCTGGACACAAAAGCAGTATTTATGTCAGTTTGTTTTTATTACAAAATTGGTAAGAATGGACTTATGGGCTGTTAGATCCACTATACTAGTATGAGGCAAGTTAAATATGGCCAAAATACTGTGCAGGCAAATTTGTAACCTTAAAGGATGGAATTTACTAAATTTATAGAATCTTCATTTTTCTCACCATTTGAATGCAACTTACAATTTGTGAGTTAGAATTAGGATTAGGGCTACTGCATGTACCCTTGAGTGAATGAATGAAACTGGCCAGCCACTTCTTTACCAAACTGTAATCTGGCAGTTAATCTGGGTTTTGCTGAGGGGGTCACACCCAGATTGATGCTATGGATAATTGTATAATGGATAGTTATAGTCCTGGATGCTGATTGGTCAACCAGCCATTCTTGATGTTCTGAGATTCATTATATTGTATGGCTCAATAGAATGTCTACACATCATTTTAATGTCATTACTTTAATATCATCTTTCAATTAACACAAACATCCTAAGCTTTTAAAAACTGTGAGCAGTCAACAGTAAAAAAAAAAAAAAAAACATTAGACTTGTAACATCTCCTCGGGTCAATGTCCATATTTTCAAAATAGGCTGTTTGGTGTTTTGCATATTGGTACCAGGAAAAAAAAATGTTTAATTTAAAAAATGTACTATTAAAATTTACTTGAAAATGATAATGTGGGCCAGGGTAGTAACAGAGTTGATGTCGGTTTGATTGTTTGAACTAACGGAGTGGATTACTCATTCATTCATTCCACACTTCTCCATCTGAAGCTTTGAAGCCAAATGCTCAGTTCTGCTATGAGTGAACATAATTCCCTGCATTAGTAAAAGCGGGAAAACTCCTGTGTTCATCACACTGCAATCTGTTTATTGCTTCAGTTCCTCTAGCTGTCTCACACACACAAAAATGTTGTCCACACGCAGAACACTTCCCCACTCTGACCACACACACAATTGCATGCACACACAGTTTGTGTAATCTGGGATCATGATTTACACAGCTTTGTTGTTGAAAACAACAAATGCCACGTTTTCAATTATCGCTTATTTTTCGTTTATTGCAAAGTAACATGGTCCTTGAAAGACATGAGTGAAATTACCTGTGAGAACAGCAAACAGAAATAAATTTGACAAATAACTGAATTAGCAGAGAAGGTATTTTGATCCATATCTTAAATGAGACAAGATTCTCTGTGTTCACAGCAAGTGGACACCCTTGGAGGGCAGTTACTTTCTAGCCTTCTCCTGGTTGCAATTAGAAATGTTCAGCATTTTACAACGGTATGAATCCTCTTTGTGATGTCACACAACCAGCTTCAATCTGTATGGTGTTTCTTAGCATTAACAAAACCACATTAACTGCTTGTCATACATACAGTTACTCATTGTTAAAGATTTATTCATTCATTCATTATTTTATTTGTAATAATAAGGACTATTTGTCGAACGTTTTTCTTACATCGTGCACAATAAAAATATTTTTAAATGAAATAAAAACAGAATTAATAAAAAAAACATTGAACAAATCAGTAATACGGGTAAAATGGCAACATGAGATTCAAAGTGATTTTTGAAAAATATCAGAGGCCCCATATCAGAGATTATTGTACAAAATTGGAACCCTGGCCACAAATGCTTTTTTCCCCTCCTGTTTTAAAATGTTTTTATTTACACATGGTGAAGGGAAGAATGCAAAGCAAATTCCTAAAAATGCTGATACATTTATAGATTTACACCCTGCCCCTTATACCCTTAATCCTATACCCTTGTACCCACAACAAATGTCTACTGAACTGTACTGAGAATTAAATCCTACATGTAGGGCATATATGTCCTGTGCTTTCCCATTCTGTAACGACATTACATTACGAATATTGCCTTCGTCTTTGTTACCATCAAATTGATGCTTGAGTAGAAATAGCTGAACACAGCAGTGCTTGCCTATACTTGACTGGCCAGCAAGCAGACAGAAAGGCCTTGGTCATCGGCTGAGTTAAAGGACAGCATCCTCGAAACTCCCGAATCTCACACCTTTGGGCAGGTGTGACCGGCCAAGCTGCACTGGAATGTGTCACCTCCGACCCAGAGCTTAGCAGGACCGCAGACAGAACGGAAGCTAGGTTTCCCCTCAGCGCCACCGGGTTGCCTGTTGCTTCAGTCGTCCACCGAGGGCAAACCGAGGCTCAAAGCGTTTACTGGCCATGCCGCCTTTCTGTGGGGAAGTGAGCACGAGGGCAGAGGAAGAGCAGCTCTAAGAAGTGAAGCTCCCTCGTCTTTATGGGGAAAAGGGCGCACGTGCTTTTCTGCACACTGCTGGCCGTTGTCTTTCCTCCGGAACCATATTATCTGAACACAGGGTTAAGTGCGCCTTGTTTTGACAAATTAAGTTAAAAAAAACTCTGGCTCTTTTCGGGCGCTGCGTCTGTAAGCAATTGCCCTGGTGCTTCATAGACCGCAGTCTATGATTTTAAACGCGTATGAAAGTTCCGACAGAGCTCTGAAGAAGTAGGTGAAACATCTACGTATGTGCATTTCATTTATTTCTTTTTTTTCCAAATATTGTTTATTCTGAGACACAGACACTTTTTTTGGCTCCAGCTTTTGGTGGTTGCCGAAGAAGTAGTTTCCCTCCTTTGCGTTTTGAACCTGTATTTCAGTGTTTGTTCTCAGGGCCTCGATGGGCTGGGACCCCACCCTCCATTGTTGCACACAATGAACCCCACAAAGACTGGATTTGTCCTTGGGTGTGATTTGGATGCATAGATTGTGATGGCAGTTCTAGTTTGGCTAGTTCTATGATATTAGCCACCATTTGACCAGTTTTCATGATTCCCTCTTTCAACTGCCTATAACAAAAGTGGGTTTACTGCTGGTACAGAGATTCAAACATGCTACTTGTTTTAGGGTTAAATAGGCCTTGACACTTTGTGATTTCCTAAGCCAATGCTGCCTCTAGAGAGCTGTGTAGCTGTTATTTAAGTGACTTCATTACAAACATTAAGGCCTGTGATTTTTAAAAATCGTTATTAGTTTTTTCCAAAATAGATTGAAATGAACTGAAATGCAGTTGAGGTCATTGTTTATGTACTTTTTTTTTTTGGCCTGGAGGATGTGCTTTTGTAAAGCATCTTTGATCTATTGAAATATATAAATGGAATAGCAGTCAGATGCCCAGATGAAAATAAGTGTGTTTTTGGGAAACATTTTTAAGTGACTCCCACAAGAAAATGCAAAAACAAAGCTGACCTTCTCCCTCAAATAAACAGTATTATTTTCCAGATTAAGCTTACTCATGCTCTTTTTTCCCTCTGTGTCAACCTTTGGAATGGACACTGCTAAGGTTGTATGTTCACTGTGCCCAGCTCTCTCTCTCTCTCTCTCCTCCCCCATCCCTCCCTCCCTCCCTCCCAAAGAAAGATAGAAATCAAAGAGAATTACAATTCCAACCACGTTTCGCACCCACAAGCTCAACCTTTGTTTCTCTTTTTATTACATACGTCTGTATGTATTTACTGTATCAGTGTGCTGGATTTAGGTTTTACCATATATCATGTCACAATCAAAAAAATTTTATCGACAATAGATTGCAGAATTTACTCTCAGATTTATAACATTCAGAAGATCCTCTTAGCCTTGCTGTTTAAAAATTATTTTATTGTGTATAGTCATTTTCTTTTGGAAAGGAGTGTTCTTTTAGCTTCAAGATGTATTATAGCTGACTAATCTTTGAGTGGCCTTGACACCCTACTCCCCACCCCTCCCTCAGCCCTGGGAGGTCATCGAACCTCGTACACTATTGACTGTGTGTTCAAGATAGCGTCCGTATTTGCAGTTTCAATTCGGCTTGCACGGACATGGGACAAATCTTTACAGTGCCCTCTTTTCTGTTCTGTGTCGATAAATAAGAAATCCTTTAATCGCTAGCCTAACAGAGCAAATTGAATCAAATTGTTTTTAATTTTATTTTTATTTAACAAATCTGTAGAAAATGGTAACCAATAAAAAAAATTAGACATCTCATTTCAGTGGTTGGTTTTTCGTCATGCTGAACATTGACCAGCAGGCTACCCCCGAGTTAAATCTATATGGCACGCATCTGGTCACAGGTCAAGAATACCTTAATGTGGCTTAGTCATTACATTTGTATATGCAAGGAAAAGTTGATTGTTTCCCAGTCTGAAGATAATATGTCTTTCCAAAATCTGGCTGAAAGGATCTGCAGTCTCGACTGAGGAATATAATGCGGAGTGGGTAAATCTTTTATAAACCCTGATAGCAATAGCTGTGGGACTGAATCACATATTGTGGATGTATTATATTTTAGTAATTCAACTAGCTAAGAGCTGTATGTTTTCTTTGTGTTTTATGGTTGATCTGATCCTCATCTTGACATTGACGTATATATTTTTATTTTTATGTCATTTAATGAAACATCAGGCTTGTGTAAGAGTGGGTGTGTCAAATACAAGATCAAATGCAATAAGCTAGGCCTCATCTGTTTGCCTTAATGTCATTAGCAGTTTTGAAAAACAGTCACACAAGCATTTTTCAGCAAAGTAAAAATATTTTTAATTCAATAAAATATTCTGTGGCATTAAAAAACATTGGTACCTTTTACATCTTTAACAGACTTCATTGCTTGCCAATACTGTTACATAGAGTTGCATCATGCCCATGCTATCCAGTTCGTCCCTAGACAACCAGCCACTGCTCGAAAAAGCGAGGAATGAATTATATTTAAATAACACAATATTAGACATATTTACTGTAAAACTGGTTTAAAATACTGTACATACACCATACAATATATTCAAGTGGCATGATGTCACCAAACATTGATGGTTGCGCAATTCATTCGCCCACGGTATTCTTTGAAAGTCTCTCTTCCTTTTGTAAACCGTTTGTAAATGTTTTTTTTTTTTTTTGTTCCTTATTCTCTTACTGCATGTAAACTTTGTACAGCCCACTCATGTATACATTGGTATGTGCACATGTCCCAGAGCAAATTGACTGCAGGGAACAGATTTATTCACAGTCCCGGCTTATGTTCCGTGTTTTTGGTGCCACAGTGCCATGATACGGCGAGACCCCCGGATTAGCACTGCCCAGTAGCTGAAAGCAAGTTTCGCAGGGTGGCCAGTTCTCTTGATAGCTGCTCCACGCGTTTCTGTAATCGTTCGTTTTCAGCGGCGAGCTCCAGGACTTTGTGCTGCGTCTCCATGTTGCGCATTTTCGCTTTGTCTCTGCTCTTCCTCACCGCCAGGTTGTTCCTCTCCCGTCGCTGCCTGTATTCCTCGCTGTCCTTATCCAGTCGCTTCTTCCCTTTACTGCTTGAAGACGTTTTGCCATTCTGCAGGGGCGACCCGTCCTTACCTGGCCCCGAAGGTGTTCCAGGTGGACTGGAGCAGGAGGAGGAGGCGGTGGAAATGTTCCCAAGACTACCGCTCGGAGCGGACTGGTACTGCAGATAAGACCTCATGTCGAACCCAGAAGAAACGGTACTGTGGTCCATCCTCGCGTCTTCTTTTGCCTCTTGCCTTAACCCGGTTTTTAAGTAGCTGCCAAAAACCTGTGGAGAAAACAGGTTGTCCACCCGGGTCTCCTGCAGTTCGGGGTAGCTCAGGATACTTGCGTTTCGCGAGTTGCTGTTTTGAAGGGGGTCTCGCTCGATCAATGGTAAGTAGTTTCTGTAGTTTTGTGAAGATACCCCTCGCTTACTTTTGCCTTCCTCGGCAAGGAAGTCGGCCAAGATATCCACCCCGCGTTGCTGGTACAGAGGTCCGTTTTGAGCAAGGTGCTGTTGATAGTGCTGAGAGGGGTCCAGGTAAATGCTGAAATCTATCGCCTTCTCGTGCTCTGCGATGCCCAGCTCCGTCATCGAGCCGTCACCTGGCTGCTTGCAGTCGACGTTACTGATGTGACTGTTACCGCTGTTGCTACTGTGGAAAGCAAGGCAATCCTTCTCGTAAAACCCGGCCACTTCCATGGATCTTAACACCCGCCGGATTGCGGAATCATCAGAGTCGGGCCAGCGCACTCTGGGGAGAACACTTGTTGAAATTGAATCAAAGGTCACAGTGGCCGTCAGTCGCAGAAGATGACGAAAGTAGCTCGGTCCACTGAAGTGATTCCTCAATTCAGTTCTGTCAGAGAGTCGTGCGAGTTAGAGCTCAGGCTTTGAGTTTGACATCTCAGTGACAGCGGGGTTTATATAGCTAACACCTCGCGGCTAGGGGGAGGGCTGAGTTGCTGTGTTTGACGTGTTTTACTAGTTTGGCAACAAAAGCCTACCTGGACCTGTAATGAGGAACTGATATCGTAGTTTTTCTTAACATGTTTGCCCCCCGCATTTATTTAGGTAATCTCGAGGCTCTTAATATAGCCCGCTTTGAAACGAGTAATCACTTTGTTTACAACAAGATAAACTAAGTTTGTATCAATTTATATTTACAGCCACGTTTAATAACTGACTGAATTTCGTTCAAATTTCTCGAGACAAAAACTTGGAACGTGTAGTATTTCTTTTTAACAATCATGACAAATGAAAGACTAATGTGTAAACAACCAATCTTTGGATCATAATTGTGGTATGAGTGTATACCAAAATTTGCAACGCTGCTGTAAACCTCTTGAGTTTTATACCATTTCGTTCCTGTTTCGCAATTAGAATGGACATAGACCTATTCATAATATGCCTATAAGCTTGCAGTAAATATTCAGATTATACATGACAGTTTGCCCATGCGGTTTCGTTCTCTGTTATCGAATGTTAATTATATAATGTGGACTGAAATACAGTTGCGCCACAAATGTGTACAGAAAACAGAAACGGAATGCTAACTTCGTCGAAATGAAGAAGTAGCCAGGGTGCCATTGCTGTAGCAAAACCTGACCGCGGCTCTTTAGATTGGAGGACTATACGGCCACCTAGTGGTTAGTTTGCTTATGCATCCAATACTCCAAGGGGAATATCAGCGTATTTTTTTTGTCCGACATTCAGTCGTTTTAAATTTTTGTTTCACGTGACGAAACTATATATTACAACATCACATTCTGTACCCAGCCCCTTTCTCGTTCACCTTAACACAATGTTAACATGATTGGTACATAGGGGAAAATAGGAATATAGCATACTTGAATATAATCAAAATAAGCAATTCAACAAGAATATTTTTGTCCTGATTCCACGAATAATGGTTTTTCTGGAATTATATAATTGTATTATGTTTCTATTTTCAGATAACGAAAGTATTTTTAATGAAAAATTTCCTGAAAAATTTTTGTCTTGCTGCTTAATCCAATTATGATTCAGCTTCAGCTTATGGACAGATGATCAGACATTCTCCTTAAGATGTTCTGGTTTAGAGCACGATTCATGATTCCTTCAATAATGGCAAGTCGTCCAGGTCCAGAGGCAGCAGAGCATCCCCACATCATCGCACTACCACCACCACAGTTGACTTGTTATGATATTCTCACTGTGAATCACTGTATTTGCTTTACACCTGACATAATGGGACTCTTGTCATCCAAAAACTTCCACTTTTGACTCATCTGTCCATTGACGACCTTTGTAGGATGCATGCGCAGGAGGTGCGCGGTGGGTCTGGACGGTTTCATGCTTGTTTCTCCTCTCTTCTGAAATTTCCTTTCATCGTGGCACATAAAGACCAACTGAAGACTGTCATGAAAAAGTGCGGCCTGAACCCGACCCAGCTGGAGGACACTGCCGGTCAACGCTCCATCTGGCGGCAGCTCTGCCAACAAGGAGTGCATAAACTCGAGGAGGACCGAGGTGATCGACGGACCAGGAAACGTCTAAAGAGACATGAAGCCAGGACCACATCCACACCCCCAGTCAGTGCTTTCACCTCTTCTGTTTGTGGCAGACAGTGTGGATCACGGATTGGGCTCCACAGCCACAAGAACACTCACAAGTAGCAGAGGCAGGATTGTCATCGTCGGACATGACGGGCAACCTAAAGCAGCAAGCAATGCACTTGTACAAACTTTGTGGTGGCAACTTCAAGCTAATGGTAAGGTTCAATATGAGTGAGGTTTAGATTCAACAAGGCTGGCCACAATCAAGCCAGGCTGTGTTTAATCAGTTATTAAACACAGCCTGGCTTGATTAGTTAATTGGTTGACTGAGTAACTTAGGGGGCAATTACGTTTTCACATGGATTATATGGGTTGGATAACTTTCTTCATTAAATAAACGAAATAATGATTTAAGAAATGTCTTGTGTTTACACCTTTGTCTAATATTACATTTTGTCTAAAGAGCTAAAACCATTCATTGTGACAAATATGCGATGAAAGAGGAAATCAGGAAGGGGGTTAATAATTTTTCATGACACTGTATGCTTCCTACATGTTTCAAATATTCAAGTTTTAATTTTGTTCAGATTTAAAAGTTTAAATGTTTTGCTGAGATCTGTATAAATGTTTTGGTGATCTGTGGCTTTAGAACTACTACTAAAAGCTACACAAGCAGTACTGGAATCCATCAGATTCAGATCTACTATGCTCTTCACTTTGTATGTTCTTTTACACGTCTTTTTCATTGCACTCATCTGCTCTCACCTCTCCAGTCCTTATCATTTCTTTCCTCTCTCTTCACTTCTATCCTCTTCTATTCCATGCGCTCATTTCTTCAACCCTTTCTACTGCCCCCCTTCATCCTGTCCAGTGTCATCTCGCTCTCCTTCCCAAGCTCAGAAGCTGAGAGACGGACAGACAGATGAGGGGTAAAAATGGTTTGCTGATTTTTGGTGACTTTAATGAAATGATTGTTTCCACAACGAGCAATGAGTTGGTTGAACAGAGCCGCCTTCTCATTAAGACAGGAGTGAGAATTTCATGTTGAATCTTCAAGATCACAGCAGGCATTAGGAGAATTCTAAAATCGTTTTGACGGCTGATTACTTTTTGATCTGAACTCGCCTTCAATTCCTTTTCTGAACTGAAATGAATACTGTAATGAATGCTGTAAAAAATCTCACGTGCCAACAAAAGATTGCTTTATATAAACTTTAAAACTAACATTTTAAAGTAACTTGCTAGACTTCTAGCTAGAATTCTCTCAAAACTTTTTTAACCAACCAGGTATGACAGTGATGTTACTCGGTGGATGACTGTGATTCATTGTTAGTAAGGACTGATAAGACAGCACAAAACATGCAAAACTGCCACACCCAGATACCCCTTGAGTGGAGTGACTCACAGAGTGTTGATTGGAGGTCCCCTCCCTCACAGTGTACCAGAGATTAGCAATCTCTCCTGCATGCTTACAGCAAACCTCCAGAAAATGTTGTCCAATATGATCAGCTCTGTCCTTCTGTCCACCATCTCTGCAGTCGCGCTCTAAGCCCCCCAACTGCCCTCCTCATCGCCTCCACATTTTATAGAGCCGAGTCTTCTGGTCACTCACTGTTCCATAGATCGAAATGGGAAGAGGAAGATATGTCCAGTTTCAACCACAAAGGATGTAGCACCTGTAGATGCCCTGAGGGAGGCCATCTGGCCATTGTGATGTCACAGAGATTCATCTGAGGGAGGCAAACTGAAAAATTGTGAAGTTACAGTCAATCAGAGACAACTAATTGGCTTGGTTCAGATTTGAATGACAGAGTAGTCTCACCAGTCTTCAAGCCTCTGGTTTGTTAGTCTCATACACCATTTGCAAAGACAGAGAGCTGATTATTTGTTCACAAGAAATCTTGTAGATTGAAGAGTCATCAGCATGAAAACTGTAAAAACAGAGCAGCCATGTAAACTTCACAATATAAAAAACTACATTTATTCACATGAAAGAGACATTTTTATTTTTATTTCCACTGGGTCTGATTGGATAAGCACAGTAAAATGTTCAGTATTACTTCCGTTATATGAGCCCAGTAGGGAATAGGGATCACATGTACTCTAACATTTAACACTGAATATATTACTATGCAGACTAAAGTATTCACATACTTTTACATGGTGTCCATTAAATAATACAAAAATTATGGCAAAAATACATATTACAAAATATTTGTAATTGTTCAACCACAAAAGACCAAGTTGATCTTCACATTAGTATAAGTAAATATACGGCTCAAGGTCGCCTTCTTACATTTTTCCACCACAGTGTCAATCTGTCTTGATTGCAAGAGGGAGTAGGCTGTCAGCCAGGTTAAAATACTGGTTAGAAGAGTACCTTAATCCATTGTCAACTTTAATAACGACAGAATCTATCAATCATTTGAGAACTGGTACACGAGATTAAACCTCTTGACAACGCAGAACAACTGTGTACAACTCAAAATATCAGTCCGATTGTTTCACTTGTTTTCCCTCTTGTAACCAAGCAAGCTAGATTGTGTCATCACTGTAGACTTTACCACAGAGTTCCATTGTAAAGTGATTCTGTAATATAGAAGTCTTGTTTAGTAGTATATCAGAATTCCTAATCAAATTGTATACATAAAATAGCATTTGTTTGTTTTTTCACCACTTAGATCAGTCAGGCAACAAAACATATTTTATTTCTTTTAAATTAATAAATTTACCTAAGTGCATTTCATCCCTGCAATTCTGAGGGTATAGAAGATGGATGTCTTCTGCATATTAACAACAAATTAATAGCTACAAGAAATACTTGTTGTTGTATGATATTTGTTGTGGCATGCTAAAAATTTTAATCGTTGAGTTTCCAAACAGGTATTGCCTAACACATGTTATGAACACCATTTGTTTTCTAAAGAAAGCTTTTTAATTAATTTTTAAAAAATTGTTAACATTGAACCTCTTTTTATTCTAGTTATTTATTATGTAGTTATTTCCATAGTTATATTGTTCATGGATGTCATGTGTTTTGGCCAAATAAGTAAGCAATTAAAAAATATGATAGTAGTATGAAAACAGCATTTCAAAACCATCTTTGTTGAGCCTAAAGGATTACTATGTCAGACAGAAAAATTAGTCTGAGGCTTTTTTCCCCACTGCTAAAACAACAATAGCCTATTGTATGTGCATGTGAAGAAATTCCTAATTAAAACATATTGCCAGTAGTCATAAAATTGTGCCTATGACACAGACTACTTTATGACTAATTACATCAGTAACAACCTACACATTGATTTTCATTGGTGATTGATGTTGGATTACCCTCAACCCTGGGATGACAGTTTTCCTGGGATAGCTTCCCACGCAGTTCCCACTAGCTTTCTTTAACTCTCGGCCTAACGTGCTCTTGACAGTTTAAAAACTTTGGTACTAAGTAATCCTGCTTTGAAGCAGTGCTAAGATAACCTAGACCTGACATGGGCACTGTCTGGCATTTGAGGATGCAGATTTGAAATGAAGTTTAGTCTGGGGTTTAAGGGCACCCTTAACCTGTGGCCAAGAACACTCTTTAATGCCCTTAGCCAAGGTCTGAGTACTATTTGAAAGCCTCCATTTCTGTTTGTTTACTTTTCTATAATTCCAACCAACCACCAGTTTCTCACTCAGGCTAATTGAGTGGTCTTGAGAACAGTTCTTCACTCTGTGCCAGTTGGTCAGTTGGAGGATACATGGTGGCTCATGCAGTGAGAATCATGCTGGCCAGCACAGTATGGGGAGATGGATGAGACTGCACAGATGGGTTTGTCAGACTGGCATACCTGATTAACATTCCTGCTTCTGTAGACCAGCTGAAATCAGGCCTATCAAGATATAAATATAACACTCACTGAGTTCCAGCGGAATGGTAAAGGACAGAGTGTAGCACAGTGGGTAAGGAACTGGGCTTGTAACCGAAAGGTCGTAGGTTCGATTCCCGGGTAGGACACTGCCATTGTACCCTTGAGCAAGGTACTTAACTGAAATTGCTTCAGTATATATCCAGCTGTATAAATGGATACAATGTAAAAATGGTATGTAAAAGTTGTGTAAGTCGCTCTGGATAAGAGCGTCTGCTAAATGCCTGTAATGTAATGTAATGTATAGCAGCTGTAGATGGAGCTGGAATAGTTTGCCAAAAATAATGAATTTGTTTTATTGAACAAATGAATTGAATGAACTGTTTTATTTATGTATCTAGAAAAGTGTGACAGCTTTCTGAGGCTTTAAATAAGTTTTTAGCAATTTTCATAGTTTTGTATCAATACTTGTGACCATGGACTTAATAGGTTTATGGATTGGTCAGGGAAAACTGAAAGTATTCAAAATTGTTGATAAGGTAGCTACATGGTTGGAACGGCAGACACTGCTAGTGAAGGGGAAAAAATAATGACTTTAGTTTGATTTATCTCTTTGCCCTGTTTATCCTGAATAAAATGTTTAAATGGGGCCCGCCTCAATGATTGTGTAGGTTTCCTTCTATTTCTGTGATACTGTGGTCTATGACCCCGAGACTAATTATACTTTGATTGTGTTATCAAATGTGAGGTGGTGTCATCAGCTGGTGATAATAGCATATTATGCAATGACATATAACCACTAACTTGTATTTTTGTAGGTCAGGGCTGTTCTAAGATCTAGGCTATGTAAACGTTTTGTGTCATTCAGGCCATGCTCCCTTTGAGCTTGTAATTTCTTGGTTGTAGCTTTAATGCTCTAGGTTTGGCCTGCTCTCCTTAAGCATTGCACCAAGCTAACTTGACACATTTCTTTGGGTATCTTCTGGTGCATTTACACTTGAAATGATTTTCTTTCCTGGGGAAGAAAACAGTCAAGGAATTCAGCTGAAATTGTTAATAAAGCTGCAATTGTTTAAATTTAGCTGCAAGTTGGGACATAGTAAGTAAATGCTCCATTTATAATTACTTGTGTTAAAGTCTTCATGCACTTTTATGGTTAGATGTAACAGATTGGAATGTCCCCAAAGGACCTGTTCCAAGAAAAGAAAAAGTAGTTCTTATAGCTACCAATACATGCATTCTGTTCAACAAATTACAAATTGATTAGAATGTTCTTTTGTAAGGAACACATTTTAAATTGGATTAAAACAAATGATGATCAGTTGGTTAACTTGATCCATTTTTGGCTGTCAGACCCCACATAGTTTTAAGAATGATAGCTAAACTTGAGTATTTTATTTGGCTAACTAGCCATTTAAATATATGTTAGGTCGTTACTTGAGTTTTGTCTTATATTCATATTCAACTAAATCGATGCGGTTGAAGGATCTGTCTCATAAACCTCGATACAAAAGTCAGGAAAACGGCAACGTGTTTGTTAGCTAAAGCTACAAAAAATTCACGAGCTTTCTGCAGTCATCTTCTTGGTCTTTCTATGTAACAATGTTTCCATTTATCTTCGCCACTTTGAAACTGCCGGGTTATGTGCCTGAGTGTGGGGTTTGTTGTGGGATTTGTTACAAACGTTCAGGAGCGTTCTGCATTTATCGCCTCTGATTGGATATTAAAGGGTGGGGTCCGGAAATGTGCCCTTTCTCGTCGCCACCAGAATGGCTGCACTGTTGAAAAATGCACGCCCCGTGCTTCGCGTATTGGCCGATTTCAATAGCGAGCTTGCTGTTAGGGCGATAAAATAAAGATGAGTGGCTGGACGGGCGAAGGCGTGGTTATTCTGTTGAGAGTTCGACACTCCTGTTGGCTCCCCGGACTGACGAGGGATGGATCTGTACCAGAACATGGCGGTAGAAGAGAACGATGTCGGATGTAGGCGAGACATTAAGAAAGACCCAAAAACACCGGGGCCAGGCATGGGTCCACTTCGGGGGGGCCCGCAACACGCAGGTGCTCAGGAACTTGCAAATTTATATTCACCAGGTGAGAGAAAACTAACATTTGCTGTCAAACTCTATTGAAATGTTGAGGACGTCACCAGTATAATAGCCTGTAGTCTGGGTTTTCACGAACTGTGGTTTTTCAGTTCTTGCCCATGACTTGACAGCTTTATTATTGATCCATACGAGCCCTGGCTTACTGTAGGCTATATGGTACAACGACTTGGGTACATTTGATCTGTTCGGTAATGTTGACACCGTCTTACGGTGATCTGTGATCCAGAAAGTCATATTAGCCTTGTTTCCGTGTGTGGGTTTCCTGTCTTTAACGCAATGACTGCCATCAACTAACTAAATCAGTGTGACTGTACTTTCCAGTCTGACACTAGTTCGGCAAATGCAGATAATGGATGGCTCGCTAGGTAGAAAAAACTAACCAAGTATTATGTTGGTAGCTTTTTGGCTAATTGCATTTCCAAAAGATAGCGTTACTTTAGCTAGTTAGTACAGTAGCTAGTTATATTAGCCAATGAACAGTAGTGTTTCTTACAATTGACCATATGGGCCTGCACTTATTTTATTCATGTTCTTGTCATGAGACCTAAAAATACGTTCTGCTTTCTGAAACATTATTTCCCTATTTATTGTATTTAGTGTTGGATAATGCAAGGGTTTAAGTGCTAGTTTTTACAGTTATTTATATATATATATATATATAACTACATAGTTAGATGTAGTTGCGCAGGGGATTATTATAAATATCAAAGAATGGCAGGTATCCATAGCAGTTTTTATTAGTGTTGCTAAATGAAACATAGCTAGGTAAGCAGTAATATTGACTTATTTCCACATTTAGCTAAAATACTGACTAAATATTTACTTATATTACAAGTAAACGTATTATAAGATATGAGATGGCTTGGCTTGTTAAGTTTTTCCTATCAGTGCTGGCCTGTCATAGACAAACAGTACATTCACACACAGTACTTTGGAAAATTGTTTTGTAGCCATAATTAGATAATTAGGACGTGCAGTGGGTAGCACTGTCGCCTCACAGCAAGAAGGTACTAGATCCGAATCCCAACCTGGGCCTTTCTGTGTGGAGTTTGCATGTTCTCCCTGTGTCTGTGTGGGTTTCCTCCAGGTACTCCGGTTTCCTCCCACAGTCCAAAGACATGCAAATAGGCTAATTGGAGACTGCCCATAGGTATGAGTGTGTGAGCGAATGGTGAGTGAATGGTGTGCGTGCCCTGCGATAGATTGGCGACCTGTCCAGGGTGTATTGTGCCTCTTGCCCATTACACGCTGGAATAGGCTCCAGCACCCCCGCAACCCTGACCAGGATAAATGGGTGTAGATAATGGATGGATGGAATTCCATTGTTATGGTGAGGAAGTGCCATCAGCAAAAATCTATACGTAAATTATCTGTCAAAGCTAATATCCACAACACCCCATAGCTCCCAAAATTTGCAAAACCACAACCCATTTAATGAATGTTTTGTTAGCGACAACTTCTTAAATGATGGCTTCATCTGTTCTCCAATATGGAATTAAAAAAAGAATATTTTGTAATGTCATAGCCAAGCACTGTGTATGTAACTAGGCTTTGTTCAACTGGGTTATGGAAAGTGTAATGTACAGTACAGTGTTGCACAGGGAGTTATTTTTCACATGCACGTCATGACCTACTTCAAGCCATCCCCATGACACACCAGTGGTTCTTGCCCCACAGTTTTGGAAACTCTGGTAGGCTATAATGTGATTAAACACATTTAGCCTACATTTATTTGCCACTATTTGCAGCTGCACAATGTACGAGTAACAGATCAAAACAGGACGCAGAACCCAAAGTCATAGATATCAAGCAGTTTTTGAAAGCAGTCCTATTCTCAGAAGTGAATGTTGCTGTATATCTTGCCTAATTTTGTTGCGTTGCATTTTAAGGCGCTCTAATTCAGCTCTTCTGCAAAACCGCTGTATCACTGTCATCTTGTTTGTGTACGCAACGCAGCTTTCAGAGACCTGAGTCAGCACACGAACGTCCTCTGCAGGCATCTTCCCTGGGGAAGATCAGTTCCCTAAACTGGGGACCTTGGTCTTTAGCACACAAGCTAGTCGTAGCCAATTGTAGCGCCTGCAAGGGCTGTGGTTGGAAATCCCTGTGACACCGACCCGCATGGAGCTGTGAGCAAGTGTAGGCACACGTGGTTATCCGTAAGACTTTCGCAAACTGGTGGTTACAAAGCTACCTTTTCTAACATTTCAGCATAATTTGCGCCTTTTTAAATGATCAAACTTGATCACAGCCTAAATTGTCCCATCTTCGCCAGATTTGTCTCACGGCAGGATTTGGTAAATGGTAAATGGACTGCATTTATATAGCGCTTTTATCCAAAGCGCTTTACAATTGATGCCTCTCATTCGCCAGAGCAGTTAGGGGTTAGGGGTCTTGCTCAAGGACACTTCGACACGCCCAGGGCGGGGTTTGAACCGGCAACCCTCCGACTGGCAGACAATCGGTCTTACCTCCTGAGCTATGTCGCCCTATTTGGCTGGGTGCCATCTTGTTTTTTTTCTTTTCCCACCGGAATGTTAGAGGTTTAAACTGTAGGAAGGAGAGGCGCTTTGTTTTCTTCCTTTACCTTCTGAGATTGAGGCCTAGTCTGGATTCAGTTTAAACGGGATGGCGCTTGGGGAAACCTGTCCGCCCACCGGAGCCCTTCTCCTGAGACCGTGGCAAGGTCGCAATAGGAGGCTGCGTTATGCTCGCCGGGCAGATATTTCTGTGCCGGCTGCGTGAGTCACTCAACAACCCATTAAGTGATTAGGCTTTGTTTAGAACATCACATAATATCAACAGAACCGGTTTCAGTCCGGTACAGTGACCCTCCCCAGTCACGTTACCCTGAGTGGCACAATAGCTTCCTCACGCTTACATTTGATCAGATGATTAGCAGTGTGTGTGTGTGTGTGTGTGTGGCAGGTGGACTTCCTGTAGAGACAATTTATAAAAATAGTGTATCAGGAATACTCAATACTCAAATCTGGGCCTGTAGTACTGCTGGTTTTCATTCCTCCTCTCTAATCAGGGACCGATTCAAACCTGACGCACCAGGTGAGTGTAATCTCTGGCCAATCGGTGACGTTATTGGACTCTGGACTATCAGACAGAAGAGAAAATCAGCAGTGCTACTGACCTTGAGGGTCAGATTTAAGTATCCCAGTTTTATGTAATGAATATTATTTTTTCCATTTTCTCCCTTTGTCTCTCTCTAGGGAAACGGTTCCAGGAATGGGTCAGCGTTGTCCTCTGCTTCTCTCTCATGGCCTTCAACTTCTGCCACCTCCTTGCCAACTTCCATCTGAGTCACCTGTGGTACATTCTGATTGGCATAGGTAGGCACAGGCTTGTGTGCAAGCAGACACGCCCCTTATTTTTGTCCCTTTCACCTAAAGCCTGGAACACACCCTGCGCGATTCCAGGCAGAGTGCTGGGCGTGTGTTAATGCATTTTCATTTTAGTCTCATATAATGTGCTGCTCAAATTGAGCAATAAACTCAGTGGTTTGCTTTGTACTATGCTAAATTGGCGGAGGGTCATATCAGTTTGATAAATCTCTGAACATACATTTTCTATAGATGGCAGTGTCTTACTTTACATTTCGGTTTACATTTAGGCAATGAGCAGACTCATTTACTCCTTTACATAAGTGCATAAAGGTTTATGCAATGAACAGTTCTGACACTTGAACAGTTCTTCAAGTCATTTAGGCCAATAACAGTAGTCGATATATAAGCTTTCAACATAGATTTAGAGCCCAAAAAATTGAAGCCCAAACATAGCCGAACCCGAGCTGTGCCCAAGACTGAAAGGGGGGTTCTCATCTGGTACCCGACGCCTCCTTTTCATTTTCTGCGGACTGGCTGCGCGGTGCCTGATGGAAGCGTTCCGGCGAGTGGTGTGGTGCCGTCGCCGGCTCTGCATTTGCCTCAGAATGTACTCCGTCCTTGTTCTATGCAAATGAAGGCGTCCAACGTAGCGCGCTCTGGCTCAGGAAACTCTGATCGAACTTTCAAACTAGGTGTAGCATATCAAACATGAATCAACATTCCGCAGCCACATTGCCTATTTCTTGCCTCAAATGTTTTCAAAAATATGTTTTAGTGGACTGTTTGAGTGGAATAAGAGAGTTTATCAACGGTCTGCCATATTGTTCCGGTTTTGAAAATGGGAGCTGAAAACTGACTGCAGCGCATATAGCCAATCAGGTGCTGGCAGTGTTCCGTTGTGGATTACAGCACTAAAAATAGTTTCAGGGCGTCATAATGTTTGGGACAAATGGCATCACAGGCGTTTCTGATTAATCAGGTGCTTCCTCAGTACAGGTATAAAAGAGCTTTTAGCATCTTGTGTGATTTCAGTCTTCTGATTGCCTTTGGAGTCTTTTATTGGCCTTTGTCTGAGGTGTGCCAATGAAAGTCAAGGAAGCCGTTAGGAGGCTGAGAAATTAGGAAATAAAGGCCAGATAGGCCAAACCTTAGGCTGACCAAAATCATTTCATTAAGAAGGAAGAGAGCACCGGTGAACTCAGAAATCAAAAGGCCAGCTTACAGTTTGCTAAGAACCTCATGCATTTTGAACCTACTGTCTGTTTGACTAACTGAATCTGTCTGACTGACTGACTGTCTGTGTCCATCTCAGTTGCAGGAATCCTGACTGCGGATTTCGCCTCTGGATTGGTCCACTGGGGGGCTGACACTTGGGGGTCGGTGGACCTGCCAATCGTTGGAAAGGTGGGCATCATCACACACTGTATTTTCCTTGTCTCTGTACAGGGCTGTTTAGACCACAAACATTGAGAATATTTAACAGGCACATAGATAACAATGCTACAATGCTGGACATTAGACAATCATTTTTGCCTTTAGCTAATTCCAGCCGGGGAATCGGCAAACAGCAATTTTGGTGCATAAAATTTTGCTACCCCTTGCTTCCTTAGAATGGTAAGAAGTATTATACTGAATAATCTCAGACATGGTTTCACCTGTGAAACGCTATTAATCTTGGGAAGCCTAGCGGATGAACATTTGAGACTTTCCGTCATTTAACCTCTGGCCCTACCTCTCTGCTTTGGAGGAATGGTAACCAGGAAACCACGCCCCCTCTGTGAGCTCTTTTTTTCCCTCTGTCACCCCATTGGTTTCTCCTCTTGTCCTTTTCTTGTCCCTTCTGGAACCCCCCCCCCCTCTACTCCAGGCCTTCATCCGACCCTTCCGGGAGCACCACATCGACCCCACCGCCATCACCCGCCATGACTTCATCGAGACCAACGGGGACAACTGCATGCTGACCCTGCTGCCTCTGGCGAACATGGCCTTCAGCTTCCTCACCCTGTCCCCAGGTAAGGATCCAACTGGGCAGGACCTCCGTCTGGATGGGCTGCTGGCCCCCCACTTTAACTCTGCACACACCCATGCGCATGCGCACACACAGTGCATATATCCTACATGGCCAAAAGTACATGGACACCTGACATCCAACATTTCAAAATTATGGGCATTAATATGGAGTTGGTCCACCTTTTGCTACTATAAGAACCTCTACTCTTTTGGGAAGGCTTTATTCTATATGTTGTAGCATTGCTGCAGCGATTTGCTTCCAGAAGAGCATTGGTGAGGTCAAACACTGATTGGGTGATTAGGCCTGGCTCGCAGTAGGCTTTCCAATTGATCCCAAAGGTGTGCGATGCGGTTGAGGTCAGAGCTGAAGTCAGTCAAGTTCTTCCATACTGATTTCGAAAAAAACGTTTCTATGTGGACCCTGCTGTATGCCTGGGGGCATTGTCATCCTGACACCAGGAAAGGGCCTTCCCCAAACTGTTGCCAGAAAGTTCCAAGCACAGAATTGTCTAGAATGTCATTGCCTTAAGATTGCCTTCACTGGAACTAAGGGGCTGAGCTCAAACCATGAAAACCAGCCCCAGACTTAGGGGTGTCCAGATACTTTTGGTCATATAGTGTATATGCACATACTACACCGGCAAGACTGGCAAGACCTGGATTCCTGGAGTTTTTTTTCCATTATTTACTGACTTTGCTGAGTTTAGAAGTTATATTTTTCTGCAGAAGGACTTCAGTGATGTGGCAGGCCCAAAAAAAGGAAGTTTGTCACTAGATTTCCCCACTTCCTGTAAGTGAATAATGGGATATTTGCTGAAATATTTGCTTTGACAGAGAAAAGATATTTTATACTAATTACTTTATATAGTTTTGTCCTTTTTATTTTATGTTATTGGATGCAAAAAAAAAAACCCTTTCTGTTAGCTTTGGTGCAGGAGTTAAGAAATCGCACAATAAAAACATTATTGAGCATATCAAGCCATATTTTAACATTTCTGGTATTGTATAATCCAAGGTATGATTATGAATTTATAAATAACGATATCTTATCGTTATCACTGTAGTTCCTTTAGTAGAACGAGGGGACATAAATGAAAATTAGCAAAAGGTAAATTCCGGACATTAGGAAGAATGTTTCGCGCAGAGAGTAGTCAATGTGTGGAATAGCCTGCCAGGACACGTAGTAGAGGCTGAAACTCTGAGGATTTTCAAGACTAGGCTTGATGCGGTGTTAGATACTATCTCGTCTGTAGGTAATCAGAGCACTAATTTAGTCAGAAAAATGGCGAGTATTGTTGGGCTGAATGGCCTGTTCTTGTCATTATGTTATGTTATGTTATAACTGCAAAATATCATGACTGAATTTTAGGCCGTATTGCCCACCCCTGCTTAAGGGTAAAGATCAGCGCATGGCAGTTAGAGGTTGAATAGGGGCCTAAGTGATCCGAGCGCCACACAGATCTTTTATTTCACTTCTTTCCCTGTCTGCAGCGGAGCTGTATCACAAGTACCCGTGGGACTGCTACGTCTTCGCCCTGGCCATCTTCGTCACCCTCACCAACCAGATCCACAAGTGGTCGCACACGTACTTCGGGCTGCCGCTCTGGGTCACCGTCCTGCAGGACTGCCGCATCATCCTGCCCCGCAAACACCACCGCGTGCACCATGTGTCCCCGCACGAGACCTACTTCTGCATCACCACAGGTCTGGCCCGGCCCCGCCCACAGCCGGCATGACAAAGCACTTTTACAGCAGTTTAATCCATTACAAAATTGAATCCTCGCTAAAGAAAATGGTCCTTTCTAAAGGAGTAATTTGCAATTAAATAATTGCAAACTAGATTTAAAGTACTTGGATGAAATATGAGACATTGAATCTTCATGGCATGCTTAGATTTCTGACATGATGTGGTTCAAGTTGGTAAGTCAACAGACAGATAAAGCATTTCATTAAATTACAGATAACAGCTCATTGCAATTCAGGGATTGTGAATGTGCTTGGAGTGAAATCCAGAATACACCAGGTTGGATGGACCAGGTTTCAGATCCCCTGGTGTAAATTAAGGAACAAACTGGGTCTTCTCTGCAGTGTAGAGAAGTGGTGGCTACACTTTGTCCTCAGCATAGACACTTCTGGAACCCTCTGCAATGAAATATACCGCTGGAAATCAGTCCACACCTTTAAAAACAAACGTCAAGATTTTACATGAGAACTGGTAAATTAATCACGAAAAAGGGTCATTGAAAGGTCTTAAAGTGCTTGAATTTTAATGTAGAAAATGCATGGCTTGAAAGTGCCCAAATGCTGTGTAGAGCTGTGCATGCTTGTTTTTCTGCAGGTTTATGCACTATACAGTCCCCTGACTATTCAAACCCTGTGAGGCTGATATTTCCAAGAAAATGTCAGTAATAAGAAAGAAATGTCCTTGAAGGCTTAAATTGTACTTTAAAAAGTATCGTCAATTCCTTGTATTTTGCGTTTAGCATGCTGGAGGAACCCTGATTAAAGCAAATCATTTTTTTCTTCCCAAAAGGGCTCTACATTATGAATTCTCGTTGTTGTCACATGGTCTGTTCTGTATTGTGTTCTGATTGTTCCTTTACACAGAGACTCACAAGCTCTCCCATCTGCTTCTGTGCCTCTCTGCAGGCTGGCTGAACTACCCTCTGGAGAAGCTTGGCTTCTGGCGTCACCTGGAAGACCTCATCCAGAGCGTAACGGGGGAGAAGCCCAGGTCCGACGACATGCAATGGGCCCAAAAGAAGTGACCCGGCCCGCTGAGGGCAACACCCCTTTCTCATCTCAGAAGACTGTACCCCTCACCTCTTGGCCACTAGCCTAAAATCAAATGAGCCCTCAACGGTAGAGACAGTAGATTTAACTTGGCTGCCCCATCAGCAATGGCACCGCTTTAAGTCTGCAGGTTTTACATCATTAGTTTCAGTTCAGTTCAGTCGAATGTTTTCACTGTAGCCTTTGTCAGGAGGGGTTTTACAAAAGACTCAAAGTCCCAGGATAGGGAAGGGGTGGGTGTGGGCTGTGCTTTGCTTGGATGACACTGACACTGAAGCTTAAGGCCCGCCCCTGTAAAGCACCTGCCTCCGCCTCTTTCGCCCAACCCACCCCCTCAGCAGATGTCAAGTGGCCAAAGAGAAAGCCGTCAACCGCAGATGGCCGCTGTTCCACAAAGACTTCTAAAGCCAGACGTTCTTCCCAAATCAATACTTGAAGAACAAGTAGAAGGGGCTTCCGACTAGTCCCCGTGTTTTTCCGTGGAGAGGAAAATAAGAAACCTGTTACTGAGACAAGCTCCTTTTTTCTTTTTTGGTGTGTCCGCTTGGCTATTTGGTGTCTCTAAGAATAGCATTGGGAATATAGCCTGTTACATGCATTTGTGTCCTCCTCGTCCTCTGTGCACTTAAGAGATGGGGGCTCTAGCCCAGTCGCATCTTTCTAACTGGGCCATTATCTCAGAGGCCTTAGTGAGCTGGAGCTCAGATCTTCTTTCTTCGTCTAATGCCCTTGTCTGGACGAGCGGGGCCTATGCTATACAGTACTGTGCAAGTAGCCTTATGTACGTCAGATGCAGTAGACTGTCTACATCATCTTTTTACAGAGCGCCTTTTCTTTGCATGACCATGAAGGTCTTCGTTGCCCTATCTTGGTTCTCTTCAGCAACTGGGGGAACTGGATTGCCTTATATTTATAAATTGCATGTGCATATTTAGGCATTGTTGATCATTTAATCTTCGACCTCAGATCCCACTGTACCTCTCCAGAGACGCACAGCACTTGTGCCTGAAACTGAAATTGTGCTCAGTTCCAGAGCAGCAGTGTGAGGCCTGGGTCGAGCTTCAGCTCACAGACCGAGCGCACGAGCGATTGGCTAATGCAGGCGTGCACGGCAAGGGCGAGGACTGGCAGTGCTTGTCAGAAGAATGAGGTCCACTTTAGGTGAAAGAAATTAGATTACAGATGAATATCTGTTAATGTTAAATAGAATCTGCATTTTGCTTTTGTAGTGAACATTGTCTTAAAATTGAAACCTAAAAAGAGCTTGGCATGGCTGATTGTCTGGCATTGCTGATGCCATGCGCATTTAATTCTTGGCTGAAATGCCTTTTTTCACCATACACGTTTCTGCCAAACTGACTCGATATATAGTTAATAGTAGTTGTATAGTATTTAGTTAATAAGCTGAAGTTATAAAGAAAAAATGTCAGCAGTAGTGTAGTACTCTTATTTCAACTCCTAATTTCAAAACATTTATCATTTTAGAAACGTGTATGTTAGGAGCAGACCTCAGTTAAAAAAATACAAAAAAAAAGAAATAACATTGCACAGCCTAGATACTTTTCCCCAGACTCACCCTACTATTCTTTTGATTGCCATTGTGATGTCATTTTTAACTGCTGTAGCCATTTTGCACAAAATCCAGTCAATGTGACCTTAAAAATGTTAAGCAGTAAGTTTTGTGATTCACAACTGCATTTCTGTTTGTTGAGGGCAAGTTTAATGTTACAAAGCCAGAGCCCCTCAGATCATAAAATAGAAATCATTATTTATGATGAAACTAGAATGTATCAAGCATGCTCATATTTTGAATTCTAGGACAATTATACTGTGTATGACTGCTGACCTGCATTTCTATCAATTTAAAATTGATCTTAAGCATTCATAAAATAATCTCAAGTAAATTATTGCTTTAAAATGTAAAGGTGGCAACATTCTGTTTAGATATACCTGATATACTTCCTGTTTGAGATTTTAAGTTCACATTTTCATTTATCATTTTTTCCCCATTTTGGAGAAGGGTTTATACATTGTTGGATCAACATAGTAGAGCAGTATTTCAGATTAATATGGCTACAGTAGCTACATCACAATACACTGGCATAGCATGGCAGTGGTGATCTTGGATGACAAGTCAGAATGATTATAAAAATTGTCTATGTTTTATAATCAGCTAACTGCTTGGATAATCATTCTGAACCATATCCTTTAACCATAGAAATCAATCCTCCATTTGATTATGGACTGATTACTCCTCAATAGCCCATGTCATCGACCGCAAAGCTACTCAAGTCAAATCGTAAGGCGCATCAAATTTTTATTTTTTACCAGACTTCTCTTCAAATAATGAAACCTTATTTCATTCTAGTCACTTGCAGGTAATAGGTTACTGGGGCTGGTTTTTGTTAGATGAGTGTCTTTTTATGAATGGTTAAGAAGATTTTTATTATATTTATGGTAAAATGGCAGTCAGCTTTGGGGATTCTCCCTTTATATAATCACACTTGTAAGGTGTGATTTTATTTATGGTTTAGATGGGGGCTGTGCTTATGTAGAGAGCACTGTGGGGATGTAACAGTTTTGCATACGCAGAATTGTGGGCCGTGCTCAGTTTTCCACATTCAGATTACTTCACTGTATATCTTCCACTGTATTACTTCACAAGGGGTTATTATGAAGACCCTTGGATGTTTGGTAAGGGGGGGGGGGGGGGGTGAGGAACTGACCGTTTTTTAATAAATAAACATCTGTGCTTATGTTATAGTAGGACCATGATGGCTATGGTTGTGATGCCACCTGTGAGGTTTCCTTGACTTTGTTGGATTAGTATGGCATTATTTTTAGCTGCCTTATCATCTTGTAGATCAACAGCCATCTGACTGTAGCTGCAGATTTTAGTGTCCCACTCAAATATGACAATTGGTCAGTTAACTTGGGGTTTTGGGTGTTTTCCCCCCAGTATTGGATACTTTTACAGGTAAAAGTATAAGACATGCTTTCTTCAATCTTTCAGTCCTTTTTAGGTTTAATGTGTCGCAGGTTCATTCAGTATACTGTAATACTACACTAGACACTGTTTAAAATAAATAGATAGTTGTTAGTTCATAAATGTAGTCTATTGGAGCGTATAATGGAAAAGAGCATATTCCAACACTAAGCTGAAAACACAATGAAATATGGCAACTTTAATACCAGTAAAGTATAATTTGGTTAGTTGAGCAAAGTAACAGCTGCATTGAATAACATGATAGTTTATTCTGGAAAAGTTTAAAGGAAAACATTGGCAATAGAAAGAAATTGTCTTTGAAGAATCCACTGTTGTAAAAACTGCTGTACCTCAATTTATGAAAACAAGTTTTGCTGAACACACATGCATGAAGATGCAATGACATCATAAGCACACATAGTCAGCAAATCATTTTTATTTTTTCAGACTTGTAAGATGTCTTTTTTTTTTGCAAAAAGAAAAACTATGCACTGCACACAAAAACTTGTGAGGAGAAGAACTTGTGAGAAGAAAAACTTGTGTTTTTTATTGTATTTCAAGTAAATTGGGAACATTGTTTGCTATAAAAATGGAGCAAATGCTTAAAAGGACACCTACGGTTGTCGGAGAAAAAAAACAAATGGTGATTGCCTGGGCATATTCAGCATTTATAAAGTTGGCTTCTGAGTACAATTAAGTTTGTGAGTTGAACTTTCAGCTGAACACTTTCATTGTTCAGTTATAATGATTCGTTATGTTCTTTCAGGAAGGCTTGGACACAATTTCAAGTTCCTAAGGGTATTGCATGTTTAATGCACATTGTAAGGTAAACAGCAGGCGATTTAAGACGGAGCAACCCTTGCTGCTTCTGTTGGCACATTTTCCAAATTAATTAGCAAAATGAAAATGATGCCGGTTGGTGCCTGCACAGCAAATGGCTTTCTGTAATCGTGTGCATCAATGTTCCGAAAATGTCACACCTTGAAAATATGCAGTTTGTCGTAAAGAATTCCACAGCATGAACCATTGATCATGTGTAGAAACTGGTTGGTGGCATTAGCCTCCTGAGGGGGAATGCTAAAGGTTAAAGGCTGACATTCCTTTTGAACCTATTTTAATTTTAAGACTGTGTGGGAGCTGGGAGTGCTTTAAGGTACTTGGGTGCATTTGGTTGCACAAAGGTATCTGAAAACTGAACAAAAACAGTGATATTTCCAGAAATTAAAGCTTGAAATGAAAGAACTGTGGAAATGTGGGAACGTGGCGGCTGTCCTACCTCTGATTGTCATATCCTTCCATCATTTTGAAATGCATGATTATATCAAAAATTAAAATGAGGAAACTGCTTTCATTTTTTTATATATAGTGAAGGGTATTCAATATATTTTAAAAAATCAAATGTATGTATTTCATAATAGAACCCTCATCTTAAGACCATGAGGCTGTATGTTTCAGGAAACATTACATTTGTCATGTTTGATGGGATCAAGTTGGAAGGGAAAATGTATTGGAAAATGATTGAAGAATGATTTTCATTAATTGAGTGATAGACGTTCCATGTTTCCTGAGAGTGAAAATGGCTTTTTCCACAAAACCAAAACAAACCCACAGTCAAGTTTTGGAAATTGTGTATGCTGACACCTAATCTGGCATTCGTATCATTTGTAGCACTATCTCATGTGAGAATATGTCCATTTGGGGTTTGCATAATAAGGGTTAAGGTGTATTAAAGGAATTAGAATTTCACAACAGTTTATCCAAAAGCAAAAAACAAGGTTTTGTTGATTAAATTGACCTTAAAATATTCAGAAATATTGAACAAATAGATATTTTAAATATGACAGTATATGCTTGATTCCTGGATTGTTTTGAGCTCAAGTCGGTTTTTGCACTGAACCAGAAATGTATAGATATTGAAATGCATTGATTTGTAGCTTTTCATTTAATCTGAAGTAAGCAAGTTGGTGGTTTTGTTGGTGAAGTATGTTTGGAGTGATTCACTTTTTTGTAAATATTATAAACAATGCCTTGATGCCTTTTTGTTGTCTGCTCTTGGGGAGACTAATGTTACAGTGTATATACATAGTACATTATATTTATAAGGAAACAAAATAAACAAATATGTACTAACATGTCTTCTTTTTTACTTCATGTTTTGGTCTTTTCTATACCAAGAATTTCAAACTGCATGTTTGTGCAATAGTCAACCCATCCTTTCCCTTTTATGCGCGTGTGTCTGTGTGTGTGCGCGCATACGTGTGCAAGCACTAGGCTCAATGAACGTTTTCAATAAAACTGTTACAATTCCTTGTGAGGTGCCTAGATCTGTACCAGGCCTTGGCTCAACATGGCAGGTTGTGGTGAACACCATCTGAGAGGCTTTAACCAATGAGAGTATAGGAGGCTGATTGGAACAGGCCTTCCGTTTATGCCCTGATCCCTGCTTGCCATTACAAATACCTACAGGGTATAAATTGGAACGTGTGCACATCCTTCTACTGGTTTTCTGCACTTCTTGTTTTCTCATGTGTCAGACTCTGTCCTTAAAATGTCTGCATTATTATGTGTACTGACTTATTGATTAATGTGATGCTGATGTGCTTTGTGCACCAGTAACCACAGATCTCAAAATCTTAGTCAAATGGCTATCAAATTGGACATGCACAGGAGCACAAAAAATAACTGCTGGCAGCGAGAACCAGTAAAGAAATCACTGATAAAGAAAACAGAGGCAAAAAATGAAAATACATTACTGAAAGAAAAAAAAAAGATAGGAATTAAAAATCCACCCACAGACATAAAACCACGATAAATGGAAAGAAATAATCAAAGTTCAGTTCTGGTAAGCTAGTAACTGATGCAATCAAATGTAATAAGAAAAACAGCTTACTGTTTTCAGCTAAATTATAACTAATCATTGCTGCACCCTGCTATTTCTTCTAATTATTACCAAACCATGGCAAATACTCCACACCATGAATAGCATATTAACCTGCACCATACTTGCCAAGGTTAAGTATACCCATAAGTATGCCATTTAACTTACTATACACACCAACCTTGTTCATCAACACCCTTAAAGAATCCTCATCTAACATAATATAAACCTCACCATTGCCATGCAATAGGCTACATGTTAGATAATGATTGCCAAGGGCTATTCTTAGAGAGTGAACAACAGAGACATGTCCTGGGATTTTTAGAAATCACAGCGTTCCACTGAACCGATTTCTTAAACATTCAACAGCGGAACATCAATTAGCTTCGTTCATAACCGATGATTTAATGTGGGACAGGTAGACCAATTAATGATGTCATGGGGTGATGTCGGTTTATAGGCTGGGGAATTTGTCTCATGTACTAAGTACTACCACTTAATACATAACGCATGTCTTCTAATAAATAAATAAATAAATAAATAAATAAACATATATATATATATATATATCTGATGGTAATTCTGTACCATGAACAGTGCCATTAAATTAAAGTTCCTCCATAAACTTTTACTTTCTTGTTGCGCTTAAGATCATGCACGGCTGCACCAGGGAATGGTAACGTGCGCGTTCCCGCTTTACAGCGACAAGATGGCGGTCGCCGCCGGATCAGGTAAATGAATTTCACAATCGGATAAATAGCTAGGTTTATGATTAATCCATTTCAATTTGTAGTATTTAGTAATGCAAGCATATGTCCTTTTACAAGAGAACTCTGATTACCGACTTATATTGTCGGTAGTCTAAATCGTTCCGTGGAAATTCTGGGTGTGGAGCTAGCTAGCTAGCTATTTGTTTTATTTTGCGGCGCTGGCTTAACAATATCAGTAAGCCTGCTAGCAAGGCTAGGGCTAAGTGGGCTTTTGTCCATCGAGGTTCACTCTTAGTGTATGTGTAACGAAACCTAGTATGGCAAAAGCTCCGGTTTATGTTTGATGAAATTAGATGACGGAATAATTCAGTAGCGCCCTTCCCAGTTCTGTAGTTATAGAAGCATATAGTTGCTAATTAGTTAGCTAGTTAGCTACTACTGTACTTGGCTAGCTACTCTCAACTGCCGCGTCATTCGGGTGCATTGTTAGCCAGCGAAACCGAGCCAACCTGCTATGGTCTTGTCTTGCTAAAATCGTTTGAATTCCGGTAATTCCTGTAGATGCAGCTTTTGCATTGTTTGGAAATGGGTACTTGTGACCGTCTTTGGTTATTCCGGGAAAGTATTTTGTCAGTGATAATTTACTTGCCAGTTAATTTTAGTTAATCTAGCTAACGTCAGCTAGCGCTAACACTGCAGGTCTAGCTACGAAAGCCTATATGATGTAAATAATCCGCCGATGGCTACCGTTATTTTAAAATAACCTCTGATTTTAGGCACTCATTGTGGCCTAGCTAAACCACCTTCCGATGAAATTATGGTTTTTAGGGGTAATGTTCTTAACGTACAGAGAGCCTGTTTATTTCCTCCTAACAATGTGCTATTCAGCTGTTCCACAGCATTGTGTCGATGTAATAAGCATTTATAATTATATTGCCAGCTAGTACATTTTTGAATTGCGTATGAGGTGTAGTGTTATTGTTTAACGTCAACACTCTAACCCCTATCACATCTTGATTTTAATTGAACGTAGCTAGATTACTAGCTAGCTGGCTATCAGGTTCGGTAGCTCGCTAGTTGGCTACATGCATACATTCGATCAAGGAAGTGGTTTCTGTCAAACCCGTTTCCTGCACCAGTGAATTTGTGTAGCTACAGTGTTTTTTATTTTTATTGAGTCCAAAATACTAATCTATTATCACACTGAAATGTTATATCTCATGAAAATATTGTGGCTTAACTCCAGTTATCAGCACCAGACACGACCGAAACTACCTGATGCCGTGTTATATTATCACGACCAATATTAGATTTTAAGGGCATAACGTATTGTGCTTTGCGCACGCTTGCTCTATTAACATTGGATCTGTAACATTGCGAGCTATTTTGCATAACGTTGCTTATCTAAATCATATTTTTTACGTTATCACTTTCATTATGAACTGTTATTGGAGGAAACCATTTTGCAATTTTATTTTGTTAAAGACAACGTGAAATGCAGACTGTTCCCTTTTTTGGGTCTGTGCTTGAAAATCTTCAGTATTTGTAATCAAAACCTAACGATCATTTTCATGGGGTGAGTTTTATGCATGTGTTTGTGCAGTCATTGAGGGTCATACTCCTCCTTTGACTGGCTTTTATTAGTACATTTATTTTTACATACTTGCTGTTTATGTATGAAATCCATTAATTGAATGGAGCAGGATTCCCATTGAAATACCTAAGCAATTCACACTCTCCTTGCACTTGCTTAGGTTTACATACATGCCAGCAGTGATTGTGACATCAGCATTAGAATGTTCGGTTCTGAACATTCTAATCACATATTCCTGACCTTACGCCTTCAAAGGTTAAAGGGTTCTTAATCCGATCTCACCGCTGCATTTACACTGGGGTGACATAGCTCAGGATGTATGTGCGTGCCGATGTATGTGGTAAGACCGATTGTCTGGCAGTCGGAGGTTTGCCGGTTCAAACCCCGCCCTGGGCGTGTCGAAGTGTCCTTGAGCAAGACACCTAACCCCTAACTGCTCTGGCGAATGAGAGGCATCAGTTGTAAAGCGCTTTGGATAAAAGCGCTATATAAATGCAGTCCATTTACCATTTACATACATAGATCCCAGGCAAGTTTAAGGAAATTTGTGCATCTTGACAAATCGGGGCCAGTGTGCAGAGAGAAGAAACATCTCATTCAATTTTGCATCTTTCATACTGTAATAGACATTTTCATTGCAGTGTTGTTGTAGCCTGTCCATTTAATATCGAACAGGGTACCAGAAAATAAAGGACTACTTGATGGGGTTACAGAATAGATCACCTGACAAGCTAACTGAATGCCACTGTGCACAATAAAGATTCATTCATTTGTTTATTGATCTGTATCTCAACAAATGAGCCTCCAGCACTTACGCCAGCATCATAGCAGCAGGTGCTGGCTGCAGCATTTTTACCTGTACAGAGCTTGCCCCCGATTCTGTCTGACCCGGTATAGATGATACACTTCACTGTTGTTTTTATACCCTTGTTTAGTGATTTCAGTGACATTTACTGGATGAAGTGTATCATTAATAATGACAGGTGTGAATAAAGGCCATTACAGTACATTTTGATACAACTAATTGCTGCCAATCCAAAAACACTGGATGGGATTTTCTGTGACTCATGTACACAGGAGTGAAGTAACCATTTTGAGAGTGGCAGGGCAGCAAAAAGAGGTGACTGTGGTCTGTCAGTGGAAGCAAGTTGCATCAGTAAGGTTTGGTTGTTATAGCCAGGGACACTGGGGCTTTACTGCAGAGAAGCAATTGTACCAGTGGGGGACTGCAATCCTGCCAAAACCACCACTCCCAAAACACGTCCCGAGTACCTCAGCCTAAGAACAAGCAGCTTGTCATATCAAATCAAATCAAAGCAAATTTTATTTGTGTAGCGCTGTTTTTCCCAGAGAACTGTCACAGATGCTTTACAGAGTATCAGAAGGCGATTTGGGAAAAAACCAGGCCAGAATCCCCAAAAAGCAAGCGAGGTTAAAAAAACACCAAAGAACTCCTTGGTGGGAAGAAAAGCACTCTGCTTGTAAAAAAAAACATCTTTTGATTGGTGCATCCTTCTCTTGCCTGCCCAGGCGTAAAAGTTCCTCGTAACTTCCGGCTGCTGGAAGAGCTGGAGGAAGGGCAGAAAGGAGTTGGAGACGGGACAGTCAGCTGGGGCCTGGAGGACGACGAGGACATGACCCTCACGCGTTGGAGAGGAATGATCATCGGCCCCCCCAGGGTGAGCGCTGGGGACGAGAGCCCTCCACCTCCTGGGACTCCAGAGCCGATAACCTGGTTCCCCCGCAGATATTTTCCCAGTGTCCAATAGATTGCTGCCACAATGCAGGTTTTAGAAAACCTGTTCCTGCACAAAGCCATGCTTCACTGCCCGTCACCCTGAGAGTGGCTTATGTTTCATATGCAAACCTGTAGATCTATATCTAATAAGCATCTCTCCCATCTCTCATGTCACACAAAATAAAATAAAAACCACTGGTACCATACGTATCTAATGCATGTCACTAAATGAACAGTAGATGGGTCCATGAAAATGTTCTTTTTTTAAATTTTGCCTGTTGGCTGAAGGGAGGTTGGAATTTCAAAAATGGTGAGTGCGCATTAAGTAAATTGGAAAAAGTTAGTGTTTGTTTTTGTGTGAGTCCTAAAACTTGCTCGGCATTCAGTTTCAGATTAGCAGCTGCCCACTTCCATGCCACAAATTGTCACCATAAATGGAAGGACATAGCCTGAACATATTGGTGGTTGGGTATCGAAGACCAAATGTTATTTTTGCCTGTTATAAATCGGCCATTTTTACTGTCAGAACTTTAATAGGCATAAAGCCGATCTTGATATGATCAGATGTTATTTTGTTGTTAAATGCATTGTTCTGCACTGCAGACTAAAGCCAATTAATGCATCATCAACTGTCCAAGTAGGCCTATTCACTATTGATGAAATTGCTTTTTTTACCTTAAGAATTAAAAAAGAAATATTTATTCAGTAAGAGATGATTCATCTTGATTCCGAAGAAAATGTATTTCAGTTAACAACCTATGATGTAAGATTATGGAGGCTATTTTTGTTGAGAAAGGGTACATATACACATCAGGTGTGCACATATGCAAAAAAATATACATGTATGGTGAGCTCCAGAATGTTTGGGACAAAGACACTCTACCCCCCGCTCCCCCTTCTTGATTTGACTCTCCACAATTTTAGATTTGTAATAAAACAATTCACACGTGGTTAAAGTGCAGCTTCTCAACCTTTTTAAAGGGTATTTTTTGTACATTTTGGTTTCATCATGTAGAAATGAGTGCACTATTTCAGGGCATCGTAATGTTTGGGACAAATTGCTTCACAGGTGTTTGTGATGAGTCAGATGTGTTCAGTTCCTTCTGTAGTGCTGGTATAGAAGAACTTTCAGTATCTAGTCTTGATTCTAGGCTTTTAATTGCCTTTGGAGTCTGTTATTGCCGATTACTGGTGAGCTCAGTGATCACAAAGGGTCCTGGCCAAGGAAGACCTGTACATTTGATGAGTATTCTCACCATAATGAAGAAAAACCCCCAAACGCCTGTCTGACAGATCAGAAACGCTCTTCGGGAGGCAGGCGTGGATGTGTCAGTCACTACTGTCTGCAGGAGACTTCACAAACGGAACTTCTGGGGCTACACTGCAAGATGCAAACTACTAGTAAGCCGCAAAAACAGGATTAGCTGGTTGCATTTTGCTAAGATTTAACTAAAAGAGCCTGCAGAGTTCTGGAAAAAGGTCTTGTGGACAGATGAGATCAAGATTCACTTTAGTCAGAGTGTTGGCAAGAGCAAAGTGTGGGGGCCAAACTGGAGCTGCCCAACATCCAAAGCCCCCCCCCCCCATCGGTGAAACGTGGTGGTGGAGGGTGTTATAGCTTGGCCATGTATGGCTTCCACAAATACTTGCTCACTTGCCTTAATTGATGTAACTGCTGATGATAGCAGCTGAATGAATTCTCAAGTGTACAGAAGCATTTTATCTATAAAGCAAATGCCTCTAAACCCATTGGACAACATTTCTTCCAGCAAGACAATGATCCCAAACATACTGTTAAAGCAACAAAGGAGTTTTTAAAAGCCAAAAAATTGAAAATTCTCTACTAGCCGAGTCATTCAGCCAATCTGAATCAAATTTAACTTGCATTTTATAAGCTGAAGTGAACTTCAGCCAGCTAGCCCCTGAAACAAGCAAGAGCTGAGGATGGGTGCAGTACGGGCTAGGCAGAGCATCACCAGCGAAGATACTTAGCAGCACCTGGTGAGGTCTATGGGTCACAGACTTTAAGCAGTCATTCCATGCAAAGGATATGCAACAAAGCACTCAACATGACTACCCTCACTTACATAACATTGATATTTCGCAAGCATTATGGTACCCTGAAATGCAGGAGGGGGGGGTCTATGTATAAAAAGTGCTGTAATTTCAAAACATTACAGTGTATAAAAGTCTATAAAAATACCCTTCAATAACAGCTGAGAGTGTGAATTGGTTCATTACATGTCTAAAATTGTGGAGCACAGAGCCAAATCAAGGAAAAAATGTCTTTGTCACAAACATTATAGAGCTCACTGTATATGTACATTTCATCCTGATGTGCAGTGTGTTTGTGTATTTCATCTCTTCAGTCAATGTTGTTTTTAAATAGTTTTGAGAGTTTGTAAATGCTGCATTATGTTGTTGCATATTGTTAACACACTTGACTGTTGTGCACACACTGATGTGGCTGGCATGTCCCTCATTTCCTTTTGTTGCATTTGCCAGCCAAAAAGTCCTAGCACAAGCTCTTGACCCTAGTATTTAACATTAATTTTATTCTCCGTTTCTAATGCATTTTATAAGTACCGTTCCACTGTTGAATAGTGGCCCTCTATTATTTGCTAAATGTAAAGTGCAGAGCATTTTCCAGTCTGTGAGCATATTATGTACAGAATGTGGATTCTTGTGCTGAATACCACAGATATGTCAATAACAGTACTGTGTTTATCTGGGTCCTTAGATTTTATGCCTAGAAGCCCATGTGTGCTGACTTTTATTCTCTCTGTTACTTATTTAGCTTAATCATTTACAATTTAGACATTCCTGGCATAACCGTTAATGATGCATCAGATCCAATAATAGCATTTTTTGCCATAGTTTGAGGAAGTCCTTCCTTTGTGCCTGTTTTGAGGAAGGCACAGCAGTTAAAGCGTGGGAAAAAGCATCTGATTGGAACAGTCAGACCAGGGACTTAAGCTGGAAGAAAGACAAGCAAACATGCCGAACACTCCCAAGAATGGAGTTTGACATCCAGGTGTAAACGGAAGATATAAAAGTCATGACAGAGAGGGAGAGTAATTCCAAAGCGGCACAGTTTAATCAGGAGTGAAAAGGCTGGAGTACATTTTGAAACCGAGGCTGCTATTGACCTCACTTGGGACTTTTTTTTTTTTTTTCCTGATTTCAGACAATCTACGAGAACCGGATGTACAGCCTGAAGGTGGAGTGTGGGCCCAGATACCCAGAGACACCCCCCTTCGTCCGATTCGTGACCAAGATCAACTTGAATGGCGTGCACAACTCCAATGGCGTGGTGAGTCAATGCCGTGGGCCGGGAGTCATTCAGGCGTCCTTAAATCTGCTGCACAGAATTAAAAATTAAACTCTTAGTGGTTAGTTTAAGAGGTCTGTGTTTTGTGTTTGTACAAAAATAGATAAGGCAAGTAATCTAAGGTCTGCATTCAGTGCTGTTGCATTCCAAATGGAAAAATATGGTCCCGCTCCATTAGTCTTTCATCCTGCTATTTATACCAGGCCATTTATACAACTTATTTCTCTGGTGATAGGGATATGCCGGTATTACAGAAAGGTAAATGGGAGAAACTCATCTCAGCCAACACCAATGTGCAGCACCCACCTGGGTGATGCACGGCAGCCATTTTAGCACCAGAATGCTCTCCTTCCATCAGCTGAGGTTGAGAGGGAGAGAACCCCTTTTTTCCAAATAAACTGGGGGATGATTAGGTGTCAAGTTGACAAAGACGGTTTGGGAATTTGGCCAGGACACCGGGGAACGCCCTACTCTTTGCGATGTGTCCTTGAGTCTTGAATGACCGCAGTGAGTCAGGACCTCGGTTTAACGTCCCATTTGTAAGACCGCATCTCCTACAGCAGAGTGTCTACATCACTGCGGAATTGGGGTTTATTTGACCGGAGTGAAGATCACCCCCTACTGGCCCACCAACACCACTTCCAGCAGCGACTCAGTTTTCCCAGGAGGTCTCCCACCCAAGTACCAGCCAAGCTCACCCTTACTTAGCTTCAGTCATTAGGCAGGAGCAGGATACAGGGTGGTGTGGCTGCTGACAGTATACTTAAATATACTGAAAATATAGTTTAAAAATAAACATGATGTACTTAAGCAGCCTATACTTAAGAAATAATGTTTATGTACTAATTTTTTGTAAGAGTTAAAGTTAAAGAGAGACTGGTTAGGGCCATGCTCCTGTTCCTGACTGACCGAAAATCTTTGTCAAAAGGTCGCCGGAACAATATTTAGTGCCGTGGAAACATATGCATTTAGGTCAAGTCAACTCATCTCCGTAGTTCTCTAAAGGTGGGCGTGATCACACAAGACTTTTTCTGTAGCCTGCCTCTGTCTCTGCACAATCAGAGGAAACGCCATCAGAGGAAACGCAAGGGGGGAAAAAATTGGTTGTGCAAGAGGTCGTCACAGTTTTATTTGTGATTCGCAAGTAGTGCATTTTTGTGGACTGCATTTTGTTAAGAAATTTGCAATCTGCAAGTGAAAATCCTTGCAAATCGCTTTCGTGAAGGGAGCCGCCGATCGCCATGGGAAAGCCATTTGCCTCAAGGTTGCAAAGCAGAGACGTCTGGCTGGGGTGTTGGGTTTGGAGATTAAGTGCCCTGTGGGCTAGCACCTTGGTTTGAAACTTGTTATGAGCAGTAAGAGGCAGTGCAGTGAGATGCAGAGGTGTATGTCATGATAGGATTGAGAAGATTGTAGGTTAGTTCTGCAGGAGCATTCTGTGGGTCAAGTGGCGCAGGCAAGAAGACTGAGGGAGAGGCAGTGGTGAGGGAATGAAAAACATCTTCGTTTTCACCAGGTCCTGCTTTAGGTGACAGTCTGCCATCTACCTGCCATCAATGGGAAACTGATCCTGGATCAGAATCTGCATTGTACTCAGAATGGTTTGAATTTGGATTGGGTTTTAGGGAACTACTCCTGGGACGGCATTCTTATTCAGCAATATTGTAGCCTTTTTCCTATTTCCTTAACTACTCTGCAGCACTTGATATAGCCTGCAGTCTGAATGGGTCTTTGAATTTAGGGACTGGGACCTGTTATAGAGTACAAATGTGGAGTGATTAGGTCATCTTAAAGCCTATAAAAATTGTGTGGTCTGGTCCTCACAAGGCCTATAAAATTGTTAACATGGTGTGAGATTGGGTCCTCATAGGGCCTGTTAAAATGGTGTGTGTGATTGGGTCCTCGCAGGACCAGTAAAGATGGTGTGATTGGGTTCTCGTATAGCCTGCTAAAGTGGCGTGTGTGATTGTGTGCTTATACGGCCTGGAGAAGTGGTTGTATTTGTATTGAGCGCGAGTGTAACCACGCTAACGGCTCTGGCTCCCCTGCAGGTGGACACGCGGGCGGTTTCTACACTGGCCAAGTGGCAGAACTCGTACAGCATCCGCGTGGTCCTGCAGGAGCTCCGACGGCTGATGATGTGCAAGGAGAACATGAAGCTACCCCAGCCCCCAGAGGGACAGATCTACAGCAACTGATCTCCTCCTCTTATTGCTCCTATTCCTTCTTCCTCTTCTCCTTCTTTTTTAATCTGTTCATCCTTCCTTCATCCCTTGCCCTCCTCTCAACTGCAAACAAAAGTACGCACACATACACACTCGCAAATGCTCTTCCACACACACCAACACACCAACACGCACGCACGCACGCACGCACGCAACGCACACTGCAGTGTTTATCTGCAAGTCACTGAAAGACCATACCCCTGCACTTCAACCACCACTCCCCCCTCAACCCCCACTGCTCCCCGCCTTCAGCCTCTTGGCTCCGCCCCCTCTATCTGTGGAGCTCTCGCTGGACAGCAAAGATGGCCGACAAGAGTACGCAGCGCAAACCATGCCGAACCAGACCATTCGAATACTGTACATCTTATTATTATTATAAATGCATATTGTACAATAACATAAATAATCTTACTGAGTGTATTAGTGGTTGTGTTGCGTTCTTCAGTGGGAGGAGAATTGTGTAGCTGTACAGGATGAAATGAGGAGGGACTCCTGGCTGCTCCTGAAGTAAATAGTTACACATGTGGATCTTGTCCAGCAATGAATGTCCGTTGAGTTGTCAGTTGTTTTTACTTGCAGTCTGGTCTTCAATTCAGAGCCGACGCGGCCTGAGCTTTTGTCACGCGGATCCCAGATTAGCATTTCACACCGAGCGCCTCTCAGTGTCACTAGTCTGAGCTAGAGTGTGGGCAAAGACACCCCAAATTTGATGTTGTTTTGGGGAGGGTTTGGGGATTACGCTGTTATGTGTGAGGACAGGTCACGGGTCCTGTTGAGATACACTCCTGAGTTGCTCTGTAAAACATGTTTTGGGCAAAATTGATCGGGCCATCCCATGGTTCCATGCACCACAGTTGATGGGCTACATTATTTTATGAGATCTGTTTTGGGAAATTTTGTGCCATAAGGCCCTGTTGCTCATTATGAAAAACAACTAATGGGAAATGCTTTTTTTTTTCTTCTTTTTTTTGTTCCATCCAATACATTTTTGTGTTTTATTTCGATTTTCATTTCCCGGCTTTGGCCGACGTGAAGAGCGTTTGATGGTAGGCCGGAGCCCACTCGTCCCACGGTTGGTGACGGATAAGGTGACAGATGAATGTTCCAGAAAGAAGCGACTGTCCCTTACCGATCTCACCAAAACTTGCAGTCAGCTTAAAAAGTGGGCGGTGAAGTCATCACGTGTAATGAGCGTTTGTTTGTAGAGACAGTAAATAGTTCTTTAAAAAATTTTGTTGATGAACTTGTATTGGGAAAATACAGTCTTCAATATTAGGACATTAATAAATGCCACTTTGGAATAACCGCAGCCGTAGTGAGTGAGTTTACTGTGGTTTTTAATCTCCCTGTTTCAAGTGTTGCATGAGCATTTAGATAATGACACCGCTTAAAATTCATTTTTTTGTTTGAGGGGGGATTTACACCCTTAGTAACATTTTTGGGAGGGATTTCAAACGTCTGGTGGGGAATTTGAGTTAGGGATGGGATGTGGCATAAGAGGTATAAAAGACGACACAAAGTTATGCAATATGCTTTTTATAACCTTATTTTCAAAAATAGCCTGACCCTTTCCCTTTCTTCATGAGCTGCCTTAAAACTGTCAAAATAACTTGAAACTGTTCAGGAAAACTGTGCCGGATAACGTAACAACAAAACAGAAAAAATAGTCTTCCTTTGCTATTGTGACACTTCTCCACTTCCACTTGATTTTTCACTCCTCTCCTATCAGCTGTTTGCTGTCGTGGTATTGTGCGGTTGATAACGCTTTGGACATAGAACCATGTGAGTTTTCACGCTTTCATTTCAAAGCTGCGTTATGACTAGCAGTGTTTGTATGTCTGATTAGCGTGGACGTTTAGAAACATCGACTCGCCAATGTCACCGTGCTATGTACATGGCATATGGATCAACTAATTTCTTCTTTTCTTCTATAGACTTATCCATTTCCATTGAAACTTTCTTGCTACTTGCGTCCTCGTTAGTTTCATTGTTTTTCGCACCTACGCTTGCCTCCTCTGGCTCCCTGTCAGTGTCGAGCACATCTTCAGAAAATGAAGCTGTAGCTTCCTGTACAAGCCAACGATCCATATCGATGGTGATTAATTGCACAGGTTATTTACTGTATTGGCCCAGTCTACTGCTGTACAGTCAACTTGCCTTCACTCTTTTGAGGTATGCAGCTCACGGTGGACGGTGGGTGACCGGCTTCAGTGTTTGTTGAAATAACGTTTTTTTTTTTCTTTTCGCATTTCACCAAAGCAGTCGGCACACTTGCACACAAACTCGTTTGCTTGGAACGTGCCTGTGCGCTCGCAGTTGTATACTCAGTAGTACAGTTACGCAATCCCATGCTGAATTTTCAGCCCTGTGACAACCGTCTGGTCTCACGTGAAGCAGTTTAACGGTTTAGTTTATGTCTGGAACATGAGACCACGTAAGCTGCCAGAATGATCAGCGTATTGCTGTTACTTGGCCAGTCTTTGGTTCTGCACTTTAGGGACAAACTTTAAGTCCCTGACCTCAGTGTACCTCGGCAAATGCCTCTGAGCCTTCGGGGAAATGTGCCTCATTGAGCTTGGGAAAGTTGGTCTTAACAAATTTTTTTTTTCCTGTTAATACTCACAACCCCTAAAATGGCAGCAATTTGGAATGGGACCAAAGGGGGTAACCAAAGTGCTTGTTCATGATGAGTGCAAATAAACGTTCCCCCATCTTCTGCTTGCAACAGAACCGGAAATTGAGGAACAGTATATGTTGTGCTGTAGGAAATTCTTGGTGGGCATGCAGCATTAATCATTTTTGCCTCTAGATTTTTCTTGATGCTTCCTTTCTTGCAACAGTTAAATTATGAAACAAGTCTTGTGTATGGGAGATCATTGGGGCCAGGTATTGCTCCATCAGACATTTTGTTCTTTCTCAGCGGTTAAGTCAGTAAATAAAGATTTGTGTTCAAGAGAACGCCGTGACCAGGATCCCACTCCTGAAAGCATGTGCTGTTTGTGCCGTAGGATACGTCACATGGCCCACAGGCTGTTATGCGTTCTATCAATAGCCATCATGTACAGTGGCGGCTGAACTTTGACACAATAACACACTACTCATTTACACCGGGGAGTGTCACATGGCCGCCGCCGGTCTTCCATTGTCTGCTTGAGAGAGTGTTGTGCAGTGTGCGACCGGTCACTTGACTCCAGTTTACCGCAGCTTACAACGAATGAGGATGATACGGTCAGGAAAAAAAACCAGTAGTAGTTGGTAACCTTAAAAAATAACATTAGCAAGATAACATGGTCGCTTCTGTCCGGATCACAGAATGATGTGCAGATGTGATTGCCCCATTTATATGATGCTTATTCTCACACAAACAGGCTGTATACCTGGAAGTCAAACCAACCCCTACAACCCCCAACCCCTGGCTTCACAATCTCTACCCGCTTTAATTCCTTTGGTCGGGGATACTCAAATCTGGTTGTCAAGGTCAGTAGTGCTGCAGGTTTTCTGTCCAATAGTGTCATTGATTGGGCAGAGATTAAAATCACCTGGTACGTCAGGTTTAAATCAGTCCCTGAATAGAGGGGAGGAATGAAACAGAGCAGTACTCTTGGCCTCGAAGACCAGATTTGAGTATCCAAGTTGTAGGTCATCACTGCAAATGAGAGTTGAGTTCTCACTTGATCTACCTGGGTAAAGTGGATGACTAAGGGGGTTTGGCTGGGTGATATCGAATAATAGCAGTACTTAACCCTTAAAAGTATTTGAGGTTCATTGACATTAATAAAACTAGGTGGTTGTTTGAAAATGAACCCAGTTGAAACAAAAGATAAATGATGCAAGATGACATGATGGCACCCTGCTAGGTGGCAACCTACTCACCCTCAAGGTGAGAAGTCCCTACATTTACATACATTTAAGTAATGGCCTACGCAGACTATTTATCTGTATGGAAATGCACGTTGTGATGCCTGTACATGGATACATTCCTTAGAATATTTACACAGATGACAGGCATCAAAGTGCTCACATGACCCATTTCCACTTTTGAAAGAGGAAGTAGAACAGGCTGAGCTTTCACTGGAGTGTGTCTTTAAGGTGAAAGCTATCCACTGAAGCACAGTGTTCACTGTGGTTCTGGGTATCAAGGGATCTTGTGTTGTAACATAACATAAAATAATGACAATGCCCACCATTTCTCTGACTAAATTGTACCTAGTGCTCTGATTACCTACAGATAGTATCTAACACCATATCAAACCCAGTCTTGAAAATCCCCAGAGTTTCTGCCTCTACTACATGACCTGGCAAACTATTCCACACATTGCCTACTCACTGCATGAAAACATTCTTCCTAATTTCTGTCCGGAATTTACCATTTGCTCATTTCCATGTGTCCCTACTTTCTACTAACAGAACTCAACCTGAAGAATTTTTTGTAGTCAACTTTGTTTATTCCCTTTATGAATTTAACACAGAATTTGTACACGAAAGACTTGAAGGTTGGAATGGATAAAAAAATGTAATCAATCTAGTGCTGCTCAAGCCGAAAAGGTCTGACATATGGTGAAACACTTGAATAAGGGTATCTCTTATAAGATACAAGGATATTTGCCGAAATGTTTGTCTTGGATTTAAAAAGGTGAATTTAACAGTGTTTTTCATTAATTCTCCAGGGAGATGTCCATTATGAGAGCTCTGCACAATATACATAAACTACAATTTTTGACACAATTTTTGTTTTGGCTCTGTACTCCAGAAAATTTTATTTAAAATGAACCAATGAATGAGGTTAAAGTGCAGACTGTCAACTTTAAGGGTATTTACATCCATATCCAATGATCCATGTAGGAATTGCACCCATTTTTATACATAATCCCCAATTTTAGCAGACCAAAAATTACATTTACAATCTAACATAATCTAAAATAATGTCATCATATTTACTACTTGGTTGCAAATCCTTTACATTTGATGACTGTCTCAAGTCTGTGACATATAGACATAACCAGATACTGGGTATCTTCCCCGGTGATGCCCTGCCAGGCCAGTACTGTAGCCACCATCAGTCCCTGTTTGTTTGGGGGGATTTTTGCCTTCAGCTTTGTCTTCTGCAGGTGAAACACATGCTCAATTAGATTTGAGTCTGGTTATTTACTTACCCAGTCAAGAACATTCAACTTTCGGGCCAAGAAAAACTCCTTGGTTGCTTCAGTAGTGTGTTTGGGATCATTGCCCTCCTATAAGGTGAGGCATTTAGTTGGATCTGAGCAAGCAAGATGTTTCTGTATTGTGCTGCTACTGTAAGCAGTTGCATCATCAATGCAGACAAGTGAGCCAGTTCGAGCGGCAGCCATACATTCCCAAGCCATAATACTACCTTCACCAAGATGAGGGGGGAGGCCCTTTGGATTATGAACAGTTCCTTTCTCCACTCCTCTCTTTCCATCACTTTGGTCCATGTCACTACTCATTTGCCCTTAAGACTTTGTTACAGAACTTAATAGTTTTTTTAAAATGTACTTTTTAGCTGGCTATAACCTGGCTGCTCTGTTCTTGAGGCCTACCAGAGTTTTTGCATCTAGCAGTGAACCCTCAGGTTATGCTTGAGTACTCTATTTTAGTTTTTGTCTTGACACATCTACATCCTGGAGAGTGTTCTTGATCCGTTTGAGTTGAAAAGGTGTTTTACTTCATAACTGAAAGTATTCTTCAGGTCATCCACTACAGTGGTCTTCCATAGTCTACCAGGTTGTTTGCTATTGCTGAGCTCACCAGTGTGTTCTTGCTTCTTAAAAATGTGCCAAATGGGTGATTTTGACACACCTAACTAATATTTTGGCTATGTCTCTGATTGATTTATGATTTTCTACCCCATGATGGCCTGCTTTACTGGCATTAACACTTCTTTGGTCCTCATGTTGAGAGACAGTAACATACAAATTCCTCACCTAGAATCAACTCTAGACCTTTTGTTTGCTTTCTTTTGCATAAACAATTGAGGCTACCACACACAGGTGGCCAAGAAACTGAGTTAATCAGACAACTGGACAATTACTTTCTGTCCACCAAAATGTGGGGACTATAAAGGGCTGCAGTTTCTACATGGTTCACCTGATATGGATGCAAATATCCACAAATTAAAGCTCTGTACTCTAACCTCATAATCATGGTTTCATTTAAAATCCAATGTGCGGAAGTACAAAGCCAAAACAGCAAAACGTATGTTGCTGTCCTAATACTTATAAACTGCAACCCAAATGTTTACTCTGTATCACCAAAGCACCTTAACCTTGTAAATGTTGGGATCCAGTGAACATTTGTCCTCAACTTAAATTCAGTGCACAGGTTGGATAGTTTGGTGGTTATAAAATTAACTTGGTAATCTGATTTTTGGAAAGAAAGAAAGAAAAAAACGGTAATACATGCATTTATGTCAAGGTTCAGGAAAATGTTTACAGAGTGCAGGCCAATATCCTGATGTCCATATTAGCTCACTGGTGTCGCTTCTATAGGCATAGGCGACATAGGTGGTTGCCCAGGGTGCCAGTCCTCTGGGGGGCAAAGAAAGTGGAGGCTTCTGATTCCGAGCCCTTTGAAACCTGAAAAAAGCAAAAAATAAAAAATAAGTAGAAAAATAAATAAGTTTTAAAAAAAACACACACACAAAAAAACAGACGTTTCGAATTATCAAGCGAGGTGTAGATATAGAAGTCCACGATGGAAAAAAGGTACGAAATGAAAAAAATATACTGACAAGAACAATATCCCACCCTATCATGCATTTTCAATGATTTCTCAATAATAAGATTTTTGTCTGTGCAGTCAGTTTCATTACCCCAAAAACTGAGGCTCACTTCAGTTTTCTTATGTACAAACGACGGATTCTCCCCTGAACTCTATGACGAGTGTTGCGGAGATATCCATCATGATAGGGCTATTACTTGAATAAACAGCGGATGAGGTAACAGCGTTTTTCTAAATGAAATACAAACACTTTCCCAGCCTCCTCTTGACTGTTTTCGCAGAATTATGAAATCGGCTCACTTAACAGCAGTTGCGGCTGGTGCCAATGTTAAGTTAGGTCAATGTTCAGTAGGCTACGTGTCATAGGTGCCTGCATGAGATTACCGAGTTTATTTTTCTACTGTGCGTTTTTACAAAAATAGGACATAGTGAATGTCTTTGAATATTATCAGCTAAACTAAATGCCCCCTCCTCTAACATCACACACAAACAAGTAGACGCTTGCTATAATTCTGAGTGGTCCCGTGGCTCCAGCTGATACGCAAGTATTAACTCATAATTGGAGAACGCGATAAGACACCCGTGACGTTCTGTAACTGAAGACCGAACGAAGAGGGAGGAGACGAAACGCCCACATTTTCTTTCTTATGCTACTTTTTTGTAACGCCGGTAACAGTTTATTAGGACTGTGGAGTTTATTCCTGCCTTTCGATCCAGTGGGATCTACGCTATCCAGTTGTCAGCCACTGCTGATCTGAACGACAGCACACGGTGGAGCTGCCCGAGCTTTGTGAGTCAGAGGGGCAAGAGAAAGAGGGAGCTGGTTTTCAGTCCCATGTGCGAAGACCGAAGCGAGAAGGAAGTCAAACACGGCAAGGATCTGGATAACGAGTGAGCGCTGACAGCCATTGCGCGTGAATGTCTTTTTAGAACACACGTACTGTTCTTTCTGATGGAAACGCCTTCTTTTTAGTAGGGCCTCCAGCCTTTTCCAAAATGCCATGACTCCTGGGCTAGGGATTTTGATTGGACAGCCAAAATGTTTTGTATGTTTAAAGTTTAATTTGTCTGCTATTGTTCTATATGACCTTGCTGACTCCTCAGGTGTGCTAGGTATAACTGAAAGCCTTTCGATTTCACAACTAATCAATTAATGTGTTCATTTTGTGCATGAGAGCAATAGCTTGCTCACTGTTAGAACAAGCAGCCACATTCATGTTTTTGTCACACACTCAACCACTGCTTGAAGTAGGCCAGGTCAAGTTAAGCATTTGCAAAATATTGACCACACTTACCTTTAATGTGCACAGTAATTATCAAAAGAATTGCTACTGTTTTTGTGTTATTTAATTAGGTTCTATACAGCAAAAAATAATTCCAGCTGCCAAAAAGAATACAACTTTCAACAACTGAATCTAAACCAGACAGCAACCAAAAGTGTTCAAGTGTCTTAAAGAAACACAGTACCGGCAATGTCTGGGTTAATGTCTCCTAGTCTTCCTACCAGCTCATGATGACATTTGCTTGAGCTTTGAATTCACAGAGTTGGCCGAAATCTAACACCTGCATGCTTGTAGATCAACACAAGGCTAAGATTCTGTGTTGTTCATGAATAGATTTTGCAGTAGGATGTTTCTTTGTTTACCACTTATTGGTTTATCATAAAAAAGATTCTAACATTAGCTGAGTGTGATGAAGAGCCTCCTCTTCATAATTAAGGTCTCCTCCTCTTCCATGGTAGCTGTTTGGTAATGTAATGGATGACAGGACCTGCTCATTTTCAGGGGGTATGCAGAGGAAAATAAGGTTGGACTGTGATTTAATTGTAGACATTGAAGTACTTTAGGTTGCTATTGAATGGATTCTCATGCATGAAGCGTAGTGTACTTGGCACAAATTGGCTGACAAGTTACAATAATAGGAGTATCCAGGATAGCCGCAGGGTCTGCTAATTTTATTTTTCACTCTGAGATATGCAGCAGGTTCACCCACGAAACCAAATTAGGTGAGTTAATATAGTTAATCAATGAAGTGCAGAAAAACCAACATACCATGCAGTTCTCCAGGACCAGAGCTAGCAACCCTCCATCAATAGCAATAGAGGCAGTTTGGGTTATATTATCTTTGTGCACAAGTATGATCTGGAGACATGACCCACCTCTTTTGCCCCATCCTTTCTGCAAAGTGAGTACTATACACATAAATGCCCAAAGTACTATATCAATTCACCTACTTTTCTTATGAAATCACTCTGGCTCACTTAACCAGATCGAGGCGTACTTCACCAGAATTCTTTGGTTGCTGTTCATTTTAATGCTTAGGGGTAACTACGATCGCTATTGATTTACATATGACAACGCTTTCAGCTGATGCAACTTTATGCATATAATTTTAAAACAAATTGCATCACTGTATTAGGCTTGTGAAACATTAATTGTTACATATGGATTGTGCAATGCGGATGGAATATGCCCCCTCTGATCCTGCTTTGGTAATGTGTAACTTATCTAAATGCTCAAGTTTAAATCGGGTTCTCAGCCCATAAAGCCTGGAACAGGATGCCTTGTCTGGTTTACTTTCCTAATCTGAATTTGTGAAGGTGTCCGTTACTTATTGTCAAGACAAGTCAAGTCAACTTTATTTATAAATATTTAAAAACAACAACATTGACCGTATAACTTCAGTTAATAATAATAATAATAATAATAATAATAATAATAATAATAATAATAATTATTATTATAATAACTTTATTTATAAATCACTTTCCAGCAAAAAGCACAATGTGCTTTACAATAAATAAGTAAATAAATAAATAAGAGTGGACATGAAGGACAGAACACAGTACTAAGGACAAAATACATTATGTAGAACATAGGACAATACACCAAAAAAGAAGGGACCTTATATAGACTGAGAAGCCCATTCAGATGGGATTGAGGTGTCGATAGCGGGGGCAGACAAAGGGTTAAACTCTTCTGTGTCAGCAAGGACAGTATCACCCATAAGCTTTAACCGAGCCTGTGAAATAGACAGTTCAAGTTGGTGAGAGTATCTAAGTGACCTAGTCGTGGAATGAGGGCAAATGAGATCAAAGGATGTATTGTGCAAGCGGGAAAGTTTTTTTTAACATGCAACACGTATTATCATATCTCTGACCCTGTTTGTTGTCATGCGTTAAGGAAACTTCTGTTTCTTTTGCAATATCTTTCTTATCACTTTTACTGTTGGCTTGGTCGTCTTTATGGCAGTGTTCATTCAAAGCACCTGATGTTTTTGAGAGCATATTTTGTTACAAAATGTTACTATTTTATAATTGTATCATTTGTATTTCTCTGTTTTTATGATTTTAGACTTGCTGGCACTTGGCATTTTGGTGAAACTGTGAGAGAGAAGAGAAGAGCTTCACAACTGCTGGGCCTTCACAGATAGCACCGCTTTCTCGAGTAGCCCGGCCTCAAGGAGCAGCCCTTCCTTTGCCTGCACCCCCACCCTTCTCAAGCAGCCCCGCCTCCTCGAGTAGCCCCGCCTTCACGGACGCCTCATGGCACTGCTTGTCCACCTGCTGGCCTGCGCCTTCGGGCTGGGCTCCTGGGTGGCCATCAATGGCCTGTGGGTAGAGCTCCCCCTGATCGTCAACGAGCTGCCAGAGGGCTGGGAGCTGCCCTCCTACCTGACGGTCATCATCCAGTTGGCCAACCTGGGCCCCCTGCTGGTCACTCTCATGCACAAGCTCCGGCCGGGCCGGCTGAACGAGCGGGCGGTCATCTACGCCATCCTGACCGTGGGCATCCTGGCCTGCTTCCTCCTGGCCTTCTTCTGGAGGGAGACCACGGTGGTGGCTGGCGCGCCACGCAGCACCGCCTTCCTGATCATCACCTTCTTCCTGTCTCTGGTAGACTGCACCTCCTCCGTCACCTTCCTGCCCTTTATGATGCAGCTGCCCCCCGAGTACATCACCACCTACTTCATCGGGGAGGGGCTCAGCGGCTTCGTCCCCGGCCTGGTGGCCCTCGGCCAGGGCGTGGGCATCTCCAAGTGCGTCAACGTCACGCACTCCTTCGACAACAGCACGGAAGCCCTCAAGGACCCCTACGCCATACAGACCCAGTACCTCTCGGAAAACTTCTCCACCGAGGTCTTTTTCTTTTTCTTGTCCGCCATGATGGCCATCAGCCTGGTGGCCTTTGTCCTCCTCAACCGGGTCCCTCGAATGTTCCAGCTGTCCTCCGAAAACCTGGTGGGTGACTCGGTGGCCTCCGTCTCCTCCGGCCTGGACAACCCGGCAGCAGAGGGTGTCCCCGTGGAGAGGGGGGGTGAGGAGGCAGGCCAGTCCAGGCCTCTGTTGGCCAAGCCAGGCTACACCGTCTCCAAGCTGGCCTTCATCTACTTCCTGGTGGTGTGGGTGAACGGGCTGACCAATGGGCTGCTGCCGTCAGTGCAGACGTACTCCTGCATGTCGTACGGGAACGTGGCGTATCACCTCTCCGCGGCGCTGGCGTCCATGGCTAACCCCGTGGCCTGCCTCATTGCAATGTTTCTTCCCAAAAGGTACCAAAATCCTGGAGTCTATACAGTTTACTGTATGCGTTAAAGGGAACCTAGAATGAAAGTGTTTAGTCTTTAACAGGACTTGGACGTACTAGTGTATCAGAGTCTATCAGGAGTTAGCCGTACCAAAGGCCAGAGACAGGAGCATTACAAAAGGCCAATGGAACGCTTCTGGGATTATATAACAATATATTATCGTATAAATCAATGGTTACACTGGTGCCTTTGTCAGACCACATTTAAAGTAGTGTGTGAAAATCTGGACACTACACTGTAAGAAGTATGGAGAAGCTCTTGGAAAAAGTACAAATGAGGGCAACTAAATTGTTTCCATGAATGCATTGTAATGATAAAGAATCAAGACTTAAGATAATTAATTTTTAAATTAATTTTGAAATGCTGGATGCTCAAGACTTTAATTTACAGTACATATTTACACGGGGTGTAAATCTGGACAACTGTAATGTCTTTTAAGGTGTACTGAAACCTTAATAACAAGTTCCAAGAGACATGTTTCACACAGGATGCTACTACAGCATATAGTGCGTTGGGACAAGCACACCATAGAAAAATTAAGTTTTATTTAACTTTTCAGCCACGGAGCAATCGGTGAAATATAATGACATCAAAATGGGTGGCTATTTTGTTGCTATTTAAGATTGGAGTTGTTGAGTTTCTTTTCAGTTCTTTTCAGTCAGGCTACCGGTAAAGCAGACTTAGGCAACACGCGTGATAGAGACTGTAGACATTGAGCCGCACAGTGCACCCTCAGGCTAATGAGAGATACGAGAGTGTCCTGAGTACTTCCTGTTCTGCGCTGCAGGTCGTTGGTGTTCCTGGGCCTGCTGTCGCTGGTGGGGACCGGTTTTGGGGCCTATAACATGGCTATGGCGGCACTGAGCCCCTGCCCCCTGCTCCAGGGCTCTGCTGCCGGCGATGCAATCATTGTGAGTAACACCCCCCCCCCCCCAAACCCCGAAATCGGCAGGTCCAGAAATGACTGACCAATTTAAAAGCAATCACAGTGCTACAGTGCTTTTTGAGTTCAAATGCTTTCTGAGAGTGCGATTGATTGAGAACTTGCAGGGGGTGGAGCCATCACGTGCTGTCAGTTACGCATGTGAAGCAGAACCAACGCTGATGTTGCAATCACCCCCTGAGCCTTCTGCGCTGATAAAAAACAGTTTTCTAAGAAAACGCAGACTTATCAATTGCGTCACTTCTAATACAAAAGACTGAGTCACTCAGCAAGGGCCAGAACTGTAGTGAACTATTTCCTTAACAAATTTTTGACTTTATGTTACATACCCTGTATAACATAAGACAAATGTTTTTTAGCACGCATGATGATTCATCTGGGTAATTATCCATTGTAAATTCAGCACATAGAAAAACTAAGAAATGTACTGAAAAAACATTCCTGTTCCTGTTTCAACATCAAAACTAAAAGAATGTTTGTTAAACTGAACAGAGGCTTAAGTCTTTGCATAACCCGCAGCACTAGCTAATAATGTCACAATAATATAAACTTTTATTTCTGTGCTGCTTTTCATAATGTGGTCTTCCGTGTGTACAAATGTATGCATTTGTACAAATAATGCTTTAAAAAAATTTTTTTTAAGAAAAAGTAATGAGTGAATAAAGCCATCTATGGCGCTGATGAAAAGAAAAAAACAGAGAGTACCCATCTTGTGAACGTGGAGTGCACTTTCTCCCCGGTCCCTAGGTGCTGTCCTGGATCTTCTTTACCGGGACCCTGTCCTACGTGAAGGTGATGGTCGGGGTGATTCTGCGGGACGAGAGCCACAGCGCGCTGGTCTGGTGCGGCGCCGCGGTCCAGGCGGGGTCTATGGTCGGAGCCCTGACCATGTTTCCTCTGGTCAACGTGTATCACCTGTTCCATTCTGGGGACATCTGCACCGTCAAATGCCCGTTGTGATGGTCAGTATATTCCACGGACTTGATACGCCACGGGCTGGCATGGAGGAGGTGTGGTCGGAGCACTGGACTCTGGGACTGGGGGTGTTCACGAGTTTGAATCCTAGCTGCAACATTGCTGTTATGCCCTCTAACAAGGCACTTCACATTTGTGGCTCCCATGAAAATTGACTTGTGGGCGGCAAAAAACAAGATATTTTATGCTCCCTCTGTAATGTTATTGTCTACATTGTAAAGTCTATTTACATTTTTATATGTATAAATTATGCACTCGTCCTTTCTTAAACGGTTATGGAATCATAATATACAGGATAAAAACCTGAATGAAAAATGGAAATTCTTTTGTCTGTGGCACAATTTGAACTCAAATTAAGAGATTTGTTTATGTTCCAATATGCACTAATGCGGGGTTTTTTTTGGCATGTGACAGTATTTTCAGAAATAAATATTGTCCAACTGATTTACTTTAAATCACCTGGAAACGGTGAGTGATGTGACTTCTGATTTGTCAACACTAGAGGGCGTCATTACACCATTGACGGTCAAACGATACCCATGGACAAAATAAACACTTGCACCATCTTCCGAGGGAGGTCACAGCATGAGTGTTTTGTCCTGTATTCATGGGCCCTCCAGTTAACTGTCACCAGTAAATCATTTTGACCGAGAGTGTGTTTGTGCATTAGTCTGTGAGTGTGACTCAACAGGTTTTTGAAACCAACTGTTAACATTGCCAATGTAGAAAGAATTCTCCTCAGGTTAATTAATTTTGATTACATCTCTGCCTTCTCAGTGTGACAGCTGGAGGGTGTTCAGAAACATCAGAATATTAGGCTGCGTTTCTGGCGCTTATAGAATAATACAGCAAGCTGCGCTGCTGCAGCTTACTGCCGGTGGACTCGGACAAAAGCCGATTGTGTAAAGTGAACTGTAAATGTGTTCTGATTGATTTTCTGAGCAGGCCCTTGGTTAATGAGCTTAGCCTACTGCTGTTTATGCTTTTAGCTTGTTAAAACGACGTGCTTTCATGCTCAGAGGCCTGCATGATAATGCGCGGCATCAGAGTTGCATTGTGGCTGCCTTTTACTGCGCCGCGTTTTATTGTTATTAATAAAACAGTTTGGCTGCAGGCACTATTTGCTCGGTGGAAGTGGCCGGTATTACTGTTATAATCCAATCAAAGTATATTTTTCGCATGTTGCTCCCTTCGCAATGAGCTGCCGTGGAATTTTTCTCAGGGTACAGAGGTCACTATTGATGGAGTCGCACTTGTTGCATTAAGAAAAATCAATTAACGCTAGCCCGATATGAAGGTGTAGTTCACCATTATACGGTGCTTTGATGGTTAAACGGCCGATGTAGCCTGCATTTGATGCAGATCCATGATCTCCACAATCCATTTCTGCACCAAGTGGATTAAAACAAAGCCAACTGATTATGAATCAAGAAGCGGAACCGGAACCAAGGCACTCTGTCCATATAAGGTTAAAATGCCTGTATTAAATCGGTAGGTTCAAAAATAAAAACAAAATACTCGAATGCGTTTTGGCTTCACGGCCTTCACGAGCGAATAAATTATGTGGGAGTGTGATTATGAACGTCTGGTACAGACAGCATCTAGTTGTTTCCTGTTCTTCACTCACTGACAGGTCCTGTGAGTTGCCTCTGGTTGGCATCCAATCCCAGGCACCCAGGCAATGCTGCTGTGCATATGGCCACGCCCCTCAGTACAGGAGACTAGCAGAGTTGGGGTTCTTTTTGGAAGGGGGAGTCGTTCCTAGGTTGCAGCTGTCCCTTGTCTGTCCCCTCCTACCGTACAGAGATGCTGGGAGTGGGATACGACCTCTAGTCCAATGGGAAGAAATGCTAATTAATCACAATTAGGGTGGATTTCTAGTCAGCTGCTGGCTCAGCCAATTGGTCAACCAGTAGTACCCCCCCGCCCCCCACCGTCAGAGAAGAGAAACAAAGAGAGAAGAGCTTCAATTATCTTGATGCTGCTTTTGGGGTCAAAAGGTCAGCTGATGAGCTGGGGGCAGATGCAGCCTTTTTGCAGTGGTGACCAAAAAAAAAAAAAACACAGCCAGTCCATCAGAGTGGACACAACAAAGGCACTGTGACATTAATCTCTCTGCTCTACAGGAGGGGGGAGACGTGCCCGGTTTCAAGGTGAATTTATTCAGAATCCACCTCCGAGCACTAGCGCCAGATCTCAGCTTCGGGAGAATTTAGAGAATAGCATGCACGGTGGAAGCTTAAACACTGAGAGAGGCTAATGCTCACCGTTTGATGGGCCTGGCTGCATTTTCGCTGTAGCATTTGGCGTAGTCACAGATAGGTATCTTATATGGATAATTTTCTTCTGATAAAAAAAAAAACATTTTAAAAACCAATCTTTTTTTAAAATGTATTTTTATCAGAGTGAGTTTTAGTCCTGTAGGTCTCTCATGCAGTTAGACCTGCTGCTTGTCTAACATTTAACTTGGAAGTTAGAAGACACAATTCATCAAAAGACGGGCCAATATAAACTACATTATTTCCAGTGAAAAAAAACAACAAAAAAAAAGGATTAGCATAGCCTACTTGAAGACGAATAAAATACTCCTATCAGACTACAGCCTAATTAGCCCGTTCTACAATTGGCCTACGTTTGCGGTTGCATTGAAATGCGCAGCACTAGTTGAAAGTGCTCCTCTGGAGCGTCAGATGGCCGCTGCTCTTCCAGCTGGCCGGGAGGGGCCGTCGCCACCTGGAATCCGCCGTCCCCGTACCCCCCTCCCCTCTCCCCCCCCCCCCCCCCCAGCCCCCCATTTTTTGCTCCCTCTAGATGCTGCCATCGCCTGTACCGCGCGGAGCTGCTTATCACACCACGGAGAGGCCCATCTGCTCGCGGCTGTCACCTCCGAGAGACGCTCCGCGACTTCCAGCGCCAGTCCGCCAAATGAGCAGTTTGGCTTTCCCATTGTCAATTGAAATGAGATTAGGCCTCCTTAGCTGCCTTCCCGTGACAGGGAATGAACTCCGGAACGATCGACGGTTGTTAAAGACACGCCTTGTCTCACGGAGCGGAGGGACGCGTCACGTGCCGAAAATTGCCCCCCCCCCCCACGCTTTCTAGGTAAACTACGCAACGTCATTTTACTGCATTCATTAAAATGAACCTTGGAACCATTGTTATTTAGAAAAAAAATGGGAACAAATTTCTCGTACAATGTATTTTGTTGCGCAATATATTTCGCCTTCAGTATTTTTCTTAAATATAAGTAAACATTATATTTGTCTTGGTAATGGGGAAGAAATCACCATGTTGTGCAATTTTAGCATTGCATTATAGAATGCAACCAGAGCATCCAGAGGGGGTTCACATGGGTCAGTACTGGCAGATTTAAAGGCAAAAGTAGGCCTTGATCAAACAAATTGTGAGCTAAGGACCCTTGCCCCACCCCCCCCCCCCCCACCCCCCACCCACTCCCCCAGTTGACAGAGGGGAACACCTTTACTTAACATCTTTGTCATGGCATTGACAAAATATGTAAAATACGCACCTGGGGAGCCTGGCACTGGCTGACTGAACGAACGCTCAGTCAGAGAGTGGCTGTGACAGCTGATGGCGGCCAGGTGAGCAGCACGCGCGGCCACATACCGCCGGTCTGCCAGGGCGGCTCGGAGGCGCTAACGAGGTGAGCTCGCCGCCGCGCTAATTGGGCCGGCCGCGGCTCGCTTGCCAAGGAAGCGGTCTTGAAACGAGCCTTCAGTTCTCCTGGCTCGCTGCACGGGTCGCTCCACCACTTCAAACGGCAGAACTTCGCTCGGTCTGAAAGTTATCGGAATGGCAGGTATGCCATCTGCCAAATTACGGCTTATATACCCATATAGCACCGAGAGTTTGGCACTTGTCAGGTTTTTATACAGAAAGGCCCTCAATGACTCAGTGACTACAGACTCTCAGCCCTTGAGAACATTAAGTTCTGTACCTTTTGACCTCATGTAAACACATAATTCAGATACAACTTCATACGCCCACACAATTAAGCCTCAATCTTGGGTTATTTTGCATTTTTATCCTTCTTTTTCCTGTCAATTTCTTCATCACAAATGCTCCTGTGCCACAATCCATAATTCTCCCCATTTGACATTTAGCTATCTTCAGCCAACAATAACCTCAGACTAAAGTCTGATAAAAATAGCCAATTGCAGGATACTCAGATTCACAGGCAAAATGGACATATAAGGAAGTGCACGTGATGTCATTTCAGCCAATAGATCACGTTTTAAAAAAAACTTTGTGTTCTTTATTTTGTGTGGAAGCTGACACTAAACTTTGAATGACCACATTCTCTTCAGATGATAAGATGAAAAAAACACCAAGGCCAAATTACATGACAATATAGGAAACACGGGCAGCATTGCTTTGGAATAGGGCTTGTTTAACTTGAGCTAAGATAGCCGATATTCTTTGCTGTTACTTGGCCTCATTTTGAAATCAATACTTTTACTGGCAGGCCGAGATGTTGCATGTTTTCATTAATTGCTTATATACAATTGCTTATATACTCTGTCTAACTTCCTCTGCTATTGGGGATTCACACGTGAAGCACAGCTTAGTGTGGAATTTCTGGTTTGATTTTCTTATTCATAAATTTGCGTGTTGGGTTGGTGTTACGTGCTGGTGATTTGACTGCCCAGGGGTTAGTGATCTGTACTTATCTCTCCCTGCTGATTGATTTGAAGCTCCGCCTACTTGTGGCTTGATACTACCTGTGGATAACTACTACCTGCGGATATAGCCTTTTGTGGTTTTGTTTGGTGAATTCTTTTTTGTTCTTTTGTATGGTGTTTGCATGGGTACTGTTCTATTCTCTTTTACATGCACATTTTGGTTAGGTTTTAATAGTGATGGCAAAGCAAAGCTTTCTGAAGCAATGACTCTTTCCTCTGAATTGTGTTGAACAACGATGAATTACTCAAAGCTTTTAAACACAATGCATGTTACTGGCATCTGGTGGTCGAAAGGACAACGTGCAACTGTTTAACTACTGTTTCTAACTACTGTTGTCAAAAATGAGCATAACTATGTACTAAAGTCAATAATGTTGTTTGGGCGTATTTCTTCAAATATATTAAATATTCAAGCATATCAGAATGCTATGTGGCTACATCTCATATTTGATAGTTAACCTGCTAACTGAAACATGGGGTGGTTCAAATTTAGCCTTAGCATTTACCTATTATTTAATAGGCAAGGTTTATGTAGGCTTCATATTTGAATTTGGAATCAAGATACAAGTGCTCAGTGGTGGTTGTGGAGGTGACAGTGCTTCATGAATGGCCAGTGAAGGTGCTTGTGTGTGCGTGTGGAGGGGGCAGCGTTAACTATTACATTGGGAGAGGAGGTGCTTATGCAACATGGAACAGGGTCATTGGAAGCAAAGGTTTTTGTTATATGTACTCATATAATAGTTTTCTCATTTCCTCCAGAGTCCCAGACATTCACGTTTGTCCTCTGTAGAGGAATCAGTTACCAAATCAGTCGCGTGATTGTGTGTCTCAAATGAAGCTTTGGTTGTCATTGATCACGTGTTTATGGCAAAAATCAAGCCTCGACACACTGTTTCTCGTACACTGCATTGTTTTTTTAAAAACACGCTTTGGAGCTTTGGTATCTAGGGTAACACCACTAGGTTTTAGTTCAGAGCAGGAAGCCTGCTGAAGACTCACCATTTTTGTTTCCCCTGGGAGAAAGATGAGTATCTGTAGTAGATCAGGGTTAGTCTTCTCTAGGCCCTGCTTTGGCCTAACCTGTGTCTTGTCTAGCACCAACGACTGTTGTATGTATTTTATGGTTTTTGGGTTGTTTTGTTGTTTCTATGTGCGTCTTTATAATAAATGTGTTTGTCTGTAGTACGGTGGGGGGAAGTTTCTATTGAACTTTGCTTTGTTTTGGGCACAAGGGACTTTGTTGTTGCATCCAAAGTCTTGTTCTTCATGTTATTGTATTGTGGGCAGATTTTGGGATCATTGGATCCAAATATGCCAATGACTGATTACATAATAATCAACTACCACCCCCAGAGAGGACTCGGTGTGATTATGCAAATGTGTTTTCCACTTGCAGTAGATCCAAGGGGTCAAGTGCAAGTCCTGTAACCCACTGGGAACCCTTTGTTTCTAAGGTCTACAGTTTCTCATATAGAGGGACCAATTACATAGCTGCACAGCAGGGATGAAACATACTTGTTACTCTCTCACACCGCGGTAATTATTACACTTAGGGCTGTCCCGAGACATACACATGTGAAATGCACAGCAGGGCGAACCAGCTTGGGTTTAGGAATGATGAGCCTGCACATCGTTAGACCCAACTGGGAGCTAACACGTTCGGGTTCAGTTAAAGTGGTGGAAAGAGATCTTCTCCTGATGGGCATCAGCATCAGCAGTGAAGTGATATCAGTCCTCATTATGCTGTCAATGGGTGGGGGTGGAGGGGGGAGGGGGGGCGGTTACAGTAACTGACTCTGAGCTCTGTACGGTTGAAATTAATGGAAAAGGACTAAAAGTACTGATGCCTCAGCTGGAACTTGCTGTCTCACTGGACTGGAATTTGTCAAAAAGTGATAGGGAAGCCACAACTGCTAGGCCATCTCTCTCTTTCTCGATCATCCTCTCCTCTGAGTGAGCACACATGGAAGAGCAGTGTTGGAAATAGATGATAACAATGCAGGAATACAGAGAGCAGACTTGAGCCTGGTTCTGTGTGAAAGCCCTCCCCCAACCCCCACCCCCACTTTGCCACTCCTGCCGGGGCCCCTGGGGGTCCAATTATGCAATGGTGACAGTCTCTACTGTACTGGGGAGGGGGAAGGGGGAGGGAGGGGGGGCGGCTGTGACCAGTAATGCGGGCCACACCTGAAGAGGACATTACTGTGCGAGCACCTTTCCCCACTGTCTGAGCGGTCTGATAAGCGTAAATAAAACATGCAGCGGAACAAGCCCGGCGCTGCGCCTCCCCACATGTGAAGGCCAGAATAATTAGTCCCACTAGCACCAGGCAGGCAGGTCCAGGCCATGATAAATAAACAGGGCTTTAGGGCCTGCCAGAGCACCGCGGGCTTTAATGGGGCCGTGTTCGGGACAGGAACTGCACTGCTGCAGCATGCAATAATAATAATACTAATAATAATACTACTACTACTACTACTAATAATAATAATAATAATGATAATACTAATAAAAATAAAATAATAATAATAATAATAACAATAATAAAATAATATTAATAATGATAATAATAACAACAATACAATAATAATAATAATAAAATAATAATAATAACGATACTAATAATAACATAATTTAAAAAAATAAAAAATAATAATAAAACAGAAGCACACAAAGAGCTTTCGACTAAAAGGTGAAGATGAAATAGAGAAATACAATTACTTGGGGTAGACCATTATCAAGGGCGAACAACAGCAATGACAAATGTTTCACCTCACAGACTTTCACAAGCCATTTAAGCGGTTGGGCATTTACTCTGGTAATAAAAGCCCTGCGTGGCGCTGACTTCCAGACCCTGTCCGGTTGAACGGACCCGTCTTGCTTGTTGTCTGAGAGAGCTTTTGTTCTGATCTGCTGCCAGAATTTGTAATGACGCTTTGCCGTGCGAGTTACTGTGCAGCAGGGTGTTCGTTCTGCTGCAGCTTTCAAACTACAGCCCCGTGCAGCCAAATGTCACCCCAAGACATAATGACCGGCTTGTCCTGGTAAAGACCAAGGTCTACAGCCAGCGGAATTAATCATGCTCTCTGATTGGCTGCGGACCTCAAGAGGTGATGTTGGACAGAATAAGGTGCTTTAATTGGTCCACTTCGGTTTGTTGTAGGTGCCACTGAGTGAGTGAAACATGTGACAGAACCAAGTCAGCACTTGTGCTTTCCTGTGGGGCAGGGTTAGGATACTACCTCGTGGGGCGACATAGCTCAGGAGGTAAGACCGATTGTCTGGCAGTCGGAGGGTTGCCGGTTCAAACCCTGCCCTGGGCATGTCGAAGTGTCCTTGAGCAAGACACCTAACCCCTAACCCCTAACTGCTCTGGCGAATGAGAGGCATCAATTGTAAAGCGCTTTGGATAAAAGCGCTATATAAATGCAGTCCATTTACCATTTACCATTACCTCAGTGCATTTACGAACAAACTGCCCTTCCCGCTCTTCCCTCTTGGCTTGCCTTTTTGACTTTGAGGTAATTCCAGCTGCTGTTTCTCATGTGTCTGACTGCAGGTATTGAGCACTCTGATATTTGCAGTACTCCGGGGCACCACATTCGACAGTTAGTTTAAAGAGACGTACGTTCTACAGATTGCAGTACCGACACTTAATTATCGATGCCATTTTAAGTGCACCTGTGAGCGGTGGTTATTCCCAGAGACGGCAGAATTTGGGGTGCTTGAGGGAAGGCTTGGAGATGTGGCCTTCTCCTATCCCCTGAAAATCCCCACCCCCTGCCCTCCCTAGCCACGCCCCCATCCTGCACTCCCACCCGGCTAGCAGCAGCTGCAGGGGGTGGGGGTGGGAGTGGGGGTTGGCGATGGGGGGGCTGGCTGCCCAGGCCTCTTTGTGCTGAGCTCCAGTCAAGTGGAAAATGGCAGCTCCTGGGAGAGGCCACTTCAAAGAGCCATCATCCTTTCAAGGGGTTGGATAGCCTTTGACAGGCACGGCATTAACACCAAACACTACCAGATAGGACACAGCCATTACCATCTTTATTGGGGAGGGGTGGGGAGAAGACGAATGAGGAGATGCCCTCCCATGATAATGTTCACGACCAGCCAGGGTGAGTGGAATTGGAGGGGGGGAGGTCTAGCTGGTTGGAATGATACCACAGCACTATAACTTGCAGGGATGATGTTCCTATTATGACCAGATGTGCATTACAGCCTGTCATCCGCAATATGGATAAATTGCCGCTTTGTCAAAGAAAGGTCAGGCGCAGAAGGTTTCCTGGTGGATCCGCAGTCATTGCGCCGTTTCCTGCGTCCCCCCCCCCCCCCACGCCCGCACGCGCCCGTCTCTGCTCCCTGAAGGTCACGCTTCCTTAACAACGGTGCCGCGGGGTGACCGGAAACGGACGCCTTTTCGAAAGGACGCGTGCAGAACGCTACGTGGCGTTCCTGGGTCCCTCCCCGTAAAGGGTACGGACACGTCACGCGTCCAGACGACTTCGGGAAGGTCACTGGTTTCCTTTGACCTTGAAAGCGGCCAAGGGTACCGTCGACGCTGCCCCAAATACTAATGAGGCGCATCTCCAGAACGACCCCTGGAATCAGAGCTGCGGACAGCCACCTGGCTGCCAAAGCGCTCTTATTGGAGTGGGCAGTTCTGGCCCCGTCCCACCAGAGGCTCAGAGGAGCACATTCATCCGGACATTTCACTTCATTCAATTATCAAATGTTTAGCCTCCACAGGAACTCAGATCCTCGTATTTCTTCAGGACTGACACCGCAAATGGCATCTTGGCTGCCCTCCCCTCTCGTCCACATCCCCTAGCGCTCCATTCGTTTGTATTAATTCTGGCGGTGGCATTTTTATGGTTTTATGTTTTTTTCTGGATGCATTCCGGATTCGTATTTTGGTTTTTGCCAGTTAATTTGCACTCGTACTTTAGCGATGCTGCATATACACTCACTAGTCTGGCAATGTTGTTAGCCAGATCTGTCATGATTACTCATATAACTCATTTGCATTCATGCTCTCCTGTAAGTCATTCTGGATAAGAGTGTCTGCTGAATGAATTCGATGTGATGCACAGGAAACATATTCCTCTAAGATTCTTAGAGGAATGTTTTTGCAGATTTGAACACCTTATAAAGACATTCTCGATTTCACAGAGAACTGAGGTTCTTTTTTTTAAATAAATCCTTCAGATAAATTATCAGCATGTATCTAAAAACAGCAAGGCAATTTCTGTCTTACACTGCAGGCCTGCATGTTGGTTGCTGACTAATATATGCATATGTTTTGAATATATTACATCATATTTTCACATAATGCTGTGATTGCTGGTAGCACAACTACTGTAATGGATATTATGACATCTACCACCACCATTAGTATGACTACCACTACAACTACAACTAATGCAACTGTGAAGGCCACTAGTATTTAAAAGTGTTTATTACGACTTCTCCCACCACAACTGCAACTATAGCTAATGCTACTGCTATTACTGGAATTGGTGCTATGTCTAATACTGCTACTACTCTCGGAACTCCTGCTATGAGTGCTACCAGTACTGTCACTACTGCCTCTATTGACACTACTACGGCTGCTACTGCTACACCACTGCTACACTACACTACAACTGTTACTATAACTTTAATCTTAGATTTCAAGACATCTCAAGATGCTCTCGCCTTACTGTCTGGGAACACAACTTACTGTAGCAACCATAGCAATGCCAGGCAGCTTAGACACTGGTTGTATTCTCAGGGGGCGGTTTGTGGAAGTGTGATATATAGTGCACGGTTTACGGAAGTGTGATGTATAGTAGATGGTTTGCGGAAGTGTGATGTATCGGGGGCGGGTTGTGGAAGTGTGATGTATAGGGAGTGGTTAACGGAAGTGTGAAGTATACTGGTCGGTTTGCGGAAATGTGATGTATAGGGAGCTTTTTGTGGAAGTGTGATGTATACTGGACGGTTTGCAGAAGTGTGATGTATTTAACATATCTCCTCTAGCTGTTCAGCCACCTCACTGTGTCTCATAGTTTGTTTGAATTGTTGCCTTCACCTTACACCCGTCTTCACTGAGTGCATGTGGATGGAAAACATTAGTTATGTCTTGAAAAGTGGGTGGCTTTATCACTGCTTTTTTGATGAGGCATTAAGTGTTACACACAAGGCAACTATGACTGCTTCCATGATCTCTGCTGCAATCCTCGGAACACAATAAAATGTACAGTGTGAACTATATTCTTATAGTTCATTTTATGCTGAAATAGTACATGTTATCCCTTGTGGATTCATAAAACTGAACACAGTATTTTAACATAGAAATTAAATTTTCTGTTATTAAACAAACTTTTTACAGGGAAGGGACTGTGTTTGCAGTGATGACTGCCATGGCAGATAAAGCAGTTTGTGTGTGTGCCCCTGGCATTGCTCTCAGGTGTGTGTGTGTGTGTTTGTGCCCCTGACAGTGCTTAGGTGTGTGTGTGTGTGCCTCTGACAGTGCTTAGGTGTGTGTATGTGTGTGTGTGTGTGCCCCTGACAGCGCTTGTTTGTGTGTATGTGTGTGTGTGTGTGTGTGTGTGCGTGTGTGCATGTGGGTATACGTGTGTCTATGCCTCTGGCAGTGCTCAGGTGTGTGTGTGTGTGTGTGTGTGTGTGTGTGTGTGTGTACATGCGTGCGTGTGTGCGTACGTGTGTCCATGCCTCTGGCAGTGCTCAGGTGTGTGAGTATGTGTGTGTGTGTCTGTGAATGTATTCTGTGGCACTGTAAGGCATGTGTTTGTGTGTGTAAGCTTATCTAAGGGTCAGTATGAGTAATCTCTGATAAACCCAGGAGCTGTAAGTGCGTCTGGAAAGACACCTGATCCCAGCGTTCACTCGCATGTCAGCCCCTTGAACTCCGGCCCCTGTCCTTAGTCTCGTCGTACCATGGGGACTGCTGCACCCTAATGGGTGTGAATATGTGCATGTGAGAGAGCATGTGTATGTACATGCATGTGTAAGTGCAGGTGTGTGTGTGTATGTCTTCATAAACCTTGTGCATGTATCACTTTGAATATAGAGGCCATGGAAAAGGTTCAAAGAAGGGCAACCAAATTGATTCCTGGTATGAAAGATAAAAGCTATGAGGAAAGACTTAAGATGCTTAATCTTTTCAAACGTAGTAAAGAGAGATTTAGGGTAATTTTATTGAAGCTTTTAAATTCATAAAGGGGATTAACAAGTGAACTACATGAGATTCTTCAGGTTGAGTCCTGTTAAAACAAGGGGATATACATGGAAATTAGCAAAAGGTAAATTTCATATAGACATTAGGAAGCATTTTTTCATGCAGAGAGTAGTCAATGTGTGGAATAGCCTGCTAGGTCATGTAAATGGTAAATGGACTGCATTTATATAGCGCTTTTATCCAAAGCGCTTTACAATTGATGCCTCTCATTCGGCAGAGCAGTTAGGGGTTAGAGGTTAGGTGTCTTGCTCAAGGACACTTCGACATGCCCAGGGCGGGGTTTGAACCAGCATCCCTCCGACTGCCAGACAATCGGTCTTACCTCCTGAGCTATGTCGCCCCCGCATGTAGTAGAGGCATAAACTCGGGGGGGTTTCAAGACCAGGCTTGATACAGTATTAGATACTAAGTAGCCTGTAGGTAATGGAGCACCGGGTGCAATTTAGTTTGGAAAATGGCGAGCATTGCTGGGCTGGAGGGCCTGTTCTTGCCATTATGTTATGTTATGTGTGCGCACATATGTGTGCACATGTGACTATGTGCACATCTGCGTCCATGCATCTGTGTGTGTGCATGTGTGCACACCTGTGTGTCTACATCTGTGCGTGCTTGTGCCCTAATTCTAAAGCTCCAGCTGCCATGGGTCATGTACCCTCTATTTCAGTAACTGGTGTCTTGATTTTCAGGTAATTAAGGCACAGTTCTTAATTAGCACAAACAGAGGTGGAATTAAGACTCGCAAGAGAATTGTTATTATTTAGTTTTGTTCCAAGGCAGCGAAAACGCTAATCCCACTTTATCGTCAGCAGTTTCCTTTTTGGCGAACAACCTTGAATATAGAGCATCAAACAAACGCTTATAACAAAACAGTGTTTCCCGTGGCGGATATGCGCGGTGCTGCTGACGGAAGGTTTTTTCCCCCCCACTCGTGTACCTCTGACCGCGTTATCTCCTCCAGCGGAATTGCCATTACCTTTTCTGCCTCTTTTGTGCACGTCCTGAATAGCGAAACGCTTCTGAAGTCGTCCCTCGCAACGGCCGACGGTCAATTCCGCATTCTCCTCCCAAACGCGCCGCGGCTGCGGTTTCGGAGTCCACAGGCTACCTGAGAGATACGGGAGACGGCTGTTAACTTCACCCGCACGACCCGGGAGACATGAGATAAGACATTTAACCACGCTGGCCCGTGTTTAATAAAATGTAATCCGCCCCCAGTTTATACATTATTTACAACTGGCCTTTCTTGCGATACGCGCGCCAAGAAGAGCTCTGAATTCCGCTGCGTTCGTGCGAAGGTTGAAGGCTGAAGCCGCGCCCTTGTAGCGGCGCTTTTATGCAGCGCATATCAATGATAACGCGGCGTGACACAAGCGTAAATGACGGCCCATATAATGATGATCGGTCGCCAGACCCGCCCTGGCACCGCGCAAGGCCTTTGGTAATAACTCTGAGAGTGTATGAAATGCAGAGAGAACCCTCGGGCTCTCCAATGTTAAGCGCGTGCCCCTAGGCCCCTCTTCCGTGCCACGGAGAATCTAATCACTCAGACCAACCGGGTTGAGAAAGCACGGACACTTTCGGGTTATGATTTATACACCGGCCTATCTTCAAAGGACAAGGGTTTGCGTGCGTGTGTGTGTGTGTGCGCACGTTAATGGCCGTTACAATGAATAGAGTGTCCATTTGGAAAGGAGCCAGCAGAATGTTGCATTTAAAACAACACCACTGACCTTGCAAGAGCCAACCGTTGTTTTTAAAGTTATAACACCACAGTTCAGTGCGCCTGATTTTAACAGCCCTTTTTTTGGCCTGGGCTCAGGATTTTTCGGTGTGAGATCCATTTTCTAAATGTAATCAAATGCCATCTTCCTCGAAGTTGCTTCTCTTCCTTGCAGTGGTAAAACATGATTCGAGGCAACATTAAGAAAAAGGGACCATCAAATTAAATTGGCAACTTTCTTTACCTGTCCAGAGGTATTGAAGTCATTTTACCATATGCCATAAGAAAAAGCAATATTTTACAGTTTGTTAAACTATGAGTTGGTCACTTCTAAAACGGAATTTTAACAACGCACAGTTTGAGTAGCGTTTGTAAACTGCGTGGTTGGCAAAAAAATATTTTGGGTTGAAGCTGCATTTTTAAACTCGGGCACAGCTGCATCTGATGCTGCATCGGAAAGACATTATTCAGAATAACTTCTAAACGCAGGCGATGGAGCAAATTCAATCATTTATATTTTATTAGCAGGAGGTGAGTAACAGACATATCAAATGAAGCATATTATATAAATATTGAAGCAGGTGGACGATTAAAAACTATTTTCTGTAAGCTCTCTGGGAAAGTATGCTTAGTCAAAAAGTAAATATGTAAAAAAAAAATTTAAAAAAAACCTTATGCACAGTACATGAGCAAATTTTCTTGTACTAATTCATATACCACATAAATTATCAATACATAGTCTCCAAGCATTAGACGTGCTCAGATTTGATTTTTGCTGGTAGTTAGGTTCATTCAAAAAATTTCTTTATTTACTTTATTTAAATCGACCAAGTTTACTTAAAATAAATTACTTAAATAAATTGCAGCTTAAAAAACAAACAACAAAAACATGTGTTTCTGTGTTGTCATTTTAGTAGGCGTTTTACACTAATTGACACTCTGCTGGAAGGCCTTTTGGTGTACATAGCCAGACAAAAATGTCATATGCTAAGTTGACCTGGGAAAGACTCTCTGGTCTTTGCCCAGGGAAGAGATAATCACATTTACACAAGTGCCTCTCTGGAGGACACGTCCTGGCAAACTCTGCCTTTCCACACTCACTCATGGAGTGAGTGGAATGTGTGTGTGTGTGTGTGTGTGTGTGGCTGTGCATTTATGTGTACATATGTTACCTGTGTATGTGTGTAGTGTGTTAATGCACATGTATGTGGTGTGAGTGTGAATGTATGTGTGTGAGTGTATGAATTTGTGTGTATGTGTGTGTGAATGTGTGTGTGTGTGCGTGTGAATGTGTGTGTCAGTGTGTGAATTTGTGTGTATGTGTGTGTGAATGTGTGTGTGAATGTATGTGTGTCCTTGACCTTGAGCACACAGATACATTCATCCAGGTTGATCAGCAATCCCTGCCAGTTCCTCTCATTCCATAATGAGCAAATGAGCATGCTGCATTTGGTTTGCTGCTTTGTGAGAGCGGCTTTAAGGGGCTCTCTTTGCACACAAGTGCTTTGGTCCCCCAGTCTGAGTGACTCTAAAGTGGGGCGTGTGAGAGTTTATGGGGGCCTGTTTGGCACTCGTCTGTGCTGGAGAGGTGCTGCAGGCCTGTTGAGTCAAACAGGCCCGGAGGAACAGGAACAGAGAAGCCGAAGCAGACAATGGCCGAGGCGTTCGCTGCTGCTTTTATCGTATGAATAATTCAGCCTCTTCTCTGCAGTTCGGGGGTGACCTGGGTTTGGCGCTAGCCACCCAGATAGTGGCGCCCTCCCCCATCGGCAGGCCTGGCTCAACGTGCCCACGCGACGTGGGACAGGGGACTCCTGCGGGGGGCGGGGGGGTGGGGACCGTGCACGGTCCATTAACGGCGGCTCGGAGATTCGGTCAGAACTCTCACGCCAAGCTCTTCTGCGTGCCCCCCCACCCAAATCGTAGCCTCGGGCACCCAAACAAGGTGAGCGCTTCTGTCATCGTTGAGAGACAGAGAAACAGAGGGAGGGAGAGAGAGAGAAACAGAGAGAGAGAAGGTGAGAGAGAGAAAAGAGACTGACAGAAAAACCGGGAGAGGTAGGGAAAGACAGAGAGTGCAAGATACCGAGAGAGAGTGTCTTGCGGTTTCTCGTCATGGTCTGCTGAACATTCGCGGGGGCTTCCTGAGTCGGTCTGGACCAGCAGACGGTTGTCCGGAGCGACGGCGTCCCTGACGAGATGGGCGGTTTCCGCCCCCGGAGAGAGAAGCGTTCCGGAGAGCTGACCCAAATTGCCTTAATGAGGAGGGAGGAGGTCTCTCTGTGAACAAGTGCAGCTGTGCCTGTTCCCTTTCTCCCCCCACCCTCCAAAACCAGCCTTTCCTTATCTCTCTCTCCTTTATTTTGTGCATTCTCTCTCTCTCTCTCTCTGTCTCTCTCTCTCCCTCCCTTGTCTCTGCCAACGGCGGGCACACGAAGCCAGGCGCAACCCGTTCACCACCTGGCCCTTGTTCACCCTTGCTCATGAAATTGTTTTGAAGACCAATGCTTCAGTGGGTAGCCCATGGACACTGGAGTCTCTCATGTCCCCATTGTACGTCTGCCCCTGATCATCCATTCACATTTTTCTCACCGTAGATGTCAACCTGCTTACTGGCGCATATCCACATTTTATTTTTATTTATTCTTTGGTGTGACAAATCATGTTTTACTTTAAGTTGATTTATGGAACACAAACAAAATGAATAAAAAGTATACATCTTTATTTTGTAGCTTACGGAACATTTAATGCAACATATTGATTGCACACGGTCTTTATCATTAATTGAGTTATTCTGCTTGATACCATGATTTCAGAAGAACATAAAGAACAATGTACAACTCCAGATACAAACCTACAACATTGTGGTGTAGTGTTTGTTTCAGACGTTAATCTGGTGGTCTGATGATGTGTCTTCTAGGGCAGATGTATTTGTGTGTGCATTTGTGTTCATGTGCCTATGTGAATATGTATGTGAGATTGTGTGTGCATGAGTGTGTTTGTTTGTGCTTGTCTTTGTGCACATTCTGTGCATGTATGTGAGTACATGTATGATGCCTGGAGCCAAAATCATTTAAAAAGAATCCTTCAAGCATAAAGTGGCAACATGAAAGGTCAACTGTTCTTACCCCCCCCCAATACAAAATAAAATAATATATGTATATACAGTACTACCAATCAAAATGCTTTATGCAGCCCAGTCCCCTTTGTCCAAAATAGAGTACAAACCAGAAATCCTTGAACACAGCTAAACATCGATGGCTTCTAAATCCTGCATGCTGACTGGCTAAACAACTCCTCCTTGATCAGCTATTGGCTCTTCATATTACAATAAGTCTTTATACTAGGTAAATGAAAAATAGAGAAATGTCTCTGCTTCATAACAGGTAGGAATAAAACCATAAAGAACACTCCTTGTTTTATAATCAGACATAACTCAATCCCTTCTAAAAATGCTAGGCTACATGTTACAATTCTGCTGTTCCATTTCCCAAGCTTTCTGCCACAAACCTTATATTTCAGTGCTAAGCCACTGGCTGCATGTGGAGAAGGAGATTCCATTCTGAGGTGCCTGCTGCTGAATTGTAATCACAGATCAAATCGCTGATGCCACAGCCTGCATAAACCGCTTGGATTTATAAGGCGCAGTGAAGAATTAAATTCAGCCACAAAGAATCCCTTCAATGTTTAATTGTCTGTTGCTGCAGCCTGCGTCACCGTTAACGATAAGCTTCCATTCCCGGCTTTCTCCAGCGCTTTAAATTATTTACAGAATACTTCACCAAACGCACCAGCACGGTTTTTCTAACGTGACCCCATCGGAGGGTTAGCCCAAAATCCATCTCCTGCGTCATTGCAATGCGTCTCGTTCTCAATGACGTATATGCACTCTGAAGCATCTATTTGCCAGTCCGACGTGCTGAGAGCTTCCAGTCGAAATGGCAGATGCACTACATGTCTCACAGCGATAACCGACAGCAGCTTGAAAATCAATTTATTTATTTGAACCCAATTACATAAGAACATAAAACATACTGTGTTGTGTGGAGCCCCTGTCCCGCCCCCCTTTTATCTCTTTCTCTCGCCTGTCTCCTCTCCCATTGGGCAGCGCTGCCAGCCCCACGGACAGCGGCCGCGGGGTGAGGCTGGGGTGAGACAGCAGAGCTCGCGCAGTGGCAACCGCGCCGATTGTTATTGGCAGCCAGCCGTCGGCCCTTATCCACTCCCAGCTTCGGGCCACTGGAATCCCAGAAGCCTTTCTACCAATGGGCTTCTGACCTACAGATAGGGGGCCTGTACACACACACCCACCCCTACCTCGTTTGGTGTAGTTATGTGTCAGAGACAGAATCAGAGTAGGTGAATACATGGTTATCCTGAACCCAGACTAAATTTAGCTCACCCGTTGCCTTGTCTGTTGCCTCTCTGGCATCATAATGAGAACAAGCCATTCAGCCCAACTATGCTTACCATTTACCTGCAAAGTAGAAGAGCTAGCACTGCATCAAGGCTGGACATAAACACTCTGAGGCTCTGTGCCTCGATTACATGACCTGGCAAGCTGTTCCATACAGCAGTAGCTCTCTTTGTAAAGAAACTCTTCCTGATATTCTTGCAGAAATTTCCTTTTGCTAATTTCCTCTTAGACCCCCTTCTACTGTCAGAACACAACCTGAAAAATCTATTGTAGCTATTGTTTATCCTTGTTATAAATTTAAAAACTGCAGTGCAATCCTCCTTTTACTAAGTTTAAGAGATTAAGCATCTTAATGTCTCCCCATAACTTACATTGCATGCCAGGAACCAATTTATTTGCCTTTCTTTGAACTTTTTCCATATAAGCCATTTGAGCTTCTATATTTTTCTTGTGTTGTGGTGCCCAGAACTGATTATAGTACTAAAAACGTGGTCTGGCAATGGTATACAATATCAACATAACATCCTTCAATTTATGCTCAGTATTCTATATGTAGATATCAGCCATTGCAGTCAGTTTCTTTGACTGCTACAGCACAATGCCTTGACCCTAATAGTCTATTCCTCTACTGCAGAACTATTATAAAGTCTTCTTTCGTTCTTCTCCTAATGTAATCCTGCCTCAAATTTGTATTTCCTACATGCAGAACTTAACTCTTAGTGATTGTGAATTTCATTTGCCAGGTTTCCACCTACTTCTGGAGTATTTTTAATCTTTTTTGATTACTTCAGCAGATTTGTAGTCAATGCATAAGTGCCAGAGAAAATACCATGGGTTAAATGAGTAGTATATCATCATTTTAAAATACAATAAAGAAGAAATAATAATAAAACCCAAAATATAAACTGAGACTTTGGCCAGGCTGTAACCCCGCTGTTTGTTTTTGCGGGCTGTGATTTTTATGTAGCGCGGCAGAGAAGCGTATTCTCGGATGTCGTGTTCCAATATCGTTTCCCACTGTGCAGAAAACTGCCTCTGGGACTCAGCCAGTGGTCTAGGCACACAGGGTGTCCCTCGCAGGTTTCATCATCCTATCAACGGGGAGCAGAAAAGCCACCCCCCCAATCGGTCACCGGCGTCTGCTCGTAATGGAAACCTCTGATGTAGGCAGCAGATCCAATCCTTTTTTATAGCTCTGTCAGTCTCTTTCTGTCGTGTGTGAAAGCTGCATGCGCGGTGGTGCCTTCTCTCACCATCCTTGTCAAGGCAAACAACATGCACATTATAGCTTCGCACGGTCCCTCTAATGACGGGTGTTGTGAACTGTGCAAGAGCGTGTAACAGGTAATGGGGTCTGTTATTTTAGGCGGCAGTCCATATCTTGCTTCTATTTCACCCTCCTCAAGTTTCCCCTCTGTCAATCTGTCTCCTTCTCTCTCGATCTATCCGTGTCTCTTTTTTCCTCTGTCTTGGGTCTTGTCTACCCCAGGTCCTGCTGTGTGAGTGTGTGTGTGTGTGCTTGTTTGTTTGTGTGTGTATGTGTGTGTGTGTGCCTGTGTCTGCATGTGTGGGGCAATTTGTGCTTATGTGCATGTGTGTGCACGCACGGTCGTGTGTATGTGTGTCTATGTGACACTGTGTGCATGTGTTGTGTGCATTTGTGCATGCATGTATGCATGTGTGTGCGTGCCTGTGACAGTGCACGCGCATGTGTGTGTTTGTGAGAGAGAGAGGCATTTTAGGACACTGACAATAAAGGGCTCCCCATCCAGGCCACTTGGCCCCCTGGGCTCCATTCTGTCTCTGTAGCCAATGGAGCTTCATCTCAGCATCTGTCTGCCTCTCCTTTCATCTCCTCTCCTCTCCCTTCCTCTCTTTTTCTCTCCTTTCCTCTGCTCTTCTCTCCTCTTCTGTCCGAATGCAAGCATTCAGACACCATTTCTCTCAGTCTCTCTCATAATCCCTTCAGACTGCTGTGCTCTGCTTGCTCGGGAATTTCTGAGGTGTTATTGTATACTACTTTTTTTACGTCATTGCTTTTTTGTTTTCATGTTTATTCTCTTGTACAGTTGTGTACACAGTTCTCCATAGTGCTCCTACATAGTGTGTGTATGTGTGAGGATGTGTGTGTGTGCGCTGCATTTATAAACAGAGCTTGACGATTAATGCAATATTTTGCAACAATTTCTCTTTTTGGCATAATAAATATCATAAGTAATAAATGTAATATTAACATAAAACAAAAATGAAGAAACAATTAGCATTTGTGTTAAACAAATTATAATCATTAGACTGTCCTGTATGTATATATCTTACTGTTGGACATTTCATAATCCGCTTGAACATGTATTTCTTTGTCCAGTATTCTTATACATTCTAAGATGATTACCACTCATGGTCAAGATGATGACTGTTTTGTATACAAAATGGCTTCGAGGAACAACAACAGAAAGGGCACAGATAAATGTTTTAAGACCACTGAACTTCTTTAACCACAGCATTTCCATAAATTGTGTCATTACTGTTTGTGAACGCTTGTGTGAGTGGATTGTGGTGCACGTGTGTTTATGTTTACTGTGTGTACAGTGTGTCTGTATGTGTGTCTGTATTTGTGTGTGTATGTGCGTGGATGTGTCCATGTTGATCAGCGATCGATTGTGACTGCTCCAGTAGTATCTCTGTGAACACACTGACTCGCTGCGTTCTGTGTTCTTCTCTGTGTGAGCCACTCTTGCATTCTGACCCTTTGGACTCGTCTGCTGTTTCCAGCTAAAAGCAGCTAAAAAAAGCACCGGAACACGAGTGCATCTTTCCCTGTGATTAAGGGACCTTTGTTGCGATACACGCATTCATATTCTTCTGGCTCGCTTTATTTGATCTCTCACCAACGTAGCGCAGTTTTTCAGGTCAAACACCGGGCTATTTTTAATTCGCGGCTGCGCCGCGTTCCGATTGGCCAGACCGCCTCACTGTCAGCCCTTTGTATGCAGCAGAGTGTTGAAGGGCCCTGTTGGCAAAGCCTAGCAAATTTTGATACGCAGATGCATTTTTCTTATGTACCACAAGAAATGTTATCATCTGCCTGTGGATAGCTTTTCATTTTCGTTCTCTAGCATCTTTCATGCCTGGCAGTCCTTGTCTCCTTTTAAATGATATAACAGCAAACAATAAAAAGAAGTAAAAATAAGAACAAGCCGTGTCCTTTAAGCAAATGGAATGTGTCAAATGTTTCACAATGAGCGCGGTCATACATATTTATCAGGCCCGAAGCCAGATACGCATCATCTCGAAAGGGAGGGTCACCTTTAATGGTGAAGAGCTGTGTGAGTCTGTGGGTTGAAGAGTGCTGAACTGTAGCAACAGGGAACATCACTTCCTGTCAGAGGGGAAAGAGGTAGAGGGAGGGAGAAGAGGAGAAAGAGGCAGGTGGGTTTTTTCTGCCATTACAACTCTTTTTATCGCTGTTAATTTATTCAGCTTGTTGGTCTTCATTCCTGCCTTCAGACCAGAAGCCCCGCAACAGGAGCGCTCCGACATTCAGATCCCAGATAATTTATCTGTGTGTTTGCTCTTCCTTTTCACGACTAGGCTTGAGACAATACGATGTGGTGCAAAGTTCCGTGTTGGGGGTCTGTTTAACACAACCAAGTTACAAAGCTAGAAACGGTTATACAACCTGCTTAACGCCCTTCAAATGAAATGTGGCATTTGTGACTCCCGAGGGAGTTTCCCCCTCCCCCAACACGTTAAAGACAATGTCAAGGCAACCTCAGAGAAGAAGGAGCCCCCCTCCCCATAGCGACCCGTTTCTGAGCCCACTCCTCTGGACACGGAGGACGTTAGCTAGCTCACGGGGTCTAAATGTGGGGCTGTGTGGGATTGTGGGAAAGCTGCTCCACGAGGACTGTCTTCGAGCCAGGGCCAACCGAGGAGGTCAGGGAGGTCTCTCCGGTGAAAACTCAGACAGGTGCCCTTCAGGGTTTTTGGATGGGGGGGGGGGGGCACTGCAACTCAAAACCAATACATGATGGCGGGAGAGAGGTGGGCCATATGGCCACCTTTAGCCTTTAAGTGCTGGCTGCGTTAGCCCCTCTCACACCCCACTGAGATCACATTGAGGGAGAAAAGCTCAATTTAGTCCCATTTGCTCTTTTTCCCAGCCGATCCCGTATCTCGTTACGCTCTGAAATCATGAGCTCTAAGCCCCAGAGAATAAGCCATTTGAAGAGGATGCTTCACTGTTTCACAATTACCATGGAAGGCAGAAGCTGAAATAGCAGCAGTTGTTTCCTTAAATTGGCTCAGTTTCCTTGAAAAACAAAACAGTTTGGATGGTTCTGGATATTTAGTACCCCCCCCCCCCATCCTCAGTCATTTTCACTTCTGGTACCCGTATGGATCCCCCCCCAAATCACCCGACCCCTAGCCTCGGGTATAGAAGCACAAAGCCCTGGAATACCACGGCACTATGAGGAGGAACCCAAAGGGGAGGACAGACCCTCACGGAACGTTCCGGATGCCCGCTCGTCCATCTGGGCCGAAGCAGTTGGCCGGTTGCTCATGTTTCAGCAATACAGTAGCCTGAAGACATTCAGAGGTTCACGCATGAGCTGTTTACACCAGGAACAATGGCTATGAACGGTGACCTTAATGTCACACTGGATTTGTGTCACGCCGGACATGGGGGCATTGCGTGGAGGCGGGGCTCTATGTCCGGGTGGGCGTGTCTTGATTTGAGTGGATGGGGTCGGGTGGAGTATGTCATGCAGGGATTGGGGGCCAGGGGGAGTGACTGTCGAGGGGGTTCTAAGGCCTGTGACGTAAAAACAAGGCCTATTTTAAATGTTACCGAAGTCCTAACCTTTAAAAAATTGCTAAGGATTTCTCTCTAACACCTCTAACAACTGATTATTTTTTCCAAGTTTACTTATTAAAAATAACAGGGGTGTAATCTTTTTCTTTATTGATAGCTCATATTTTGTTAGAGGATTTCTGAAAAGTACTACAGTGGCCTGTGAAAGCCTGGAGTTTTCATTAGAAGCGATAAGAACGGTAGCTCTTGTACGTGCGTTGTGTTTCCCGCGGTTAACGCTTGCACTCGGACAGGTTTACTGCAGCTGCAGAAGCGATAAAAAAAATTGCTCAGAGCGTTGTGTCGTGCATCAAAAAGTGCCTTGAAGTGCCTCGAATACATCGCGCCATTCTCAGATTTCATCTTTCATTAAAAATAATTAGCGGTTTCCTCCAGAAAACGACGTCGCGTTTCCACTCTGCGCGTTCTGAAATGCATGGAGTGAGTCATGGTTCTAGTGGCGGCTAATAGTTACTTATCGCCTCCTCAACCGATTAAACTGAGATTCTCAGAAGGACCCGAATGTCCTTAAAGGGCCCTTAAAGCAACAGCTGCACCAGGGATCCGAGCGTTTAGAAACGACCTCGTAATCGCTGCGCCCCCAATTTGCCTGCGACTCAGAAGAAGGCTGGTTAACCTCTCTGAGGGACGCGGGCGCTCGGGAGGAAATTAAACGCTTACTTTCACAACGTAACCAAATCGTCGGTATGTCTTAAGGCCGGTATGTCCCCCGGGCAGACTCGGATCGATAAAGATCTTTAAAAATATATAAAAATGACCCGGGGTTCCCTGAGGGCATGAGAGAGCGAAGTATGCAATTATGATGGAAATTATAACAGCAAAAATAAAAACGATACCATTGAAAATAATACATAACATTAAAACGTGAACTCAATTATTCTCAGCCTTCCCGTATTTCTCCTCTCTAATTACAATGTGACCTTTTCAATACCCCACAGAGTAGCTTGTCTTTCACAAATGTCATAGGTGATTTTATTCACTCCTGAAGTATTGCCATTTTCAAAAAAATAATAATTTCATTAAGAAAACACATTATCCTGATGAGATGTCTACGATGGGGTTTTTTCATATTTCAGTTCAATGAAATTCAGTTCAATTTCATTTCTCTGTAGTACACTGACGCTTTTAGCCGAAGCAACTTACAAAATGCACCCCGCCAGAATACTACAAAATCCATAATGCTATAAAATCCAGTGGCACTTTTAGGAATATGGCCGATTGTTGCTGTAAAGTGGGGGAGCTCTGTTTTAACCTCCCAGGGTCCCCGCATTTCGGCAGGAGCTCATCCCGTTCACATCCTCGGTCTGATAGTGGGTGACGTGGCTGCCCAAACTCGGGGAGGGAGAGAAGGAGCTCCTTCTTCATTTCTCAACAAGACTGATACGCCAATCGATGCGCCCTGAGCCCTACGCAGGGCTCGGGCCTGAGGCGGGATTCATCATGACTGAAGCGCTGCTGGAGCCAGCCTATGGAGCTGATGATTCACTCTGGATATGAGCTGTCAGACCTCTCTCCCGCTCTGTCCGTCTCTCTCTCTCTCTCTCTCTCTCACTCTGTTCCTCTCCCTCTTCTCCTCTCTCTATCTCTCTGTTCCACTCCTTCCTCTCCTCTTTCTCTCTCTCACTCTCCCTCTTACTCTGTCCTTCTCCCTCTTCTCCTTTCTTTCTTTCTCTCTGTCCCTCTCTCACTCTCTCTCTCTGTCTCCCCCCCGTTCCCCCGTTCACCCTCTCCAGCCGCTACCCTACGCTTCATTTCAAAGAGATTTGCCCGCCCTCTCATCCTCGTAGAGGGATGAGAAAAGAAACAATGCAGACAAAACAAACAGGACCTGTCGGCTCTGACACCATTCATTCGCCTTCAACAAGTTGCGTACTTGCGGCACAAAGGTCTCAATCGACTCCCTCTTTCTCTCCGTCATTCTCTGCACTCCTCCCCCAGTTTCCTGGTCTTACCCCCCCCCCCCCCCATCCCCCCAACCCTCTCTGACAGGTGCCTGGCAACACCCCCCCCCCCTTACCCCAGGGGCCATTGTGAGACCCAGCAGATGGGCTGGAACAAAGAAGTGAGAGGGTGTACCCCCTCACCCCCGCCGTCAGTATCAACCAAAGGCAGGCCTTGTAATCTCCCACAGGCCGTGAATAACCCAGGCTTGGGCAGGCCTGCCCCCCGATCCCTTATCGCACCCTCTGCAGGCTGGCCTCCCCTCTCCCCTCCCGGACCCCCGGATAGCATCTCCCCCCGCCGTTTCCCATGCACCCCCCCATCCTCTCCCCCCCCCACCCCCCGCCGCTCGCATGCTTTGCTCCCATGTGGGCGGTTTTCTCGAGGGTGAAGATTAATTGCTGCTGTGATTGGATGTTGTCTGGGCCCCAGTGAATTAAAAGGCCAGCGTCTACGAGGTCTGTGGGGTTATAATGAAGTGTACATGAGCCAATTCGCCTGTTGACTGCCTGTTCGTCAAAAACCTACCAAATAACCAGTGCTGTAAACTTTTTATGGGTACCCCCATCTCTCCCCATACACACCCCCATTACCCTGCTCCCGACCATTAGCTCTGCTTCATAATTATCCAGACCCTTCATTTCTCTTTTTCTTAATGTTCTTTTTCTTCTTTTTCACTGAGTTGGGTTAATATCTGCAGAGAAGCAAGCGTGAATTTATTTCAGATTACAGCTGTGGGAACATTGATCAAATTTATTTTCAGAATTTTATTTACTCAGTTTATTTATTCTTTCTGTATATAAATAAATAACAGGCTGGCGAACTTCATGACTGTTCTTCGGGTAATGTGCTATGGTCTGTGTTTAAACGGTTCCTCTGTGGTATCAGCAGCGCGAGTGGGGAATTATATTGTGCGGAAAGGTTTTTTAAAAATAGGTATAGGCCTACATTTTAAATGCTGCCGCACATCTGCGCGGCGCTCCCATTATCGTTAAATAGGAGGGATCGCCATCGTTTTCGTTTTGATAGTGTTTCTCGGCCGTAAGTTATGCCGCTCTGGCTTTTGGGCGCTGGGGAACGGCGGGCAGATGGGGAACAGAAGACTCCGCGGGGAAAGCGGCCGTTATTCCTGTCGCCGAAAGTTCGGCGCGCTGCGGCTGCTGCGCGCGGCGGGAAGGTCAGTTTATAACAAGGTGGCGCTGCGGTTCGTTTGGATGGACCGGCCGTTTCGGAGCAGACGGGCGCGACGCGTTCCTTATCGACGGCGAGGTCCCGCGACCCCGATCTCTTTAAATGCCGGGCTCGGCGTTGAGGTGTGAAGCCGTGACAGCGCTCGGCGTTTCGGAATAATGGAACAGAGCCTCTCCCCCCCGAGAGGCTATCGATTGACATTGGGCTCTTTCAGAACGGCGGCCATTGATCACAGAGGGGCTGCTGGGAAGGTTGACCCCGCCTCTGACGCGCGGGGGCATCAGCGCTCCCGCAGAACCGCCCCAGGGGGAATGGATGATCCCCTTCCGCGGCGGCCTCCTGTAGAACCGCGCGGGCAAATTCGTCTTATTTCTTTTATGCTTACCCATTCCGCGCGGGACAGTGCAACCTCCCAAAAAGCGGTTCCGAGTCTCTAAATCAGTGCTGTGCTGTTGAGACCTATATTTCTTTGCTGAATGGACTGAGTTTGTCCTCGGAGTGTGCGACGGCCCGTTCGAGGCTGTTGCTCGTTTGTCCCTGGTACTGCGTTTAATCTGGGCTTCATCGCCTCTGCGTAATGACAGCTTATTGCAGTGAAGCTGCAGTCCCTGATAGGTGATCATCTAACAATTTCCCTTTTAGCCTCAGCCAGCCCCCGTTGCACAGTCCTCTGTGAATTCCAACGGCGATAGCAGCCTTCTCTAAAAGCCTGCTACCAGGGTGGGGGATTCAGTGCGCAGGTTTCAGAGCTAAAATGCGATTCTCATGTACAACTATATAAATATGGGAATTTTTTAAAGGATATTGCCTGAGAAAATAGTATGTGAGTCTATTGAAGATTGGGGGTAGGAAGGTAGTCAAAAGCAAAATGCGAAAGAATGTGTCAAAAGCATCTGGCAACGCTGCGTGTTCCACCCCTCCTGCAGTGTGTGAACAGATATCTGCCTCTGCAAGGTCCGTTTAGAAGTAACTGCAAATCTCACAGCGCTATGTTTGTGACTGTCAGGTAGCTTGGATGTGAACATGCCATGACAACAGTTCACACCTGCCATGTCACAGTCTAGGCTGAATTTACGCATTTTTCCGTCATTATTTCATAATGTGCTATTTAGCAAGGGTAATTTTTATTAATAATAAAAATGCATATGCATCATCAACCCTGAATATGCAAGTGAATTCAGTGTTGTGTCTCTGTCGAGGGTGGGGAGGAGTGTGCATTCCTTGAGGAGGCAAGAGCTTTATGAGGTCAAAATGTTAAGACTCAGACAGAAATGAATATGATTTAAAACATTTTTTTAATCATCCATGGCGCATTGAGGATCATTATCATACAGACACGGTAATCCATGCACTGCAGCAGAGGCAGTGGGGAATTCTTTATCACACCATAAGAGGACCCGCCCCCCATCCCCCATCAACAGGTCCAAGTTAAAATAATTGCCCTTCCCCCATACTCAGTGCAGGGGCCCCCACCCCAGGGACGCAGGGGCCACTGCAGCCCTGGTGAGAGGGCGAGGCTCTGAACCGGAGGGCGCAGAGGTGTGACCCCAGGGTGGGGCGGGCCGGTCCTGAGATGCGTGGTGTCAAGTGTCAGGTCAGTCGAGCCATCGAGAGACAGAATAATCAGGACTTGGCAGGTCCCGGGCCAGTTAAGCACACCCTCCACCTGTGCTTTCGAGACCCCACCACCCCCCCACCTACTCCAAGAATTTAAAAAAACCTTAGCCACCCACCTTCTTTGCTGGTCTTTTGAAATATTGAGCAGGTACTTAAGTGCTATTTGGCTAAGTGTCATTTAGCTGAAGAGCTCTTGCAGCTACAAAAGACATCTCAGAGCGACTCAATCAGACCTGATTGTGAGGCAGAGGGGAGGGAGGTCAGGGTAATGAATTATTCTCCCTTAATGAAACACCAACTCCATTGTCATATAAACTTTATAAACCCGACAAAACCTTTAGTGTTGTGTCCTCGTTCAGAGGATCACAATATAAAGTCTGGGAGACGATCGCTTCCGAGTCTGCGTTTGCCGCCATCTTGTTCGGTTTCTGTGCTCGTTGTGATTTGTAATCAAACTCGCATCACTCGGTGAAGTTGTTTTGGTCATGCCTATGCAAGAGGAAATCAGCCGCCTATTTTGCCTGAAAATATACATGGTTTCTTTATTAAAATAAGCCCAGTGAATATGTTTGGTTGGATATACCTAGGGTTCATAAATCAGCATATTTCAGCTACTACGAGATATTGGTATTATGACTTATAGAGTGAATTTATTATTTTTTTCCACAGAACAGCATGAATGCTTTAGCGTTGCTTATTGAAAATGCCCCTGCTTTCGAGACCAGTAAAACCTAATAACAGAAATAATCTGGTGGTGGATGGCTTTTTCGTGGAGCAGATTGACCTCATTATTGCCATCATGGCTGCGCTGACAAGTGTTGACACGAAGCAGGGAGTGACATTAACAGGTTGTGTGGAATTTATCGCGTGTGGAGAGTCGTTCCTGGAAAAGGGTTGATGGTAAATGGGTTGTGATATTAGGGGAGATTATCTGGATGTGCCTGTACTGGTGCAGCCAGCGCGAGCTTGGGTCTTTCTCTTTCAGACGCCACTGCATGCCTGTTACCTCCTTCGATGTGGAGATGAGCCTGAATTCAAAGGTTTGCATTTGCGCGTAATTAGAGGGAGAGACGTGGCTAATTTGGAATGAGAGAGAGAGATTTTTTTATTTTTATGCCCCATTTATGAAAATATTGCACAAAAGTATATACAGAAAAAATACTAGCCTTCAATCCATAACAAAGCTAAAGAGATTCACACAAAGTGCTGTAATTTCTACAAGGTGAAACCAAAATATATTAGAAATACCCTTTAATAAAACCTGAGAATGTACACTTTAACCACGTGTACATTGCTTGATTAAAAATCTAAAATTGTGGAGGACAGAGCCAAGCTTCACAAGTGTTTCTGCTTAGTCTGGTGTGTTCAATTGCTTCCTTAATGCAAGTATGAGAGAGCTTTCAGTATCTAGTCTTGATTCTAGGCTTTTGGGCACCTTTGGAGACTGTTATTGGCATTTGCCAACATGAGGACCAGAGTTGTGTCAATGAAGCCATTCTTAATGAAGCCATTATGAGTCTGAAAAAAAAAAACAGAGACATAGGCCACAAGGTCCCCCCAAGACATGGCCAGTGTTTTTGGATTAGACCAAGATTCACTTGTATTAGAATGATGGCAAGAGCAAAGTGTGGAGGTCAAAAGGAACAGCCAAAGCTCCAACGCAGCCCCCCCCCCCCCCCCCCCCCATTTGTCAAACATTGTTTGGTATGGCTGCAACAGGTACTGGCTCAAGCAGGGTGCATCTGGTGTTGTCTATGGATCACAGATTTCAAGCAGGCATTGCATGCAAAGGATATGTGACAAAGTACTAAACATGACTATTTTCATTTACATATCATTAATATTCCCCAAATATTATGGTGCCCTGAATTGGGGGGACTATGTAAAAAAATAGTGGTGTAATTTCTGTGCATAATGGTGTATAATAATACCCTTTAATAAAAGCAGAGAATCAGCAAATCTAAAATTGTGTAGTACAGAGGCAAGTCAAGAAGAAGAAAAAAGAAACGTCTGTCCCAAACATATATATATGTGTGTGTGTGTGTGTGTGCGTGTGTGTACACAGCCAAGCATTCTAAAAGCATTGTTTCACACCAGCTGGCAGTGCCTCATTTTAATTAAATTACTCCTATTACGGTTGTTGGATTACTATTCTGAAAATAAATTTGAATTTTACAGTTTGGAAGTCAACGCCCCAAATATTCGCCTTGACCGAATTTGGTTTGTTTCGCTACTTTTTGCCGTTTGTACTCCTGAAAAACCTTTGTCCTGCATAATGGCTGTAGTGAACGTCACTCTCTTCCTCGCATTTTAATTTCCGACAGCATCTGTGGCCCAGGCCTGTTATGGCCCCCCTGGGGACCTGCTCCACACACCCCCCCCCGACACCACGGGCGCACACAAACTCACACACCCACGGCCGGCACCGGAGACGGTGACACAGCTGATTGATGAGGGTGTGAATTAAATGCGGGCTGATAGAGAGAATCCTTTTATCAGGCCGGTAACACCAGTGGATTAAAATGTAGTTGTACAACCCCTCCGTATAATTGGACGCTCCGCCCCCATATCGCCCTGTGCCAGACGGTCTGAGGAAAATGGCTCACCCCCCAACCACCCCCACCACCCACCCTCGTCCTCAGCGCTGACCCTGGGGCGCATTCGACGCTTGCCAAACCACCGCACGTACAGCAGAGCTCCAGTAAATTTGCTGAGCGGAATCTCTGGGATCTGTCAGAGTTTGCATTTACATTTGCATTTCTTAAAGCAATTTTTACATCCCCCCCCGTACCCCCTCCTCCCCGGTTTAGAATCGCAAATTGTGCCTCCAGAGCCACCGCTCTGCCTCCCGGACTCTGAGCACCACAGCCCTGTTGCTTGAACCAGGTGCCATCTTCTGAGCCACAGGTCCGCTCGCCAGTGGCTATCCCGCACTCTCCTGGGTTGAACAGGCATCAGATGTTAGGTCTTAAACTTATCCAGAAAGCTACAGCTAATCTGTACACAAGTATTGCTTTCTGCCTTTTCTACCTTAACTCTTAAAGTCACTAGTAAATCATTTGGAAAAACAAGTACAAAATGGCTCCTCCACACAGGGAAATTAAATAAGCATAAAGACAGAAAGATTTGTTTGTCTTCTCTTTCCTTCCCAAGCACACTTTCATTTCCTCCTTTGTGGAAAAGAAACATGGTCTGGATACAATCCTCATTTGTCCTTGACTTGACTATTAAATACATACAAATGTTCATTTTTTTTCTGTTCACTGTTTGGCATGTTCGACAATCGCCAAAAATGATCTTGAAACCAAACCGTGTTTGCGAATAAAAAGCAAGTACTTGCAGTTATTTATCTGTGAACAACAAACATTAACTGAATCCAGACCAATGTCTGAATGATCCTTTCCTCATTTTATGAGTTTGCTGGAAGGAGCTCACTAAACGTAAGAGGGTAATCAGAGGCTAGTCCCAGTCCTCATATTGTGATACATGGTGACCTCATCGTGACCTCGTCCTCCACTCCTTTGTTTAGGGAGAGCCTGCCGTCACCACCTCTGGCTCCAATGCATCAGCGGGGACACGTCAGACATTCCTTTCCAACGCAGGATGAATCTCCCCAACTCCCGAGGCACCCGCGGGACCAGGTGCATTGTGGGAGCACTGAGGGTGCTGCTTTGCCAAGGTAAGAACTCAATGTGTTGTCGCTGCCTTTCAAACTCAAACACTGTCAGTGTTTTTGCCTGCAGTGTGACTTATTTACTGGCTCTTAACTAGCGTCCTCAGCACATTCAGTGCCTGGAGCCGTGGTCCTCAGTCTTAGTCCTGGAGAGCTGCAGGGTCTGCTGGCTTGGATGTGTAGCACAGCCACGACGCTCAGGGTATTCAAGTCATCTTGACCAAGTGGATACTCTCTAGACTGTAGATAAGTGCGGATTGTCTCTAAGACCTGTTTTTTTACATTACGTATGTTCTCTTGTCATCTTAAATTATACAACCAGGTTAGACACAAGAAGAAAGATGAGACGTGAGGTCAGTTAATTGCGTAATTAACTACATGGATCAAGTTAAGTGCTGATTAACTACATAATCCAGCAGACCCTGCAGCTCTCCAGGGCCAGGATTGAGGACCACCGGCCTACAGGACGTGGCCAGCACAGGTTTTTACAAACATTTTGTGCCCCTGGCCCAGATTAGGTTCTCCAACAGCCTTAAAGGGACAGTGCATTTTTCTGGAGCTTTTTATTACTTCTGTTTAATTGCATGATTTGATTGGGCCCAACAGTTTTGTGTGAAGAATATTTTAGATGCTGAAAGAAGTTTCTCGTGACCTGCCAGCTTCACAATGGCTGGTATACGGGTTTCGATAGGTTGGGTTAAAGCTTATACTTAAAGTAACCCCAAAACAGGTTGTACAGTGTTACACAAAAGTTACACAAAAACTGAAAATATGTATTTTAAAACTCTAACAAGCAAACAACGCCTTACATGAAGGGGTGCTATTAGTGGTAAAAATGTTTAATGGGCCTAAGTTTAAGTTCAAACCCAAGTTGCTCTGCAGATAAAAAAAGAGGTATGATTATTAGCCCGCTGAGATAAAGGCCATGGTCCCTAAGCCAGGGGTTGCAGTCAGACTCTTACTGAAGCACCAGGCGTGACGTCACAGCCAGCAGCAGCGTTATGTGGGCTAAATTACATTTGAACTCGGCTGTGCACACAGATTATTGAGTCCCGCTCTGGCGGAGGCAGAGGGGGGCGAATCATCCAGGGCTCCCACCGCTAGCCTGAGGAGAACAGCGCCACGGAGGGGCACCGCTCCCTCCTGCTGGCATATGTGCGTGACCCCTGGCTGTTCTCCAGGAGGGAGCTGTTTGATTAAAAATGCAGCTGCTCACCTCCCGGAGCGAGAATTTCCCAGAGTGTGTGTGTGTGTGAGTGTGTGTGTGTGTGTGTTTTATGTCCCTGCATGTGTCTCTCCCTGTGTGTGTGCTGTGTGTGTATGTCTCTTCCAGTATATATGTGTGTCTGTATCTCCTTCAATGTGTGTGAATAAACAGTATGTTACTGGTCCTTAAAATTCATTAATTCATATATATATATATATATATTTCTATATCCGCTTCATTCCTGGTGAGTTTCGGGTGCTGGCCGCCCCTTTAAATAGAGTCCTTAAACACGGGGACGAGGCTCTTCGTTAAGCGCGGGCGGTCAGGCGCGGCCGAGCCAGCTGAGCACCGGCAGGTGCTGAGCTCACTCGGGCCCCGCCGGCGAGCCTTCGCCGTTTGTTTCACGCGCGGCGCTGCGGCACAAGCTGTGGTGGAAACGAAGTCGCTGGGCGCTCCAGGTAAGCCCCGAGCGATGAGGTCTGCGAGAATTTGCGGTGACGCTTCCTGTCGCCAGCGGTTCCTTCTATGTCCTTTGCTCTCTGGTGAGTAAAAAGAGTGAGTTGGCCACTTCGAATAGATTTGTGCGCGGAAATAAATTTCACCTGAAAAATTCAAATAGTATTTAACCCTTGAAGGTGGCAGATCGTAAATATGTCATTAGAATTGTCAGTTGAAAACATTCTAATGCTGATGCAACAATCAGTACTAGTAATTAAAAGCAATGGAGTTCTAGAACACTGAATTCGGAAGGGGATAAAAAAATGCCTCAAAGGCTTTGAGGGTCTCCCTCAGTAGCTTATCTGACTGCAGGGTGACGACGACAAAATCAAATTCTTGCAGCCACTGGCTGCCGGATTTACAAAATATATGCATAATAGTTTGTAAAAAATTTGATTTGATAAAGAGGATTAAAGAACACACACAGTAATCCTGTTTTCAGTAGGTTTCTGTTGCGGAATAAAACCTGACATGTGCATTTCAAGGCCAGACATAAATCAATATAATCCAATGCATTCATTTAAAAATCCAAATGTGGTACATTGTAAGCAGCAAAATATTTAGTGTCAAATCAACTCATTTAATCTTTTTTAGGACTTATACAAACTCTGTTAAAGGTGGATTTATGCTGACACATTTTCATGAGAACTTTTTGCTAATGGTGCGGTGATGTGAAATTTGTCAGCACAATTTAGTTCATAATCGCAATATAATATAGTGAGGCAGATGCATTTATGTACTACCCACCACTAAATTTAAGTGATGTGAGTTTCTATGCATATCACATATTTATTTATTTATTTATTTATTTATTTTGTGGGGGATGTCATTTATGTTTATTCAAAAGAAGAAAGTTGTTTTCACTGTACTCAGAAATAATTAAATACACAAGAGTTGTGATGATGAATGGTATTACATTTCAGAAGCATTCATCCCACACACGATTCCAATCAATAGCTACATCTCGATACGTTCCCCAAAGCCTTATGGCGTTTGCTCAGTCTGACCACACTGACCTTTTTTTTAGGAACACATTCACTAACATTTACTACGGTCCACTTACCATGAGCAGTGTACTTTTTACAGTGCATAATGCAGTTTTTTAAATTTATTAAGCATTTATGTATGCATCGTGATCTTTTTTAACAGCTCTGTCAATAAAAAGCCTATGAATACACCTAATGTGAATAGGTTCTACCTGAATTACACAATCCAATGGAAAATCAAATCCATTGTTCCAGTATGTGGCCATGTCTAACCTTTCAAAACAGCACAGATGCTCTGTCTACAAACCAGATGATGAGCTTCGGCATTCCTTACATCCTGGGTAGTGCATTATACTATAAGGTACTGACTGGGAAAAAGAGGCTCTGCGTTGCTGAGTTAGCTATGGATATTTTAGCTTCAACTGTAGCAGCACACTATAAATATGCATTGCTGTATGAATTTTACATAACTGTTTCACTTTATAAGTTCCCCTTTATGGCATGATGTCTGCTGATAATTTATTTGTATAATTTATTATTGTTGCATTATTTGGTCTTGATATTTAGATTTGAGGTCTTCTGTTCTGCTGCACATGCCCTGTCTTGGCCAGGTAGCACATGTAAAACACTGACATCCTAATAAAACAATTAAGGAGGCACTGATGCCAATTACATGTATTCTTGGCTAATACCGAGTGCCGTGTCGATGAATCAACCCCTAACAATGTTTTTAAAAAAAGGAGAAATAAACAGTTTTGCATAACATTGTTCTAAAACTTATAGTCTGTAGCAGTGTGCTGCCCCTCAATGGACCACCTACTGCCAGTGATTCACTCAAGTACAGATGTCCTCCTATAGGAACTCACTGTGTTCTATATCACCATCCACTATTTACCACCTACTAGATCTCTGAGCTAATCACATGTATGCACTTGTCCACGGCGAAGGTGGCGGTGTCATTCAAACGTAAACTATAGGTAAATAGTGCGAGGAGATGCGTGGCGAGCGTGCCTCGCTCGAGCGAACCGCCCACTGAGAATCTGAGCATGAGCAGTGTGTAAGCTGGCAGGGCCCTGGCGCGCCCACGGCTGGTACAGCCTCCAGACTGCTGGATGAGATCTGAGGTCTCCTGAGATCCCAGTCTGCCTTTGTAGCCTGTCCTGTGTCCCAAGGCCGTCTGCTGTACCTAAATCTACAGTACACCGCTCTGGCGATGACATGCCAGAAATCCCCCCCCCGCCCCATCCATGGTGTGACCGCCCCAAGTCATAACAGGGTGGGGGGGGGGCAGAGAGAACACAGAGAGAGCGTGTTAATATTTAACGCCTGCAGCGAGCACAGGCGGATGAACATGGGGCAGGAGCGCGTGGCGCTCTCTTCTAAATCAGTGGGAATGCAGATGAATTATTAAATCATTCTCTTGCCTCTTTTATCGGAGAACACACACACACACACACGCTTTGTGCGATTGCTTCTACTGACAACTGAGGGATTCCCCCATCAGTGACAACGTGGAGTTCCTTTGAGCGTTATGACATCATTGTTATTAACACTGTGTCGCAATGCAATAATGAGGCCTAGGAGAGATGCATTTCACGCTGAAGCATTGCCTAAGAAATCATACTGCATATCTCACAGTAGTCTATTCAGTCTACACTTAAAGCAGTTCCCTGTTTTTTCCTTTTTCATTCATCTGTAAATATCTACCATTCATCTGTCTGTGTAGGAGCCCATTTCTCAGTGTTGCTCAACCCATGTCTTGCAGATTTATTTTGCTGAGTGCGTCTTACGAACGGTAGCTCACAGACTTCACATTCTGGCACATTATCGGCAATGAGAAAAGGCGCTCTCTGCAAATGTAGCAACATTGGACATGGCTGGAGAAACAATAATGACGACGCTCCAGCTCTCAGGTGATGCTGTTGTCACCTGACTGAAGGAGCATGGGTAAGACCCGGAATCAGACACGGAATGGAGCCAGGCAGTGCCTGCAGCCGCCGGGCTGTGCGCCAAGCTGCATCACGCGGCTTCTGGTTCACTTCACCGCACGGCGGCGAACGCAGCCTCTCGCTAGCTGCCCTTTCCGAGGAGCCGACCTTGGCCCTGAGAGCTGGGCGAATCGGATCCCTCCATACATCACGCTCCCAGGCAATAATTGCATTCGATGCATTTAGAAGGTGCTCTTATACAGAGTGACTTACACGGCTTTTGTTTTTACATAATATACATTCATACAGCCGGTTATGCGTAAGGAATAACGGGACAGCCCAGAGTGGGTCATTCTGCTTATACAACGGCTACCAGCAATGATTACATATTATTTACTTTAATATTTACTGATTGTTATTGACATAATCAGCTGAAATTGAAATACTCTTCCACGGCCCTTTGGCATAGTGTTTTAGCGCTGTCAAGCAAAACTCTGGTTGATATTTGGACCATTGTTAAGCAAAACCATCTCATCGTTAATTCTGTGATTTTATGAAAACAATGATTCTATCAGGAAAAAAATAGACCCCTCTTGTTTTTATTCAATACAATTAGCACCAGTTTTGGTTATTTTTGTCATTATGTTGCATGAAACCATAACTCAATGAAATTTACCTCCCTCTGTCTTGCTTTTTAAAATGGTTTGGCCATGCAATGTAAACATAGCAAATGCCACACTGTTACGAATTACACAAGATTAAACTCTATTGCCGCCTTGTGTAATTCGCAACATTGTGTCATTCGCTATGCATAGCCTACACTGTCTCACATTAATGAGAAAAAATGGGCACAAATGACATAAAATATTGCTTAAAAATAGCCTATGATAGAAATGACCAACACATCATGTTTCAGATAAAATCACTGAATTATTTATTGAATTATTCACATGGGCTGCAAGGATTATAGGCTAGGTTACTCTGCCCTATCGTATTAATTGAAGTTGAAATCAAAACATTTTGTAGCGCATTGATTTTAAAATTGTTAAATGCCCGAGGCGTGCCATTATTCAAAATTAATGCGCACCCTTTGACCAATCAGAATTGAGTATTCTGCTGAGCCGTTATTTAAACTGAAGCGAAGAAGGCGCCTGGTTTGAATCCCAGCTGCGGCCATTCTGTGTGGAGTTCTCCCCGTGTCCGTTCCCCGTTCCCTCGGGTTCTCCAGTTTCCTCCCACAATCCAAAGACATGCAGGTTAATTGGTTCGAGGCCGGGGCCTTTCTGTGTGGGTTTTCTCTGGGTACTCCGGTTTCCCCACACAGCCCAAAGATTAATTGAGAGTCTAAATTGCCCCTAGGTATGAGTGTGTGAGTGAATGCTGAATGAATGGTGTGCGTGCCCTGCGATGGACCCCTGTCCAGCGTGTATTCCTGCCTCTTGCCCAATGCATGCTGGGAAAGGCTCCAGCACCTCCTACGACTCTGACTAGGAATAAGCAGCTGTTGATAATGGATCTGTATTACAAGCCCAGTTCAGTCCCTACTAGACTATACTTTTCCCTCAGTGGCAGGGAACAGGATGTTCACTGGGTATGATTTGTTCATTCGCTTGATTCACTTGTTCATTCAATGATCAGCTTTTTGTAATACACTGAACATTGTGACAAATGTAATGATGAAGTACCAATGGAGAATAAACAGCCCTAATTTTGAAGCTGAGCAACTGTGAGTATGAAGGCTGGGCTTTAGGTAGTTTTGCTAAATTCTCAACGGAAGCCTCAAAATCCTCTTCAGACAACTCAGATTTCCTCTTAACACACCTGGAAGTATGCCAACACATATGCGTTGAGCTACGCACAGTTCATTGTTACGGTTCTAAAATATCACCTGAAATTCTTAACGCAACACAAGCACATGCTGCAGTGCTAAGCATGCACAGCAAGGGGATGATGCTATCTTTGATTTGTGCTTTCTTCCGCTCAGTCTTATCACAACTGTCCTGGATTGCCCCCTTGAGGACTTGGGTTTATTACTTATACAGGAACATAAGAACACACATTGAGTATGTACAACTGGGCCGTGCATTTGCTGTGTGTCAGTCCGGCATTGTCATTTGCATTCAGACACTTACGTAGGGTATGTTTTGGGTCTTCCGCCCCATGCTAAATTATAGTTTGCTTAACCATAGAAGAATTAAAACACATCTTGTGTGAACATGAAGAAACACAATTCTAATTAAGCGAGAGATGGAAAACCAGCCTGCACAAGGTGGGGGGGGGGGGGGGGGGGGGGGGGATGGACCGGGTTCAAGAATCACTTGTTCTAGAAGGTTCCTTAGTGAGATGAGAAACCTTGCTAAATTTACCAGGTTTTTCTAGATGTTACTTTTGCTGCAAGTGCCACGTTGCAGAATAAAAAAAGTCCAGTGATATATGAAATCGGGCTAGATGGAATCTGGGAAACAAATGCTTGTCTGTTCTCTCAAACTTAAAGGTTAGTGATTTTGGCGCCAGGGGGTTGGGGTTGGGGAAATGGAATGCATCTTTCGATTTTAAAGAAGACTTGGACCCTTAAGTAGCAAATGAACTTCAAATGAAAGGCTCCATTTGCTGCATTATTCTAATGTGAGTGGATGAGTGGATGAGCGTGCGTGATGCACTCCAGTCTCCCTGTGGTGATGGTGCTGGGGGGACAGATTCGGGAAGCTCTTATTTCGCACACAAGGAAAAATAAGGAAGCCTTTAATGGAAGCAAAGATGCAGAGATCATTGTGCTGTTGTGATGGGTGCCTTCTACTATTCTCTTTCTCAAACAATTACAAGACTATTGTACAGACCTTACTTCATTCTGGAATCAAAAATACGCTAAAAGTTGTTTTCTGTGATGGGTCTCTTCGGCAGTTGCTGCTAGCACTTCATGTAGTACCTGTAGGGTCTGTAGGGTGTAAAATAGTCATTGTACGGTGACTCCTGTAGTACGGTGTAGCCTGCAGGATATGTAATAGTAACTGACTCTCCTGTAGTATTGTATATGACCTGCACAGTGTGAAATTATCACTGACTATCTTGTAGTACTATGTGGCCTGTAAAATATGCAATAGTCACTGGCTCTCCTGTAGTACTGTGTGACTTGCAGGGTATGTAATAGTCACTGGCTCACAAATGTGCAGTTTGTGCAGCGGTAACTTGAGACAAGATTAGTTTTTCTAAATTGCATTTTGAAAAAGGAAATTAGAACTCTCTTTTTTAATCAGAACATTTCTGTCTTCTCATGGTCTGTGTTTGCACCAGCTACATGGATGATGGATGAAAAACTCCCATACAGTAATGTGACAAAAAAAGATATAAAAGATTGAACAGATAGTGTCCTTCTTTGACGCTCTGCAGAGATAGCACAGATGCAGCTGCCTTGTTATTCAGTGTGCAACATTACATCTGCCCTCATCAGACCAGACAAGAAACCAGGAAGCTCTTCTTATTTTATTTTTTTATAAAGCCTGACCCAGGTGCCAGAGCCTTCTGTACGTTTCCCAGCTCTGAGATGCTTCCAGAAACTTCCATGCTGCATTGACTGTGCCCACACACACACACACATATGCAAACACGCATGCACACATACACACACACTCACACTCATCACTATATGTACTCATCACTACGTGACTCTCTTTCCTTAAGGATGATTTCATCCTTTTGTCACAACTCCTCAAGTGAGAATAAATGAAAGGTAATCCTTTTCTTACGGTGAAGAGGGAGAAATGGAAAAAAAGCTGACTACATTGAACAGGCACTGACTGGTTATAAAGGCAGATAAAATAGAAACATTATGCATTTATGACACTTGGGAATTAAATTCTGGGAAGTAAAACTTCCACATGAACTAAATTGTAAAAAAAAACTAAAATAAAATATAATAAGTATGAATTTGGGAAATCAACTATTGTTACAATGTCCAAAATCATTTGTGGTTTGTTGTTTGTTTCATATGTGTCATTTTATTGTGTTAATATCCTGACCACACCAGATTGTAGAAATACAAACAGCACATTGTATCAAATAGGCTGCCACTCTTTTTAAAGTTTAACATGAGATTATTTCTCATGAACTGTCCAGCCATTTGAAATCAGACCAACAGGATAGAATAAATAAATAAATAAATAAATACATAAATAAATAAATAAATAAATAAATAAATAAATAAATAAATAAATAAATAAATAAATCACATTGAATCTCTGAGGGGACCTGCCTGGCACCTCACCAGCCACGAGTTCTAAATTTGGAAAAGCTCCTTGGAGAGCTCTTGATATTTTTTTAAATTATTTTACACGCCAGTCATGTGACTCATCTCACCGCCAGTCCCTTTGTTCCTCCCGAACAGGGTCACCGAAGACCCCTCAAACTCGTGAGAGTGACGAGCGCAGCTGAGCCGCTGTGCGCTCGAGATGTTTCTCTGCCTCAGAACCCGCCGTTTGTTTTCTCTCCCCGTTACAATATACCAGAATGACGAGGGCCTACCGAGTAATGAAGCGCTGCATGAACCGCTTCCCAACGGCTCTGTTTTATTGGTCCGTAGATAGCAGCGAATTTCTCTCTTTTGTTTGGAGGGAAACGGGCCTTAATCTTGCATCCTGAGGACCGTTATCTGCACACCGCCTTAATGACAGCACGGAGCAAACCTTGGCAAGAGGCAAACGCATCGCGATGTTGGTCCCCTCGCTGTAATTATCAGTCTGCCTTTGTCTCAGGAGGCCACTGGGGGACAAGGCCAATGAAACAGGTGACAGAATGCTCCCCAGTTCCACCCCCCCCCCCCCCATTATGATAAACCAAAAACGTATGCTCTCAATATATATGCAAATGATGACAGGTCCCAAGGTGAGGCCTGCAAAGCAGCCGCAGTTTGCTTATGTTTTCCTGATTTGTGGGATGCTCCGATTTGCAAAGGCCTGGGGAAATTGAAAAAACTTGTACTGCGCAGAGAAGGGGGACGAAAGCAATCATTTTTGTAAGTCACCTTAATCTCAGGGAAATTGATCCCTACCTGGGCAACGACGGTGAGAGGGGAAGACTGCCACGATCTCCTGTACTTCATTCAAACCGTTTCAGACGTCCTTTGTTTCCCGAAACGGTTCTGCTACTCGCATTCAAGAGGTCTGTCACGGCGGTCCACAGATTAGGCACCTGCTGAGTCGATGCCTGGCTTTCATTGCGGGGCCATTCGGCATTACTCAGCAAACCTTTATCAAAAACAGTGCTAACCACAATGCACTTGGTCAATAACTTTGGAGGAAAAAAAACAGTCGAAGTGATTCTTTGCTTCAGCTTGAAAAAACACTGCAATTCATGACCTCTGCAAATGCACTGTATCTAAAAAAAGAAAATGAAAGAACCATTTTTCAAACCTGTCAAAGTTAAATGTCAGGTTTAAATCTATTCACTATGCGCTCTGTCCTTAATTCAGAGTAAAATATTTGTGCTAGTGCTGCTTTTAAAAAAATATCTGAATTATTAAGTTGCAAATCAGTGTAACGAATGAAAATTAATATGTGGTAAAGGTAGGTATATGCACTGTTTTCGACATTTCGGCATTACTCGAAGTTATGAACAAATGCATGCAGTTTTATTGAATGAGGGCCAATCTTGTTAGCTGGCAACGTTCAAAGGCACCACAGCGGATGTACTTTATCTGCCTCCCCTAATCAAAAATTCAGTCTAGCACACTGTTGCACTAATGCAGCATTTATTCATTCTGATTTAAAAAGGCACAGCCATTTTCCTTTTGGTACAAACCTGGCAGATGTAGACTGCCAGTTGCTTTGACCTTGAGCTCGCTACTTATTGCAAATCTTTTTTCTTTTTTTCATTTGGGTGGGATGGGCTGCGTAATTTAATTAACCCAGTGAATTAAAATAAGATAATTAGAACAATCGTTTAGGCATACCCCCATGCAAGGTGAGATGACCATCATAATTAACATTTAATTACCTCTCTAAAGTAGACCGGTGACAGCGCGTGTATTTGGGACCCGTTGGCTAAGCATGTCAGAATTCATATTGCATTAGAATGGAAATGTGGTTGAAGTCAATTTCCTTCATTTCCCCTGTTCGGGCAGGTCTGGTTACAAATAGGAATCTGCGAACAGATTTTAGGTTAATTGGATGTGCCTTGTTCGGCAATGTTTAGGAATATAAATCATCCTACGTTGGAGCCGTGTTTGGAAGGAGTGGAAAATCTGACACTGTAGCCTGGCCAGGTCTGCGCCGCTCTTCTTTTTCTTATATCCTTATTATTTCATCGCGGTTTTCGCGGCGTGCATTCCTTTACTTCGTTCGCCTTAGAATTCCCCTCACAAAGGCTGACAATTAAGAGTCCAACACCGTACAGTGTGTTTTATGATTAGCTGTTGTGCCTCTCTGTGCAGACCGCAGCCATTACGTATGGTTTATTGCTCATACCCATAGGACTTTACGCTATTCAGCTGGGCTGCCGGGGTTATTTATTGGACAGTCATTACGGCTCTGGCCACACAGAATCGGCTCAGCTCACCTCAGCTCATTCCCGATATAATAAAGGAATTTATGTTCTTGAGATGTCACGCGGGCGCTAGCTTAAGAGGCATTACGATGTGTCAGGCATGTATCAGATTTAAAATATTCAAGCAAAAAATCTGTGGGCCCCTTCAATTAAAGTAAGACACATCATTAAAAGGCAACAGTCTTAAAAGAATGAATACAATTTAAAAATAAATAATTGTGTTTATAAAAGGTGTTCCGATTTATGGAGGTGGGGATGAAGTGCCAGTCTGACTGAAGAACAAAATCACATGAAACATAGGATATATAACATCACTTCAGTTATGCATCTGTGGTGACTTTCAGTGAAGTACAAAAGTATAGTTCCCTTTCTGCAGTTTTTTATATTAATGAAGTTTCAATGGGAGTGGTGTAAAGCGGAAGTGGGTTGATTTTAACTCAGAAGCTGTATTAAATGGCAGATTTGTATCATTATAATCACTGGCACTGTTATTGTTGAGATATTAAAGCATTAAAGTCATTATTTTCCAATGACATCAATAATAATGCAGTTTAACAACAGGTTATTTGCATTTTAAAGATGTGTTTAACAAACAATGTCCTATATGCTATATAGCTATGACAGGCTCTCATAAACAAACAGTCAAATCTAAGTAGTAGGGGGCGGGGCTCAGTAGTATGCACTAGGTAGCAGGTATTAAGTAGTTAGTAGCTAATAGGCAGAAGTTGGAGGTACTAGGTACTAGGATTTTGGTAGTATAGTAGTAGTATGTACTATGTAGTATATACTGTTGTGTAGTATGTACTAAGTAATATGCATGAGGTAGTATGTTCTAAGTAGTATGTACTATGTAGTGTGTGAAAATTAACATTTTCAATTAATCCTTGCTTATCCCACAGGGCTAAGGGAAAATGTATTGAGGCTTATTACATGAACACTAAGAAAAGCCCTAAAATGTGCATGACAAAACACAAAATGAAAAAGTAGTTAAATAAATACAAAGTGCAATATTTTAATAAAGTAATTTCTTCGGTCATTCAGCACACTCCTCGCTCCCTTCTCCTGGGAGTGCACTTTCTATGCACCGTCGCTCTCAATTCCACAGAGAACGTGCACCTTTGGTGGTTTGCTGGAAATGCAAGCACAGAAATCTGTTATATTTCACGCAGTTATTGTGTAGCTATTCTCATTTTCAGAGAAAACATGAAAATATGTAGGTGTGTATCGTTTCTATAACTACAGCATCCACAATTATTCATCCATGCCCAATTGTTAAATAGCAGGCCGGGGTAGGCAACGACATGCTTGCACCTGGGTAAAAGTGCCTGTTGTTTTCTGCCAGGGGGTTTTGTGAAGAAAATGGCACAGATTGTCAATATTTATTTACTGAGTGGATTTTTAAAATTTTTATAAACACAGGTATTTAGAGCCTAAATATTTAGGAACGTCATAGAAGGAGGAGGACATAGCATTCATGGTGTTGGGAGTAATTTTAATTATAAAGTCCCCAAAGCATGATGGCCTGGCTGTGATCTAGTGTTAAAGGAAACTCTCATTCGCTGTCTCCCCGCCATTGTGTTTCTAATTGAGAAACTTGGTGCTGACTTCTGAGCGAATCGCATGGTGACAGAGATGGGAAAATAGATCTGAATCCAAATAATATTGGTCAAATTTGAGAGGAGAAAACATTGAGGGAGAATGCATTATCCGATTGTTGCCGAATATGGCATTTGTATTCGGCACCATCCCTATTGTGAATGCCCTGACAACAGCCCTTGATAAGCTGAAAGGTTGTCAGAAATGTCTGCAAGTATCTAGAGTATCCGTCTAAGAACAAAAAATGCTGTCAGGGCCAATTGAAACTCCAGAAAGTGAACTATCCCTTTAACCTATTTTTGTCACGTCAAAGAAGCAGGTGAGCCAGGTGTGTTGACTTCATTAGACCAACCATGTCCAGCTGCTGAGTTTCTCATGCCTTCACAGGTTGCCCCATAGCCTGTTAGCAATGTTAATGTTCCAGATCAATTCCTGTTCTATTACTAGTCATCATGTGAGATGATTTTTTCTCATAACAGGCTGCATATCAACAATGAGCACTTGGACACTGGACTGGAGCATGGGCTAAATGTTTTGCGTCAATTTGGGTCCATTTTTGAGAATTTAGGTATTAAGGGCTTCCTCCGTCCCTCACCCCCCGGGCCAGTCAGATCACATTCACAAATGTTACAATATTTTACAAATGTTACATTCACAAAATTTAGCCTACTCCTCGTGATAAAAGTCATAGTTATTCATTACATTACATTACAGTTAGTTGGCAGATGCTTTCATTCTAAGCGACCTACAATAAGTTCATACCATAGTTATTCATTATTCAGAGAGGTCAGTTGTGCCTCAAAAAGAAAATAGACCTAATGATAAAACCTGTACTTCTTAGAGAAAAATATGGGATGGGAATGAGCTCCTAAGTATGCACACCCAGCCAGCGACGTTGTTGTAGCATCTGTAGCACCAGAGTCAAGCTGAGCTCCATCGTGTCACTGCATCCCCCAGTTCTTTTAGACCCCTCAGTGTACACACCCCTCTCAGCTGGCCCCGCCCCCGACCAATGCCCTGTGGCCTGGCCGACTGAGAGGGGAACACAGACCTTCATTTCCATGCAGCTGTCCCCACACAAGGTGTGGAGAACAGATTTTTTTTTGAAAAGGATTAAAAGATTTTTTGGAAAAGGGCCTGCAATCGTTTTGGGGCAAGCTGAGCTGGGGGGTGGGGGAGGTTATTAACATAAATTATCTCACCCCTTGCCTGAAAAAAAAAAAAACATATTAGCTTCATCCTGCTTTAGCACGTAATTACCCCACTTATTGTACAGTTGCCTGTGGATAACAAAAGCACACACACACACACGCACACGCACACACAGAAACACACACACACACACACACAGAAACACGTGCACAGTATGACAGGCCAATGTAAGACAAATAGGGCATGAGGGATATTTTACATGCTAACTTGCACTCAAGATGGCAATAGTATGGTTAAGACTGAGGATCCCCTTTCAAGTCTGGCAGAGTGTCTTCATTAAAGCCACAGAAAGGAAAGTCTATTGTCTATACTACTAATATACAAAAAATAGTCTATGAGCCAAATGTCTTGCCTAAAATAGAATGTAACAGCCACCAGCAGCACGTTGTCAGCCTCAATTCTGTGTCTATTCTTTAGAAAAACCTCAGAAGGAATACACGTGCACTGCATATGAGGACTGCATTGTTTAAATTCATCAAAATGTTCAGCTAACAATCATAATGCAATATTCTAAAATTGTAGAAAGGATTTGCTAAAAAAAGTAATACTGAACAAATTAGACATTGAAAATGAGGCTTTCATTTAAAAATGACACATGATGAAAACCTGTCGAGCATCAGAAGACTCTCGATTTATATTTAAATAAATGTGTTTGTACAGACTCATTATCTTCCTTCATGTCCATATTTGGAAAGCATGCTTCACACAGGAATATAAAGGGGAAAAATCATGTTACGTTCAGCTCACAGTTCATTCCACAGCTACGGCAGAGAGTAAGACCTGGTGAAATTATTATCAGGTTATTATTAGACGTGATTGTGCCACTCTGCCTTGCTGCTGGTGCTGTATACATTTCGGTATAATGACTACGTGTCTACTTTTAAATGGGAATGGGAAAGGGGGAGGGTGGAAGAGCATCTGAGTTTGTTGATTGTGTCTGGTGATTAACATTACCGGAGCAGTGCTCAGTTTCTCAGGGACTCTGCTGTCAGACTGTTCCGTACAGGTGATATGGAGCCCCTCAACACATCCAGGGTTCCGTGTGTTAAGCAAATGCACAGGTTCAGCTGCCAACCTGTCTGTGTGACCATTTCGATTTTCACTTTCCGTGTCCAAAACAGACACATTTTAATGGAATATCAACACAAAAGTGCATGTTGATGGTGTGACGAGGCTGTCTCCTGAATGTTCATCATTTAGCAGTAAAGCTGTGTGAATTCTACTGTTCAGACAGAGTGTTTTCGTCCTCCGTGTTATTTCTTGTGAACCAGACCTCTTTTTAAAATTCAGAAATAAAGCATGGCTTCACAGAAAACAGCCGTGCAGACACAGGGGGCCAAAGTGAGGTGAATTATGGATGTCCTTAATGGAATAGCAGCAAAACAACCACAGCTTTCTTTTCAGAAGTTATGTGAGGCTTCAGCCATATATCTCATTATTTTTTTTATGCAGACAGCCATTTTCAGGCTTTCCCCCTGAAATAAATTTTTGCGTTTTTAGAAACCATGTCCATTTTAAATGAAAATATCACCATTGTGCCTTCGCCATTATCACTTCATCAACTTTGAAATATTACTAAAAATAATTTTTACACCATTACACTGTCCTTATGAGGAAAAATGACACACTGCCGCCCCGTACTGTCAGAACCTTGCAAGCATTTCCCTCTGGCCGGCAGAACCTCTGCCGCAGTGGCAAATGCGTCAAATGAAACCAGTAACCGCTGTATTTGTGATCTTACACCTTAAACATGTAAAAACCCAGCAGTGCTGGATGAGTAGCACCTGGTACCCATTAGGATGAATGCCTGGGACATTCTCCAACAGTGGCACCGGACAAGCACTGGCAAGGCAGAGCAGAGGCATTTCCCTTCAGTCATTCTGGAACAGGGGAGACACAGTAGGCTGCACCCATCCACACAAAACGACAGTAAATATATTGACCCCTGACAATTCTGTCTAAAGTTCATATTTCACACTGTCAACATCCTCCCTCAAGACATCTCACTGTGAGTAGGTGAATAACTGGATCGTTCACCGACATTAACACAGAGGTTACAAGACTCAGAGCCTTGCAGAGTAATGGGGTACTTTGAGTGCTATTGTTTTTCTGTGACAGATTCTCAAAGTTGCTTATGCGATGAACTGTTGAATAAGTGAGATGGGGAGATGCAATGAGGTCACATCCTTGCAGAGTGAAATTAACTCTTGAAACATAATTCTCACTCATAAACAGCATGAATGTGCATTGATGCTAATTCATTGGTAAATAGCTGCTGAATGCTGAACTTCGGTGGAGTGTGCTTTCCAAACGAATAAACCTTCTATCTGTGTTGAGCTTTCATTCCCTCATTTCCTTCTGTTTCAAAGACAATGTGATGTCCTCCAAACGGGGGAAATGGACTGTTAGAAAATTACTGAACATTCTGTGGTGAAAATTTATAATGAATCCATGAAGTTTGGTCCCAAAGGGACATCATTATTTTGTTATCACTACAGGTATTGTCGTTGTGAGCAAATAGGACATTTATTCTTGTGGAGCGACACAGCTAGAAAGCATATGGCAAATAATCTAATTCCACAATAACACACAGCCGTGCTGAACTGACCTAAGAAGGGGGTATTTTGCTGTTAGTGTTTTAAATTAGTTTGACCCAGTGATATCCAAACAAAATTTTTATTCAAATGTGGTCTGCTGCCACTGAAATAGGGGGTAAAAAGCAATCTACTGTTGGGAAAAGGAAGGTTCATTATTAACAGAGCTGGTCCTTATCAACACTGTCAGTTCTTGAAGCTTCCCTGTGAATTAATTCAAAGGTGTGTGTGTGTGTGTGTGTTTACGTGAGCAGAGAAGCCTCAGTTTTAAATACTCCAGAAGCTGCCTCTGTCTGCATGAGGCTCAAAGAAGTGTTTTTCCACCCATGCAGAGAGCAAGCTGGATGTATCCTGAGTCTCTAATGAGAGGGAAAATGTTTGGAAAGCAGCACTGGGAACCACAAAGAGCTGCAAACTCTCCCCGGCTAATCAGCATTGTAATTATGGAGTACACTCACCCCTCAACCTGAGCGGCGTCCATTAGCCAGGCAGTGTAGTGCTCACCTCTCCTGGATCCTACCACCGCACGACTCTGAAAGGGAGTTAAAACAACTCCCAGGACCAGACAACCGCTGCGGCATTTAATTTATGCTGTTGAATCTCTCACCTCTGATCCCCAACCCAAAAAAAGTGTCCTTAATTGCCTTGTTTTTCATCGGCATGTTATTTTGAAGTGGAAATGAGCACGGGCTGAGAAAGGAAGACTTCTGTTCAAAGTCTCTATTTTCATTTGTGTAAAGAGTACAAAAACAAATCGCAACGAAACAAGAAAGAGCTAACAAACAAGCGCACGCTCGGCTGAAATGCGATTATTTCGCAGTGTGTATATGACACAGGTGCATTGTTGTCCAAACTGCATCATTACGGCATCATCACTCGATCTCTGTGATAGCTGGGCATATGCAGAGCTCCATAACATTTGGGACAGAGATGTGTTTTTTCTTGATTTGGCTCTGTAGTTTGGATGTGGTTAAAGTGCACATTCTCAGTTTTTCTTGATTTGGCTCTGTAGTTTGGATGTGGTTAAAGTGCACATTCTCAGGTTTTCTTTACAATTATTTTTATGCACTTTGGTTTCGCCATGTAGAAATTTTAAAACTTTTTAGACTCAGCCCTCTTATTTGCCTTATATATTTAGGTATTTTTTCAGTGAAATAATTTTTTGCTAAATATATTACTTAAAATACATTTCCTTGTATTTCTTCTTTATATTTCTATTTTCTTCTTGTTTTTAATGCATTTTAATTTGATTTCCCTCCTCTGGGTGGAATTATGGTTGAAATTAGAATTAGGATTAGGGTTTGGAAAATGGTATGTGTTGTGGTTGAGATAAGATACGGGTTACGTTTAGGAGTTAGGGAAAGGGATGTATTTATTTATTTATTTAAATTATTTTTTCACTTTTGGGGCCTAACACTAGAGCCTATAATACCATATTTGAGATTATTTCCAGGCCTATAATTGGGGTTGTGGCTAAAATTTTGGTTAGAGACAGGAAAACAGTAAGTGTGAGGGTTGAGGCAAGTTCACAGTCATGTTCAGGAGCTCGGGAAATGGTTAGCGCATAGCATATATGTGACGGCCTCAAGCTAAGATAAAACACAATGAATGGACTCCAAGGAAATAGTCCTATTCATTTGGGGTGATGATATATTTATTAAGATTTAACAGACCTAGAAAGAGTATAGGATCCTTTTCAGAATGTTTCATCATGGGCCTGAACTGTGAGTTTTTTCTCTCTTGAAATGGAAATGGGGTCTTATCAGCATGGTGGCAGGGGACCGTGGGGATTGTCATTGGGGACCCGCGGGTTAAATCTCAGCCTGGCTGCTTCCGTGGGCCTCTCTTGCAGAAAGCTGAAGAAGGTGCGTGGCACAGCCAGTCGGGCTGCTGGGGGGCGCATCCAGCATCTCACATGCCAAGCAGATCCCAATCAGACTTGGAATGACACCCGCGGCCGGTTGGACAGGCAAGATCAACCAATGGGGTCAGAGGGCCGTGAGTCGCCACGGCGACACACGCAGACTGCCAAACTGCTAGCCACAGGTAGGAGTGTCAGAATCTGCGTGTTACAAGTGGAATATCAAAGAGCGTATTTGTGGGTGTGCATGTGTGGGAGAGGGGGAGGGGGAGGGCGAGGGAAGGGGTCGAGCAGGGGCGTGAACCCGAAGCAGTGTGATATTTAAGCAACATGGATTAATGTATTACGCCTTCACAGGGTTGTCTGTTAGTGTTAGAATCACCCATGCTACCGCAACTACATGGTCAGGGTGAGAATTGAACCTCACGATTGAACCACTAGTTGATTGCAGTTTCCGTTGCGCCTCTTCTCCCAGCAAATTAATGAATTGCCGGGTAAACCCGCCAGGTGTGTACATAAAACCATAAAGTCATACAGAGCATACAAAAAATACAGGAATGACAAGACAATACAATGACTACACAGCCAATGATTAGTCCATATGAAAGCATCATAATTAATTCCATTCAAAACATTGAGAACAGCAATAATAATGACTGCAGTCTTGAATAAATTATTATTACAAAATACAGGTGTGGTGACAACATGCAACTGACTATTAAATCTGTACTGCATTCATTTTTTGTTTTGTTTTTACTGAACTGTTTTCACAATTTCTTTAGCTAGTTGTAATAATCAGTTTTCTCTTTACTTAATATTTTCACGGTGACCTTTTATTTTTGTTGCTTCTTTTAAGTGAGCAAACTATTCATTTACCATCCATCTTTAGGGACATATAATGACTTAACATTTCCAACAATATCCAAAAAGTACTTTTTGTTATTAATAATAATAATAATAATAATAATAATAATAATAATAATAATAATTCACATTAAGGACTAGATTCAGTCAGTTAAAATGAATGAATAATACAATTGAAAAGAAACTATGCCAAAAGAGGCGGTGTGCCACACACTCTAATTAACACCCACGAGGGGACAGAGATCATTCTAGAACAGTCTATGCACTAACAGGGAAGCAGTGTGCGGAGAATCAGGGAATCCATTTAATTAAGTCAAGAATGGGGAGACAATTCAATTCAAAGACTTCTTTTGCATATGAAAACACAGAGACAGTACTCTTGCACTTAAAATGAATTATGGGCAGAACAGATGCTTACATCATCCCATTAAATGGGGGCTGTATATTCACTCCGGAAAAAAGAGGCAAAAGGGTCACTGTGACCTGTCAACAACAACTTGCTAATTACTGCCTCTTCACGAGAAATCTTAATATGCACAGAGATGAATAGTGCTCTTCTGCACCACAAAATAGACCTGATACATTTTACAAAGAACACAAGACATAGCTTTATGGGTACTGGAACCATTACAAAACATTTGAGTTATTGTGTTGAGAAGTAACACAGTACTGTTTTAAATGCATGTTCTTTGCTGTCCTAAAAGTATGGAGAAATGGTTCTCTCTCGCTGTGTCCTTCAGGCATTGCTTCTGTGTTAGAATTAAATTACTCAACTAAAGCAACTTGCTTCAAAGACTTGTTGCATCCAATTTATCTGTTTCTCCCTCTCTACCTCTACCTCTCCCTCTCTACCTCTACCTCTCTCTCTCTCTCTCAGTGTGTTATTGTCTCTCATTGCTGCAAGGTGAAGGGCTGTTCCAAGAGTTTTGTTGCATTTGGTTTGATCTGAGCAGATAAGATGTTTCTATATACTTCAGAATTAATCATGCTGTTGTCGTCCACAGTTAGATCATCAATTATGACAAATGAGCCAGTTCCAGTGGCAGCTATACATGCTCAAGCCATAACACTGCCTCCACCATGTTTCAAAGATGAGGGGGGTGCTTTAGATCATGAGCAGTTTTGTCTTAATCCACACTTTCCTCTTTCCATAACTTTGGTAGAGATTAATACTGACTTCTTCTGTCCGTAAGACTTCGCAACAGAACTCCACAGTTCTTTATGCGAACCCTCTGAAGTCATGCTGGTGTAGTCTTCTCTGACACAACTACACCTACAGTACATCCTGGAGGGTGTTCTTGTCATCTGTTCGACAGTGGATGACTCGGGCCCTTAAGGGTCAAGCAGATGGCAGTAAGAGGCCCCTTCTCCATGACTTCAACTCATTAGCCATATCAGCACCATCCCCTCTCACCAGCACATAATTTGCATGGGGCATTGTGTTTCAGCGTGCTCTGGACAAGCTAATGGCTTTCGCCAAAACACTTGGGGAAAAAAGTGCAAATAGAGTCACTCCTTGCCAAGAGTCTTGACACGGGTCAGAGGCCGTAAGTCCAACACTTCCTGTGCTGATGGTTTCATTATTACTACTGACCAACTGATTCAGTTTCAGCTCCTACAAGTAGTGTTTGTGGATAATTGTCTCTACATTGATGACAAAAACTTGAATTAATTTTGATTGATGGTCCATTTAATAAATTTCATAGTTCTGAATCTGCTTTCACACTGGTCTATAAGTGCTTTATCTGACGTTCTAGTTAAATTTGCTGTTCCGTAATGTTAGCAGGGTAGCCAGTACAATAAATAAAGTGATAAACATATTGCTATATATGTAACCGCTACCTAGCTGTATCGCACTGTTATTTATACATAGTTTATATTACGTGCAGAAGATAATTGTAATTTAACGAGTTTGTTCATTTAGTTGAACATGAGTTTTCTAGTAGTTTACATTTATATACATTTACAATTAGTTGTGTTGTGCCCAGATAGTGGTACCTAGTATTATTGCTATTACTGTACCCAGTGAGTTTTATGTTCAGTTTAAGCTAGAATTACATTTGAGTGTCAGCAGAATGTTTCCTTGGAAGCATAACATAAGCTTTATTTAGGCCTTGAGTCAGTCATCATTTGTCCTTAACTTTGATTTACAAAGTATTTTCATTCTCCACACAGAGAGAGAGAGAGAGAGAGAGAGAGAGTTGTTTAGCAAAGTGGTTTGAATTGAACCTCTTAATGTAACTTAAGAGCAGATTCATTTCAAAGGCACCAGTCGAAAATCACTCTCCCTTCTGAATAATTTGGATTTTAAGGATGGGAGTTGCCCCATGGCATATGTATTCGCAAAATATTTTTTTTAAATCATGAAATATAAAGATTTAAAGATTTCAATGTGCAAGTTCAGTGACATAAATCACACACAGTCAACAGTCGAACGGCATGCGGGTTTAAAATGTATATACTGTATAATGTGGTGTATTAAATAGCTTTTATAGAATCATGTTTCATTTTCTTTCACTCTCTAAAAGGTACAATGTGCCCTCGCTTTAACACTTGCAACCTAAAATATAACAAACCAATGGAAATATCTTCAACCATTATGTTCACAAACTATAGGATGGATTCATTTGCAACTGTCCTTAACTTTGGTTTGAAAATAAATGTGTTCTTTACTTCATGAAAACAGTTTGACAAGTTCAGTGATCACCAATATCACCTTTCCAACTTGCCTGATTGTGAAGAAAAAAAGGAACACTTGCATTTATTGTCAAAGTCATCAAATGTGTCTTGATTTAATTCAGGCCTTTGTTCTTCAATCGTTGATATAGGCACAAAAAAGGCCAAAACTGAAACTGTCATAAGGTTTTCTGACCGAAACCTAAAATATAAAATACAGGTAAGCAGCGGCTACTGAAGATGCATTGATTTTATTGTAACCATTAGACAAATGGGTGCTTAAAAAGGATACTGCATCAGACATCTATAGGGGCCTATATATGAAACCAGTTGCAATAAAATGTAAGAGCTTCCCTTTGTGTGAGCATGTGTGTGTTTGGGAAAGGGGGGGGGGGGAGTGCATTACTCTAGCCATCAACACAGATGGTGGTGTTCTACTGCTTTAGTGATATTTCATACGTAACTGGTTAGATTAAAAGGGAAACAAAACATTTCCTAAACGTGTGCATACTTAAAAACAGTTAAATGCAGTTAAATGTCTAAGTGAGAATGTAGAGCTACTTAAGTAAAGACTTTGATGTGGGAAGAAAAAAATCTGAAAAACGTACACCTTGAAAATAAAATCAGGCAACATGCTCAGATATAAATGAACCAGAATTCACGTGGAATCCATAGCCCCCCCCAACTAATTAATACGTGTACTTCCAATTATATATTTAGCATCGGTCACAGTGATTATGTTAATTAGCCCTGTTTAGCGAGACGACACACATCTGTCGCTTATGATCAGGTCGCAAAATAATCTATATGTCAGCATAACAGCATAACACAGCTTTAGCTCAAGAAGCGGAGGCCAGCTCTGACTGTAAGGACAATGTGCAGACTATCGCAGCCTCTGTTTTGAAAATACGATAGTGGATGAGGGGGGATGGTGGATGCGGGAGGAGCGTGGATGCGGGGGCGGTTGGGGTGGTACCAAGTTGTGGAAAGGCAGTGCGGTTACAAGCCAACATATACTGTGCTACTTCATTGGAAAACAATAGAGAGCCGGATCCTGAATGTAGTGTCGTCCGCATGCCTCCATTGTCTGCGCTCTCCTTTCTTTCCTTATGGTGAAAAGCGGGGGTGAGGGGAGGGGGGGCGGTCTGGCCGTAGTCTCTCCTCCTGTGTCTGCGTGTAGATGCACAGACGGTTCAGTAGTAATTTGATGTGTGTCCCTGGGGACATTTGATGGATTAAAGCTAAGCAGCTCCATTTCGAAGCACCACCTGATCTCAGAGCTCGCGCCCCATATAAAGCCAAGCGTGATTGCTGATCTCAGCTAGTCTGACAGTCTCTCTCTCCTCTCTCTCTCTTTCCTCTTTCTCTTGTCTCTCTCTCTCTCTCTTTCTTCCTGTCCCTTTCGCCCGCTGCATCACAGGAGCTATCCAGTGCTGAACAAGATTTTTCGAAAGACAACGGGATCGTAGCACGCTGCATTGGTGTCATCCTTTTTCCGGTTATTTTTTTGGGGAGGGGGGTTGCCTTTAAGTTGCATAAGGATTACCATCAACCTGCTTTCTTGTTTTTTTTTTGGCCAGAGGTTCTTTTTTCATGTGCGTCTTTAAGGCTTGTGTTTTAATCTGCTGAAAAACATGCCCCGTTCGTTTTTGGTGAAGAAAATCAAGCTTGATGATTTCTCATCGTCTGCCGTGGCCGCCTCCAATCACCACCACCACCTGGACGACTCATACACTTTTGCACGCTCCATCACAGACTCTGTGACCAGCTTGGGTGTCCGACTAAGTGAAAATGGTAAGCGTATGTGGATTCTTACTCCAAATAAAGTGCTGTTGTTATTACAATTAAAATATGGCAGTGTTATATGAAAATTTTTGTTGCGACTGACACCAGAAACGAAGTGTTCATTTTAAAAATGGAAATAATAGAATAAATAAAGCCGCACGCAGTAGTTGTGTTTTTACTTTCCTATGGCGAAATTAAGCCATAACCTTCTTGTTTACGGCAGTAGTCATGGAATTAAAAACAGATGTTATATAAAGCCGAGTGTTGTTGCATGGGTATCCTAAATAATCCCCACCCTCATCCCCCACACCCTCCCTCTCTCTACACGGGCAGACTTTACTGTTTTTGACTCTACTGATGCGCAAACACAATTCAGGTCACAACAGAGCACTCGGTTTGCGCAGATGTTGCATGGGGCTACCTTTTGGATTTGGGCGATTTGTGCCCGCACACTCAGGCTATACGCGCGTGCCTCAGCATCACCATCGCTTGGGTCCAGCGAGCCTTTGTGTGATCTATTTAAAAAAAACCAAAGACGAATGATCAGCACGGGAATAATACATTTGTCCTTAGCTTTTATTGCCCTTGAGTTTCCATTGCAGTCATACCCTCCTCCCCCATCCCCATCCTTACATCCTTCCGGGCCTTAGAAGCCCAGCAGGGTTCGAATTTCAGTCATGCAAAACTATGCTGCCACAAGAGACATCACTGTACTGTACAACCCGGGGACCAAAGAAGGGAAGGAGAAAGGGGAGAGAAAAAACAAAAAGAAAAACGCTTGTGGCAGCATTCGAATACGTCACGTGACTTCGCAGATACAGTAAACAGGACTGCACATCGCTTCACACGGGATTACACTATGCGTGAGCGAAGAAAGCGCCCGCTTGTTGCTTGGAAAAACTTCATAGAACAGAAAAAGATATTATTTTTAATGCGTTTCTTGTTTTTATTTTAGTAGATAAGGATGAATATGGCCCTGTGCTTTTCTGTACGCGTAGACAATATACGGAAAGCACACAAAGCCGTTGTACAGGCAGGAGAAGGCATTTGGTTTGGATGTCCTTCAAACCTCAGCCATCTCACCCATTTTGTCCCCAGATTTAGGATGCCAGATGTCCGATCCCTTTGTTCTTTATCGTCTTTTTTGCATTAAGCAGATAGAAAACATTGCTGCACACTGCTGGCTCTGTGACTATCCACCTGTTATACAATCGCATTAATGCCACGCTTCATTGCATTCCCAACAAGCTTCATCTACCAGCTGGAATCACACAGAGGTGCTTTTGGTTGTTATGCTTACCTTATTTAGACTATTTCTATAAAAAGGCTTCATGACATTTATCTAAACCACTACTATTGAAGGGATTCCGTGATTAATTGATACATCGTCAAAACCGATTTTCCAAAAAGGATTCGTTAGTTTACTCTTATTTAAAAATCTGATGATTGCGCACAATGATTCTATTTTGCATAACGTGGCATTTTATTAAAAAATAACGATGCGGTTGTTTGAACTATAAGCGTGGAGTGTTCGAAGCTAAAACTAGTTATGTTTAATCCTTTTTCGGGATTAATAAAGAAACTTTAAAGGGGAAATATTAAAAGAATATAATGAATCATTTCAGTGGCACCTACCTAAACCAGGTTTTTACTGCTGGCATGATTAGCTATCCTTCATCGTTCATCGGGTTGTTTTAAACACCCAAAATATAACATAAACAACATAGTACATGCTTGATGAGCAGTCTGCATGCAGTTACACACAATGCAACTGGCTTTCTCAAATAATTAGAAGCTATATTCAATCTTTTTGGGGTAGAATATCTTATATAACAAGAGATATCACGCTAGATCCAACAAACGTAAGCATTGTGTCTTTAGTGCAGTCTGGCAGAGGATGGATTCTATAGCAGCCTGCTGTGCACACAACGGATTGCGCTACATCAGCATTATTGCTGTGTAAACATAATTTTGTGTTGAGACATTCCATTCTCCGGATGCCTGTCGAATTAACGAAGGATGTCAAGTAGTAGGCTATGTCTTAGTTTAGCTAAATTACGCGTTTGGTTTAATTTAAAAGAGGCGACGTGGTCTAAATAGTCAGGCGTAGATGTTCAAAAGCACCGCTCCTAGGACGGCAGCGACGGTAACAATAGGCTCTTTGTCTGACCTTGTGTGATATTGATTGACACTTGTTACACGCGCATGCACCGTACTTACATACACATCTAATCTGGGCCGATTGAGGAATGACCGCGATGTTTCAAGATTTTAAGGCAGGTGTTTTATCGTACGCGCAAAACGTGTGTACGTATGCACAGTCCCAGTTATTATTTTAAATCTGATAATCAATACCACGAATATGTCACTATAATTATCTGCCTCAGTAGCAAAAATAATCAAACAATAGGGTAACCTTACTTTCATTCTGTTATGGTCTCTTGCTTTTCCAGTCAAAGACAAAACTTTAACTGAAATTATTCATGAATACCTAGATCTTATCTTATAATATGAATTTTAAAAATGAGGGCCTGTCAAATCAGAGCAGTGTGCTGGATAGATTAGAGCCGGTAAAAGGTACCTGGAGTGGAAGAGAGGTAAAGGCACTGAGGATACTTGGATTGCAAGTGCCATCCATTTGTAAATTAGCCCTGCAATGCGTTGGTGTGCGCTTTGTAAATACAATGTTCCCCGGTGGTTCATTTTAAAGCACGTCTTGACATTTTCAAGAAAACTTCAAACCCGTTTCAGTATCCAAATGAATATGCACGCTAAATTCTTGGCTAATTCAACGCTTCAGTACGAATATTTTTCAGACAACACTATTAACTAAGCGCGTTAGAAACTGGAATGATTATAAACCAATGGTTTGGGGTGATATGCTGAAAAGCGTCCACACGGGTTCCCTATTGTCGTTTATCATAGCGTGGGCGCAAGACGCTGAAGAAATGTGCACGTGACACCAAAAATGCGTCTGGAAATCTTAGTAGCCTACTGACCAGGTGCATTTCTTTTGAGCCGCAAGTCAGACGGAACATAAAACGGCCCAGGAATACCTTTGTCTGATTCTGCATTCCTGTGCAGTTCGGGGAGCCTATGTACTTCAGGACTGAATTGTCCTGGTTTGCTAACCCCGGGGAGGAGACGGCACATTGGAGAAGTTTTAATTGCTCATCTAATGACCCGCTTCTTACAGCCACTTCAGCAGGCTTAGCGCTGCGCCTAGGTGACGTTAGCCCTCGTAATGAACGCGGATCGTTTTTTTCTTTTTTCTCCCTGCCTTAATCCCTGTACGACACATCGGCCTTCCTTTTGCGCTGGCATTCGTCTACCAGGGTGTCATATCGCCTGCCCCTTCTCCTCAAAATCTTTTCCGTCCTAGCCAGCGAGAACAGTGTAGCGCTATTTTATAGCCAATGGCCTATTGATCAGCGCAAAACTTTGAATTTCATTAAAAGGCAGTCAATAATTAATTTCCATTGCTTGCTGCACACAGCGATTCGAAATGGGTTTTTCCCGCAGTTACACACTCATTTTCCTACGAAATGCACTGCGCCACCCACTAAAATGGTTATTGAATTTCTTGGTCTGCGCCGCCAAATTAAATTAAAAGCATTCAGACAAATGCTCGCCACCAACAAGTGACTTCTCTCATAAGAGAGAAACAATAAACCGATGTAGGTAAATATATAATGTTGGTACGGTTTGGAGTGGTTTCTTTTTAATTGATGGTGAGCTTCTTTAGGAACAAATGAAACCGTTTTAACACCCCAGAAAAGGAAACCCGAAATACCTGAAACGTGCTTTATTGTAATCTGTTAAGTTTAAACACAAGATGTGATGATGACGATGATGATGTGTACGTGAAGTGGCATAGACACTGAGTGCTAAATTCAGTATGACGAATGTTACGATTATTATAGTTTTAAAATTTGCAAGACATACCCTAGGCTACGAAAGTATACTGCTGTACAGAGAAAACAGTGGACTTGGTCTAATACTAAATGTGGGCTGGTATTGGAAATATAAAGGCATACAGTTAATTGTGATTAAGCACAAATGTTAACTGAATTCAGGGTGCAATGTGGGAATGATGAAAGCAACATTCTGTTTTGACAATGTTATGGACGAGGCACACTGTGGTGAAGGTACATTTCGTTTCCAGTAGAAACAGCTGATATTTTTGGTGATGGCTGGTTTTAATACTGACATCTCACACCTAAGGGATTTTATCAGGGGTCCTCCATCTTTTTCCCCCACAAGGAAATGAACCATTTTTGTCAAACCCAGATATCCCCTGTAATTTTGATCTCAAACATATTGACATCCCCAGAATTTTCTTTGAATCCACTCTATAGTATGTGTGTAAAGAGATGAGGGGAATAGGGATGAAGGGAAATTGTAAATATTGTGCAGTGAGAACCACAAAAGCATCCCCTAAAGCACAAATTTACAGCTTAATGCATTAATCCATTTAAATGCTCTATTTACCAAAGAGTGCTTTACTGTACGGCGTGTCTGAGGGTTTGCAGCATAAAAATCCTTCGACAGATACTGGCGCACTTCACCCTGCTAACAGTTAACAGTTGTTAACTATTAAAATATCACATTTTTAGCAGCAATTCTTGGGAAACTTAACATGTTTCTTGCTAGTTTAATGTGGTTCATTAATTGTCAGGCAAGCTTGCACATTCAGAATGAAAGTCTGTGAGAGAGACACCATTTCAGAAAAAAACTCACAGTGGCCTGACGACTTGCAACCTGCAACCTGATGTGACTTATGAAGACCTCAGAAGTTTCGTTAAAGTTTACTCTGTCTGAGGTGCAAATACCAAGTCATTATTTTTACACAGCCCAGCCACTTAATATTTAGTGCAAAAGTAATCACGTGGAAACGTGGAACTGTCTCCACAGTTAACGCTGCATTTGAATTTTTAGCTTGTCACTGAAACCTCCATCTTACAGCTTCAGCAAGAAGCTTTCTCCCCCAACACGTGGCAGTTTAACAGCACTCAGGGCAGCCTGATGAGACAAAATGGAAATATTCTAATTCTGTGAGCCTTCACAGCTAACATCTTCTCAACTGCTATTTGCAGTCTTTCCTCTTGCAATTAGCTATGCGATAACGCCTCCAAAAAAAGGCATCTGTAAAAGCCTGTCAGTGTTTCCTTATCAAGCCTGCTGTAAAAATCATGATATCAAAGACACCTCGCTCTGTCAAAAAAGTACAGTGAGATAATTATCAATGCCCATATGGTCTTGGATCAAGCGGAATTTTCTAGAATCCACTTTGAAGAATGCTTTCCCCCTTCACATTGACAGCTTTTTGTGATGTCTAAAAGCAGGGATGGAGGCTTGTAACAGGATCTTCACCCTGCACTTTTAATGCCCTCTTTTTGGGCAACACGCAGCAGACACCGTATGTGTCCCCAGACTGCTGCTTGGCAGTCAGCGTAACCTGAGTGTGCGAACACAGAGGCCCTGTGTTTCCGAGCTGCTCACTCCCTGTACTGTGAAAACGTGAACAAGTGCCAGCCAACTATTCCACTGAAGGAGCAGTGTGTTTCTGTCAGGGCAGGTCTGCATATTAGGGCTCCATTATCACCCTCTTTGCTGCAGCTGCAGCATGCTGTGTGTGTGTGTGTGTGTGTGTGTATGTGCATGTGTGGGTGGTGTTGGTGTGTGCATTTGTATGCATTCATGCCTGCATATCTGTGCGCATGAGTATATGTGCACTTTTGTTTGAGGGTATGTGCCTGTGATTGTGTCTGCTTCCATACCTGTGTGTGTGTGTGTGCATGTGCCTGCATGTGTGTCTGTGTGTGTGCGTGTGCGCATGGGTATATATAGGTGAGGGCATGTGAGTGTGTTTGTTTGTGAATGTGTGTACAGGTGAGTGAAGGTGTGTATGTATTAGAGTGAACGTGTCTGAATTCAAAGACATCAGTCTTTTATCATTTTAGACAATGTAAACAAAATGTATTATTGCAATGATCAATAGTTATACTACTTTATTGAGCATTGTTTGAAATAAGACATTTGTTTTTAACTGATAATAAAATTTTCTTAAGTGAATAGTGCACATTGTGGTAAGTCCGACAGCTCTATACCTTAAACATGTTGTTACCGGTTTAAGCTGAACAAAGGACAATTGTTTTCCAATATTTTCTCTTGTCTAAGCAATAATCCAAATTACATTGTGTAGCGGAGAAGGGAGTTTGTTTCTCGAATACATTACAATGAACAGGAAGGTGTGGCTAACTTAGTTACGCTGATATAACTGCTTGACTGAGCGTGCTCTGTTCTGGACTAGTATTGGTTTTATAGCCATATACAAAGCTGCAAATCATTTTGGTTAAGAAGCAGCTAATCTCGAAACGCACTGCGACAAGCTGATGTGGCTTCTCTGTGTCTCCAGGCTACATCCAGGACTACATCACGCCGTCGGTGTACCAGGGCGAGAACAAGATGGAGCTGAAGCTGGCGTCGGCCGTGTCGGAGCCGCTGTACTCTCAGGTGAGCGCCGGCGGGGGGGAGGAGGAGTACTGCGACCCCGACATGGAGCACCCGGACAGCCCCCAGTCCGGCATGACCGCCACGGGCTTCTTCAGCGGCGAGGCCGAGGCCCTGACGGAGGGCTACACCATGGATGCCTTCTTCATCTCCGACGGGCGCTCGCGGCGGAAAGCCGAGGGCGGGGCCCGCGGGGGCGAGGCCAAGGGGCGCGGCACAGGCGGGGAGACGCCGGAGGCGGGCAGGGCCGGCGGCGGCACGGCGCGGCACACCTGCAACGAGTGCGGCAAGACCTACGCCACCTCCTCCAACCTCAGCCGGCACAAGCAGACCCACCGGAGCCTGGACAGCAAGATGGCGCGCAAGTGCCCCACCTGCGACAAGGTGTACGTGTCCATGCCGGCGCTGGCCATGCACGTGCTCACGCACGACCTCAAGCACAAGTGCGGCGTGTGCAGCAAGGCCTTCAGCCGGCCCTGGCTGCTGCAGGGCCACATGCGCTCGCACACGGGCGAGAAGCCCTTCGCCTGCGCCCACTGCGGCAAGGCCTTCGCCGACCGCTCCAACCTGCGCGCCCACATGCAGACGCACTCCGCCTTCAAGCACTACCGCTGCAAGCGCTGCGACAAGACCTTCGCCCTCAAGTCCTACCTGAACAAGCACTACGAGTCGGCCTGCTTCAAGGGCTCCGCCGACGAGGACGACTCCGGCTCCGAGAACTAGCCCCAGCCCGGAGGGCGGGGGAGAAGGCCCGAGCCACGCCCCGCGCCCGTCTCTTCTTTGTTGGCCACGCCCCCTGGTCCCACCCTCACCCCCACTACCACTACCCCAATCCCCAGCCCTCCACCACCTTTTATCCTTCCCTTTTTTAGAAAAGCAATATTTTCACTGAGATTACGTCCAGAGAAACAGTAATAACGACAAAAAGACGATGATGAAAAACAAAAAAAGATGCTGGATTTTTTTTGGAACAATTGCTACACAAAGACACAGACAGATGCCCACACACACACACACACACACTTGCACATGTGCACACACAAACATACACACAATTATTTATGAGGCCTGGCATGTGAATTTTTATCAATGACTATAATATTAATAACAATAGTAATAATATTTAGATTCCTGATATTTTATAGCAAATAATGGGAGGAAAATGTGAAAAAAAAAATACGAAAGGGACAGTGACAGTTTTTTTTCTTTTCTAGAAACAAAAAAAGACCTCTTGTATTTTTATGCTGCTTTTTTTTGCTAAGAATTGAATTCTTTTGCAACAGCCAACAAGAACTTTTTATGAAAATGTGAAAAATGAACAGTATTTGCAAAAAAGGCCACTTAAAGTTAAAAACTAAACCTTTTTTAAGCGTCACACTTAAATGTTTAATTCAATTCAATAAGTATTAATTTTTTCTATTGTAGGTATAATTAATTATATAAGTATCATTTATGTGCCAATCATTCTCAAATTGCTTTTCAGAAGCAGAATTTCTTTGTAACTGTGGGTACTTGTGACTGTATTTCAAGCTATGAGTTGATGAAAACAAGCAATCAAGGCAGCAAGGCAAAGGCTATTACACATGTGAAATAAGAATTAAACTGCTTTAAAAAAAGTGCCCCAAAAGAATAATTAAATAATGAATTCTACTTTGCGACGTAAATGCGTAAGAGATAAACGGTACAATAACAACCAAACAAAAACAACCGCAGATTTCGTCAAGAGCAAAGAAAATAATTTCATTTTGACAATGCGTTACACATTTTGCTATGCCTTTTCACACACTGCTGTACCCGAAAACTGATGTAGCTCAAATCATTTCAGGGTCAGTTTCAAAGCATAGACTTCCGAAAGCCTTAGCGTCTAAGTTCAGGCTTGTTCAAAGTTTCGACGAACGCCTGTTCACCTGGTGCTGCTGACGCAGAGAGACTTGTGCAGGAAACCAACGGCGCGAGTCAAAAACGTGTTTGCCGTAACTGGCACCCCGGAGCAATAGCGGTATACGCCAAACCAAATACGTCAGCGTGTGTGACGCCACCGCCGTCGTCACGGTGACCCACGCTCTGTTCTTCCTTCGTCGCGGTGGCAAGCTTCAACTCCGCGCTCCTCGTGGCTCCCTGGGTCTACGCCACAGAGGACAATAAACACGCCGAGTTCATCAATCGCACATCCCCCCCCCTCCCCCCCCCCCCCACAATTACCTCAAAGAGAAGAAGGTACAGACCTACAGACCCTCAGTTACAAAGGACCCTGACCTTTTTCATGTTGCTGAAAGCGCTTCGCTACCGTGGATGAATGGCATACTTTTATGCAGCAATTTATTTATTTATTTATTTATTTATTTATTTATTTATTTATTTATTTATTTATTTATTTATACTTGCATATTTATTTCTTTGTTTGTTTATATATTTATATGTTTCATATTTATTGACATCAGAATAAAATGACCTTGTATGATGCTGCTGATCCTCAAAGAAATTGTTTATATGCATGACAAACTGTAGAAAGTCCATAGGACTTTGGTCTTAAAGAGGAACAAAGTACAACATTTGAGCATTTGGAACAAATAAGGCAAAATTGACGTTTGTTCTTAAAGCATCTGCTTTGTGTAATCCTGATTTGTCCTGGTTTTCAGGAATTAGTAGGCAATAAATTCAAATGGACATGAAAAACAAAGAAATCCTCCATCATGTTGTTTCCAAAATCTTACCAGTTCCCCATTCCAGGTCATTAGCAAAAAAAGTTCACCCCGCTAATCTATTTTTTCTCCAGAGTGCAACGATATCATATACAATAACCATCCGTGTTCCTTTTCATAAAAAAGGAACCTTCTCCCTGGCTAATACGTTCCTTTTTCTAGCTAATACAGCATCATGAGCAACAGTGACACCTGACTGGCTAGTCGCCCCTTTATCATGACTTATAGATCTGCTCCAAAGTGTCTTAAGACAATAGTACGGACATGGACAGGTTTAGAAGCCATGGAAATAGAGTAAAAGCACACAATCAACCAGGGAATGAATGTAACTATAGTTATATAACAATGCCTTAGTGCATTAGTGTTATTGACCACGTCCTTCCAGAATATTCTTACAGCAGATCCTGCAGTTAAGTCCCTGGTGCTCACTTAAAACATGCTCAGGGAGGTTTTTTTTTGATGACAGGCAGTACGAGGGCAGGGAACCGCAATCAAAAAGTTGCTGGGGTAACAACAGGCGTTGCGGAATTCTGATGCATGCGGCTTTATCAGGCAGTGAAAAATTGTGACAGAACACAGGTTAAAAAAATGAATAGGGGGGATAAAAAACATGTCAAAATTTGAAGGCATCCAGGTAGGATTCATGCTATCAAAGAAAACCTGCTATAAGAAACATGCTTCACCACTATCTCAACGGTTGAGAAAGACAGTAAAAAACAGTCCTCTAGGCAAAGTGAGGAGGGGATTTCTTATTATTGTGCAAAGGGGAGAATACACTTGAGCTATTACTTCAGCTCAGAAGGGCTTCAACCTGTGCCTCAGCCAACATGGAGACAACAGGGAGACTTCCACTTAAGAAATTCTGAATATGGACAGATAGAACATCTTGGCGTCCCACAGCCTGCAATGGTAAAAATAAAAAGTTTTTTTATTTTAACAGAAAAGAAAGGAATGGTCATGTTATGTGCCTGAACAAAATGGACATAAAATTAGATTTCTTTAATTATAATCACACAAACACTGCCCAATCTGTTCGCTTGTAACTGTTGAGAAAATGCAACATGTTTCTTAATCAGCATTTGTACCTCCTCCTCAACCAATACTTCCTCACACAGGTTCCCAAAGAAAATAAATGGCCATTCTATAGCCGGTGAACCAGTGAAACATGCTGCTACTGGCCCTCTCCTTGATGCTAAAAAAATATTTTATTCTATTTAATAACTTGCACTAATTATCAGGAGTAATCAAATCATATTACAAATTCTACCGCAAACTGCAGAGTGCATTAATGTTTCACGTTGTTTGATTTTGACTGAGTACAATTTACTGTTGGAAATCTGTTTTCTTTCAAGCACTGAATCACATCCCAGGGTACTAGCTTGCGTTCTAAATATGCAAAGCAGTAAAATAAACCCCAGGACTTTTCTGGTGCGTTCACTGGTTATGATGAACCTGCCTTTATCAGAATGGCCCAAGCTGCAGTTTCAAACACCAGACTCGTACTGCTATTGTATTGCCATAAAAGGACGAAAGAATAACAACTGAACTTTTTGAGCAGCTATTACACTTTGAATGCATTAATAATTGAGAATTATCCATTTCAAAATTATTCTCAAAATCTGAATAGCGAAACTTTGGAGATAAAAACAATTCAGTTTTTTTATTTATTTAAACCAGACAATCAACATTTTTAATTTTAATGATTTGGAGCGTCTCTGCTTGAGAACCGAACCAAGCAGTACACATCCTTATCGGAGCGTGTATGTTCCCTCTGAAGCACGTGTGAAAATTGTGACGTTGAGACTCCTGACAAAGCGGGGGCCAACATTGTGAGGACAGGGACTGATAGAGACGGTGCAGGAGGGGAACAGGTGTTGGCATGTTCTGGGAACAGACTGCGGGCGGGCAGAGCAGGCGACTGCGTCATGGAACGACCTCCGCAGGAAGGTCACGCAGCAGCAGGCAAACGCGCCGCCGGCTCCCTGCATATTCTAATGGGAGGGACGCAATCACGCTAATGGCTGCCCGGCACAGCTCCGCTCAGAGTGACCCGGGATCATTACGGATTCGCCCGCTGTGCTGCCCTAGCCCCTGCCCCCCGTCCCCAATGCCCCCAACCCCCCTGTTTAACACATTCAGGAGGATTTCACTGTCACGGGGTGGTTGTTTCAGACAGGGCATCGGTGTCGACGCACCACAGCCGACGTGCAGGGGAGCACCCAGGCCCCGTAATCCTTTCTGATCCTCGATGGTTTTTAGATATGTGGGTGTGGCCTGTTTAGGTTCATGTTTTAGTTTTAGGCAGGCAAAGCCATCTGTTGCAAATACTTCTGATTGTTTCATTTCAGTGGTTTTGTTAGCACATAACGAAAGCCACCTATTGTCAAAACATGCTCGTAGCTGAAATTAATTTTCATGCAGTGATTCTACACCTACTGATTACATATGACTGTGTGAAATCGGAGGGGGGGGGGGGTGTTTGTAAAAAGAATTTCTGGATGACTCAGAAGTAACTTGATTTTCACTTGTCAAGAGTAAGAAAAAACAAAAAATACATTTGTTTTTATTGAAAGATTGCTATTTTAACCTAACGGCAACACGGTGGATCACTTGCAGTAAAATCAGTAGGGGTTTGAACCACAAAGCCACTGAACTACAGAACAACACAACTGGAACAGCTACAGTAGCCTCTTACAGGATATGAGTAGCTGTTCCAGTTGTCATGCATTTCTGTGGTCTGGCAGTTTATACTCCTACCTGGATTCACTGCTATTAACCTTTTTTGTTCTGACCAAGTGCTTGTTAAATTTTTACTCTGATTCTTATTACATGTGGACAACATAAATGGAGGATGGAAAAAAAAATGCAAGCAAATGTTCTATTACACTTTCTCTCCGCATAGAGATTGGGTCTGGTAACTCAAAAAATGAAAACATTGTTCCTCTTTAAAACTACCATGTAAATAAATGTATATACTACCACAGCAATAATACGATGCATGTAAAAAAAATGTGGTTAAACTTCTATTCTTTTTTTGTTTTGTTAAATTGCTTTTTTGCAATGCAGATAAATACAGGTACCAGTTGCAGTCTGGGTGATAATGCAAATCAGGGACAAGTAATTAAAATGCATCTGTAGGTTACCACCAACAGTTCACATTTAGCGTTGTGACTCAGTGTTTTCTGAGCGCCCTCCTCGTGTTCTCTTTTCTTTCCTCTCCTTAGTTTATCGGCCCAGCTCGGCTGCGCAGTGATGATAAGTGCCAAAAAAAAGTACAATTTCCATAACAAAAGCCTTCAGCATATGGTGGGCTACATGAGACCCTCCAGATGCTTCTCAAAGTATAGATTCAGATTGACACTTTTGCTCTCTCTCTCTCTCCCAAACCCCCCTCTCTCTTTCTCTCTCTCGCTCTCTCTCACTTTCTCTCTCTCCCCCTCTCTCTCTTTAAATGTCTGCCAAGTGTGAAGAAGCCATGATTGCAGAAGGGTGTTTTCATTTCTGTTATTCTGCTACAACTAATAATGATGACAATAATATAACAATAATAATAAAACAATAGCACAAGTAAAACATGGCTCTTGTCTTTCATATCTGATGGCAAAAACTACAGGTGATTAAATATCATATACCACTTTACCCTTATATTGTTAAATGATTATTTGGGTTAAGGTATCATTTCATTGGTATTTATGACTTCTTATAGTAAATTTATGTAAATTTACTGTCTAAGTTTCCCCTGGTTCACAGAGTCCCTTGAAACTCTTGGACAATATACATACCTTTTCGGTTGCTAAGCCTAGTCTTTTGTTTTATTATTTTCACCACTGGTTTCTGTACATAGGCTTCTGTACAGTTTTCACAGTATCTCCTCATTCCACCTTCAGATTTTGTACACATGCACACCTCCACCCCCACATCCACACTCATACGCTCCAATATTCACATGTACATTCTCATGCCAGTGTCTTCGGGTTGTTTTGTAATAATCATGTGCAACAACTGTCTTATTATACTTTTAAAAAATAGCCTTTAAATAGTTTATTGTAGTGACCACTTACTGTACTCAATCTTTTTTATATTGTAGGAATTACCTTTAAAAACATTCATTTTAAAGGTCATTCTCTCCTCTCTTTCTGCTATTTCATATACTATTTCTACTATTTCTATGTTAGGTTTTAACAAGTTCCTGGTTATTTGCTTTGTGTCTGCAATCTTTAATATTCTACATAGACATTTGTTAACTTCTAAATTTAGTTCAGGCGGAGTTATACCAAAATAAGAAGCTCTGGTTCTATGATCTTAGTGATTTTAAGAGTTCTGTCTTCTTAAGGATTTTATCCAAGAAATTTCTTAGTTTGGGGAAGGGATAGAATATATAGGCGTAGTTCACATTTGTTTTGACACAGTTCCTCCAGCAGTTAGATTTGATTGTTTTATAATATTTCGCTTGAATTTTTGGTGTAATAAAACATCTTGAACATATTTTCCATGAAAACTTTCTCCAGAATTTTGAACTTTTGTAGTTTTATGTGCTCCAGAGCATATGTGCTGCCAGGCATCATTTGAAAGTTCAGTTCTGAGTATGAGTTCCATTTAAGTTTTGTGTTGTTTCCCTCCTTTTCTAGGCCGTTCTGCAGTCTGTTATATATTTTGGAAAGACAATTTTTCTTTTTTAGTTTTTAATAAAACTATTCACACATCGTGAAAGTGTACATTCTCAGCTTTTACTTTAGGGCTTTTCTATATTTTGGTTTCACAATGTAGAAATGGCAGTACTTTTACCCCTCATTTCAGGGCATCACAATATTTGGGACAAATGGCATCACAGGTGTTTCTGATTAGTGAGGTTTGTTCAATTGCTTCTTTAGTGCAGTTATAAGAGAGCTTTTAGCATCTAGTTTAGATTTTAGCCTTTCAATTGCCTTTGGAGTCGGTTATTGGCATTTGTCAACATGAGGAACTGAATTGTGCCAATGAAAGTTAAAGAAGCCATTATGAGGCTGAGAAATAAGAAAAAAAACTGTTAGAGACATAGGCCAAACCATCAGCTATTATTTATAATGTCCTATTTTAAGCTTTTCCTGAATCTAATGTCAGTAAAAAAGTTTGTTTCTTGAATTTTTGAGAGTATTCTATGATGTTCAATGTGTGTCAATATTATCAGTTAAAAGCCTATTTGGAATAAAACCACACTGATCTGTAGTAATTAATTCAGGGATCACCTTCAATCTGTCTGCTATAATAGCTGTTAATATTTTATGTTCTCTATTTCACAACAAAACTGGTCTTTATGATGAACAAGCAGTCTCATCCTTCCCTTCCTTATGTATTACTGCAACTATGGATGAGTTCCAGGTTGGTGCCCAGGTTTTTGTCTCTAGAGCCTAATTAAAAGCTTTTTGTAGTAAAGGTATAAGTATGATCCTAAATTCTTTGTAAAATTCATTAGCATACCTATCATATCCAGGATTTTCCCTAGTTTGAGCTTTTTAATTTGTTGTATTATTTCTTCTATAGTTTCTGGCTTATTTAAAAAGATATTTTCTTCTTCTGAAATCTGTTTTAAGTTAAATGTTTCATCTTTTGTAAATCCGTTTTCTGACTGAATTTATAGAGTTGTTCATAATCATTTGCAAATGCTTCCACAATTTAATGTTTGTTTGTTAATATTTCTGAGGTGTTTACATTTAATTTTGTAATATATAACTTATCAATAATTCCACAAAAAAAAATTTTTTTAATTCCACAAGCCAAAATCTTCAGTGATTTGGGTCCACCGTCATAATATTTTTGTTTGGTGAATACTAATGTTTTCTCAATTTCCTGAAGATTTTATTTTATTTCAGTCTTGTGTAGTTCTTTATGCTCAGTCTTGAGAATTTTCATTTCTCCAAATCTCTCAGTTTTTTCTCTTTTCTTTTTTCTAGCAGATAGGAGAAATAATAGCTTACCTCTTCACTCTGCCTTAGCCCATTCCCACAATGCAAGTGGGCCAATTTCCTCTCTGTCATTAAATTCTAAATATTCTTTAATCTTTGATTTTATGTTTTAAAAGAACATCTGAAGTAGGGAATTGCTCATTCTCAAGACTTACTTTTCTCCACAGTCAAGTCAACTGTTTGGGAAACTACGATGTGATCAAATAAGGTGATTGTTCCTATGGTTAACCTTTTGACTGCTGAAATATCTTTTTTAAACATAAAATAATCGTCCAGTCTGTTCTCCACATATCAACTAATCCCATTTCTAAGCAGGCATTCCTTAAAATTGCAGCTGCTTCAACTGATCCATGTACTCCGAGCATCTAATCCAAAAATATGCACTATGTTTCGGGAGTTTCATATTTTTCAACTTTTGAAACATTCAATGTACGTAATGATTTCTGTACTTAGTGAATATGAAAATACCATATACCATCAACAAAAAAACAGACACAAATAAGTGAAGTGTGCATCAAAAAAACAAACAAAATTTAAAAACAACTTCCCACTTTGCTACCTTAAATCTTGGTAGCTTACTCTTTTCTTCCATGAGTTTTCAATCACATGGGTCATCAGGCATATAAAAGTAAATGCATGTTTGCTACTCACTCATTGAAACATTGATACCTGTAAAACATTGATTAGAGGCAGTTGCATTTCTGTCATGTCCCCGTTCCCCAAATACAATTATTTTAATCCAAAATAAGGAAAGACAATTTTGGTTGGTTAAATACACCTACCCTGCCCTGCTCCCCATCACCTCAACTCCTTCCCTCTATCTCTTCTCTCTATCTCCACTCCCTATCTTATAATTAACCAGAGACTCAGGAAGAGCAGTAAATTCCAAAGGTAAAGAAAAGAACATTAATGGATTCACCCATCATGTTTCCTCTTTCCTCTAATTCTGCTACATTTTACACAAAAACCTTTTTCAAAAGGGTAACAACCTGTTGCAATACATCACTTAAATGAGTATCTTTCCCTTCCTGCTTTCCCCCCCACTCTTCTCCTTCTCCTCCCTTCCTCAACCTGATAGATTTTTTGTAGTTTAGATAAAATCTGAGGGGAAAAAACTGACTATATACTCCTACACAAACGCTCACCACTACCCCCATACCCCTATTCACAGCTAACACTTATACCCAAGACACGCCCACTCAATCCACACACACAAAGAGGTAGGGAGGGACAGAGAACAAGAGAAAAACAGCCTGTGAGAGAGAGAGAGAGAGAGAGAGAGAGAGGGCGAGCAACATCACTCTATTCATACAACGTGAGAAATATTCCAGTTTAAGTGTTCAACAGATGTCCGTGTGGGGAAAAATCCCCTTCATTAAATCTGAGTTCAATAATTAAATGTCTTTTGTGGAATCATTCTGAGTTGACTTGCAGAATTACCGTCCCAGCTTCTGATCCATGCAGAAGGCCTGTGAGATCCCAGTTTGTGTCCAGTCTGGCCTAAAAACCAGCTTTGTGCTGCTGTCCCTTAGTAATCCATGCAAATGTTTCCAGCTTTTTCCCCCAGGCAGCATAATCTCCTGTACCCCGTCCTTCAATACCTTAACTGCTGTTTGTGGGTTTCCATGAATCGGCCTGGGTCTACTCTGTGAATTTCCACAGAATATTCCACAAAACACAATGTGACCACAGGATTTAAAAATCTTCCTGTATGTCCAGTAGGCCAACTTCATAACAAAATTTCCAAGAAACCGCACCATTTTATGCACCTACATAATGTTTGAAATGTGCAGATTGTTTTTTCCTCAGTTTGTTTTCCAGATACTCCACCTTTCCCTCTATATCATTGAGGTGTATTCACCAAGTGTTGGATAGTTCTGTGTTGTAGTATTTTGGTGTTCTGAAACTCACCAATTTTGTCCTCTATTAGTTCCACTCGAGTGTCTGTTTTTTCAAGTCCTTCCTTAGTTTTGTTTGGAGAATAATCCGTTCAATATTCCACCCTGTCAGCATGAAAGTCCTAAAACTCCATCCTGAACTGTATAATTTCATTCAGGCAGCACAATGGCATGGTGGCTTGCACGGTTGCCTCGCAAGGAGGCATCAGGTTGAAGTTCTGGCCGGCCGGATGCTCTCTACGTGGAGTTTGTATGTTCTCCCAGTGGTTTTCTTTGGGTACTCCAGTTTCCTCCCACACCAAAAGGCATGCATATCAGGTTAGGTATACTCTTGCCATTGCCCTTGATGCAGGCACTGGCCTCAGAACTGGAGTTGGTCCCCAGGCACTGCACTGTGGCTGCCCACTGCTCCTAAGTAACTAGAGTCAAATGCAGAGGACAGATTACCCCATGGGGTTCAATAAAGTGTATCTTATCTTATTTGTGATAGTCGTCTTCTTTTCGAGAAGCATTTCTCTGATTCCCTTGTCTCTAGCATTTCATTTGGGGGTTTAGTTGATTAGCTTGTGTTCGGGTTTCTTCTTAATTGCTTTGTCTAAGCATTCCACTTTAGTTAATACAGATCTTAAATCCAGCCCCACTGAACTTTTAACTTTTCTTATATCTCTACATTCTAGCAATTTCCCAAATTCTGGGATGAGACAACTCAACGTTTAACATGCCGCCATTAAAACAGGAGCAGGAAGTTCTCCCTGTCGCTGCCTTTATACCTAGTTTGTAGTTTGTGCATCAATAATATTTGACAGACAATACCTGTAAGAAGCAAATTACAACATCACAGCATGAGACCTCTGATTGGCTGGCCTTTTGTTTAGGTCGAAGAAAAGAAGGATTAACCTGAATTGCTGCCTAAAAGGGTTTGTAACCCATCGGTTTTGGTTTCAGTTCCCTGACAGGACACTGCCACTGTAGCAGCATAACTGATAATATACTGCATATATGCAATTTCAGTTGCTATTCCACCTTCGTAGTACATAGCTGAGAACGGGTAATATTCTCCCAACCTGTCAAATGTAATTTATGGTGACACCACCACTATCAACAAACAGAAAAGGGTGCAGCAAAAATGAGACAAAGGAGAAATATGTTGTTGTGTAACAGTTACTGAGACAGAGAGTGGTTCTATGACTGGAGCATCTGCTCAAATGCTATTAAGCCATACTTCGACATTAAATTTTAATGGAACATTGATTTTATGCTGGAACTCATCTTAGAGTCTTTTCACCATGACTCAAAAAAATGAGTGGAAAAAAATATGGGAGAAAATAAAAATTAATCATGGGAGTGGATGGGGGATTTTTACTCTGGGCTCCACTAGATTAGTTTCCTGGGAATATACAAGACCTGAATTCAATTGACGGTGTCCTTCACCGTCCTCCAGCCGGTATATAAACTGCATAATGAGATACTGGGGAGGAGCAGGTTTGGCTTTGTAGAATATGCATTAATCATAATAATTTACAGCTAATGGAGAGCCTGGTACAAATGTGTAAACAAACTACATCAACAACTGTCCATTTAACTGAGATCCTACAAGAAAAACATGCTATAAGACAAATGGATGTGACACTTCCAACATTATTATTTATAATAAGGACACTAAATAATAATAACTGTATGATGCACAGTTCCTTACAAGGGCGATGATTTGTTACATTTTAATATAATTCAATTTTAAAGAGTGTTTGTATTTTACAGAGACACTGTCATAAAGATGCTTTACAGTGAAAATACAAAATAAAATCAGGCAAAATCAGGCTGGAACCCTCAAAAAGAGAGCACTTGAGGGGGAAAAAATTCCCCAAACTCAGGCTATAGAGGGGGAGCCAATCCGACACTAGCCGGACTTGTGTAACAGTTCAAATTTAATGTTAAAAGAAATGCAAAGGGGGGTCTAACAGAGCAAACAGTAAAATACTGGTTGGGCAGGTTAGAGTGGTAGTTAAATTAGCTGGTAAATAGGCAGTCCAAGCAGAGAGATCTATAGTAATAAGCAATTCATGGTGATGCATTTAGGCCTCCTGGTTGCATCATGCTGTGGGCTTGAACCAAGAAACAAGGCTGGAACAATCAGCAAACTCAGGACAGGGGAAGGGGCAGAAGCCCCCATAAAGAAAATGGAGAAGAGAAGGTTTGACACTCCATAATTATGAGATTAACTGCTGCATATGTAGTGACCTCAGTGTAATATGGAAAAGCCCCAGTGTACTATGCTATGGCAGCATATCCAAAAGATGTGAAGAAAGGGGGGTATACTCAACCATGAGACTTATCCTGAACAGAGAGTAGCCCAACAAGACACAGAACAACAAACCCACGCATTCACATGCAGTGGCAAGCACACTCACCTTAGCTCACGTGGCAGCTCTTGATTTACCCTTCCCAGACATCTTTAACAAAAGTAATGACTAAAGAGGCACATTTTGAGTGTGTCTGCAGCCTGAGCATGGAAAGAGAGATTATTTCATAAAAAGGGAGCCCTGTAAGAGAAATCACTGCGTCCCATTGTAATTTTAGATATACTTGGAAATTTCAAATAGCCAGCACCTTATGAGAGTGAAGCAATATGGAAGGAGAATAGAGGATAAGCAACTCAGTAAGATATTTTGGAGACAAAGAATTTGAAGCCTTATACATTAGGAGTAGAATCTTATCGCCAGTTCTAAATTTGACAGGCAACCAATGAAGAGAAGCGAGCACTGGACTGATATGCTCACATTTCTTAGTTCTTGTAAGTAGTCGAGCAACCACATCCTGTAAAACGTGGAGCCATTTCAAGACTGAATTAGTACTACCAGACAATAAAGCATTACAGTATCCAACAAAGAGGTTGCAAAGGCAGGATCCATTTTTTCAGGACATCACCTTACTCAATGTAGATATGTTCCTAATATGAAAAAAGGCTACTCTTGTGATATTATTATTATGTGGGCCTGAAAGGAGAGATTTGAATCAATAGTCACACCAAGATTTTTAACAACTGCATTGACTGAAACTAAGAAGCCATCTACATTTAAAGATACAATTAAGAATTTATCTCAAAAAAATTTGGGGCCTACTACCAATACATCTCTTATCTGAATTCAACAAGAGGATATCTTCGTCATCTAGGCCATTATGTCTTTAAGACAAGCCTCTGGTTTGGCAAGCTGGGCAACTTAACTGGGTTTAACCGATATATTAAGTTGTCTGTCATCTGCATAGCAGCAGTAGTAAACACCATGTCAGGTCATAATGTCCCCAAGGGGAAGCATGTACAGAAAAAAAAGCAAGGGACTCAGAACAGATCCTTGTGGAACTCCAATGTTTACCCCTGAGGTCTCAGATGACACCTTGTTTACCTTCACAAACTCAAATCTATCTGACAGATAGGATTTGAACTACAAAAGAGCTTGTTCAGTTAGACCAACTGATTTTTCTAACCTGCGGAGGAGAATATGGTTGGCTATTTATCAAAGGCAACACTTAAGTCTAGTAGGATGAGTATGGAAATAAAGCCACAATCCAGGGAGAGAAACAAATCATTCATCACTAAGGCAAGGGCTGTCTCAGTGCTATAGTGCTTCCTAAATCCAGACTGAAACCTCTAATACACATTGTTAGCCTGTAAAAACAAAGAGCTACACATTTTTCACGCGTGTAGCACGTAAAAATCATCTGTCCTCGGCTTCAACACTCACTATAGAGCTCCAAACTACCCCTGGAAGCAATGTCAGCACAAGAACTGTTCATCAAGAGCTTCATGAAATGGGTATCCATGTCCGGGTAGTCGTACACAAGCCTAAGATCACCATGCACAATGCCAAGCTTTGGCTGGAGTGGTGTAAAGCACACCGCCTTTTGAGCAGTGGAAATGTGTTCTTTGGAGTGATGAATCACGCTTCACTATCTGGCAGTCTGACAGATGAATCTGGGCTTGTCAGAATGCATCATGCCAACTGTACTGGCCCAAATAATGCCAACTGTAAAATTTGGTGGAGGAGGAATATTGGTCTGGGGTTGTTTTTCTTGGTTTGGGCTAAGCCCCTTAGTTCCAGTGAAGGGAAATCCTAATGCTATTGCATACAATGGCATTCTAGAGAATTTTGCACTTCCAACTTTGTGGCAACAGTTTGGAGAAGGCCCTTCCCTGTCTCAGCAGGATAATGCCCTCCTGCACAAAGCAAGGTCCATAAATAAATGGTTTGCTGAGTTTGGTGGGGAAGAACTTGTCTGGCCTGCACAGAGCCACAACCTCTACCCCATCAAATACCTTTTTGGATGAATTGAAATGCCAACTGCGAGCCAGGCCTTATGCCCAGCTCGTGTGGTTGAATGGAAGCAAATCGTCGCAACCATGTTCCAAAATCTACTGGTCCAACTCCGTATTAATGCCCATGGTTTTGGAATGAGATGATCAACAAGTACATATGGGTGTGAAGTTCAGATATCCACATACATTTGGAAATGTAATGTAGTTCACAGAAGGGACTCACTCAAAACCAGTTGGATACTTGTGGTTCAGAGTGTGGGAATGACGCATTGCATAATCCTTTGTCTAGCCCCAAATTTCCATGAATATTACAGCATGTTGCAGGAATTTTGGTTTTTTTCTCACTTTTGAAAGATGAGAAGTTGTTGTGTGGCAGTCGAGTATTTGATAGGGTACAATTACATTATAATCATAAACAAACTACAGAAAAACCACCACTTGGAATTATTTATGAGAATATGTTAGTTACATGATAAATCATGTGCAGACAATATCACAACCAAAACAGTACACTGCTGTCACTAAGTGCCAAGGATATCACAGCTATGGTACAAAAATGCATCGGCTTTCTTTGCTTTGCGCCGTGCTTAAGTGAGGTTACACAAGGCCAGATTCGCACATACGCCCATAACTCCATAAGTTTGTGCCACTTGGTGAATGTGTTTAGTGACAACACAACGTGATGATCGATGCTTGGAAAATGCAAGTGTGAGAGAAACAGTCTGCAGTTCTTCAACAATTTCCTTCCAGTCCTTTCACAGGAAGCCGGGTGCCATCTCACATTGGCAGTCACTGCAGATTGAGCCAGCCTCAGTCCTATCCAGTACAAAACACTATTGCAACACAATGTCGCAGTATTTTCTTTTATTGGTTCCAATACTTTTGCAGTGTTTCTTTTACTAAACTCCCAACAGACAAGGTTTTTTGTGGCTATGTTGACAATAGGTTCTAATGGCAGTTTATTTTTTTCTCTGGGAAAAGTTTTTTTTAAGGATGAGGTTGTGACAAAATCAAAAGCGAGAAACCTTTTCACAACATTCCACGACTTAAAAAAATGACATTTAAAAAATTCTATATGGCTAGCTGGGATGCTGTGGCCTCAGATCAGTCCCATAATAATCTGCAGCTGGTCATCTGAGCAGGTAATGCCTCTGACACTTCCATATTGATCCAAAGCATTTAGCATTTACATTCACTTGGCCTTAGATATGTATCCGATCTGTTGACTCGATCTGCTCAGTCAACATTTGACTTGAACTCCAGCTGGGCTGTACATACCCAGGGGCCCCAATGTATAAATCTTCAATATGTAGCAGTCTCATCACTCTCTCTCTCTCTCTCTCTCTCTCTCACTTGCTTTCTCTCTCTGCCTTTTTCCTCCCATCCCCCTTTCACTCTCTCATTTGTTGGATCGGTGCTAACATGGTGCATATTGACCCATTCAGCTGTGCTGCAATCTGATCATATACTTGTTCAGCAATTCACGTTCAGTAATTTCTAGTTGCTACACATAGCCAGGAAAATCATGCATGTAGTGTACAATTTGCATTATAGTTACTTCGCTACAGGCTAGTTTCATTTTGAGAAGGCAACATTGGGGACTACACTACTGGCTGTCAAGCAAGATTAAAACCACTTTGCTCCAATGTAATGGAGGTTTGAAACTAACATGAAAAACACATTTGGGTGCTGTATGCAATAGACTGACAGAGAACTGAATCTGTACAGAAATAGCTCTTCAAATGGGTAAATGTGTCCATTGCTTCTATAACCATCAATCTGTACTCTTTCATCTCTCTTGATTGTCATAGATAGTTTGTTATGAAAATCCATAAGATGGTGCACCCACACTATTGGCTGTGTCAAATTCATGAAACAGTTATAAAGTTTGGCAGAAATTAATCAACACCTATAAAATATTTTCAAATATATTTCTAAAAATATATTTCTTAAAACTGATTGATCTCCATTAACAGCAGCTTTGAGCTCTCCATATGAAAGCACTGCCCGGATGTCCATGGACCTGTCCAGTCCTCATCTGCTGCTTCTTTCCCCCCTAACAGTGCACATTGGCACTTTAACAACATTGTTATGACATTTTACTGTCCACAGAGCCATATCCAGTCATACTGTCACTGAAAAATATGTCAAATTGTGAGTTCTTATCATTTTTCATGTGGCACGCAGGAAGTTACTGCCAAATTCACTGTGTACTGCAGGTAAAGCTCTTTTTCTCATTTTAAATTGCATATAATCTTTTACATTTTTGTCAGTCATCACCATTAATCCAGATTAATCCCTTCTGTACCCCCTTTTTAAAAACAAGCCTGAAAATGGCACACCCTAAATAAATGGTTACTAGGTAACCCTTGGGAGCTTGTTTTCCAAGAGTCAGAATTTCTCTAAATATCACTGCAACAAAGTAACAGAAGCTCAAACACACTGGAGCCACAGCCACCATGCAGGATGAATCACAGTTCAAATTAAATGAAATGACCACCAAAATGAGTATTCTGCATTGTTTTTGCTGAGCTTCAGGAGAGGACACTTGATAACCAAATGATATTGTGGGTCTTCAGAGGTATAAAATACTATATATTGTGTACTTTTTTCTCATGGAAGAAGTGTTCTGAATTTAGCACTCTTTCCCCTTGCCTCTCCCTCCCTCTCCACCTTCCTCTCCTTGCTCTCCCCTCACCACCTCTAGCAGCACCAGGTCTGGAAGATCGTAGAAAAAAACTACATTAGCTATTTATTTTACTAACCCATTGATTGAGGTCCATTGATTGAAGTTTTAGTCAAATACCCCACCCCCATCAACATGTCAAACACGTCCTACAATTTCACATGCCACATTTCTTATTCAAAATCAGGCCTACTCGTTGTTTCATAAGCATACTGAATAGTAATAAAATTATTCTGTGAATGTATTTATATACTCACCAATATAGAATGGGATCAAGTCACTGAACACTTCATTGAATTTTTCTCTGCTGTGGAGTAATAAATATTTACTCAGATGAGTGATTTCCTCCAAGGTCTCCAAATGCTGAGTCTTCTGTTTAGTTTTACGCATTGCAAATTTCTTTTTGTAAAACAACAACCTTTTTAGGTATAAAGTCTCAAGAACTTTCTTGCTGATGCCAAACGTTCTCAACGTGCATACTGAGAAAGTTATGGTTTGTTTACACAGGAGAAGCAATGCATGTCCTTTTATGCAAGCCATACCATTAGAAACATAATTTCATTGCCTAAAATGTTTTTCAGTTGTCACTATAATAGTTTACTATTGGCTGACTTTATACTGACTGATACTGATGCTGACTTTACCTCGATCCATGTCGTCTGTGGATTTCCAAAATGCATAGAAGGTGAGGACCCCCCCTCCCCAAACCTGTTTCACCTCCCAAAATGTTACAAAATAAGAAACCGTTGTCCCTAAAGCACTGCCATCGTAAAATAGATTATAACAAGAGAACCGTGAGTTTTAACACTTTCAAATAGTATACTGTTGGAATGGAAAAAATGGAATGAATGTAAATAAATCCACTCCAGCCCAAATGTAAGCTGTTGCGACTTAAGGGGTTAATTTGCAATCGGGTAAATTGTAAATGGCACATTTTCCCCTCATATTGAATTTGAAACACGTTTGACTGGAGTGCCCTCTGTTGGCAGCATGGCTTCTGTCTCAGGACTTCACAAGGACACTGGAAATGCTGTGACAGCTAAATCCGACACTTCTTATTCTTTATATTCCTAAGTGCACCTATTTGTGGTATTGCCTGGGCCTATATTAATCTAAACTGTTGAATTATTAATACACCCTCCACTCGCATCAATGACCAAACACATTAACGCAGCTTGTGTAACAAAATACATTTTGTATATTCACCTTTCGTTCACTTAGGCAGAAAGCGTGGAAAAAACAGAAACACACAGCTAGTCGTGCTGTACTGTCACTAGATCCGTGATCATAAATTCGTAGATGGGGGTGGAACTCATCTTAGGACCACAATTTGTAACTTCTCTGAATTTATGGAGTTGCTGTGGGCCTGGGTATGGCATTAATGGCACTGTGGGTCACTGAAAACAAAGCTGAAAAGACACTTCTAGGCCTGCTTGCCAGTGAGCAACAAAGATGGATTCTGATTTTGAGAGGTTTATGTCTTGCACATTCCTGGGGTAGTGACAGCAAAACAGTGCAGCAGAGTCGCCATAAACAGTCTGCGCGGTCGTTTAGGGCCACAGCCAGCCCTGCACCGCGCATTTCAACTTTAGCTGGTGGATGTGATTCAGTGGCGGCTGGTGACTCAAAAAACTGGGGAGGACAGGAGAAAAACCGACCCACCACTTTTGTCTGCGGGTGTCACGCTGGAAGCTTTTAAATCACAATTTCAATAGTGGATTTTTCCTAAGAGAGAAAAACGATTTTCATATTTTGATCTCTCTTGCCTCTCAATATAGGAGGAGCATCCTCCTCTGCGTCTATGGACCAGCCTCCTCTGCCATGTTGGAGCACATTGGGACCACAACAGCACTCTTGTTTTGGGCCACAGAAACCCTAGGGCTAGCTATGCACTGCAGCCAAAATTAGTTCTGCTAAATTTCTGCATCTGCATTATAGACTCGGCTTTCTCATAACAATTAGCATCTTGCTTGTCAGTCGATGTGCATTTGCCACACATTACCATCTTAAAAGGGACAATAATTGGTGATGCCACCTGTGGGCATGCTCCTAGCATTATAATGAAGTGTTCGTTCTTGGGTTCGAAGTGAAACTGGTGAAATATAGGGGCGAATTGCCGTCTGCCTGGTAATGCGAATGAATGATTTATGTCTTTGCTGTCTTTTTTAAAACGAGAAAATTAAACCTTGGAATTGAAAAGCAGTGGACTGACCCAAGTACGGTGTCTCATATGCAGTATATTTTATATGCCCCAGTACCATGGGCCATGTAAGGTCCAAATCCACAGAGACACAATTATTTGGAGCTACTTGTTCGAAAGCTCTCACTAAGGTCAACTTTATCAACTTTATGGTCATTATAAAATCCAAGAATGCGCAACAAAATGAGGTGGTGGGTCTTCTGTGCTACAACACACCAACAGAGAGAGACACGATGCAAATTATAAAACTGTACACATACAATCAATTTTTAAAAAATTAAAAGAGGAGGAGGAACATGGCCTAAAGTGCAGTTAAAAAGTTCATTTTTCAGTAGACCAACAACAAGAGTCATTTGGCTGTAGTACAGGGAAGGGAGACAAAGGGAACAGAGTTCAGCAGTCTCACTGCATGAGGGGGAAAAAGCTGTTTACAAGCCTGTAAGTGGGGCAGTGTGGGTTTTTGAAGTGTGTGACGCTTCCCAGATGGCAGTAGGTCAAAGCGACCATAGCTGGAATGAGTACTATCTTCTATAATCCCGAGGGCTCCCTGCAAACATCTCCCCTTGCCTATGTCTTTGAGGTCTGGAAGCACAGTTTTATCACCCACTGCACACACTCGCGGTCTTTAGCTGTACAGCTGCCATGCCAGACAGTGATGTTACTGGTGAAATGCTCTCTATTGTGCCTCAGTAAAAGCTTGTGAGAATCAAAAGTTAGCTTTTCCTTAAATAGTACACGCATTTCTGGGCTTTCTTCAGGATAGCAGAGGTGTGTACGGTCCAGGTGAGATCTGTTGTGATGTTGACTCCAAGAAATTTGAAGTTTTCAATTTTCACCCTCTGCCTCATTGATGAGGGGAGTGTGCTTTCTTCCCATGCTTCCAAAAGTCAATGATCAGCTCTTTTGCTTTGCTGCCATTGAGAGTCAAGTTGTTAACAGAACACCATGCTGTCACCAATTCTAACTGTCTGGGGCCTGTTTATGGGGAAATGAAGAACCCAGTTGCAGAAAGTGGCATTCAGTCCCAGAGAACATGCTTTACCTACTTTTTAATCAGAATGAATGTATTTAATGCAGGACGAACAGCACTCTTATGTAAGAGTCCTTATTTTACAGATGGGTGATAACTAGGACAGCAATGTATGTTCACTCAGTTATACAATGTAGGCTATGCCTGCTCAATTTGTTACAAAATAAAGAACACTATTGCCTTGATACCTGCACACTGAAAGATGAAAATGATATGTCTGATATAAACCGTTACCATCCTATCGCTTTGCTACCGTACATGAATTGGGTTTGATTTCTTTTTTTCTGAAAGGAACCCAGGAATGTGTTCTCGTTGAATGCATTGACAAGGGCGTGATAACTGACGAGCAGCGCATTAAACGCTGACAGTTTCGGCGTACATCAGAAAACTTCACCGCATTATTATTTTATTTTTTTTCACAAAACAGAAACCCAGCTCATTAAGGCGCCGCAATTCTTCCCTGTTTAATCAACTGTGACTGCCAAGCTCTTTAACTCACTGTTTTTGATGTTTGTGTCGTTTATGCAAAACCCATCTGTTTTCAACGCACTTACTTAGCAGAAGGTCCTCCGTATGCTTTCCGTTTGAAGTAGGCCACTGTCAAAAGCAGATTAAGCTCCTCTTAAACATGGTATGTGCTTAACTTTGCATTAATGCTCAGATGAGAGTTCAGCAGCGGACCGACAACGATAGTCCACGTTCCTTGGCTGGTTTAGGCTATCCAAGCCCAGTCCACCAGCAGACAGATATGGTCTTTTTAAGGACAAATAGCCAAATCACCATTTTAAAAAGAGAGAACCATTGGACTGAGCAACTGAGCTAACTCAGAGCTACACATAAGCAGCTAACAAGCTATTTTGTAGCTTTATTTCCATGTAGCCTATTTAATCAATAACTCGCATATAATTAAACTGCGTGCTGAGTCGGGCCTTCAGAAGAGATCGCTATGCTTTTCTGTCAACGCTAATTGGGCTTCGATATCCAGCTATCACATTGGAATTAAAACACACCTTCCTCTGATTTGGAAGCACTGTTCGATGAGGAACTGCTTACATCAAGAGCCGCAGGTATACCACAGTAGGCTACAGGCAATGTTAATTATGATTTCGTTGAACGTCTTTCTAATTCGCGGCTCCAGTCAGCGCCTCGAAACAGCACGTCGACAAAACGCTTCTCGCACATCACGCTGACACACTGAATCTGTCGCACCCTCCACGGATGACTCATTCACTGTATTTTTAGTTTGCATTCTGTAGCCGTCAAAACGTATTCTCACAGGGGTATTACAAAAAAACGCCTTCCTCTTGTACCACTTTTTCTGACCACTTGGCTCTCCTTGATCAACCGTAGACTTTACAATCCAAAATGCAACAACTCAAAGCAAATAAAAAAGAAGAATTAAATAGTAATTTAATGAGGAAGTAAATACTATGAACCTATACTCCAAAATGGCAGAAGACAGTATATTTGTCTGACTCTGACGTGTTCAATCTGTAGCCCTATAAATTAAACCTTGATGAAATTTTCTTTGTTAAAAATGTCAGACACACATAAGCCAATCGTCTGTTTAACAATAGAGCTCCTCCTTTCTCTACATCAGTTGGGGCTGTAACAGGCAAAGCTGAAACAACTGACCTCCTCCTTTATCGAGCAGGTATGAAACAGGTCTGTAATAGGTCTACCCAGAGTAACTGAGCTTTCTTTTTTTATCAGGGGAGTCTATGACAGGGCTAGCTGGAGTACCTGACTTCCTCTTTATCAGGCACATATGTAACTGGTCTTCCTGGAATAACTGACCTTCCTCTGCATCTTTAACAGGTATACCTGGCTACCCAAAAACCTGTTTTGCCCTCAATAGTCTTCTTTGTTTTTTGTTTGTAGAAAAGTATCTTTAATAGCTTTAAAAATGTCAAGCCAAAACCTCAACTGGACATAGCCAGGACTGATTAGCCTTACATTTGAACTGCATTATATCTTCTTTAGGAAGTCCTTTAACATCACTGAAAAATCTCCTCAGTCTGTGCACGGTCTTACGAACAAACACGACTTGTCTCTGATGGGTTACATAACATCCCTTTGCCTCTTGCAGATGTTCTAGGAAATATAAAACAAGTTTTAGCTGTTTGTGCGTGTGTGTGTTTGTGCGTTGTGTGTGTGTGTATGCGCGCACACACACCTGCTCGTGTGTGTGTGTCCGTGACCGGGTGCATGCCTTGATTTAAAGCGAGGTGTCTTATTGTGCAGGGCTTAGGTGCACGTTTGCAATATTGCAAGTAATTGCTGCGGTCTGGTCAGTGTAGGCCAACAGTGATAAATTACCCTCGGAAGGCAAGATTTCAGAAATAGATTCAGCTGCATAATGAGTTCTCACAGCTTGTCCCAGCACCATTAATAAAGGCTGTCAGAAATATGAATGCCTTGATCTCACACTGCTGTTGGCTCAAAGACGGAAAATCTCAGGCAAAATAATTAGCACTTTAAAAGCACGTTGTCACTCTTAGAAAGAGGTATAAATAAATATGGCTCTTTCGCTTGTCTGACAAGTCGACAAGAAATTTCAAAGGAATTTAAATTTAAGACTTAATGACTGAAAATACAAATGATTTGGTTAGTTAAACTACTCTGTAAATTATATAATTGAACACAGTCAGGTTCCTATGATACAGAGATGTTTAAGCCAGTTTAAGCCGGCTGTTTTACTCCCTAAAACAACCACCCAATGTGCCCCCTTGCCACAGTAAAATGGTTAGTTTCACCAAAAACAGCAGTGCAGTATTTAACACACGAGCACATGGAGATGTATCTACATCATGGAGGTATATCTCCTAGTTATGTCATGGATCTTTGTCAGGCCACTTAGCTATTGAGTACAAATTAATTATTTAATAATTACAATGATCACAATAAAAGGAACAAGATGTCAACCAAAGTTTTCATTTTATGGCATTTGTGAAATGCAGAAACAAACTGAATGTTAAAAGGGGAAAATATTTTGTTTTTCTGAGGACCCTCTGGGACCCAATTCAGGGAACCCCTGCTTTATGGGATCACTGTGGGATTTGCATTCCCGAAGCTGCTGACCTTCTTTCAGGCATACGGTCTGTGAGGGGCGAGGAAACTGAAAGGTATTTGTCTCGACTAAACAGACTAAACATAACTGTGCACTGGGATCAATTTACGAGGCTTCTTGGACAGTTCCATGAGAAAAGAGGAGAAATGTTCCAGGGAAAGGGCTTGCTTGAACAATAAATTTTATACCGGCCCCACTGGAGCCAGTCGCTGCATCCAAAAACTCTACAGCCGAGTATTTCCTTCCTTCCTTCATCTGAAGTATATAGTGCAGACAGGTGACAGAAATATGGCAAAAACCTCACTTAGCCACCAATCAGCAGTCACTTAAAATCATTGAAATGACAATGGAAGGAATAGAAGAGAAGCTAATTCAGAGTGTTCTATCTTGATGTGGGGCTGGTTTTGTACGTCCAATCAGTTAACATTCCCTGAGGTTATCTTATTTAAGCCATACAGGTTTTTTTTTTCTTAATTAAGAAATATTAATTGTACTTCACATTCTCTAATTTGGGATAAACATAAATTATAGAAATAAATATAAATATGTAAATTTAGTTTTACTTGATAACATGACTACAACTGCTTTCAACACTGAGCTTCAGTGCTGGAGTTATAAAAACCTGTGCTATATTAGCCAACAGAAAAATCACTGCTATTTGCATTACAATGCACAATGGCTGAGATGTACCATTTGTCATATGGCAACAAGGTAAAACAGGTGGAGAAACACACTTGAATACTAATGGCTGATACATAATCAGCAGTTATTGTAAAACATAGCGGCAAGCCCTGAACTACCAAGCTATGGTCTGTGAACACAAATATGAGAAATAATGAGTGTAAGGTCCAGGTTAAACTGTGGCCTATAACCACAGTCCTACATGCTGATGAATATGAGTTCATAAATGTAACATCAGGCAAGGATATAAAACTGCAATGCCTAACAGTTTCAAAGCCAAGTTAACTCTTAATGAATGCCATGTTCAGGGCTAATAAAGTTGCAACATGCTTATGATGCTTATGCTTGTTTAAGACATAACCATAACAGTGCTGGAGGATCAGTGACAATGTATTACATACATTGCTGTGAAAATGTATTTGCCCTGTAGGGTTGACAATACTTGTGTGTGGATTGTAGCTATGATGCTTTGTGTCTGACTTTCCTGCAATAAAACATTATTTACTCATTTACAAATTAATTTAACATTGGAAGCTTCCAAGAACTTTGTCAATATTTATATTATAATACAGGACTGCCTAAAATAATCTAACAATAAACATGTAGGCTACAAGGGCATGCATTTTGCTTTAGCGAATGACTCACACTCCAGTCCAGAAGGTGGCAGTAAAGTAGTTTTATGAGCGCCAAGAAGAAAAAAACAAGAACAAGAAGACGAACAAGAAATAACAAAAATATTAAAATAAATTTTAAATTTAATATAAATAAATAAATGATGATGTGACGGAAGTAGTCCACTCGGAAGACCTCTGTCCGGCTGCTACCCGAGTTTACGTCGTAATGTTCAGAATACTTACAGTTCCAGTTCGTGCAAATCATATTTTGCCTTTCAGAAAATTCGCGACTAACAAGCGTACAATAATGGACAACGATAAAAACGAAACAAGGTCCATTCATTCGGATAACATTGAAGAAGTCCATAACGTCCCAATACATGTTATCATTCGACCAATTCCTCCCGTACTCGATGAACAGAAAGTTCGGAGCCTGATGAATACAATAAAGGTAAACGTCAATATAGTTTGACTAATCCGATGGACAATTACCTATGCTGGTTTGATAACTAGAAGTAAAAAAGAAAGTTTTCCGACACCTCATTAGCTTTTCCCCTTTTTTAAAAGTTATTAGTGATTAGTTCGCTGCCAGAAATAGAGAGTACCTGGAGGCTGGAACAAGTTGTTTACATGACCCATCTTTTATTTTACAGTACTTTAGCCAATATGTCCCAGTGGCCTACTGTGATCCCACAACTATCCATTTTTATTGATTTGGTGTTGTACTTAGTTTAGGTATATTAATGATTATTTTAATTACAGGTTAACTCACGTGTATCCTACATATGTGTACAATGTTGGAATATAGTTAATGTACCCGTGTAAACAATCCATCTATTTTAGATATTTAGAAAGACTGGTATGTTTATAAATCATCCCTACGTGTTTCCAGGACCCTGTAGACGCCAGCAGTGTTCCCCCTATCGATGTGCTGTGGATTACGGGGAAGCAAGGTGGTAATTACTACTACTCTTTCGGTGGGTGCCACCGCTTCGCGGCCTACCAGAACCTAAAACTGGACACCATCCCTGCAAAAATCATCAAGTCAAACGTTTCAGATCTGCGCACATACCTGGGTGCCTCAACCCCTGATTTACAGTGACTGTTTTATCACTTGGGGGTAGAACGGCCTTTTTGGAGAGTCGGCCACTGTCATTGGAGACACTGTCTTGTGTAAACTGCTGACTCGGGACAAATGGCAATGGGTGATAAGGTCACAGTGTCACCAAACCACAGAATCATAGTTTATATATTTATTTTTTTTTATTTTAAAATTGGAGCGGTGAAATCCTGCTGAATGCAGCAGGACTTGGTGCATGCGGCATATATACTGGCCAGCAGATGGAGATCTCACTCCACTTTTTGATATTAAATGCCACAGGCAAGGAAGCCACTGTACTGTATACATGCTGTTGAAAAATCATTGTACTTCACAATATACACTCTTGTAATTATGCTGGAAATGCTTTGCTTGTCTGATCATTTTCCAAGGCATATTTTTTTCATTCTCCGAGAAACTTTTCATTTCTCATCAACTACTGACCAAAAAATTGGTTACTTTTCCAAATTGGAACAAGTGGGGAAGTAGAAAAAGCTCTCTTAAATTTTATTTCTGCTTTGTGCTTTTCATATATGCTTCAAATGCAATTGAATGCAATGGTTTTCCAATCTTATTTTCAGTTGAGATTGTGGGGTGTTTAATTTAAGAGAGTGAGGTCTTTAAGTTAATGTAATTAAACTTTTGAGCTGAAAAGTGTAGGTGATGAGCGTGCTTTTGCGAGCCGCTAGTGGAGATAGCCAGAGAGGCCCTCTGGAAGCGATGTCACAGAGTGCTGGAAAGTGTGAGGTTCAGATTGTGGCTAGAATGGCGTAGGCAGTGTAGTATTTTTTTAGTGCAGTGTGACTTAATCGCAGTGCTAGAAAAAACAAACACGCACCAAAAGACTAGCACAAGGTGCTGGGTTGAAGGGACATATAAAATAGGAAAAGAAAAGACTCACATATGATGCTCCAAATTTATTTAGGCATTATAATGGTTAATGTTTCGACTACATTGGTCTTCCTCTGAACACCAGAGTGGATCTGAGTGTGGTGTAGTTAGCCTGGCTCAGAGCTTAACTATTGTGCTTTAGAGTTGGGCTAGTGTTGAATGGCTCAAAATATGGCTGGCTAGCAGAGTGATGCTAGCATAGAATGGTTAACTTAAGTGTGGCTAGGGAAGTGTGATTAGCAGAGTATGGTTGGCAAAGCATGGCTCAGAGTCTGGCTACTGTGGCTTGGCTAGCAGGGCCACTCAATGTGGCTAGTGGAATGTGATTAGCATAAGCACGGGTCGGTGTGGCTAGTAAGGCAGCAAGTCTAGCTGAGTAATTTTAACATAGTGTGGCTCAGTGCATGGCCACTGCAGCAAAGCTGGTAGACTTTGCTAGGGTAAGGTGGCTAGCGGAGCACAGGCCCCTCCTCCCACCCTCCGCGGGGCCCGGGGTACAGGAAGTGTGCGGGGTCAGGGGTCATGAGAATGGGGTTCCTCCACACTCCAGCGCGCAACCCGATGGGATGCTGTAAAGAGTGCATTTGCTTCACACCAGGCCGGCTATTTTAAGACCGATGCTTAGTTTGGTCACACCACGCCCCCCTCCGAATGCGCATCAGTCATAACCGCGGTCTGAACTAAGGATGCAGCGAGTTAACCCGCTAACCCCCACCGAGTGCGCCTGCCACTTAGAGTGAGGAATGAAGGATGCTTTTAATTGCTCTGGGGACGGGACGACGGAAGGGCTAAAGAGAAGGAAGAAATCACCGGCCTTATGAGGAGCTACCCCAGCCCCCCCCCCCCCCCACCTCCCCGTTAACCTGTGCAGCTGTCGAAGGGCATTAGCCTCCCGTCAGAGCGGCTGCTGTGGTGCGTAACTCAGCTCTGTGTGAGATTAGTCATCAGATTTTTATTAAGCTTGAACAGCGTGAAACAACTGCTGCCATTATGTATAAACATCAGTACCTGACTGAACCACACATTTGAGAATGAGGATAGGAGGCGTTTTCAGCTTCATCTCTGTGGAATAATCTACCAGACCTCTGACTCTGTAGATCTAATTTCAAATCCCATTTCCCCCAATTTATGTAATAATTGTCTTGTTTTATTCAGTATTTAAGGATTTTAAAATTTACTCTGTTTATTTTATTTATCATTAATTTATTTTTACTTTTATCATCTAAAATGGCATATAAGAAAAGTTCTCTCAGAAAACATTATTTTTTTTGCTCTGGAATAGAGCAGTGCTACCCAATGTTTCCTAAATTAATCTTAGCATCTGTGAATGTGGTCATTCAAACTTTGTGTTTGATTTTGTAAGTTTTAATTAATGGTTCAGGAAACTGAAATTTGTTCATTCTTTGCAGATGTGTAGTTTTCATACTTCTTTGCATTCAAAAACGGCAAATAAATATTTTTTAATGATTCAAAGAGAAACATATAAAAGCTTGTGTCAAAATTGGCTTGCTTTCCCAGGTTTTCAGTGGGTGCTAGTTACATAACAAAGTCCAGTGAAATCTGTTTTACATGTAATGTAGCCTAAATGATGCTTTACCAATTTTGATTGGTTAAGTCAAGCTTGTCCCTTCTTTGAATGTAGAGAAAGCAATATGCTTTTTTCTTTTCCCAAAAATGAAGAAACCTACAAGAAATGGGTTTTATTTCCATAATATCACTGCAATATTATAATAACTGGCACAGTTAGTATTAGCAGTGCCCATTTTCGCCCTAAACTTGTCACAGAACGTGGTGGATCGGTAAGTAGGCCTACCGTTAGATAGCGACAATTAAATAGCTTTCAAGCTTAGACATGTGGAATCAAAGACTTTCTTAATTCGGGTGTAATGTCTGGAATTTGAGACTGCTATAGAGTCTGAAGTTAGTGTACAGTAGCTCAGTTTTACAGTGTTATTACACACTGAATTATCCTCATGTTTAACTATACGATGAACCCTAGTTTATGTTGCTTTCTTTCGTTTTGTCTGGTAGTGTAAAGTTACTGCATGGGACAATCTGCTCTAAAGGACTCTAATCTAGGTAGCGACTAGGAATATTTTGTGTTTTACGGTTATGAATGTTAATGAGCACAGGATACTTGCCCACCCTGTCTGCTGAACAGGTTACAATATTATTACAAATTTTTGTAATAAAAATGATAAAATTTGTTACAATTTGATGGTTATAATTGGGTTAAAACCTTGAAAGAAATATTAAGACAATCAATTGTCACTTCTGGGTAATATAACCACAATTGGGATCCAGTTTCCTGGACCTTTAATTGTTTATTGACAGTGCTTTCAATAAGTGAAAATGTTTTTTTGTTTAGATATCATACGCAATGCAGGCCAGATAAAGATCCAGAGCATATGATGTCCTATTTTGCAATGCTGGTTTGCTAAATAGCCACTGCATTGGAGCCTGTTGTGGGTGTTGAACATGGTCCAAAGTTAACTTTTTTGAAATAATTTAAAGGCACTTGAGAGACCTTGAACCAAATCGGTTGATACTCTGCTTTTTTTGGCGTTTCTAATGACCAAGCACGGGGAACGTAAAAGGCACTTGTGTCAGAGGACTCCTGTTATGTCACACTCTGCTATATAACCGCCCCCCGCACAGTTGGGTGTGACTGGCTGGTGCACTCCGTTTGCCGTTCTGCAGGCTACACGGGGTCAAAAATAAAAGGTTCCTGCTGCTTTCCCTCAGCCCTTTCCTCAAACACTTAGCCCTGACGGAAGGGGTGGTTTGCAGGGTGAAGATGGTTATTTGTTCTTCACAGATTGCCATAGCAATGAGGGCTCCACGAGGTTGTAGGCCCAGTAGGCTCAGGGGCCAGTGTTCGCGGCCCCTCAGGCGCCCTCGGGAGGAAGTGGTTGGGGCTGGGGGCCGGGGGGGGGGGAGGCCTAAGTCCTCAGCATGAGCGGGGGTCCCTGAAGGACTGTAAATTTTGTTCCAAAGAATCGTCGCGTGTGAGGAGACTTCCTGTTGCTTTCCTGCTGTCTGGAAGTAACAGTATCCTCAAAGGGCCCTAGACACGCGAGACTGTGTTACAGCCCCCGAAGCCTGGCCCCTGTCCCCCGGGCTGCACCTGCTGCTTTTTTCGGAAATCATGTCCAGGGTGCCCCTTTCCTCTATTTCCAAGCCCCCCACTCTACCCCACGCCGGAATATAAATAAATAACACTTAAGAGTCAAAACATTTTTTAAACAAATGGGCACAATGCATGTGGAGATAGAGCTCCTTCTTTTATCCAGGGTATCCTCTGACCTTTTTTCTTCTTTTCAAACTCATTTAAAAACTAATTTTAAAAAAATTGCTATCAAATTCTTATAACTATTTTCAGTGGGTTTTTGTCTATATTCAGTTAAAGTTTTTTCTTTAATTCCATTTGACCTTTTTTTATTTTGATACTTTCACTGTGTGAAGGGCTTTGTACACCCAGTAAGAACAAATAAAGATATTTTTACGAAGAGGAAGCAATCCAGGTAATTCAAATGAAGTATTACGTAGAGGATGAGTTTCAGCCAAGTCCAGCCCTCTGTCTGTTCACCAGGAGCATCATGGCTATCCTCGCGGTAGCGGAGTTCCCCATAATTGCCCATAATTGCCATTGGTCTCAGGAGGCACCTGCAGCAGCCGTGACCGTCAAGCCACCCACTTTCTCCATGAGGTGGGGTTTGGTAAGACGGGGAAAACTCACCAGACAGGCAGAAGGATCTCACAGCCCCACAGTAGTCCCTTACCAGAGTGTGCTTTATTTCCAGGTGGTCTGGCGTAGCGGCTTTCTTCTAATGTGTCTGATTCGCTGAGGGACACGTCCAGGTGTCTGTGCGTGTGTGTGTGTGTGTGTGTGGGGAGGGGGGGGTTGTCCCAATGAATGAACTATTTTCCACATAGTTCATTCATTTGAAATATGTGGAACAGTTTCTTAAGGAGGCCAGGAGAAACTCTCAGTTGAAGGGACAGTAACTCCGCCCTTGCATTCGGACGCATTGTCCACAACTCTGGTGGGTTCCTTAAATCTTAAGTATGCATCAATGTTCTCATCAACCGTTATTTAATTCTCAGAAGACGCACTGAGGGAATGAGTTCTTGTTTACAATGGTGCCAAGATTACAAAAACGCAATTAAAACAACAATAATAATAATAAAAAGAGCAGTGGATTGACAATTACACATTCAACATTAGGTACAAAATAAATACATTAAAATTAATACTGACTATAGCTTGTAATTTGAAATAAATGATTTCAACAATAGTTTTAAAAAAAGGTTTTGCTTGATTTTAACTTCTGCCTTCTCGAGAAGTTAAGATCTAAGGCAAGGTTGCCTTAGCTCTGGGAAGAAAAAAAAAACTTGATTCTTTGCCCAGTTTTATTTTAGGCCCATCCTGTCTGCAACAAATTTATGTTTTAAATACACATGTCCTGTATATCCGTAGGAAATCTGAACTCTGCATGTGGTACTTGTGGCAGCTGAAACTGAAACTTAAGAAAAAGCACGTTTCCAAGCACAGTGAATCGAAAAAAAGCAAGAGGGGTCGGCTCATTGGCTGTAAAGGTCTTCTGATGTCACAACAGTACCAAGGGCTTGTGTGACTGTGATCTGAAAGTAGCTCTGGGAAGTGAAACGATGTGGGCTGCATGGATGTTCTGTTGTTCTTCTGCTTTTGCGGTGAGGGTTTGGGGCGTTTTGGCGTTGAGGGCAGGCGTCTTGCCTGCGCGCTGTTTGGATCCGCCCCTTCCCCGCCCTCCGCCCCCAGTGCAGACTGCAGTGCTGTCATCCAAGCCCGTAACCCGTAAAATCCTTATTTACTGTTATTATGAGGAAGTCTTTCCCGACGCCTCTGGCCGGGGTGTGCATGGGAGGCTTTAATGGCAGGCCTGTTCCTGTGCGACTCGGCCGGGCCCCGCCTCGATAGCAGTCTGAAAAGTGACCTCCGGTGAAGCCGCCGGCCGTCGGTTCCGCTCTGGGAGGGATTACCCGCGGGCCTGTTGGCCAGACCGCCCGCCAGGCCCCGCGGCTCGCCGCGCTAATCTAGCGTGGCCCCTCCGGGCTCCCCCATCCGGAATTCCAGCAGCCCGCCGCCGGCGCGGGCGTGTAATGCGCTCCAGGCCGCCGCGCCTGACCGCGCTCCGCTCCGCGCTCGGGCCCCGTCTGCTCCTCCTCTCTCTGCTCCTCGGCCACGGGGTCCAGGCCGGGGCCAGGCTGGAATGCTCAGGCCTGTTCCGGCTGCTCCACGCGCCCCATGACGTGCCTCCACTGTGACCAGTAACTCAGACCTCTTCAGGGCTTTTCCTGGCTCAGAACAGGGCCTAGGTGGTGACTTTGCATGACAGCAACTGTGGTCAGTCCGGGTTTTTTTTTTTTTTTTGTGATTTCTCCTATAGCCGGCTTGGGTGGCTTAAGACATTTCAATGCAGGAAATACCCTGCTCATCTTATGGCACTGGGGTTCAGACAGGCTTTGTGCTCTTACACAGGAATTGAAGAATACTGCAAAACATCCTCCTGTTTCATTTCATTGTAAAATTTTGTTTTGTAAAAAAAAAGAGAGAATTGTTTGTACCGAGAGCATTTTCCCTTAGCGGACATGGAGCCCCCGTGAGAGAGCAGTACACACGTGCGCAGTGCTCTGTGTAAATGAGCGCTCCGCTCGTCTTGGTGAGAATCCCCCCGCTGACCCCGTTCAGCACGGTTCAGCGCAGAAGCGGCATTGCTATCAGGCTTACACAGGTTTGTCTTCTGCTGACTCCCAAACACTACAGCGGTTGTTCTTGCGCATGGCTGCTTTCGTTTTGCAGACACAGCTAGCTGCTAAGACTTCCTCCGGAAGGACGTAATGGCCCTGCCTGCAGAACCTGATAAAAAGGGTGGCTGCCCTCCCCAGGCCATAAAGTGCATACTAAATGACCCTAACAGTTCCTACCCATCAGCCGGAGAGCATTGGACCAGCTGGGGTAGGTGATTGCTGGGAACTTTTTTGGGATTCTATGCTGCATCAGACGGAACAGGACACAGGTTTGCACCACAAGTTCAAAATAAACAGTCCACATGGCAGTAAAGCACCTTTCATGTTCTTGTCTTCACAGTTCAAGTCGAATAAAAAATGTTTATGGTGAACTGTCTATCTTTCACACACTACCATCACCAGATATACAGGTGGAGATATGTGCAAGCCATATACAGTGAGCTCCATAATGCTTGGAACAAGGACTTTTGAAAAAATTTTTTTTTGACGGTTCTGGACTTAAAGTGCAGCTTCTCAAGTTTTAATTTTTAAAGGGTATTTTTGTACAATCCCCCATTTCAAGGCACCATAATCTTTGGGACAAATGGCTCAAACAGGTGTTTCTGGTTAGTCAGGTGTGTTTAATTGCTTTCATATTGCAGGCATAAGAGAGCTTTCAGTATCTAGTCTAGGCATTTGATTACCTGTGGAGTCTGTTATTGGCATTTGTCAACATGAGGACGGGAATTGTCCCAATGAAAGTCAAGGAAGCCATTATGAGGCCTTACTGAAATCAACTCTTTGGCACATTATTCAGAAACACAGCACTGGTGAGCTCAGTAATGGCAAAGAACCTGGTAGGCCAAGGAAGACCTCTAGAATTCTCACCATAATAAAGAAAAAGCCTCAAACACATGTCCAGCAGATTAGAAACAAACATGAGGCAGGCGTTGATGTGCCAGTGACCACTGTCCACAGAAAACCTCATGAACAGAACTACAGAGGTTACACTGCCATCAATTAGCCACAAAAACAGGATGGCCAGGTTTTGTGGACAGATAGGAACAAGACTCACTTGTATCAGATGCAAGTGTGGAGGCCAAAAGGAACTGCCCAAGACCCAAAATACCCCCCTCATCTGTGAAACATGGTGGGGGTGTTATGGTTTGGGCATGACTGCCACAGGTACTGCCTCACTTGTCTTCATTGATGATGTAACTGCTAACAGCAGCAGACTGAACTCTATAGAACTATCTTATCCGCTCAAGTTCAACCAAATGCCCCCAAACTCATTGGACAGTGCTTTATCCAACAGCAACACAATGATTCCAAATATACTGCTAAAGCAAAAGAGTTTTTCAAAACCAATAACTGGAAAATTCTTGACTTTTGAAGTCATTCACCTGATCTGAATCCAATTGAACAGAAAGAGAAAATGCAAGGCAATTTTGCCCCTAAAACAAGCAGGAGCTGAAGATGGCTGCACTACAGGTGTGGCAGCACATCACCAGAGAAGATACTCAGCACCTGGGGATGTTTATGTGTCACAGACTTCAAGCAGTAATTGCATGCAAAGGATATGCGACAAAGTACTAAGCATGACTATTTTCATTTACGTGACATTAATATGTCCCAAACATTATGGTGTCCCAAAATGGGGGGGGGGCTAGGTATAAAAAGTGCTGTAATTTTTGCATTATGAATCCAATCTGCATAAACCACCCTTAAATAAAAGCTGAGCATGTCTACATGTGAACTGTTTGATCACAAATACAGAGTACAGAGTCAAATCAAAAAGAACAAAAAGTCTTTGTCCCCAACACTGTGGAGCTCACAGTACACTTTCTTTGATTGATCCTTTGATTGTGTCATTTTTAAAAATTATTTTAAAGGAAGCTAAAATGGTTGTCAAGTTTTGTCCTTGACATTTGAAGGCTGTTTGCTGATGGCCGGTCACATATAAAACTCAAATCCACTCCTGACATTGTTTATTCAGGAACAGTGGCAAATGACATCCGTAATTTGAACAGTGACATAAATGGCTGTCGCTTTTCTCCCAATTTGCTCTTAGAAAGCCTTTGTGCTCTCAGATTAATGTCAGGAAGTTGATGGCCACTGCTCAAGGTTTATCCGAGGGGAAAAATATTAGAAATAATGCAGAATTACTCTTGTCATTTGGAGAAGATGCGTTAATGATGTGTGCTGGGCACATGCATCTCCTCTTAGTCTGTAGTGCCCAGCTGACGCCACTTAAATGTGGCGTAAATCACACTCTCACCGAGTTGGTTTTGGGGGTGGGGGGTGGGTGGGATGGGGTGTAGCTTGTGAAGCGGGGGGTTGTCAGATCGTCAGTCTTGATCCCGATACCCTCACCTGTCCCTTTCACTCATGGGTCCCATTCTTCTCTCCCCACTAAAATATCTGTATAATTCATACAGGGGTTCCCATATCAAACACTCTGAATTATAGGCCTCAACCAAATCCATTTTGTGGATGTCATCACAACATTTCCCAAAGGTTCCAAGGGTTGTTTTCTGTTACTGTGTGTATTGTGAACATTTCATTTTGTGATTTTTTTTTCTTCTGTATAAATGCATATGAATGAACCCTCATCCGTACTACCTATGCATTTGTCTGTATGTGTATTGTTGTCATAGGCTGAATGATACCCTTGCTACAGATATTTGCTAAATTACACAAGAGCACTTAAGACCTGAATATTTATAATGGCTGGTTTTATAGCTTATTCCCCTCAGGTTATGGAGAGGCTCAGATGTAATATTCCTGTGAGTACACAATTATCTACCCATCAGGCCTTCAACATAACTAATAATGTCAGTCTGTATTTTGTTTCTTTTTAATTAACCACATAATGTAGGGAGAGATATGGCTTATAAAAAAAACCACTGCAATATTACTTATTAATATTATTAATAATATCCGTTTTCCTATTGAATCCCCCCTTTACCCTGCAATTTAAAAATAAGACATCACATTGTTCTCCCCTTCTCTAGCTAACAGTTAAGATATTTCATTCAATAAAGTGACATAGATGTAGTGAAATATGCATTCCCGTCATTCGATGAAGGACAATGCGGCATGAAATATGTTTTCCATTGCCCTGAGCACATATTTTCTTATGACCGAGTGTCGTACCATTCAAATGACGTTCATTCAGAATTTAAAATCTAATAACTCTGTTGCTTGAACACAAACTTTTGCACGTAGCCCAGTATACTACTCATGATAAGCAATACATTGACTGGTTCCATTAGAATGATGGAAAATGATTCATTCATTCCCCATTACGAAGTTCTGACTCACTGATAATGGCTGGAGCGTTACGCGGGCCCAGTTGTCTCAAGCTAAACTGCAACGCGGTCGCTCACGTATGCCGCGAGCTGTGTCCCTACCGCTCTGCTACTGCACCACACTGTCAGTCCTGGGCAAATACTGTGGCTGGCCCAACAACTGCCTGTCATATTGTTATTCCTCTCAGCTCGTTTTATTGGCCGAGGTGTTCTCTGGAGTGTCAGCTCCAAATGTTCTCTGTAAGTTCCCAGAGGGGGGCATTGTATATATTTTGCCTTCCCTTATTTTTATTTCCCACTCACTTTCGCCCCCATGATGCATCGCTTCCGCAATAAATACATAATGTTTTTATGAGCCTTCATAAAACATTCCCTGGAAGTGCGAAAAAGAAGGAAGGGTGACCCAGTACCACACGATACGACCAGGGCCAGTTCTAAGCATAGGTGACATGGGGGGGGGGGGGGGGTTGTGTGTTCGGGGCTGAATTGGTGCCCGACAGTGTATCTGTATCTGTACCCTGATCTGGAGAACTTCTACTTCTAAAGCCTGCACTCAGCATCGTCCTGCTCTGGCTCAGGAAGGTTGCCTTTGCCTTCAAGATGAAGGTATCATTTGTTTTTTTAGACAGATTTGCGCTAATCGGTTCGGGGTCTAAGGTATTTATGATTACAAACGAGCGGCGGGTCGCTGCACCCGTCCTGGCCCCAGGCCCCGGCGCTGTAAAATGGCGGTGGCCTGGTTTATAAGCGGGCACGGGGGCCCCCGGGGGTCGCCATTGTTAGTGCAGCTGAGGCACGGAGAGGGGTTTTGATGTGTCAGGCTTGTGTTTGCAAAACGTGCCCTCTGGTGACACCCCCCGTTTAAAGTCGTGGGATCTGGAATCCATTTGCCCCCCCCCTCCCTGGTTGTTTTCTCAAACCCCGAGTCCGGGGGTGCGAGCGGGGGCTCGGGATTCCCCCCACCCCCTCCCGAACATCTGCTCCATGTTTATTTACCCAACACTTAACTTTCCCCTCTCGTACAAACAAACCCAGCCAGCATGCGGCTGAGGCAGCCTAGCTACTGGGTGACATTTCCAACAGACTTTCCATTTTATAAGGACACTTTTCATGACCAGGTGCAGGTTTAGCCAAAGGCAAAAACAAATAGCATGAAACTGACACAAAAATGAATATACTTAAATAGATTGAAAATAAGTGGGGTTTTTGAAAAACATAGTGTAATGCAATATCTGAACGCATCAATGCTTTGTATATTTGCCCATATATTGTGAAGTGCTGGTAATATAAAATATGTATTTTATTTCAATATATTGAAGCATGTTCCATTTTCCCAAGAGGCAATTACGTCCTTGGAAAAGCTGCATGGGACCTCACTTTCTGCAGTAGAATGCCCCTCCTTGATTTGTCAGTCACTTTAAATCTTTAAAACTTTACTTTAAATGCTTATTTCCTTTATGATTCAATATTCTTAATATTTTGCTTCCGTGACACGCTGCCTGCCCCTGCGCCCAGTTGATTAGCTTCTCTGGTAATTCGTGGCTCTTGATTTTTCTTTTTTTTTTTACTGTGGGAACCTGACAGAAATGAAATTCTTCAGAAGCCAGCTCAGATGACAAAAGTAAACAAAATTTGGGCTAAACATAAAGGTATCCTTTTACACATAATGCATCACCATGCAAACCAAACAGAGGGTATAAATGCTTACATTTTAGATGGTTTAAAATGCGTTTAATCATGCACGCCTTGAAATGCAACTGTGACAGATTCTCTGCTGAGTTTACTGTATCTGTGCTTTCTCTCCCTCACAGAGATCTATACTTCTACTTATAATTATACTATTACAAGAATCTGTTTTATTATTGTACCTGTTTGTCTGTATTACTGTTTTTCCATATATATTGTCTTTATTCGGTTTTATTTAATCTATACTGTTATTTTTTAACAAACATCTAGTCAATGAGACAAACAATACAGAAACTAGATGGTGTGCATGCTATTCTGTTTTTAATACCTATGGAGGACCCTGTGAAATACACAGAGGCTGAATAACAACACTGGGAGACTAAGTGCTTTTGAATTCAAAGGGATGTGACCTCATACTCCTAGGATATATTATACCATAATAGTCCAAAGACATTTTTCTTATTTTTGCCTTTTCTATTTTGCCAGCCTTGTACCTGATTTGGATGTGGACCTTTTCTGAACACAATAAAGCAGCTATCCATCTTTAATATAGTCGATTATCATCTTTATAGGAGTATCACTACCACTGTTTACCCCAGTTTAAATTCATAACATACTGTAAACTTCAATATATACTCTGTATCAATAATTATTTTTATTTCCTCTGAAGATGGAGATTTTTGATGCCGTCTCCTGGGTGATTTCCCCATCTGGCCAACAGTGGAGTGTGCCAGATGTACTACAGATTCTGTGTACTGATATTTAACACTCACGTCTGACTGCTCACTCGCAGCTGCTAGTGTAAAGTCCCTGAACAGAGATGAAATGGAATCAGAGCCAAAATGGTTTCCTCTTTCTGGCTGTGTATGTATGTGATTTGGCAGAACACAGTGCACGTACTCCCTCTTTTTTTTCTAGCTGGAACTAAATGCAAAAGTCAGCATTTTGTTGGGGTTCAATAGCCCTACCTATGATAAATTAAAATTATACCCTTGAAACAATTTTCCTCTTATTAACACAGCATTCTCTATTTCCCCTCAAACCTACGATGATTTATGTTGTAAGGTTACGTAGTGACTACTTCTATTGGTTGCAAGCCTGAAGGCTTGGCATCTGCTCTGTTCATTGTCTAAACCTGTACGTATGCACCTCCACATAAGAACTGCAGCCAATTACTAAAAATGTAAGTGTAAATGTAACTCACATCCCTATTAAACACGAACATCCTTGATTTGAACCAGTAACTGTACATGGTAAATGTATGCACACAAGGTCCTGTGCTAACTATGGATTAGAAGCATCTAAAAACATGTCCAGTAAAACCACTGGATGGGCCAGAGCAGAATAGCATTGCAGTGAAGTCAAGTCTCTATCCCCACCCCACCCCCCCACCCCTGCCGGACAGTAATCCGGGCGCAGTCCCCCAGCAGCAGTGCTCTGGTTAGTCACTCCGGCGGCTGCTCTGTAATACAGGCAGAATGCGCTTGTGGCCGGAACCGCATTGCTGACCTGCCTGTCGCTGGGTCCGTGAACTGAGGCAGACCCCCCGACGGGTCGTTTACTCAGGAAAGCCAGACTCATCAGCGCGGTCTGAGGGGCAGATGTGGACATCACTCAGAGAGGCCGCCTTCTCCTCCTCCTCCTCCACAGTGCGGAGGAGTGTCGGGGAGCCTGATGTACACGCTTCTGCTGTGAGGCATAACATAGATGCAGAAATGTAGAAATCTCACTGGCTTTATACCTCCTTGTATTTCCTGTCATTTTCTTATTAGAAATCTGTTTGAGTGCTGATAACACTTGATGATGATGTCCACTTATGTTGCTCTGCTAAATACCTAATGTAATGTAAATGTAATAATAATAATAGTTATTATTATCATCATCATCATTATTATTATTATTATTATTATTATTATTATTATTAGTGACAGAGAGTAGGATTTGTGGGATATAGCTCTCTGTTCAGACATCTAGGCTACACACACATGCAGGTTTTAAAAGGCTTGTAAAAGTGGCCGAAATACCCAGTGAAATGAGGGGCGGAGTTTTGCGCCACTTTAATGTCTGCGCAGCTCCCGGGAGGCCCCAAGCAGTCTCTTAACCCCACCTGAGACCTCCAGCCCCCCGGTCCTTTGTACTCGCCCTTTTAAAGCCGCTACGCGCAAAGAACCGAGCTCCCCGCTGACCACCCCGTGTGTCACGGCTATAGCATGTTTATTATATCCCTCTCTCTTTATTGGAGGTAAATGATACTGTACGGTCAACGGTGTTAAGATCCTGCCACCTCACTCGCTCGCTCGCTCGCTCGCTCGCCCGCTCTCTTAGTTCACCGAAAGGAAAGTTCAGGGAAGCAATACTTTGGGTTTGAATGGGCCTTCCATAAGCGCTGTACACAAGTGTAAGCACTATTTCTAATACACACATCTCAAATACATGTTATATTTACTTTTACTGTATGTATTTCATGAGTATTTCACCTTTTTATGGTTTATACCTCTTAGCCACCTGCAGCCAATATTTTCCTCCGCCATCTTAACTGTAGTTTATAGATACATTTATGTGGGAAGTATTTGTATGCGTTAGTGTACTGTATTATATCCTATCCCTGATTGTAGATACCTGTTCCTTGGCTCAAGCAGAGCCTGGTCAGCTAGTACCCACCCCTTGGCTGCAGTGGTTTACAGGCTGGGGTGTGGAGTGAGGTGGGGCAGAGTGTGGCAGGGCAAGGGGGTGGGCTGCATGTTTGCAGGTGTAGCTCCACGGAAATCTGTTTACACAGATGTAGCCCCCAGTTGCCACTCTGTCAGCCCATAAAGTCTTCCAGAATAATCTCTCTTCTCCCCAGTTGGACATAATCACTTGGAGATGCCAAAATCAATCAGTTTAAATGTGTATCAAAGTCAAAATATCAAAGTCTCATGTTTGTGATTAATAATAACTTTTGGATTGACAGACTGTTGTCCTGGTCTACTCCTGTGCCTGATCATTCCCTGGTTCATAGTCCTGGGTGGCTGGGCCCATATTTATATAGTGTCTCAGAGTAGGAGTGATGCAATTTCCCCCTGTTCATATTCTAACTGATCCTAGATCAACACTCCTACTGTGTTGGTTTATGAAAAGAAGCCTGGGTCAGCTCTGGTTGGACTCTGTTGTATGTCCTACATTGTATTGCATGCATTTAAAATGAAAATGAACATCTAATACAAAACCTGAAAATTAAAACTGAAATCTGTGAATTATTTGCCGACATGTTGCTTTAGTACTTTTCTGCATTTACAAATGACGCAGAAATATTTTAAATTATTCTCACACAAAAAAAAAAAAAATCATAGAAAAACCTGTGCTGAGATTGGCCAAAGCATTGCGCCCTTTCTGGATGCAGATAAACCAGTACGCATTTTTCTTTTCTGGAAAATTAAGCAAGCTGAAAGAAATGGGAATAATTTCTGCCTGGAGGCCCACAGGCACTGCATATTGCAATAACCCACCAGTTAATATTTGTTGCACCCATTTTTGCAAGGAGGACTTCAACTATCAAAAAACCAATGTGGCTTTGCTAAAAAGCTAGTGCTGATGCATGGTGCTTCCCAGTCTTCACCTCTCTCCCAACTATTGCTGTTCGTGACGATCCTGGTGGCTGCAGAAAAGACGTGTGATGGATCGGTAAGTAGGCCTACCTTTAGTTAGCGATATTTAGATAGCTTTCAAGCTCAGATATGTGGAATTTAAGGCACACTATGCAGGATGTTTTACCTTGCTGTGGCCCTGTGTTTACAATCAAAGAAATCTCCTCCTCTATCTTCAACTCCCCCCACTCACCTCGAGTGCCCAACTGTGGCCACCTAGCCACCTAAGGTCCAACATAAAATGCGCCAACTCCGCGTTGCTTTTCAACCCTTTCATGAACTTCAACTGTCACCGTCAAGGAACATTACTGTTCATTACTGCACTGGACAGCCTGCTCAAATCTAGCGACCAGGAATGGCTTACATATGAGGAGTCTTATGGATATGAATATTAATGAGCAGAGGATACACTCCCACCCTGTCTTTAAAAAGTCACGATAACCTACTATAATAGTGTTTATTACAATGTAATGGTTATAATTGGGTTAAAACTTGAAATAAATATCAATTGTCACTTCTGGGGAAAATAACCACAATGAATCCTTTGTCTTGTATTTGGCTCTGATCTACAAATAAATGTAACTATTAGCTTTTTCTTCACAAACACAGTTCGGTGATTTAACTTTGGTGTTCACTGAACTCGCCAAACTATTTCAGGAAAGGAAAAAGAAAGAACTCACTGCATTGCATTTACTTGTGAGCCAAAGTTAAGGACAGATGTTGACTGACTCCAAGCCTGTTTGTGCGTGTTCTCTTAGGAACGTGTGTGTGTCCACACTCGAGCTCGACTGTGCGTGCAATGAGCGTGCGCTCACTCGCGTGTGTATCAGCGAGCACGTGCTCTTGTGCGCTGCATCACATGACGCGAAAGGTCCTTCCTGAAGGAAGAAACGGCCGCGGCGAAGGAACAGCCGCCCGCCTCGAGTCGTATTTCCTGGCAGCAGCGTGCCACAGTGAAACACGTGGGGTACGGGACAAGCCTTACGGAGGCACTGTGGGGGACAGAGAGGCGTACGGCCCGTATCTCCTGCGTAACTCACCGCCCGCTTAGTCAAACACTGCAGGGAACCGCCGCCCTGTCGGTCTGTGATCTGCAGTGCCTTCTGCGTGGAGCTGCTCCCGAGCCACTGAGGGCAAACACAGCACAGCAGGGACCCCGAAAATAAACCTGTCAGAGAGGCGACTGCGTGGAAACCCTGAAACCCTGTAACCCTGGCACAAAACCATCCACTCAGGTACAATCACCCACACGCTCACACACCTACGCTCTGCACCCACACACTCACACACCTACAGTACGCTCTGCACTCGCACACTCACACATACACCCACACGCTCACACACCTACGCTCTTCACCCACACACTCACACGCCTACAGTACGCTCTGCACCCGCACACTCACACATACACCCACACGCTCACACACCTACGCTCTTCACCCACACACACACACATACACCCACACGCTCACACAGCTACAGAACGGTCTGCACTCACACACTCACACATACACCCACACGCTCACACACCTACGCCCTTCACCCACACGCTCACACACACACTCACGCCCACTCACGCTCACATCCCAGTCACCTGGGCCCATAATGTGTCCGTAACTGCTGATTTACAAGCAAATGCAAATGCTACACGCCCACTCACACTTAACACTGTCACTCACCACACTCACACCCCACGCTCACAGTTACACTAACACGCATGATCCTGCACCCATTCACACTCAAATTTGCTCATGTTTACTCACAAACACAACTTGGTGAGTTCATTTTGATGATTGATGAAGACATATCAAAGTGTGTTTGTGGAATCTTTAGTGCTTTGCAGTGAGGGCAGCCTCCATTACTACCAATGAGTAGCACCCATCAGGGTGTTGCATAACAGCCATTTTATACAAGAACTCTCATTCCACTGAAACAACATGCCTCTGCGTTCCCATGGCCTATACTCTCTCAATTAAGATAGCCAAAATTTTATTTTCACGAATGAATTAACAAACCTTGCTGTTCCCTGTTTACATAATCTTTATTAAAACGTTGTCAGAGTTCATTAATTTATAATGTATTGCTCTGCTGACATTGACAACATACTTATACTGTATAACATGCCATTTTGTTTGCAACAGCTGGGATTTATCCATATCATACAAAATAATGTATTTGAAGTCTGATGTGTTACATGCACACTTTATGCATACACAGTAAAAAGTTCAGTGTTAATAGAATGCCAGTGGTGTTTATACAGGAATCAAATTTACTCTATCAGAGTAAAATCCACTCTATCAGAGTTAAACACTGAACATTGCATTGTATCATCTGGTATACGATTTTATTTAATTCATTATATGTGAAATTGTCAAATAAATTCCTTCAACAAAGATAATTTAAGTAGTACATTTATTATTTAATACAATTTTGTTTGTGATTAATGAATTAATTAGGGATTTTGTGGTACTATAAATATTATTAATCTAAAGAACTGCATTTTGCCACGTTCATCTAAGTTAAAAGCACATTGGAGTAAGATTCATCCTTACTGTAAACAACGTGCCACAATAAATGGGCACAAAATATGTAAATACAGCATATTCTGTTGGAAATGTCGACTGTTTGCCATTATTAATCAATAGTAGCAGGTAGGCTATGCACAGATTTACTTTTATTTAGCCTACAGACTGCCCCGTGCAGAACTCCTAAATTCGTTGGGATTTAATGTCGCACTGCTTAGGCCTACCGAAAATGCTTTCCTATTTTTAGTTTGACCGGGCACCTATTTAATGCACCGCAACTCGAAATTAACTTCGAAGGAAAGGTTTGCCTTAACGCAAGCTATCCAAATGACCATAAACAGGTGCTAAATTTGTTTCAGGCAACAGGCTCCAGCTGTCGAGCTGCTAATTTGACATTTTGCGCAGTGGGTTCGTATTTTATTGGTGGATGTTTTAATGTCAGAAACAAAAGGTTTAAAACGTAAGGACAAAATGCTCTGTCGTTTGCGGTCATATGGCCATCCTAAATTAAAATTCTTTATAGACAAATTACAGTGTCATTGGCATGGTGTAGCTACTACAAAGGCTGTTCTGCACAGCAGTGCTATGAAAATTTAGCCATACGTTTGTTACATGTAATTTGTAAGATCGCGTTTGTTTCTTTTGTTATATGCTTTGTGCATATTCAAAGATATAAACTCGAAGAGTGACACGTTTGTAAAACTGTCTGGATTTTTTAAGTTAAAATCAACATTCTGGGCAGGTACACAGAAAATATGTGAATACCTAAGGTAGCTCATTTTATTTTAATATATTAAAATGTAGAATAATAATATTATTGCTTATCCGCTGAAGACAACAATTGTGTCTTTAACACACACTGAAACTGAACTTGTGCATAATATAGCCTAATTCCCTAATTTGATCAATGGATTATTTGTATTGTTCAAATATCTCGGAATTAATGCATTATCAATTGACCAAATGTCCAATGATAATGGATTTAGCCTATTTCTTTGCTTATTTTTGCGTGCCTTTCTTTGTTGAAAAACGATTGTCGAAACGATTTTTCTTACACCCGCGTCTGTCATCTGAACACTGCCGCTCTGTAGGCAAAATTATGAATGAATCGAAAAGAAGGTAATTTATCTAATTAGAAAACCGGGAAACTGGGACAAATGGTATATTCATTTATATGATGATGACTTGTGCAGAAACAGTCCCTTTAGATTTACCAGACAATCCGGACACAAAAAATAAGGTTGGATATTTTTTTCAAAGACTTGGTTTACAGACGTCGAAGACTGACTGACCCTGAGGTTGAGACTTGAAGAGGATATTTTGGTAATATAAATATAATCGGTTGAAATAATTCATAGACCGCAAATATTTGGAAAATTGCTATGAACTGCGTTTTAAATGAGCATAAACTAATACACACTTTGCAATATTGTCAGAGCAATAATAATAATATTAATAATAATAATAATAATAATAATAAAGCATTAATTTAGCTACCCATGTCCTTAGTCTCTTCCATGGCTTCGAGACACCTCACAATTACGTCGGCCCTGAAGAGTTTAACTATTTTAGTGTTTTAGTGAATATGCGTTAGTACTGCTGTCATTTGTGTTAATGCCCTCTATTAAAATAACATTTGTTTGTTTCAACATGTTATCTTAAAATGTAAAACCAGCGACAGCCAATCATGTGCTTAGCAATGTAAACAAAAGTGCATAAATTATAAGCGTTTCCTTGCTACTATTGTTTCTGATATTATTATAGACTTACACGGTATCCCGCGTTGATCTATTTGTCTTTAGTCAGAATTTGTTTGTAATCACAAACGGTAGCACGGTAGAATTATCCAGAAGCTGTAAAACTAAAGGTGGTAGTTCATTGATAGACTGGGGATTTGGAGGTGGAACCAACTCTGGTCTATTGGAAGTTAAAGATTTGCATGCTCACGACAGCTCCTCCCATTCCGTTATAAGTAGTCTTGTGGACTCCTACGCGTGATGCTGTCTGGTGTTTCGGTTATAGTGCCTTGGGACATGTAAATGTTATATTTGAACAACTATCATTTCTTTCAACTTCAAAGAAAATGCACGCGTAACGTTTTTGCGCATCTTCCTTGGTTGTTTGTTAGATTTAAACATTTTAGCCGTCTCAATGATGACATTTACCATGATGAGGCCTATGGCAACCCACCTCCCCTATCATGACTTTGGCATAATGTCCGAGGACGAGGAAAATCGCAGCGAAAGCGACGGTAGCTCGGATCAAAGCTATGGATGCTGCGCCGACAAACGACGGAGGATGTCCCGCAAGTCAGGAGGAAACAACGTTGTTATAGTTAAGCAAAGGAATGCGGCCAATGCGAGGGAGCGGGACAGGACCCAAAGCGTCAACACAGCCTTCACGGCCCTCCGGACACTTATACCCACAGAGCCAGTGGACCGAAAGCTGTCCAAGATCGAAACGCTTCGTCTGGCGTCCAGCTACATCTCGCATCTAGCCAACGTACTTCTGCTGGGAGACGGGAGTGAGGATGGACAGCCGTGTCTAACTGCAGTGTACAGCGCGCAGGGAGAGGGCGATGTGAAACAGCCTCGGACCATCTGCACGTTCTGCCTCAGCAACCAAAGAAAAGGGGTAAGAATTTCAATATTGATAAAGCTGTCTGCCAATCACCGTGTGCTGTCTTAAAAGAACCCCGGGCGTGAACAGCGTCTTAGCCTACCAACGGTTATTATGCACTTCGCAAGTAGGCTATATAAATTGATGTCGCCCAAATTATATATTTTGTTTAAACAGCACATAAATACAGAGAAAATGCTGGTAATAGCATTTTGTGCAGCGGTTTGTCATTAATTTTATATTTCTGATTTATTCAGATTATAGGCTACACTGTACGCGTTTGGGTTCACTGCGCATTATGCGTTCATTGGGCATATTGTCTGCAATAATTTAATCTCCCATTATTAACCAGTGCATTGCCAATGAAAGTGGCCAATTTATGAATGCGATATCATTTTAATTCCACAAGCGCCGGTAGAAATTGTGATTCTTCGTTTTCCGAAGTTAATATTGTAACCCTTTCACCCGCGCCTCCTACCAATCCCGCAAGTATTTCTGAATGCCAACGCGTGCTTGTTACCCCCTGCTTGAATTCAGTTCATGGTTATGCGTGCCAGTTAGTCTGTCCTCAATAATAAGTGTAAATAACTGATACATCTGTTGGTGACAGTCGGATCACGAAGAAGATGAGATGATAGATAGCTGCAGGCAAATAAACAGCCTGAATAAAAGGATTTGGCCCACACAGTACTTCCAGTTGGAGAAAATTGAACGGAATTCTCCTAAATCTGAAAAAGTTTTTTTCTATTTCCGCTTTTTTGTGAGAACGCAAATTTCAAAAGAATGCACTCTGTGAGTGGTTAATTAACTTACATAGGCTAACAAAATAAAGTAATGGCAATACATATATGTTTAACGTGGACATTTTGTTAGTGCTCCCGGGTACCTGCAGTCATACCATGTTAACAAGTCATTATAACCGAGCTGGGTTGTACGTTGCTGAAATCATGTTGCCGAAACCCTCTGTATTCGTAGCAGTAGACTAGTTAGTCTGTCATTGTTGCGGTCATGTGGAGATATTTTTTATGTATCGTCATTTGACGTTATATTTGTTCACAGGTGAAGGATGGTCGAGACTGCTTAAGAATACGAGGAGTCAGTTCTTTAAGAATGAGTCGCAGATAGACGTCCCGAAAATTCAGCAGTAGCCGGAATCCATGTCCACAACTCAGGGAGAATTCAGAGTGGGCCACGCCGGTCTGAACAGACTTGTGGAGCAAGACGGAACCAGTGTGGAATAATAGTGAAACTATTTCATTTGGGCCAAGTCAAGCGGGATAGAAACACTTCTTTCACCAAGAGACCCAAGATGTTTATAATGACCTGTCGCAGGAGCGTCCAAACTTTATTGCAGAGCATAAAGTTATTTTGAAGAGTTTATTGATTTTTTTAAAATCATTTTTTTTTTTTTTGTGAACAGTTGCCTATTTGTATTTCAGTTTAAAATAAAAATCTATTTTTTGCATAGTGTTCTATTTCTTTTTCATTTGTATGCTTCAAACTCACAGGTACTTATGTACTCAAATATCCTATCAAATTAATATAGGAATATGCAATGGCCTACTTAGTGAAAACACAAAGTCAATCCACACGTGTAAATCACAACATAATTAACCCAACCACATTCGAGCTTCACGAGTCAGCGTTTGCTGTATTACTAGCTAATTAAGTTACCAGCCCCCAATGCCTCTGGCATACAGAGTTAGATTTACACTGCACTAGGCACAGTGTAGGTTGAAGAAAATGTCAGAAGAGATCCCAGATCCCAGATGTTACCAGAGGAGGTCTGGCCTAACACGTGGAGAATGGGCCTCCAACAGAGAACGTGGTCGGGTTAAATGGTCCCATTAATTAGCCATTTAGCCTGACCCTAAGTAGAGCAGAGTCGCCATGGGTAACGCTTGATAAATGGTCAGTAACGTCCTCTACCTCCTCCCAAAGGAAAGGAGCAATGTGACAACCTTTGCGGGAAATATTTCCAAAAAAAATTGTTTTTGAACGAGCTAAAAAAAAAAAAAAAGTTCAAAAAAATATTCCCGGAGTAATTTTCGAGCATAAGATTTTATTTTTATTTACAATAAATAAACAAAATATGATTATAAAGGTTATCAGTTCTTGAAAAATGTATATCGTTTTCTGAGTGTATTCTAGTGGGAATTGCATGCTAGGTGACCAAGCAAACATGATTTCCCACTCCTGTATAAATGTAGCAGCTGTTAAAGTTATGTCGCCTTTGAGGTCATGGAGAAGGCTTCAAATTTAGAGATTAGGGACACTAGAAAACCATCAACATGGTTTGTCCTTTTAGGGAGTTAGGCATTTTAAATGGTGTGTAGTATTTATTAAAGAAATATTTTTTCTCATTAAAGTGTTTGAATTTTAAAGTTATTTCAGTGTATAATGCCAACTGTGTTCACCTATTTGCTTGCTGCGTAGACATAGCCCAATGTTCTGGATGCTCCAAGGGATTAATGGTTAGTGAAAAAGAAACAGCCACCTGGTCACAGGCACTTGTAATAAGCACACACCAGATTGGTCTGCGTGATAGGCTATTCGCTTTATAAAGGCTTACACGAGTGTTCAGAAACAAACACAAGCATTTATTAATTTTTTATTATAATTTTTTGTCGATTTGGACGTTACCACAACTCTCTTCGCAGTAAATTACTAAACTGTCTTTTTTTCATGGATTATGGCCCATGCTTAATAATCTGAGGATGTGGCTGGTCACACGTTACCATTGGAAACGTGTTCCCTTAATTAACATTAGTGTTAATCATGTGCAGAACAAAACAGGCTGCGCACATTATACGGCGTTTTAATTTGCTATTACATTATGCCGCGCCTCTCACCGTCTTACTGTGTGGTAGGAATGCAATATCGGACTGCGTGTACTTTGGTTTAAATTGTATCCGAGTCGATCAAATTATGAACGTAATTGACTACTGAAATGTCAAAGACGTTTTATTTAAAATGTCATAGTGCCAAGCTAAATATTTTCTGGGTAAATTAGCAAAATCTTAAAAATCCAAAACCCCTAGGCCTACATAAAAACAGAGAACTCTCATCGGAGGACTCCATAACGAGTCTGGAACCAAGAGCACCCCGTTTATACAGGCACACGTGCGAGGGTGAAAGCCAGACCTCAGTGGAGCACATCACGCGCAAAGTGGCCTGTTTGTTCCGAGTGGTTTTAATGAATAAATTGCATTTAATTTCCTCAGGGGAGATTTGTAGCATAGCGGTATAGCTTATAGTGGCAGCAGTTCCAGCTCGTGCATAAGGATTCTCGTGCGCTGATATGTGTATTTATTAAAGATTCTATGCTATCTAGCCCTGTCTGTAAAGAGTGGGCCCTCGGGCGTTTGTTGAAGATCCCCGGTGTTGTGTAATAATCGGCTAAATCCAGATGTGCAGCTTCCACAGTTTAAAGCCCGGGCGTCTCCGAGTCTTTTCTTGGTCTGGTTTCGATTAAATTCAGAACCTGACCGAGGTCTGCAGATGCTTATGTCGCAGGCAGTGCAAGTGTAGTCATTCATAACTTGATACATCTTTTTTTTGGTGGGTACCAGCAAGTTGCTTAATCACAGCTGTTGTGTAATACAGAGCACAGAATTTGTCATGGTTGATCATAGCAATGATAGACTCCATGCATTGAGTTAAAATGAAATGAAGGGCTAATTTTGACTTCAGTAACCACTGCAACGTTATATAAAAAGCATAGTTATGCAACATGTAACGTCTTAAAAAGTAATGTAATTGTAATATTTAATTTTTCTGTAAACTTATAATATAGTAAATAACTAAAACACAATATATAGATATTAAGCATTTTTTTCATTGTACGGACTGCAGTGGCAAGACTGAATAAGTATCCAGCTAATGCCAAATATTTCAAAAATGTTCTGGAACATTTTGGTAAGATTGCTGTTCATGAGATAACTTTATGATAAACTTTTCCCAGACAGTCTTCCCAGACAGACAAAATAAATATAAATAAGTATTTTTTACAAATTAGTTGCGTCAAGGTGGATAATTTTAGAGGGTACTTTACATGCTGCAACTGGCTGGCAACATCCTCTGATAACATTTGTTTATATAGCTTATCATACAGCATTGGAAAAAAAACAATGTTGAGGATATGTGTCAGATTCATTTGGCAAAAGTTCCAGATGAAAGTGCTGAAAAGGCAGATTTATTATTGCTTACATTAACTGATAAAAATAAAAATGAACGGAACATATACCATTGTGGGAATGTTCTGAGAGCCCAATATAGTTGACTGGCGACATGCAGGAAGAGCAGCGCTGGTCTGTGCAGCGCTGGTCTGTGCAGAGTTGACCAGGGCTGCATCCAAGCGCCGCAGCCCTGCTAATGGGGAGGGCAGATGGTGCAGCACACCTGGGCGGAGCCAGCACACCGGGGCCCTCGGTCAGAAGGAAGATGCAGCACTACGCCGTGTTATAGATCCCGATTCCTGTTCTCATCCCTTACAAGGGTCCGCCAGACGTGGAAAAAAAGCTGAATAACAGGAAAGGCATGCTGACTCCTGCCACATATTTGCAGATCGGCCGATGTGAGGACGCCCCCCCCCCAGTTGTTCTTTCAGAACTTCAAAGTGTGCAGGGAGGCATGGGACCAGTGCCAAAAGACTGAAGGGAACTAGGCACAGGGCAAAGCTTCGCCAGGCCATTACAAGCATGCGCTCTGATTGTTCTGGGCCACTTTGCGTAAGCAAACCACACCTATACAGCAGACACATAAGGCAGAATAACAGGAACCTTTTGCATCCAACTAGGCCAAAAAACATACATATCAATTAGGTTACAGATTACTCGGAATTGTTGTGCCACTGAAATTGATCGTTTAAAAAAACATAAATGAAGCCAACCTTAAAAAAAAAAAAAAAAAAAACTTATTTAAAATGTTTTATTTTTTTCATTTATTAGGCTATATTTGAATACACAATTTTACACACACACACACACACACACACTAACTAGTGGGTATGCTACTGTAATCCAGTTCCTGTAAAACTGTAAGTAAACATATTTAATTGTAGCTTATAAGCTAAACTACATTAAAGTTGTTTTAAACAAGTTCATTTAGAATGTTCAACCATTATTAGACCAAATCATTTAAATATACCAATTGAAAAAATAAATATGTATTTGGGTTTATATATGGGGATTGTCAATGTCTATAAGTGTTTTTTTTTTTTTTTGTCTTATTTCCCAGCCTCATAATGGCTTCCTTGACTTTGGCACAACTCTGGTCCTCATGTTGACAAGCACCAAAAGCAGACTCCAAAGGCAATCAAAAGCCTAGAATCAAGAGTAGATACTGAAAGCTGTCTTACATATGCACTAAGGAGGCTATTGATCACACCTGTCTAATCAGAAAAACCTGTGTAGCCATTTGTTCAAAACATTATGGTGCCCTGAAATGGCAGGCTATGCATAAAAAGTAGTGTAATTTCTACATGGTGACCTTATATGAAACCCAATTTGTTATCATAAATTGGATTGAGGTCGAATGGCATAGTAGGGGATTGTCTCATGACATCTCCCTCATAGACAGCAGTGCACCTAAGGGCATAATCGTGGCCCATCCCTCACATGGGAAAAGTGTTGTGTCTCGCGATAACGTGGAGCAGTGCTCCAAACAGCTGGAGATTCCTCCAGGACTTCCCCTGTCTGGTTGCTGTGGGCTACGGTTGCTATGCTGGGCTCTGCAACTTGCTGTTCGCTTCTCTTTATCCACTACAAAAAAAAATTTTTTTGACCTGCATGTTCCAATGTTTACCCTACTATTTACAGCAAGGACTATTTTCCCAAAGGTTTGAGTGATGTCTTTTACTGTGGCCAAGTGGTACTGGGTTCAATCCCAAAGAGAGATCCTCCCGCTGCCTTCTCAGCATATTGCAGAATGAACCACTCCAGCAAAGCTACTGGTGCTTCCAATTTTCCATAAATTCCAGTGTGGAATAAGTCGCTGCATTGTTTTTCTTGGATAAGGGAGTGTTTTAGGAAGGCTTACTGTTCCTTGTTGAACTATCATAACAATCAGTCATGCAAATGTGACAGCAATCTTGTATAAGTATAGAAATGCGTTTCCTGAGTACTTTCAACAAAACTTTACTACTAATGTTTGTCCATTAACAATAAGTTGAGCATGCTGTGCTTTCTTCCGCAGTTACAGGTCTGTTGTCAGTTCATGTCTGTGGCTTAAATTTCATGTTGAGAACATTAGGATCAACCTGCCATATAGTGTTTGGGCAAATATTTTTAAAATACTTATATAAATATGTTGAGTTCATTACAGATAAGTGTGTCAAGTGTTTGGTCCAAAAATTCCACTGGAAAAAACAGCCCATTGGGAAATGAGAAAATCCTCTAGAGGAAAAGAACTCTCTGTGAAGGAAGGAGAGACCAAAGGAATGTCTCAGTCCATCTGTCTCTCTATCTATCTCTCTCTCTCTCTCACTCTCGGGGTGCAGCTGTGATGGGTGATGCATCAGATTTGGACACAGGCTGATTTACACACACACAACCTCAACTAGAAATTCTAACAAGATTACAAGCAACAAGAGGCCAAATTCTGCACACACGAGTCAATAAAGAACCTGGTTTTCCCATTTTCGGTCACCTGAATAGATTACCCGCATAAACAATTTGGTTGATAGAGGGAAATATGTTGAGAAATACCAGGATAATATGAGATGGTTACCTACCCAAAGATCTATACCTTGCCACAGATGATGTCAGTTGAAATTGTATTTGTATAGCACGTTTTACAGAGACACTGTCACCAAGACGCTTTACAGCAGAAACACAAAAGAAACTTGGTAAAATGTGAACCCCAGCTATGGTCAAAAAAAACTCCCCAGGTAGAAGAAAGACACTCAAACAGTGGCAAGTGTTTTTTCTTCCCAATGGGGAGTTTTTTTCTCTCCATATATTCTGTTACTTCAAGATGAAAGATAAGGACCACATAGTAGTGTATCATTACTTTACAATACAATCATTTAGCAGATGCTCTTATCCTGAGTGACGTAATGTCAGCCAAAGGCACTGGGAGTACCATTTAATGGATGTCAAAAAGTGCAACTCTCCCAATATTTCCATCACAATAATCAATGCAAAAGATATCTTGGCTATGCATATCTGACTATAATGGGAATTCAGCCCCGTGTAAGCCTAGTGCATTCATGTTTCTCTGCTCATGCCAAGAAGCCTGGCTTGTAACAGAACTCACGTCAGAATTTTTTTTGACATGAATTAGGTAAGCTATTATAAAATGTTTGAAATAACCACTTAGGCTAAAAACATGCAAATATTTAATTAACCACCTATTATCACTGATGATGTCAAATCGCATTTCTTTAGCCACGCCAATAAATTCAGTGACACGGTGCACATTAAGCTTTAGGTATACGTTTCCGAAATGCTTCATGTGATTCACCTGCTGCGGTTACGATTCTTCGTTTGTACATTGCATATTTAACACAGTGCCCCTGGTAATACGAATGACAGACAACTTCCCAAAAATGGCTCGGAATAGCCACGGTGGGATTCATGCGGACAGCCAAGCTTGGTGTTTACTTTGGACCATTCGCTCCTGGCGTTCCGTGCCCTCTAGCTATTTTCCCTCATCTTTTCCATTGTTTCCAAAAGCTTTGCCAAGAAGTTGTTTGTGAAGTCCGAGAAGCCACTACGAAGGGTCGAGGTTTCTGGTGTCATTGACCGGTGTATTTTTTGCAGATGTCACGGTTGCTTTACTGAAGTCTGGTATCGATTAGTCACAGTGAATATTACCCTACACTCCGAGCTCGCACTCCGCAGCAGCTGTTGGGATGTCAGAAATATAAATCACGACTGCAGTCCCCGATGGATGGGCGGGGGTGTGTGGTGGAGGATCTCGTTCGTGGAACTAGGAAGGGACATCCTGAAGAAACGGCCGAGTCACGGCTGCGCTGTTTGGAAACAGATGAAATAGCTAAGTGTTGTCCTAATGCAAATAGGAAGTCACGTGTGCAAGATGGTATCTGAAGTCAGAAACTCGTTTGGGAACGGTTTGTATTAAGGACGTGACTAATAAGTGTTCTGCAAAAAGGTTGGTGTGTCTCTAGTAGATTAATTTGTTTATGCAAACATGTATTACTGGAATGGTGACTCCATTCTCCCTAAATGCACGGACCAATCCTTTTGTCCTCCAGCGTTAACATGGTGTACGTTAAAGCTTGCTTCAGGGCGGTGGCCACATGTGAAATGGCCAAAGCCGTCTTTGTTCAATCTGAGAATGTGCCAGAATTTCCTTTACCAGTAAGCCATTGTTCATTGCCTGTAAAGACTATCATGTTGGTTTATATTCCTAGAAAGAATAGTGCAATTCCACAATAATGTTTGATGAATTTAAAAAAAACGAAAAACAATGATTTCCGAGACAATTTAACTGCGAAAGCTGCATTGCAAAATTAGATTGTTGTTTAATATGTGTTTAGGATCATATTATGGGCTCAGTTGTCCTTTGTGTATACACATCATCATATTGCATTATATATATATATATATATATATATTTACAGAGCTTTCAACCTATGGAAACTTAAATTGCTTTCTTATTACATATTGTAAATTATATGACTGTAGAGTTACAGGTAAGTATCACATGAGGAACCAAGTCAAGATATTACAGAAGTGCTTCGCTGGGGCTGACACCACTTTTTTTTCTCGCCAAGCTCAATTCCGTCACTTTTGTCTAAAAAACTGAATAGAAAACATAACGTCCTCGTTTTTAAAACAGACAGTGCACATCCAATTCAAGAAAAAAAGCACTATGCTTCAAATACTTCAATGGGAAATTTTCATGACTAAATGAAGGATTAGACAAGATAAAATAAGATTTATTTTTATTTTTCCTGAAGGAGCTTCAGTTGTGAATCCGACTGTGTCCCCCCTAACTAATAATAGCATTTGTAGTAAAACCACAAATAATATTTTGTAATTTATGCACAATTATTGTAAATATGTGGCTTAAATTGCGTCCATTTTGAAACTTAATTTTTTGCCAGATGATTCTGGCCTGTATAGGACACACATCAAAAAGAAGGATCAAGAAGTCAAGTCACCATGGAAACAGCCTTGCTCTCCAGCTCAAGTGTCGGCATGTGCCACGTCCAGGTCGTGCCAAAGTCCACCTCCCTGCCTCACCAGCAGCCAGTGAGAGCCCTGCATTGGCCTGGAGCTTCACCAGATTTGAGCCACTGCACAACTGCTGCTTAACCATGTATGCATAATTAGAGAAATAGGTTATGGCACGTAGCATTGAAAAGTTGTAAATACCTATGTAAATATGATCCATCACTGTGAATCACAGAAAACTGGGAGTGGGCATCTCAACATTATAAGTAGTTGATTTCTCGTGCTGCTGAGTATGGGATCTCTGAACACAAAGTAGACACTTTCAGAAAGTGTCCAGGCACATGAAGAAAAAGGAATGGGTGTGTGTAAGTTCAGTATCTGCTCATTTAATCTTCTAGGTGTTCATGTATAAATGTCTTAAGCAACCTTTAAACCGCTTATTTCTAGTGTAGTTTAACCAATGTTCATATTGCAATGCAAAACCTCCCAATTGTCTTTTGCACGATAAGTGTCATATTAACTTGGGTCAAACAGTAGTGTTTAAATGAAACCTTCTTTCTCCTAAAGAACAGAAGCACCGGGCCACGTTTTGTTTTTTGCTTTGGTCGGTGGTTGCCTAGCAGCCCCGGTCTCCAAAGGTCTCTGCTTCCCTCCCTATTTCCGACTTGGAAACGGCCATATTTACGGCAGGGGGCCCCCAGCGGTACGGGCGCGGACGCGCTCTCCGGTCTGGAAGCGCGGCGTGGCCACCGGGTTGCAGACGGCGTATTCCGGAACAGCGAAGCCGGCCTCCCGGCGCAGCGTGGATGGAAAGCGCATTACTGGGCTAACGAACGGTGCAAGCTGGGAGTCTGGGCCGCGTCTGCTCCCCTCACCTCCCCCCCCCACACGCCTCCATCTGTTCCATACGAGACCTGGCCGAATTAGAGCCTGCTGCCGTCAGGGGGGGTGTGGGGGGTAGGGAGGTTGGGGTTTTGAGGCGGGCCGGGGCCCCCCTTTCTAAATGGCTCCCAGAGGCTTCCCTCCGGCAGGAAGATGTCACGGAGCCACAGGAAGGAAAAACAGGCGCAGCCGACCCTGCGGAGGCACTCTCTGTGCGGCCCGGGGTTTTGGGTCAGCGCCAGGCCTGACATCATCCGGCGCTGGGACCCAGATGTACGGCTCCCCAAAGCCAGGGCCCAGAGCGAGGCGGCGAGCGAGCGCGTTTCTGAGCGGGTCCAGATTCACAGCGAGCGATGGAACCTCCTGCAGCAGCTGACTGGGTCAGGAGGAAACCGTGTGACCCCCCCCCCAATCCCACAAAAAATGCAGAGCCAGCTTAATACCGGCCCCCCGAGTGAGGCCAGTCTAGGAGGCTTTAATTTGTCTTACAGACTAGCATGTACCTGCCTGAGGGACCCCTGGACTGTTTTTTATTTTATTTGCGTGTTTTTTCTCTCTCTCTCTCTCTCTCTTTCGGAAGCTAACATCTCCTTTCTTCCCAAAGAGATTTCCTGCAGGAAGTCTTGTATCAGGGGTGAAATGGAGCTAGACGAGCACTTCCAGCCCCTCTCACTTCGACACCTGAGATGAAGAATGGACCACATGTGCGCTCCCATTGTTTGCAAATGAAAGAGACTTAAAATTCCTAAAGAGGAGTCCATAGAATCACTGTATCAAGGTGGCCATCTGATCGGGTCGAGGACAGTGGGTGAGTAACCATGTAACGAAAGTCGAGGTCGATTCGTAGACACTGCCACCTGAGCAAGGTCAACCGAATTGCTCAGTCATCCAGCGAAGATACATGTAAATGCTATTAAAATATAAGTGCCGTAAGCGCTCAATCCCTATGATGTAATAATTTCATTTTCCTTCCTTTTTTATTCCAAAATGCCTAGTGCCTCACGCATTTTTTTTTTGGTTGTTTTGCCTTAGTTTCCAGAATCTGGAGTTGGTTTTTAAGCAGTATTCCCAGCTGAACCTTCACTTAATTTAGTATAATTTGTTCTGGGCATAAACCGCTGACCTCACTTGCAACCTCATTCATTTGCTGCACTCCTGAGGAATGCAACTCAAAGTCTTAAAAAGTGTGAAATGGTTCAGTGTTTTTTTTACCCCCCCAAACCTCTGTCACAAGAGAAAAAATTCTAATGATTACATGCAATTGCCATTCTGCAGCGTCTTGTGTTGCTTTTAATGCACAACTGAACAAATATTGGGACAATCCAATGTTTGATTTCCTATAATTATTTTAACTTGAAAATGCACACATTTGGGCCAACCTTAAATTGCATTTGCAGAACACAGCTTTTGGACTAAAGAAATAATGCTTTGTATCTGTGTTTTTATAATAAAAAGGCACAATTGCCTTGCAGTGTGACTCTCTGGACACAGTACAGAGACAGACAACTTAACTGTATGCTCTACATTAAATAAATGCCTCCAAAATCAAATCAAGCTTAAAATCAAATCTTCATATCAGCAATCTAGATAGCTTAAACCTGACAAATATACGAAAAAACAATACAATGAGACTTGCTGAAACCAACAGTTTAATCCTGCCAAAAACTAATCCTCCCTTGCGGACCTCTTGTCAGGACAAACTTGGAAGACCTGCAAGTCAAATAACAATGAGATCCCTATGTGTTGTCGTGACGGACTGTTATCATTTTGTGTATAATTTACTTGGTCTCCCCCGCACAAGCACACGGAAACAAATACACACACGTGCTGCACGCACAAAGACCCCACCCACCTCCAGGGATATCAGCTTGTCTGAGTATTCAGGGGTAATATTTGGACAGTGCAGAATATCCGTCTGTCTTGCTCTCTATCACTCCCTCACACACTAAAATATATACGGATATTTGGTCTAGAAGTACTGCATTGAATTTATTTATCTATGCATGGCCCTGAAAAAGTAAAACCATTATTCACCAAAACAAATCTAGTGTATACAGGATTACTGAGTCCAGATGTGTCCAGTGTGCCTTCTAATACTCTTTATCAAATAAAGTTTATTTTTTGTAAAAATGTATTTGAAAAACTGCAGTCAATGGCAACAAGTACTCAAATTTTGTGCATTTCTCTCTCTCTTTCAGAGATTCCACAGTTAACAAGGTGTTTAAATGCAATGAGCAATTTACTGCGAATACAGACATTGCCTCTCACCAGGATAGTGTTCTTCAACTAATCCCTCGTTATTGTGAGGCATATGGCACAGACATTGCAAAGTTGTACTCGACACGTACGTGTCTGTTTTCCCCATACACGCGCTTGACTTAAATTATTCAAATTATTTGCATATGACTATGACTATTTTTTCTTGGTAAAATGGGAAACATTTAACATTGGCTTTTTTTTTTTGCATTGGCCATTATCATTGGCCATTTTTCTCTCATTTTCTCCCCAATTTAGTCATTATACCAATTTCCTGTGTGTATCACAGTCCTGGGCAATGCACTATCCTCTGTCGGTCTGGGGAGGGTGTAGACTACCACATACCTCCTCCGATACATGTGGAGTCACCAGCCGCTTCTTTTCATCTGACAGCGAGCAGTTTCACTGGGAGAGTGTAACACATGCGGAAGTTCATGGTATCTCCCCCAGATCCCCTCCCTGCTGAACAGACACCCTGACCAACCAGTAGGAGTTGGTAATGCAATGATCAGGACTCATACCCTCACCGGCTTCCCACCCGCAAACACTGACCAAGCCGGAAGTACCGCTGCCGGGGATTGAACCCAGGTCTCTGCAGTGGTAGGCAAGTGCATACACCTCTACACTACCCAGACTATGGCCCCAACAGCTTTTTTATTAATAGTCATAAGTGTCAAAATGTATATAAGCCGTGGTATAATAATAGGAATACAATTAGTGGCAGCGATAGAAGTAGAAGCTGCAGCCGTAGTTCTCGGTTCTGCTAAGATCTTAAGTTCCTCAATACTTATAAAACACTGAAATGGCCGCTTTCCTTAGCTCGAACACATTTATCACCAGCAACTACTGGATGTGAGAAACACAGTGGTCAGAGTGCGCAAGCGAATAGGAAGTTAGACACATTTTGCAAAGTCAGAGGATCGCAGCTCCAAATCACAGCGGCGAGCAGGCTTCCAGACATTTGCAACGCAGCAGGGCTTGCTAAAGAGCCCTTGGAACACGTCTGTGCAGGGGTAATATTTTAATAACATCCGCCCCGCAGCCCTCCGCTGGAAATAAACACTATTGTGCCATATTTCAGACGGACGCTGACAAGGGGAGATGGCTCTCGCTCAACTTGCACAGCGGGGAATATTAATGGCTGCCAGACACGCACCCCCGACTCACCCGGGCTGAGCCGCTCGGAGAACGGCGCTTCCGATTTTTTACGGCCCCCTTCCACCTTTTCCAGGGAGGGGAGACTTGTTCCCCCCCCAGCCAGCAGACAAGACAGGGCGTGGTGGCGGGAGGGGGGGGGGTTTGCCGTGAACGACGGGCCGCACGCTCCCGCACACACAAGGCCTATTGTTTTCCAGAGGAGGAAGTGGAGTAATTCCCTGAGAAGGAACGGCGGACAATGCAAGCCGTCCCCCGACGAGGTCGGCCGCCGTGCGGACTTGGCTCCGGGTCCAAGGGCCCAACCCCCCCCCCCCCCCCCCCTCCAGGGCGGGGTCCCCTGATGAAGGCAGAGGTGAAAATCCAGCTACGGCCGTTCTGGGTACGATGCTTCCCTGCACAAACAATGGAACAATAACGAGACGGCCCGGTGTGCGCAAGCAGCATTAGCGAGAGCCGGGAGAGTCCACATCAGTTAGAGCACAGCCCGTGATTAGAGCCATTAATGAGGAGCACGTCTTTAACAGGGGAGGGAGGTCACGGGGTTGAAACCGCAGCCAAGGCAGAGACTTGTGAGGATGGTTCTCCAGCATGCACACGGACAGACACGCGCACACGTACAGACGCGCACACGTACATGTGCACACGCACACGCACACACATAAACGTACATAAACACATGCACGTGTGCAGTTAAGCTCATACACATGCCGCGCACACAAACACGCAGACACGCGCACACATTCACATATGCACAGACGCACATGCACGTATATGGAAATAGGGGGGTCTTAAAGAACTTCAAGCCAAACTATGGATAATCAGGACATCATCAGAACCTGTAAACGTTAAATCTGATTACCCGACCGAGCGTTCGAAAGTAGCTGGCGAGAACAGGAGAGTGTAGGTGGGTGAAGACTGCAGCTATGACCACAATCGGCGTGCATGCAACTGCTTTCCATCAGGACAGATCAACAGGAAACCGAAAGCGTAAACGCAGCCTCAGCCCTCAGCAGCGAGCGCCAAACAGCCTCACAGACGCAGTCAGGATCTGCCCTTCTGCTCCGGCTGCGACGGCTTTCTTTCACATGGGAAAATCTTCCAGCTGCGCTCAGCCTGCACAGCGCTGGGCGAGGCGGGGGTGGGAGGGGGGTTGTTTTGGGGGGGGGGGGTGTAGGTGAGCGGTCGGAGGCGTGGGGTCGCTGGGGCGTCGTGTTTCGGCACCCGGAGCAATCGCGGGGAGGATATCCTCAATCAAGGACCCGGAGTGCACAATGAACAACCTCGCTGACAGAAACATGGGCCCTGCAGCTGGCCGGGCTAACAACCTGAGGGACCCGCCGCGGAACGCGGGGGCGACCCGTCGCCTGCAGGCCCCCCCGAAACGAGCACCGTTTTTTAACCTTCGCTTTCTCGGCGAGGTGGTCTTGTTCATGTCCTTTCGTGCAGCAAAAAGAAGTGTGAAATTATAGCCTCTCTCTCCACCTTGGAGATGTGTATCCTCAAAGCGTTTCGTTTTTCTGCACAAGACCTTTAGTGTGCTTTTCTGCTTTTCCTAGACAATCAAAAAACTAGGCTTTAGTCGACAGATAATATCCTTTAACACAGTAAATGGACTCCTCAACCTCACACATATCATGTTTGCATTCACTTTGCATTGCTCTGTGACTTAGCTTCCATACCTCCACTGAACACCAGTACAACAGCCTGGCCTCCCTGCAGTGCAGAAAACCAGCAGTCAGAATTAGTGCAGCAGCTGAGAGAACAGCTACAGAAACCGTGGGCAGAACCTGGAGGTGATCCGCCATGACACTGAAGCCTCGGCCTCAGCCAACTTTTGCCTCTTGCAAGTGAGAGCTCTCGCATTCACGTCACATCTGCTTTTATTGCACCCACAACAGTGCCCACTCAAGCCCGAGGCAGAGTGAGGGACCGAGTAAATTACACACAAAATGATAACAGTCCATCACTACAACACACAAGGATCTCATTGTTATTTGACTTGCAGCTGAGTCTAGCACCGGGGCTACTGGTCTTATACGGTCGTCAGCCAAGCCCTGCCCCTTTCCCATCATCCCCTTTGTGTCTTTTCCTCCAGGTGGAAAGCTTGTGTCATCCAGCCAGCCCAAATTAAACACCTCTTTCTTCCCCCTTCCATAAGCTTACCCTACAGATACGGTGCACGTGTGAACCGTGTGAACAGAGACAATGAAGAGGCTGTTTTAGATGGTGAAAAACTGGACTTCAGGCAGTTTGACGATCAAGTGGGTTAGTGACAGCTGAAATCCCGAGCAGTCAAATGAACAGGCTACACCTGTAGGAGTATGCCTTGGTGTTCTACACTTCCTTATTTAATGCACTATACAAGGTTCAATAAATCATATTATTTCATTAATCTAACCAAAGGATCCTTACATTAACTCTAACAACACCTAATCTGCACAGCTAACAACTCAGGTTTTTTAAAAGTACTTTTAAAAAGAATTCACGTGTTTGACAATTACTGACATGTTCTGTTATAATCATTTGCTGGACCGCCTGTCAGTATTAAATGTCCATAATTCTTTCAGATTTGGTGCCAATTATGTTTTTTAAATTGTGTTCTAAAAATTAAAGTGTACAAATTGACTGTATAAATAGTAACATGAATAATACCGTATGGCATGAGTTAGAAAAGTGACCTACACTTTTAGGCGGGTTGCATAGTCTTTTGAGCTCACATATATTTATTAAGATGCATGAGACAGTTTTACTGCCCAAATATTTAACTTGACAGCATCACAGGTGTTCTGTCGTAAAACATGATCAACGGCTTCAGCTTCAAGGTGCGTTAAAGATCAAAACCTGCGTGAAACGCGGACTTCTGACAGATTAGTTCCAGGTTCCAGGTCTCGGACATGACTTCCTGTTTTGTCTTATTATCCAAAGGTCAGAGTACAAGCAAAAAATATTGTAAGTGCAAAAATGCAATAAGACAACCAATCCAATCCTATTCAAGCAGCTTCTCAGTAAATATGCATCTGTATGAACAGGTTGTGTGGACATCTAAATGTAAATGTAAATAGAAACCAAACTGAGACATATAAGGTGAGCATGGAGACGTGCTGGGGATAAGGTAGCTCTCAGGTAGTTGTTTTCATACTTGTCCTGTTTAGCCAGCCCAACCTATGTCTGGTGACAACTGTGTACTTAACTGTGATAAGCAGGCAGAACCTGTCCCTGGCTGAAGCGAAAAGCACATAATTTTAACCATGAGGGCCAGTGATCCGCTCACTGTGTCTGACTGCTGAACTTCTATTCTATTCTATACGGTGTAACAAGCAGTGTTGGGGAAACTACTCTGAAAGCATAATTGTACAAACTACCAATTACTTCACATTGAAAATAACTGAACTACAGCAAACCTACCCCCAAAATTCCCCAGACATGATGGGCATGTGAATTGAAGGTGGAAAGACGACAGGATATGGGATTGAATGAGGTGGGCAGTGGGCCTGGGAGTCAAAACTGGAGATTACAGAAAAACAAAATCTGGGGGAGGGGGAATTTAACCATCTATACATGCATCTTTCATATCTCAAGCACTTTTCTAGTTTGCTAGCAGTCTGGTGCCATCACTACACCCAGGTGTCTGTAAGGCTTGCAAGTACTCTATCCCAGTGCTCCACCTTGTGGCCTTATTTATTAATGACATTACTGCTGATGACAAATGCCTGATACAGCTGCAGTTCAACAAGAACCAGGTGCAGCTAAGGGCAGGGGGAGTCCCTCACAGCAAGAAGGTCCTGGGTTTGAATCCTGGACCGGGGCCTTCCTGTATGGAGTTTACATTCCAACAGAAAATAAGATTAAACAATTTCTTTGTAAAATTCATCTATCGTTTTAGTTTGGTTGTCTTCTGTGTTCTTCCAAAGAGCAGGGGTGGGGGTTGTTATGTGGTTATAGCTTACCTCACTTTACGGCAGTGATAATCAGTGCACCTTCTTGCTGTGCTGTGGGAAGATGCATATTGGCTACAGTAAAGCAGTTGGTATTGAAATCTCAAAACTGTGTGGACATGCTTGTCTCCTGGATTTAACACACCAGGCAACAAAGATGCCGCCAAATCCAAACAAAAATTCAGGATAGGCACTAAGTAGTAAGTCATCAGTAATCGTAAGAACTGAATTATACCTAGTTGCATTATAAAAAGTTTCCTTTTCATACCATGAGGTGGCCGTATATGTTAATGTAATGGCACAAAGGCTTGCTCCCACTCCCGTCGTCAGCCTTGGCTGTAACCACCCCATTGCCAGTCCCCTCTTTCCTTTGCAGTTTCTTTGTCCAGCATGCTCTCTTAGCTTCAAGTGCTCAAGTGCTCAGTTGCTAATGTCAATTCAATTATTACTACTGATGTTGGATCTTACAACTTAGGCTAGTTGATTTGCCATTGTTTGCAGTCAATTCTTCCTTATACTGTACATATATTTGAATGAGAAAAACACAGTGTTACCAAACACTTTCTTTACAGGAGAAAATAATTCACAAACAATAAGGAGTATGAACTTCTCAAATGATATAAAATACGTCAGAATATCAAATATCAGAAAGGGGATCAACTGGGGACATAAATATCACTGTAGAACGTACAGTATTACTCTGCTTATTAGATACAGTTGATTAGTGCAGTAGAGATCACAGTACCACACTAGGTCAAAAACAAAATGAAATAGAACCAGTAATATAATACAAGAAATTAAACAAGTCATTAATTTGGTAGTTGGTAATGTAAGAATTATAGTAGCTGTAACAGTCATGTAACATATTCCTGGTAACTCTACTGCCAGTAACATCTACACTACAATGAAGGAAAGCTCTAAAATAATCAAATCATTGTTACCCAAGTTCAATTTTTCAGTAAATGGTTAAATTAAAATTCAATACAATTGATTGTGTTAATGAAATGAAACATCTCATCAACTGTATATGGTCTTAGGATGCATTGAGAATAAGAAGTGAAAAACGACACACATTACTCTAAACCAGACAAGCTGAAAAGAGGTGTATTTATTTTATTTTCCAAGTAGTTGTGCTTGATGGCTTCAATTTATGAACATTTAAAAAATAAAATTTCTAAAGTTACTCAGGCTGTAGAGAAAGCCTCAAGATGGCTCTGGATCAAAAGAGCAGGTCCGTGGGAGGTTGCTGCTAAAGCACAAGCTGAGAGCTGATCAACCTCAGCTGGGTCGCCTGGTTGAGGGCGTTCGATGTTAAAAGGCCCAAAACACTTGAGGACCCCAGGTTACATCACTGCCCTAGCTGGTGTGCCGTAGCATAGCATCAGAAGATATTTCTATACCACAGCAGACAGAAAATAACACCCTTCTTCCACAAGTCAATCAACTCTTGCTTAGATGATGGCAGAGGTGGACAGTCCAGGGGTCAGAGAGTACGGATGCTTTCACACTGGCTTTGGTTAGTTCGGCTGAATCAAACCCTGGTGCGTTTACCTCCTTGGTGCAGTTAGTTTGGGCAGGTGTGAAAACAGCAATCACAAAACAACCGCACCGAGACCCAGTTGAGAAGGTGGTCTTGGTCCGGCTACAAACTAACTCGCATTTGTGGCGAGACCGTGCCACGACAGTGCCATGTCAGCCAGATCTGAGCCGCAAAACTGCCAATCAGCCAGCACCAAAACAGATCAAGAATGCCAAGATCAAGAATGGCCCTGATCTGGGTCATGCAAACAATGCACATTCAGGCAAGTACCATCATGGGCCCGTGGTCCTGATGTGGCCCATATACTGTATGGTTGCCAGAGTAAAAGCCAGCCATGAACCAGCACTGAACCAAAGCTACACTGTAATATAAATATGGTATTTAAAATTGACACTAAAATGTCCTAAATGTGCCGAGTACGACTGTAACGGAGCTGCTACCCCGTTACTAAATAACATCCATAATGGAACTGTACAATAAAGACAAAATGTACATGGGTGTTTGTATTTTAAATTTTAATGCTGTGTAGAAGCGCCTTCTCAATTCTGGTTGGCAGTGGCTATCGAACCGTACGCGCTGCGGTAGGCGCATATTAAAAAGCGGCAGCGTGTATGTTTTACAAAGTTTTAAAAATCCAATTTGCCGCCACACTGTCATTATTAGGGTGGACATCTAACAGGGCAGTCTAGCAGTAAGCTGTTCGAATTCTAGCCATGGGGTTTTGCTGTTTTAAATCGCGACGTTATCGTGCTAAAATAAACACCTTACCATGCGTCAGTTGGCGCTTGTAGCTGTGAGCCACTGCTTCCAGGTCAATGAGAAGCAAAAGGGGAGATGTTGTTGCCGATATATATTTATTGTATACTGGACTGATTGGAATATCCCACAAAGAATAATGGTGTAAAGATATTACTGTTACTTTGTATGCCTGTGGAAAGAAGCAAACTAGGTTATGCATGTCTGAAACATGGGTTAGCAATATTTTAAATAGGCTACTGGTGCTTGCAAATTGACGTTACACCAGTAATTTCTTAGGGAAGTGCATTTAAAGGTGCATTTGGTGCAATGTAGAGAAAGTATGCTTTATATAGGCTACATTACCCTACACTACTTGATTTTTTTTTTTTTTTTTTTTAGTTGAAAAAACGAGGAAGTCAGGATGAGCCCTATATCAGCTGGCTGCAGGCTCAGAGAAAGCGGTTCTGGACGACGCATGCGCAGTTTTACACCGAACATGGCATAGACCATTTTGTTCTGATGTTCATTATTATTTCTGTTCTGATGTTCATTATTTTCAAACGACGACTGAAGACCCACCTCTTCAGGCTGCACCTCTCCCCATCCCTCCCTTCCCCCCTGTAAATGACTAAACTTAGGGGTGTAACTATGCGGTTGTTCCCTGTACTTGGACCGGTACTTCTCTCTAGGGGTTTCGTCATACTTGTTCCTGGTTATGGTTATACACTTTGTTGTACGTCGCTCTGGATAAGAGCGTCTGCCAAATGCCTGTAATGTAATGTAATGTAATTATGATTCGTGACTCATTATTTATTTTCACTTGGAGGGGTTTTGGGTCTGTGAATGAAAGTAAGTTGGACATGGCTTGAGCAATATGTATCCAGGTGTTAAGGTTAGCTAACTAACTAGCGAACTTTAGCTAAATGAACACTACTCACTGTAACCGGGTGCACGCGACTACAGTGAGTAGTGTTAATTTAGCTGAAGTTCCCAGCGGCAGAGGCTCCTCCCTTTTGCCCCAGAAAGTGCATGCGTTCGTCCCAGAGACTGTAAAGACGATGATAAAACTGAATGGCTGTGTTGGTAACATTAATCGTCAATAAAAGTATGAATTAGTCCATCATCATCGCTAAAAAATATAACGTTACGAGCGCACAATAAGCAATACGCCATTGTGCGATAAATATTACAATTGAAGCATTTTATAGGCTAGTTTTAAAAACATTTACTAGCTTGCTATATTACATTACACTCCATTATAATGATGTTGTACTCCAACTGAAACTGCGCGTGCATCGTCCAGAACTGCTTTCTCCAAGCCTGCAGCGAGTTGAGTCCAGAGAGGTTGAGTCTCGCTTTTTCTGAAAACACAGCATGTGGTGGACTCACTGAACTTCATTGGGTGGAATGTGCAAAACAGAGGTCACATGGATGGTTACGTAGGAGCGCAGCGGGATGTAAACAACGGCTGTTACAAAATTGTACTACAAAGAATCCTTATTCGAAATGTTTTCCTCTGAAATGCGAAACATTTTGCAGTTAATCTGTAAGTAGGTCTAGGCAATGCATAGGTACTCGGTTGCATTTATAGACATAGCCTACCGTATTATAGGCTACGATTTTGCATGGCAGCAGACGTTAACGTCTTCAATGATATTCAAGTTGATGATAGCGTATTTAATCTTGCAGTAGCCTAATATTGTTTATAGCCTATTCAAATTTACGTAAACCGCTCTAGATTTTTACTGTGAAAGTTGTATTGTGTATATTAGCTTTTGTTTTTCTATTAGAGTTAATAGCGTTACTTTCACTTTCTATTCAGAGGAAGTTGCTTCGAAACAGGGAGTGTTTCGAAGCTACTGAAAGAATAACAATGAACAGTCCTTATTCCGAAGCGAAATCTGAATAAGATGGAGTGCATATAGCTAAAGGCTACCTCCAATAATATTCCGAAAATGAAACGCGTGTAGGTTAAACGCCTATTCCGATATGATGATATTCCGAACTCATAATTTTTTTAATTCTGCGTACTTTCTATTACCAGTCCAATGCAATTTGCACTTCCGCAAATTAGTGAAACTGATATGTCGCTTCGTAACCTATTATCCGAGGTTTTGTTCAGTTTAGTGTTCACACACTAAACTGTTTTTGTCTGTTCATATTCTCATTTTGCTTCTTAAGTTCTTATTACGGTTGTTCTGTTTAATTGTAGCATTGAACCTTTTACTGCTAATCAGTCGTCAGGGAGAGTGCTACAATTCGACAAAGTTGCCATGCCGAGCTCACCGGCAGCCAGGGGTGATGTACAGGAAAATTAGTTGGTACAAGGTATGCCAAATATATATATATTTCTTTTTATTAGTAATGCGCACACACAATGTCTAATATATCTTCATAAACTCTCTACATTGCATGTTAATCTGACTGTAGACAATAGTGTGGGTGAATATGTAATGCATTTAATCTATTATTAACCTGTGTGGCTTTTACATACAAATCTTGTAAATTGGATACCTGTAACATGGCACAACTGTTAAGAGAGCCCTTGGCTTATGTTGTAATAATGTTGTAGGTAGAAGGAGGTTTGACTGGGCTGGTGCTGAAAAACCTGAAGACAAATCAGACAGTCCTCTATAAATCAGCAAACCACTCATACCAGATTGGAGAGGACCTATCGCTCATTCTTCCCACCTCAGCCTTAAATGACTGTGGTAAATACCACTGCACTCTCTGGGCTCCTATTGGTCACAAGATTCAGGAAGGAGAATGCCGCTATTATCCTCAAGGTAATTCCAGGATGTGCCAAAATATAAACAGGCACAAATGTTGGTGTAAAACAAGATTGTTGTTTTCAGATTTAATTATCGGTGAATCACATTTTCACTGTAAAACTAGGACACACATTCACTGTTTCATGAACAGAGGAGGTTGTTTTTACTGTCTAACCTTCCCACAGATTCAATTTAAATGAGCTTCTTGCTAATTCAAGTGTCTCATACTCCACTCTCCAAAGTTTGGACTGGATTTTTGCTCATCGGTATATATTTTATATTTAAAATACCTCGTTTTTTATATGTAATCTCACGACTGCTTTGTTGTAGATTGCAGCATGCTCTGTCACAGCTGTAACTGAAGGACACAATACTGAATGGTGTCTTGTTGGTTGATGTTCAGGATGCCCCGACCCTCTGGAGACCCACCTGACCAAGGCCCTGCCGAGCAGGCTCTCCAGCTCCAGCGCTGGGGGCTGTGTGGCCAGTGAAGTGATGGCGGGCACAGGTGCTATGGCTCTGCTGCTCATTGTGTTGTCCGTGGGAATGTGGAAATGTAAAGCCAGGCAACAGAAGAAATATATGAAAGTTCCAATCTAAAGTGTGCAGTTGAAAACTGAAAGTTAAATGTAACAGCATTAATACAGGTATAATTATTTCACTAGATTTTCTACTCTGTTTCACTGTGATCGCCTGTCTCTTTTTGTTTGTTTGTTTTTTAAAATATTATTCCTGTTTTGAGGCATTTTGGATGTTGGTGGCATTTCTTTCCTTTTTCCTTGGCACTCTGGTGAGTAAGGTTGGTGTGACACCATGTACAGTGTATTCAAAAAAGCAGATAATTCAAACTTGCAAAATCTAGGCCTGGCATTAAAGGTACTGATATCAAAATCGGGCCAAGTTACAAGAAACAATATTATAATCTTAACTCACATACATTAAACAAGTATTCAAAAGCATTGCCAATGTTTCCCAAATTATTTCAAATAACTCGGCCCTGTGTTTTTACCATATGAACAGAATGTGATCATTCAAACTGTTTCACATTGACGTTTCAAATAACAAAAATTGCTTCATGGAAGAAGACATCATTACGGTTTTTCAATAGGGCGTTCTGAAATTGCAAGGGGGCGCTGGAAGCATGATGGAAGAAAGGGAAGGAAGCCTCATAAACTGTCAATCGGTGATTCTTCAATTCGGGGAGTTTTTCTGTCCCCAGGGTAGATTTTCAAGAAAAAATATTTTTTAGAAAAAACAATTCTTGTATTTGTTAGGGTTAGGTTGTAGTAGCTATGAAAAAAGAATTGTGTCTCAATTGTGACATTTTAATACTTTTTCAGTATGTTGAAAATTCAAATCCGCCAGAATTTCACTGTTTTAGGCTTGTCCCCAACCCACACTTTTTAACATCGCCTCTATAATAAAGTAATAAAAATGGTTAAATTCATTAAAACTGTACTTTGCATTTTCTCATAATAACTTAAAAAGATATATTTCAAATTCATATGGTTTATGTTGTGCAATTTGCACATTTTTTATAGTTAAATATCGCTGCCCCTACTACATATGTCATTACCATCACACCAAACATTTTAGAGAGCAACTATTTGATAATAGTTGTCGATAATGTTCTTTTTTAAACAAAAATACTCAAAATCCACACAGTTCTTGCTTCTCAATCTTTTATTATATTTAACTATTCATCTTTGTGTTTTGAATTGTTTGTTGTACAAAACAAGCAATTTGAAAATGTCAACTTGGGCTTTAGGAAATTATGATGGGTTTTTTTTCCTTTTACTATTTTCTGACTTTTTGGACAAACGATAAATCCAGAAAATAACACGCAGATTAACCAACAATTAATATAATCTTTTTTTTGTTTGTTTGTTTTTTGTTTTTGCAGCCCTAGTAATTTGAATAGTAAATCCATTATCACATAACTATTTTAATCACCAATAATTGGGACATGAATCTCACCAAAATCAACAAAGGCGTGACCTTCCATTTACAGATTCAAATCACATATTGACAATACCAATATTTTGTAATGTTACCTGCATGATCAGGTCTTGCTTTGTTGATATAACTTGCTGCTACTGTACACTGAGAGGGCACTTTTACTTAGACTGTTAGACTGCAGTAACTTACTGTTGATGTCTAAAAAAGAAAACACAATAAAAATATTGTAGTGATATATCATTGAAATATCAGAAACTCACTAGGCTATATGTTACAATATATGAGAAATTAAAACTAATATCGAGTTGGATAAAGATCAGTATAATACTGATGACACAGAAATATAAGTAGCAGAAAATGCATACAAAATGAATGACTCTTACAGGTTCAGTAAAATCACGACCTCCTCTTCTGCAACCAAAAACCTGGCCACAAAAAGTAGCGGCTTGTGCCACATGTGGAAAGCGGGGCCAAGTTCGCTAGCACGATAACTAGCTAGCAGGCTAAACTGATCGGCTAACGCTAATGTTAGGTATTCAGTACTCGAACACTGACTTTAGCTGACGAGCCAACATGAATGTACAAAGTTAATTAAACATATAACTTACCCCCATGGCTTCACATCGATGAATTTTCTCACCAAATTAGCGACCAAACCATCCTGCTGTCCACATGGTCCTGCTGTTATGGCGTCTCTGAAATACAAAGCGGAAATTCTCCTCTGACGTCACCCGCTGAGCGTGCACAAGATTGCCAGGTTCACTCCTGGATTCACTGCGACAGGAATCTCTGCTCGCAGTTCTATTTGATTCATTTGCTTATTATTTTGAACAAATTTTATATTCATAAATCCAAATTCTTAAGCAAAAAGCCAAACTTTTTAGTGCTGACTGTCCATATCAAACAATACATTTATTCTATATTGGAATGTACAAACAAAAAAGCTGTTACAACGTATAACCACTGTAAGCTTTACAAGATATTTATTTAATTTTTTAAAAGATCATTTTTATTACTACCTTTAGTCCCCCTGGCGTTAATAAGTAATTGTAGACTCAATTTATATACATAAGGTTTTGTAATCTTGCTGTATAATTGTTTCAATTTTTTTTTTAATTTTTTTTATTTTATTATTATTTTTTTTTAAAGCCAGGTTAACTTCTACCCAAGTACATTTCACTTTCTTTTGTCAGGTTGTACAGTCAATACAGTAGTTTAGTTAATATCACTTGGTGTGATGGATCAAATTTACATATCGAATAGCGGATACATAATTACAAACAAACACCTTTAAACATTAAACACATTAAATAAAACGTGACATTTTATTTACACTGAAATAATAATTTCTTGTATAATTTAAACAAATCATCGAGGTAATAATTACAGGGCCAAAACATTATTTTTTTCAGTGTAGAAAGGCCAGGATCAAGCGATGTCATCGGGCATTTTGACTCCAATTCAACTTACTTCAACACCGTAAATACAATAGCCTACCGTCCTCCTTCCACAGCGTTTCCTAATCGTTTGGGCTTAAAATAAGCATGTTTTAGATTTTCAAAAAAGTCGACTGGTTGAAGAAATGCAAGCAGTTTTTCACAAAACCCCCTGGACAGTAGGCTAGGTCGTGTAGGCTTACCCAGGTGTGAAAGGGTTGCTCTCTCCTCCTGCACACTATTCAGCAACTGAATGGCTTTGAAACTAATTTCTTGATTAAGCGCTATCAAAACTACTTTTGCTCATTTGATCACACAAATGAATGCATTGCAGTTGTTTGATGAACATGAATTATTTTGATGAGTGACCTCTGACACAGGCTACATTTGTACTGAAACTGCGACTGAATTGGCTAACATTTTTTTTTGTTGGTCTGGCATCATTGCACACGTTGAATGTCTTGACAAGACTGAGAGCAGAAGAGACTTCACCATGGACCTGGGATGCGACCTGTGTAAAAAGTAGCCTACATGAAGTCGAAGACAGAAGAAGCAGCCTTCAAAGAAGACAATCGCAGCATCATCTCGTACATGTACCACTCCTGGGGGGCAAATGCAGTCGGAATATAAGGTTAAGGCCGGCGTTACACCGAAATCTGTGACCCACCGAAATCTGTGACCGCGGATATAACTAAATCACTAAATGTCACACTGTGCATGCAGGCAGAAATACACATTTTTAGAAACAGTTTATAGTTAATTTCATAAAATGTAGTAGCCTAATAATAAAAATAAAACAGTTGTTTCTAAAACATTTTTTTAACTTAATTTATTTTATTTACTTTCTACTGACAGATACCATGCCTGGGGTGGTTAGTATGATCCACCAACGTTGCCTCTTTCTCCATGGGAAGCAATAACAACCAGCGATTACATGCACTGGACAGGGAGCGATGGCAATCCAGTGCTTAGGAGTAGTTTACGCCGTCTACGTAAATGCTCTTCTTCATGCCCGTTCTCGACAACACGCATGCAGAAAATGTGCAACAGCGGCCTCTGCGGTCACAGATTTCGATGGGTCACAGATTTCGGTGTAGCACCTGAAACATAGCCTATGTAAGCATGCGAACGCAGAGGAGGCGGACAGTCGGTTAAGCATGCTATGTAGGCCTAAAGCGCACTGCAAATGAGCGGGGGCAAGGGAAGGGAGAAGCGAGTTTCTTTATGACTGAAGAAATTTGCACTATTGTACTTTGCATTTAACTCCTTTTTCCATTTTGTGTTTGCTTTGTTTTGCACAGTTTAGCTCTTTTCTTAGTGTGCCTGCAATGAGCCTTGACACATTTTCCCATAGCTTATAGACCTATAACAAACCCAGGGGGCCCAGAGGGAGGGTGCAGCGTGGGCCCTGAACATTGGCGAGGGGGGCATTTGTCTGAAAAAGGTTGTGAACCCATGATTTGAATGAATGTTTTTAAACAGCTGATTAAAACGTACGTGCCAGGAAGGATATGTCTATACTCGGTTGTCAAGTTAATTTTGTAAAATGTACAAGTTCTTGTATATTTGCAACTTGAAATCAACACCGAATGTAAAATATCTGTACTTACATACATACATAAATACATAGAATATTTAATTATCACATCCTTCCCAGCAGCATGTAACATTCACAAGTACAAACAGACATATGTTTGCCCCATTAATGCATTGTATGCTTGTCAGTCAAATAAAGTTTAGCCGAATAAGTACAACAGCATAATTCCTTCTATAATGTTAAATAATGTTTTCTTAACAACAACAATAATAATGATTTTTATTAATTATGTGCTTTTCATGCACCAAAACACTGGATGCAGACAATTGTTCAAATAGTGTTGTCATTTTAAAACATTATTAGGTGTAACACAGCTGAATTGCAAATCATTTCCGCTATAAATGATTGACATTTGACAATTTGATGTCACACGAAGTTTGAATGACCACATTCTGTTCAGATGGTAATATGAAAAAACACAGGTCCAGTTAGTTGAAATAATTTAGGAAACATTCGGCAGCACTGCTTTGGAATACAGCTTGTTAAATTTGCTTGACCTAAGACAGCCAAATTTGTTTCTTGTAACACAATTTTGATATAAGTACGTTTAATGGCAGGCCTAGATTTTGCACATTTGAAGTAATGATTTATAGACAGCTATTTTAATGTGTGAGTAACGTGGCATTTAAAAAAAAAAAAAATTTTACATTGAAAACGTGTTTTTCATTGTAGTACACTTGTATGGGAATTTACGGTTGATAGGTTATTATAACGGCATATTGTTCGCCACGTTTTTGTCCTTAATGTCACAGATAACCTAGTCCTTTCAACAAGGAAACGAGAAGCTGCAGGCTATATGCATTCCCAATTTTGGATCTCCTTTAAATTTGGACGAAACCCCGAAACGCTACATGAGCAAAATTAACGTTACAGATTAAAACGTACGTGGATAAGTGCGCACTCACCCTGTATCTCTACTCTGATTGGCAATTGCATGGAATCGGTTGCATTTCAGTTGCAAGTAAATGGCAGTGGTGTTAAGCGAAGCAATCCTAGAGCAATTTAGTTGCAAGAAACAAAAGTTGTGTGGAGATTGCTTCGTGTAACAGGGCCCCTACTTCCAGTGAAGGGAAATCTTAATGCTACAGCATACAGCGACATTCTAGAGTGGTGTGCTTCCACCTTTACATTTTAGGGCAGGTCCTGTTTCAGCATTACAATGCCCCCGTGCACAAAGCGAATCCATAAAGAAATGGTTTGCAGAGTTTGCTGTGGATTAACTTGACTGACCTGCACAGAGCCCTGACACAACCACATCGACATCGACAACCCCACCTCATTTACGGGAAATGGTGGGTGGGTTGTAGTTCTAGCAGTGGAAACATCGTGCGAGGCTCTCTCTTCACAGCGACACCATCGACAACGAAAATGTTTTCAAGATGTTTATGTAAGTTTAATTTTTTGCCTCCTGTAGATCTTCACCATAAATAAATTTAACGATTTAACTGGTTATCTGGCGATTAAACTCGTAGCCGTTTGTGTCTTAAGGCATTATGAAAGGTAGTTCTTAATCACTGCTTTTCACTATACTCGTTAATTTGGATTTCAGAAAATGACAATAATGCATACGGTAGCTAATACATATTTTAATAACCAATTTGTGTCAAATGTGTTAATAGTTTTCATTGAAAAAGGAGAAACGTGTCGTGGTTTTTGAAAGTTTCATCTGTGAAAGTGAACAGAAGAAAAGGGGACCTGTAAATCTAGTGTTGTGCGCGAAAGTACAATGAGACCGCTTCTGTGTGCTCCAACAGCGTATTTGTTTGTCGTCGGGATCCTGAGGTGCTCGGAGAGTCTGAACTCGGTTAACAGCGAGTGCGGAGAAAATATCACTCTGCCCTGTGATGCTACCCGTCGCTCTAAGCAGTACAGGTCCGTCACTTGGTATAAGGTAGGCTCCGGCCGCCCCAAGATATGGCATGTCTTTTTTCGAATACGAGTTGTTTTTAATATAGCCTAAGTATGATTCATCAACATGTGAGCCATTCGTTTATGAAAGCGGTATTTAGCAATTGTCTGCAGCATCTAGAGCATAGAATTACCCAGCTAACAGTTTTTGCTTCTTATAACGTCCCAGGGCCATTATAGGAAGGTTAAGATAAACCTTCTACGCACTTACATACATACAATTGAGTCATAATTGACATTGCATGAACGCCATTCGGTTCATACGAGCTTAATGGGAATTTTTTTTTTTTTTTTTTTTGGTGGCCGCGAATTGCAAAATGTAAAATGGTTAAAAAGAAATAAAAAGAAACTACCATTTCAATATTTACATTCAGTACATTCTAAGAATGTAGGCTATTTGAAAGATATTTTTTGCGAGTTTTCATAACTGGGAACAACTATATTTAAATTTTTTTGGGGGGACACGAACTCATCTCACAGGGATGTTCCCCAGTATTCTTGAACCATTTGGGCTAGTGTTAGCTACGATTAGTGTTTTATCTGGACATTTATGACAAAATGACTTACGGGATTGCTATGAGTTTTCCCAGATACTACAGATTAAACAACTGAAATGACTTCGGAAAACTTATCAAAACGAACACAATTGTGCTACAAAATATGACATGGGACTTGAAAATTCCAAAGCATGGTATCTGAAAACGGTAGTTTCGGCAAACATAACCCAAAATAAGACTAAGCTTTCAATTTATAACAGTATAAAATTGTTGGGGTCATTTCATTGATCTATATTAATATCAATAACAGGAAAATATATGCTAAATCCTAACTGGAAGTTTATGTTCCATCATGGTTTTCAGGCTATTGAGAATTGTCCACCAATAACCTGTACATAGCAGTCCCTTAATGCCTCTTAACTCCAAGGGTTAAATCAAAAAAAAAAATTTTCTTCGTTTTTTTGTCGTTGTTCTATGTCGCTGGTGACAGGAAACAAAAGTGGAACGCAAGACTTTTTCCCTCTTACAACCAGCCAGGTGCAGACTATTTTTGTTTTTAACTTCCTCTTCATAGGCTAGAAGTTTTTTTTTTTTTTTTTAAGTAGTTCATTTGTATTTGCATCATTGCAGATGAACACAGTGACCCTCTGTAATTCTTTTTACGTTCTTGAAGTTGAACATTATAGTGACCTTTAATTGTGTTTACATTTGCTGTTGAAAATTTCAGTAACCTTCATTAACGTATTTGGAGTGCGCTTTTAGCCTACATACCATACGTATCATAAGCTACTGTCTCTTTCCTCTTACTCAGTTTCACAGGGAACGCATAGCTTTGGTTGCTTAGTGAGCAAGGACCGCGCACTACCTTATGTAAGTACGCTAGCGTGAATGACAACGCCAGGACGACACACTGCAAACGCACATCCTGGTTGTACATATGCACTGCAAACACACGTCCTGGTTGTACATAGCTACTCAACGTGCGTTCTCATGTCCATGTGGAGGTAATAAACCCAAGTCCTCAAGGGGCCGTTGCAGGTGAATGTTACAGGGCCTGTCTGTAACATTTTTGCATTCCTGCAGGTGAATGTTACAGGGCCTGTCTTTAATTGTGTTTACATTCCTATAGGTGAGCGGTACTCGAACCGGGATTATCAGGAAAGCTCAGGACAGAGTGCAGCAGTTCAAGGCTGCACGGATGGCCGAGTTCGGACATGACGAGAGCCTGTTAGTCCCCGGTGTTAGGCCTGAGGACTCGGGGGACTACGAGTGTTTTCTGTCTGCAAATGTGGGTGGCGAGAACAAAGAATCAAAACTCCATCTCAGCGTGTCAGGTACCGTGTGCGACACTTGGCAAGGGAATCTTTGAATCATCAGTGCATTACAAAGAGGTGCATTCACTTCTAGTATTGGAAATCCCTTCTTACGGAAATCAATGGAGGGGGAGGGCATGAAAAGTGCTGTAATTTCTACATGGTGAAACCAAAATGTATAAAATACCTTTTAGTAAGATCTGAGAATCTCTAATTTAACCATGTGTGAATTATTTAATTTCAGATCTAAAATTGTGGAGTGCAGAGCTAAATCAAGAAAAATGTGTCTTTGTCTCAAACATGGAGGTCACTGTATTTCCCAGAGAATCCCAAATTCACCTCCTACTTTTATGTGAATTTTCACAGAATGTGTCACCCCTGCTGATACCACCCTTGCTGACACCACCCCTGTTGATACCACACCTGCTGCTTTGGTTACTTTGACTGGCATGATGTCCTGCTTCACTGCTCCCTGCATGGACCAGGTGGTGGAGGTCTCCCTGGTTCTGGTCGTAACCAGTTTTTCAGTCATTGCCTTTGTCAAAGTCATTTTGTCCATCTTTTCGGTCTGGGTAAGCATAATCTTCATAATGACTTTTTCTGTAAAATACTTTCTGCCTCATTTGAGGAAAATTCTGTACAAATAAAGTTGTTGTTCTTTGGTATTATTATATTGCCTTACATGCAAGCAATTGAAGTTTCTATCTGGGAGCACTGCAGAGAGGCAGGTGCTTGTTATTGAAGTTGTTATTCACTTTTGATTCTTTGCTTTTGAACTAGTGGTGGGAAAGCAATTTGTCATGAACAACATAAAGGGTGGATCTACAGCTCCTCCCATTTTTGATCTCAAAGATCCTCCCATTTTTGGCCTCATTCCCCCATAAATGATATGACACCATTTCACGGTAGATTGTTTACAAGAGAATTAGCCCTGAAATTCATCTTTTCAAAATAGCTGACGGGAAAGTTAGTTAGTTGCCTTTTATTCAGAATTAGGACAAATAACTTAGACCAAGGGTGTCCAGTCCAAAAAGTGTCGGTGTGGGTACAGATTTTTGTTTTCGCCCAGCACTACAATAATTAACTAATGAACTAATTAGCTAATTAACTAATTAAGGTCTCCAATGAAGATAAGTTAAGTGGAATCATGTGCAGACCTGCCAACCTGCACGCATTTTGTGTACCAACCAATTCTTGGTTAAAAAAAAACGCATGTACGAAATGCCAACTGAAACTACGCAAAAAAAATATATATATATTATTCTAATTTTATTACGGAAAACAATCAATCAATACAAAAAATACCGTACATTATTCGGTATTTAAACTACATCCCTCTGATTGGACCAGATACGACCTTGTGCTTGTGGTTCTGTAACTCCTCCCCGACCCACTCAACATCCACTGATACGCAGCGGTACTTTATTATCCACCGAGGCGTAACGCTGCATAGCTGAGGTAAAATGAGAAGTGGGAGAGTAATAATCAAGCACAAAAATGTGACCGTAGTGTTAACATATAAAACGTTAAAACATGTTCGGTAACGAGATGATGCATTTCAAGGGGTATATCCTAACGAGATAAATTTGTGTATATAGTTAGCCGTAGTAGTAGCTCGCATACGATTTAGCCTCGTTACGAGACGGCTACGGTGTGAATAACTGATGGAATTATTTATCTGCAGTAACTCAAACGCCACGGAGACTTTCTGTTCTAAATTTGAATCGCGCACACTGTTGGAGCAAAATATCAGGAGCAATGGCCGTACCTCCGCCCCTCAAAACTTCCGCACCATGCATTTTGCACATTGTGCATTTATGATTTTGACATTAGCCACCAAGAAGCTTCATGTAATAATTTAGCTAAACCTCTAATTACAAAGGCCTACATTCCTAGATAATTTTTCAACTGAATACTTTTTTTCATTAGCCCTATATGATGTGTGCCTATATAAGCTGATTCAATTATTTAATTATTAAATAAAAATGGAAATCATGAACAGAAACTTTTTTTTTATTCATAAAGGACAGTGTTTTACATCGGGTTTTATTTATTTATTTATTTATTTTGTTTACATTGCAGCATAAGTTTCTGTAAATACTTGAAAATGAAAACATGTTACAATATACAAAATATTTTTTTGTATTTTTATTAAATAATTAAATGCAATTCACTTATGGTTATCAGTTTGTATAAGCACACATCATATAATGAAATATTAATCATGAAAAAATGGTTTTAAGCAGGTGTACTCAAACTTTTGACTTGCAAGTATATCATAATATAGCCCAGTGCAGTGCAAGTGATATTTTAGAATCAGGTCAAATTATACAATCATTATACATTAATCAATTATACAGTCAAAACTAGAATTATGAAGAAAGGCTTGTGTGTGTGTGTGTGTGTGTGTGTGTGTCTTGCAGACTGTCGTGTGCAAATCGAAGTGGTGCGAAAGCATGTGAACTAAGCATTACACTGACTATTGTGGTACTCAAAATATTTTCCCAAGGTTGGCAGGTCTGCATGTATCTTACTGCTGGGCTAGAACAAAAACCTGCACACGGCCCTTTTCAGATAAGATTGGACACCCCTGACTTAAACAATTGCTACAAGGCTTTTTTGATCTACCTGTGGTTGATATTTAAGCCTATTACGGACAGCGAGGCACTACTACTCCAAACCCACTGTGAGTTCCAGTGACAGTGGGTTTGCTACCGTAAGGCCGAGCTAGCGGTGCTTACCCCACCAGTGACAGTGCTTAACAGAGCTGGCTTACGGATCACTGCCCTTCTGCCTTGTTGCTTCTGTAATTTATTATACTTTTGTGTGTGTGCATCAACTTTTACATCAGGTCCTGCTCTTGATCAGAAGAAGAGGAGAGAGACAGAGAATGGACGACTGGTCGTAAGACCACTGGGGGGGGGGGATGGACACGGACAATCAATCAGGCGTTGGGGAGGCAGGGGCGGGGTCACATTCCTATTTTTTTAATGGATGAAGCAAATCAAGCATTGTTGCATAGGGATTTAAGTTGAATTTAACAGTGTTTTTAAAACCCATATGTGTATGTTAATGTGTATTATTTGCATGTACATACATATAGGTGGCTAACATGTTGATAATATAGTGTATATAATGTCTTGGAAAAAAATTATATTAATATTATAATTTAATATAATATTTTATGTTAAATTCTAATATTAATGATTGGCTATGTTTATATTTGTACTTAGATTTCATTGGATGTGTGGTGATGAAATGAACATCTTGAGTCTTTCCATAAAATATATTTTTTTATTATTTAAAAAGAATTCTCTATTGTGAGTCATGATAGTATTTGAAATCTAGTAAGTTCTATTTTTTAAAATGCAAAGTGCCAGAAAGACCTCTAAGTGATAAATCGGTTAAAACCAAATCGTTGTTTTTTAATTATGGTCAGTTAAAGATGGCAGTAGGCTTTTTACGCAATCTGTAATGTCCATGATAAAAGATAATCCACCCAAAAAGACAGAAAAATAAACGACTCCCTATTTAAATAATTCAACTTATTTTTATTGTGTAAAATGTAATATAAGAAACATCTGTCTTAGAAAAACCCTTTACAAAATGAAATAACAGCAGATGTGCATTGACAAAAAGAAGCTAAGGAAGAAAGTTGGTGGTCTTGTTTATTTAACTGTTGCTCACCAGTGCCACCTGCTGCTGTAATAGGGTGTGTACAAGCAATGTGACAACTTCCTCCCAGCAGACATTTCTATTTTCTGTATGTTTTCATATCGCATACTTCTTCAAACGCCTGAAAGAAAGTTTTGCCGTTGTCACTAACACTGCACACTCATGTATGCTGGTCCAAATATGTACTCACATTTTACATATTGCCCCTGTGAATTAGGCTGATGTCCTATTTTTTTCTGAACATGTCCTGTTTTCGGGACTGAAAATCTCTGAGGGTTGGGTTTACTAATTGGATAGATTGTAAATAAATAAATAAATAAATAAAAGGCCTAATATAATTCTCACCATGCCTACCCACCCATTCTCTTTTTTGAAAACTCTTTTTTTGACTACCCAACTGTGAACTGTGGTTTTGTATTGTGTGTAGCAGGTATGCTAGCTGATACATTAGCACAGCATCATTGCTTCACACTGTTGCCCATATAAACCAGCATTATTCCACACTGTTGTGCCCCCATACTGCCATGAGCATCTTTTAGTTTTAGAAAGTCTTTGCGTTGTGGAGGTAGCTTTGGGACAATCATATAGGTATATCTGTACAAAGATAGGTCAGCAGTATGATGGTGTTTACTGTTTTGCAATCCTAATTGTTGGTTTGTTTGGTTAACTTGGCATTGATTGATTGTAAATGTTCTTTCTTCTCCTTCTTTGTATGATGTCTGTATTCCTGAGAGGACCACTGATGTTGTCCACTTCTGCAAGTCACTCTGAATAAGAGCATCTTCTGAGTGATCATTATGTAATTGTCATGTAAAATATTTTCAAGGACTTTAAAACATTTTGAAAGTTAATTGTGTCGTACTCCCCTTTTTTGAGAATTGTGGAACGATTTACGTCAAATCCAGTAAATTAAAGTGCTCTTTGTAAAATAAATCATACAAAAATGTATGTACAAATCTATCAAAAATTAAATAAGTAATGGTATAAATGGTCAGTTGAAAGGCAGCCTTTCTGCTGGGCCCTTTATTATTTATTCTCTGGGATTTGCAATATTGACCTTCCTAATTCATGACTCATCTGGTTGATGGGATGCTTGTTGCTTGCCTGCACCAGCTAGTTAAGGTCTGTCGTCATTCAGCTGAATGTTTCTGGCTCACATGACTGGCAAAAAAAATAAAAAATAAAAATTCATAACCGCTTTCCAAGAACTGTGTGCAAGCCTGCCATCTCCTGATAATATGCATTTTGGCCTGACTCTGCAGTTGCACCTAATATTACTGGCAAAATATTGCTATTACAGTTATTTAGAAATGTCAAGAATCTTTCTCTTTTCAAAAGCCCTGCTGTTAACATGCTGTGACCTTTCTTTTATAGACAGTGGATAGCTTTGACATCATTAATGCTCATGCCAGCGAGCAAATGGCGGGGGGGGGGGATTTGGTGACTGTAAAAGTTTTGTGCCCTTATTGGTCCTATGCACATGTTCCAAGGCCCTCTTAGGGGTAAGTAACAGGGCAAACATGCCCTTTCTGGGGTTGTTTTATTTAAATTCCCTTTTAGTGTATGACTGATTGGCCCAGACAGTTTTTCTGTGCAACGAAGGACATTTTAGGTATTCAAACTTGACAACTTGCTGACTTTACGATGGACGGCTGGTGTCTGGGAAATCACACTGAAAACACTTCAGGTAACTGCAAGGCAGCTCGTTTGGTTGTGTTACCCGGCCGGAGGCTGTACGTTAATTTTCTACACATTACCCTGGAACTTTCCTGTACGCATTCAACCAGAGAACACTGCACTCAAGGTGAGCATGGCTTTCTATAGCAGCAGAAGTACATGTGGAGAAAAGCAAATTACTGCATGAGAGCGACCTCAAAGTTACAATAATCAACAGGACTAAAAATGGTTTGTGCTTTGTGCAGGGGGGTAAAATGACAATTCACACACCATCACTGCCCTGTGTGTCCTTTGGTGCAAATAGCCATGAGTTATTATTATTATTATTATTAGTAGTAGTAGTAGTAATAATAATAATAATGATCATCATCAACATTATTGTTATTATTGGGGAAATTGTAGCGGAGGGGTCTGATAATAAAATGTTACATGTAGCAAAGATAGGGCCAGTAATCCAAAATCCATGATAACAGCTCAGAGTTCTGGGTTAGTTGAGGCAAGATGCAGTGTAAATAGAGGTGTTTTCAGTTTGTGGAAGACAATCTTCAGTAATTCAGCTGTCCTGGATGCAGTGGGGTGCCCATTCGACCATTGTCATTATGATCATAACTGTAAAAATAATAACAAAGGCTAACATGGTTGTAATTCAACAGCAATTTAACATTTTATATATCGAGGTAATTATGTCATGTGAGGCAGGGCTGGGGATGGCCACTGCTCACGTAGTGAACAGACAGGAAAACAACTGAAAGGTTTGGCTTACCGTCTTTTACTGATCAAAAAACCCTTACGCTACAGAAATAAATTTTAAAAATGCCAAATGAAAATTTGCCAACCAAACAGCTTAAAGGAAGAAGAATAACCAGGCACCAACCAGGCATCAACCCACCACACCGTACATACCCACACCCAACGCCCTGAAAACCCTCCTCTCTAGGCCTTAAAGCTAGGCCTCTTATACAGCCCATAATTAGGCAATGGGCCACAGCTGATGTGATTGCAATGAACCACGGCTGCGGCCATACGTGCCTGTAGGGCCAGTGCTGCCCCCTGGGAAAAATAGTTTTATAGTGTTTTTCTTTTTACTTTTGTATCCTTTTGTTGCCGTTGTATTGCAATATGACAACCTACAGTTCCCTAATCCAAAATATGCGAAAGGATTTTATATAGGCAAACCATATCAGGTGGTAGTCAAGCAGCATCTAAACACTGCTGTTAGCCTACAGGGACAGCTCCTGTTTACATGCAGGCTGCTATCTACCTTCACATCCATGCCCAAGCCTAAGCATTCCCATCCATGGCGTCTGGTGACTTGATGGCTCCTTCGAAATAGGGGCAAGCATTTTGATTATGTTCCCGCAGTGATGGAAAGAATCACCAGCAGATGCCACTGCTGAGGTATTCACAGTCTTCTGTCTTAAATCAAAAATTGAAAATGCTTTTCAACCTGTCTTTTCAGACATTTAGGCTGCTATTGCTATTCTCCTCTCAACTGCACTGAAGCATAACCATAAGCTAGAGTCCTGTAATGACTACTAGCTTGACTCCACGGAAAAAAAAAAAAAACAATTTGGCACTCTTTTCCTTGCAATTGCAATTAACTACAATCAGTGACTCTATCCATTTTCCAGATCTAGCATTACTACTCTATCCTTGTTAAATGCAATGCCTTGCTGATTTTTTACTGAGTAGAAAATGCTACTGAGTAGAAGGGGCAGAGGAGATGGATTGATGGTTGAGGAAAGAGGGGGCTTGTGTGGGATGGGGAGGGAAATGTTCAGGGGGGGAAATGTTCTCTGGAAGAAAAAGACCGCATTAGCTAGATAGACTGAGAAAAACCAATTGAAGATACACACTGGAAATGAGAATTTCAAGGAAAAGAAAATATATGTAATTTTCAGCCCGCATTAACTTCTATTTTCCCCCTTAACAATGCAGCACAGCGGTGACCTAACATGGATTCGGTAAATTTTTCTCATTATTAGATATTTCATCAAACAAGACCTTTACGTTCTTTCCAGGGGCTGCCAGCTCTGAAGCAGTCATGAGGTTCAAAGCTGTTTTTTTTTATTTCTGAAAAACCTTTATTATGTTTTCCCCATCGCATGAGCCGGCTGTTTTTAAATGCTCCATCTGCCGCAGGGCCGGCAGTATTAATGATCAACTTCTCATTCTACACCAGTTTTTATCCGTGCTTTTTCTTCCACTTTGGAATGGCCAGTTGTACTCATTGGCCTGCCGGTTTCTGAGCAAGGTTCTCTGTCAAGTCGGGAGATTGCAGGGAAGCATTTGAAGCATTTGAAGCATTTGAAGCATTTGAAGCACGTTCTGGAGTTTCCGTTTGACTATTCGGTCCATCAGTTGATCTGAGCAGTCATTGGGTGGGAAGGGTGTACTTCATTGTGCAGTTGGTGCAGGCAGACTGCAGGGGCTTGAATGGCCAGAGGGGGCGCTCTTGCATGGTGTAGTTGGCTCTTTCCAAGCAGGACCCTCTATCTCTGGATGACTCGGCCCAAGGGGTCAGTTAAATCAGTTAAGCAGGCTCTGTAATGAAACGCTAACATTTTCCTGAGAAACTACACCTTTTAATCGAGTCCACTTCAACCCCAACCAATCCCAGTCACAGGCAAGAGCCATACAGGAAAATCAGTTTGTACTCAAACACGTGGTGCACAGATATTTTTTTGACAATCTCTGCGGTAGCAACATAAATTGTAAAATGTTTGTATGCAAAACAAATATGGATCTCTGTGAGTATTGTGGATGCGTTGTAGGGCATATTAATAACTTTATGTACTGAATGTTACCACAGAAGAGAACACATGCTTGTCTGCGCTTGTTAGAGGCAGCTTCAGTTATGAGTGTTAATATAGGATTGGGCATTCTAAATTTTGAGGAAATGGGGGGAAAGCAAATAAAATACTTCAAAATAATCAACCTGAAGTACCTGCCTCTCTATAGCAGGAGGTTAAAGGAAGAACAGAAATAATTTGCAATACATGTGTTATGTTTCATGTATGGAATATTGCAGGAAAATGTAAGCCTCCTGGGTTGGGCCTGTTGCGGTGCACATACTGATGCAACATAAATAAGTGAGATCGGAGAGAGAGGGGAATAAAAAGAACAAGGCACTAGAAGACAGTGTCCTTTCAACTTTCATCTGCAGCTAGGCACCACTCATTTGAAATTATGCATCTCTGCCCACAGCCAGGCACTCCCTAGCCCAGCAAAAAAAATACTCAAGCAGGGGCTCATGACATACTCTTGAATGTTTTGGATTGGGAGGCAATTTCATTTCAAGCAATTCATGAATTGGATCAAAACTCTACACTTCTCCCCAGTGGAATCAGTTATCAGCAATGGCATGATATCCAAACCCAGTCATACTGGCTCCTGGAACAAGGCAAGGTTGCCCAATATCCCAATTCCATTTTAAACTATTCATCAAATTGATTGCCTGTACGATTTGGCAGAATAGAAATTTCAACATTAATCAGAAAATCAGTTTTATGTGGACAATGTCTTGAGGTACCTTCTGAATGTTCTCATACTTAGGCATATGTTTTGGAAACATATACTAGTCTCTCTCATAACTAGTAAAAGCAAGCAATAACCGGCTCAGTGCTTTCCCTCCAGTGCACCCACACTGCCATCAAGTGCCTTGGAAGTCATATTCCTCCACATATCATATCCCTTCAATTCCAGGAGATCTTGAATGCTTGAAAACCCTACCACTCTTATTAATGGGATTGTTACGGCCCGGGTCGGGCAGGCCGAACAAAAACGGAAACCAGGCAGAGGTCATGGTGCAAAAAGTGAATTATTTATTTACAACCTATACATTAGATTAATTTAGTGTCCCGCCAGGTCGGGATAGAAGGAACTCTGGATCCACGCCATCTTCAGCCTTTTATTCCCAGGACAATTAGCAATTAAGGGTGGCAACTCCCCCTGTTGGCTCACTGAAACAATACAGGCACAGAGAAAGCAGCAGGGGAAGACAGACGCCAGGCGTGACAGGATGTATGTCATCAATTAAAATGTCAATACTTCCATTTTTTTCTCTCTATGGTCCTATTATTCCCAAATGCTTATTATTTCATATCGCTAAATTAAGTCACATACAAATTCCAGTGGAAAAGTAAGATGACTAAATTACTGACTTTGAAATGAGATGGACAAAAAAAGAACACAGTGGTGTCAGCTCCCATAACTTCACATAAAACTGCACCTCCATTGCATGTCCAGCTGGAAAACTAAGATTACTGAGAAAATCCATGTACTGCAGCAACAGTTATAAAATGGGTAGTACTGGCCCTGAATGTTGATTGGTTGACAAGCTGTTCTGCTGATACTCATAATATAGCATAGAGAAATAGAATGTTCATTCACCCTTTTAATATTCCACTAAGATGAACATACATGATATGGACACATTTTATGCAGACAACTGTAATAACAAATGAGACTTTAAACTTCTCATTAAGCCCCTCAGTTCAATGTCCAGATGTGGGCTGTCCGCTGTTTCACTTATTGGTGTGTGGAGAAGTGGGGGTTTTAACTTAAGCATAAGCCTTCAGTTTCACAGGTTTTGGCTTAAGACTCTCTCTTAACTACTTAATACCTACTACGTAGTACCTACTACCTAATGCATACTACTTATTACATGCTACTTAGTACATACTGACCGTATGTACTACGCAGTATGTACTAAGTAGTATGTACTGGGTAGTGTGTACTAGGTGTAATGCACTAAGTAGTAGGTGCTAAGTAGCATGTGCTACGTAATAGGTACTAACTAGTTAGTAGTTAGTAGGCAGAAGTGAGGGAATCAAATACTTTGGGTTTTATCACACAGAGTATATAAACAAGCCAGTTATATAGCTTGGCACTTTTAATATTGAAAGTTTATGGATGGATGTTCTGTCCTTGGGCATATAGTTTTGTGATTATTCATAGTCATTTTATAATCACTGTGTGATTGGGCATTCTCTTCAGTTAGCTGTAAAAGCTAATTTGCTGGTATTTGGATTGGCAATTATTAGTTAGCAAGCAAGGTAGCTTCCACACAAGACCAAGATGGTGAATGCAAAGTTTTTACAACGTTCTTTCGTCTGTGTATCGAGTGTCCGGTAATTGGCTAATTTCAAGATGAGATGTTCTCATTGGCAGATGTAGCTAAATGTCCAACAGGGATTTATTGAAATTATTGAAAGTGGTACCGAACCATTTGTGATGATGCAATTGGCAGAAAAAGTACAATAACCCAATTTTGGGGCTTGCGTGGACACGTGGAGTTGTTTGTGAATTCTGTCTGTTTACATGAGGTCAAAAGGTACAGAAGTTAATGCTTTTAAAGGCCGAGAGTCTGCATGGCTCTCTCGCTCTCTATTTAATTATTTTATGGTTCATACATTTATATGCATTATTATTATCAGTTACTCATAACAAACACTGTACAAAAAGAAATGAACTTTAAATTAGCACATTATTTTCAGATGGTAAGATGAAAAAACACAGGGTCAAGTTACCTGAAATAATTTAGGAAACATTGGGGTAGCAATGTATTGGAATGCACTTCTTGTACGTCGCTTTGGATAAAAGCGTCTGCCAAATGAATGTAATGTAATGTAATGGAATAGACCTTGTTTAATTTCATAAGATAAGGTAACCAACATTGTTTATTGTAACCGGGCCTCATTGCAGTTACACATATGTGGCTAACTCAGTGAATCTGATTCATTTGTTGACATTTTGGGATAAACTCAAATGGATGTTCACGAAGTGAGTTCACAATTTAGCCATACTGGTTAACAGGGCAACAGAGTCTTCAGCGCAAACCTAAAAACCTGAAGACTTATGCTTAAGTTAACCCCCCCAAAAAACCCCAAAGAATTTGTTTCCCCCACATCTGCCTACTAGTCACTAACTACTTAATACCTACTACCTAGTGCATACTACTGAGCACCTACTACTTAGTACATACAACCTAGTACACACTGACTGTGTATACTACATAGTATGCACTAGGTAGTATGTACTAAGTAGTATGTGCCATACAGTGCGTGCTGAGTAGTAGGTACTAAGTAGTATGCCATATTTGGTGTGTACTACGGATGGACAAAGATGCCACTATTTCAATTTGTATCTGTATTCAGCCAAAAAAAAAGTATCTGTATATTCTGATACAAACCGGGAGTGGCATAAACCGGATGTGGGTGGATTTTAACATGGAAGCTGTATTAAATGCCAAAAATTCCAGATTTTTTACCATTATAATCACTTGTACTGCTATTGTTGAGATATTAAAGCATTAAAGTCATGATGATTTTACAATGACATCAAAAATAATGCAGTTTAACAACAGGTTCTTTGCTTTTTAAAGCTGTGTTTAACAAACAATGACCTATATGTTATATAGCCATAACAGGGTTTTATAACACTGAGGTAAACAAACAGTCAAATCAAGCTTCAAACACAGGCAAATGTTTTTATAAATCAAAACATAGTTACTCATCCTTACTCTGAACTGCAGAGTATGAACGGCATGAAGCAGCGACCTAATTTAATAAAGATTACAAAACCAATTTCAATGTTTGCATTTCTAAATTATAGCAGTTTTATCATATAGGCTAAGAGAGGCATATTCCAGAAACATCGAGAAAAGCCCTAAAATGTACATGACAAAACAAAATGGAGAAGTAGTTTTTTTGTAGTTTATTTGAAGTCTCAGCTTCAGAGAAAACTCGAAAATATGTAGGTGGCTTTATAGGCCAATCGTTTCTATAACTACAGGGTCTGCAATTATTCATCCATACCTAATTGTTGAATAGCGTGCCGGAGTAGGCAGCGACACGATCGCACCGGGGTAAAAGCACCTGTTGTTGTCTATTGTCTGCCGGGGGGGTTTGTGAATAAAATGGCACAGACTGCCAGTATATTCCAAGGTCTATGCGGATATCTTTGGATGAGTTTGTTTTATAAAGGTATAATGGAACTTTAAGCCGTGTTATATCATGAATATTGGCACAGCTAAAAGGTTCACATAACAAACTAGAAGAGTGCACTCAGTAAAGTGCAGATCTCCGACAGGCTAGTTAGCTTTGCTGATGCAACAATAGAGGCTACACAATAAATGCAACCAGACAAATACAATATTACAAGTTTTTACCATGTGCCACTGAAAATCCCAAAAACGCCGATTCAGTGAAGTAATGCTAAAGGTGGTGACATTTTAGTTAATGTCATTCATATCAGCTACGATGTGTTAGACAGAGCTAATGTTGACGTTACAGTCTGGCACTTTCGTTTCAAATCTGGACAGGAACAATCTAGACGGGAACAATTCCAAAAGACCAGCGATGTAAAATATCAATTTCAGCGTGAAAATGGCAACAAAATAATTGCCACAGATTCAAACATTAACGTACCCCGTTATTTGGCGGATTATTTTGTTGGCATTTTAACGTTGAAATGGACATTTACATCGCTGGTCTTTCATTCCAAACCGAAGCAATTGTTGATCACTTGCGGCCACTACCGGCCGGTTAGGAAGAGTGTGGCGTTAGCCGTCAATGTAGGCTATTTCAATGGACAATGCTGGAAATTAATTCAAATAAAATACTTGTCGTTGACCGATTTGCAAGATATTCGAGAATTCAGGTTCTTGGCCTGCTGCCAGCATGCACAACAAGTATTAGGCTGATTGACCCAGTATTATGCGAGATTAGTTGCGGAAAGATACACACGCACACACACACGACCAAACGCATAATCCCCTGCAGGCTCTCGCCTGGCAGAGGTAACAACACCCTCAGCCTAGCAGTAAATGCTCCTTTCTGTCCATCCCTCCCTCTCTTCCTCTCTTAATTTATTTTGTTTACATAGATTAGAGTATACAAAGAGGCCCTGGGGTACTTGTGTACGTTATTCTAAAAACAAAAAAATGAGTGAAGCAGATTTTCTGTAAATGTATCCTACAACAGCTTGATACCAAGGAAACCATACCTCCTGCTTTCCAAAAGGGGTGAACAAGAAAACTGTCATTTGGACCACCGCCATGAAAACTATTGTGACTTGGACAACTTTATAAGCCCAAGGTCCCAGTTTTCCTTATAATTTTAATCATACACTGTGACAGAAAATCATGCTTTTGACTAATGCTTAACCCCCTCCGTTTTGTAAAAATAGGTACTTCACAAAATCAGCTAAGAAACTACTGAGGTTTGTACAACCTGTGTAATGATCTTGCTGTAGGCGGGGATGAAAGGGCTTATCCTGAAGAACACAGACAATGCATATTTTTTCAGATTTTCAGCAAATCAATTTGTCCAATTATGACTGGTATTCTGATTGCCATATTATTACGCTGTGTGTTATGTGCATGACAGAACAGAGCTTCAGTGGGTCTGAATACCTCAGCGGCCCCGATTGATTATGCTCCAGAGGGGGTGAGAAGGAATCCAGTTGGTTCAACGCCACCATCCTGTGTTCATTGACTTGACAACATCTATCGATTAACTGCACAGAAAGGAACACCTGTTAACTTTGAGAAAGCAGATATTTCTCAGTCAATGGCTTTCTGTTCAGGTAGGGAGGAATTAAAACCTTCATGCGAAGGAAAAAAGAAGCATGATTATTTGGGTCACTTAGATATTGACAAGTTCACCCTAGATGTGTCATGGAAAGTGTCAAATTCAAAGTGGGTTATTCATAATAAGTATTACATTCATTCCAAGGCAAGATTCATTTATAGGTGAAAGGCTGAAGTGAAGACATCCTGGTTAGTTATCTGACTGCGAATTAATGACTTGAGGTTTGAGTCTCAGTCAGGTGGACTGAGATTAGATTCTGAGTAAGGGCGTGATCGTGACATGCAGTTCAGCTGTATTGTAAACAATGAGTGAAACAGAGCCGCCATCACCTAGAGCACAATCAGTTGCTTGGCTTATGTGTCTGATTGAAAGCTGCTTTGTGGTCGCTTGAAGGAAAGGGAACAGAATCCTTTGTAAATGCGATGCTTTTAATGGTGAGTTCTATTCAGCGAGGGAGGAAAGGTATTCTGAATGGAGTACTCAGTCAAAACTTAGACACAGCCTTTTTTCTTCATTCCAAAAAAGAGATGCACTTATCTGCTTAGTTATGTACTGTATTAGTCTATTGTATCAATGTTCTCCAGTCAAATCAGGCACAATATCATCATGATTTAATGTCTGCAAGAAGATGTTTTTTTTTTAGATACTTGTAGGCATGCTGTACGACTTAATAAGCACCTCACCCCAAGACTCTGTACAATTTCTTTTCTACCTCCCACGTTCTGTGTTCCTTTCAATTTTCTTAAATAAACAGTGTCATAAACCACACATACAAACATTCATATTTCAAATACATGCTCTCAGTATTTTTTGTAACAAACCAAAACACTCTGCATGCACTGAACACTCGCAGATATATTAATCTTTCACAAATGAAAGCCTTGCTTCAAATGTTTTTTAATCATAAACTTTGATTCCCTTGTTCAAACCATTATCAACAAATACTCAAATGCAAACACATGCTATAGATAATGCAAATGTCTTTTTTCTTTTGATGATTGCCTATAGAATAGGAACATATTTTTAATTGTCATTTAGTAACTGCTGTACTTGTGTAAGAGTGACAAGAATGTTTTTGTGGGGATCTATCCACCTACAGCTAATACTAGCAGTAATAACATTTAAGCAGGTGAACAATCAGTCTGAAGAAAAGCTTATAATGATGATAACAGATGGGAAACACCACACAGCGTGCTCTTTCATCATTTATTATTTTGAAATATCTTTGCACACAGTGTTGCACAGCCTGGTTAGTCTCTCAGTTGTCTTTCCATTAACTCGGAAGTTAGGATATGGTAGCTTCATTGGCTCCACAGAAATATCGCTGCAAACATATCTATGCATCTCAGGTCTAGGCATTTGCTAGGTATTCCTGTAACATGGTGGATTTCTTGTCTTTCAGGGAGCGGGGATGTAGCTTTTGTATAATTGCCTTTGGTACACAAGACCTATTAAGCTAGAGACAAGTGTTTTAAAACCCACTGTTGGTATAAACACTGTCTCATTTTCATTAAAACATAACCTGTCTGACCGTTCTGTGCTGGTAAGTGCCAGTCAATCAGAGCAAAAAGCAGACATGCAAGCAGACAATTGTCGAGTGCCATTTTTTTTTTAACTGCGGGCTCAGATGCAGCCACTTCACTTCACTTGATTTGATGCTTGGTTTTTTAAACAAATTAATACACAACTACACAGCAGCTATTACAAACCACAACATGAGGGTACCCCTGCATAAAGAGGCACACATTAGCAGACGGAAAGGACCCTTCTAGAAGTCAAGCAATGCTTCCCGTTGCCCCTCGGCTAGACCCAGGGGGGTCCCCCCGGGGACCTGTCAGTACTTGCAGCGGAACCCGCAGCTGGCGCCGAAGCAGCAGACGATCTCCTTGAAGGTCTTACGCATCTCCAGACTGCGGAAGGCGTAGATGACGGGGTCGACGACGGAGTTGCACATGATGAGCACCAGGTAGGTGGTGAAGTGGGACATGTAACAGATGCAGTAGGGGTCCTTAGGGCAGGCGATGATGAGGATGAGGTGGAGGAAGAAGGGCGCCCAGCAGCAGACGAAGACGCCCAGCAGGATGGTGACGGTGACGGCGCCCTTCATGCAGGTCTGCTGGCGGACCACGCCCTGGGCGGGCAGAGCGGCGATGCGCTTGACGTGCAGCCGCGCCAGCAGGAACATGTGCACGTAGAGCGTGGCCATGAGCGCCAGCATGGTGAAGAACATGGTGATGAGGCAGACGATGACCGTCTTGCTCTCCGAGTAGACGATGAAGAGGATGCCGCAGACCACACAGGCGGCCCAGATGGCGCCGATAGCCAGCTGGGCCTTGCGGACGGTGACAATGCTGTGGTAGCGCAGGGCATAGAAGATGGTGATGTAGCGGTCGACGGCGATGGCCAGCAGGTTGCAGATGGACGCCACCAGCGAGATGCAGATCATGGAGTCGAAGACGTTGTCCATGAGCTGGATGAAGCGGTCGCTCACCACCAGGTAGCGGTTGTTGAGGACGGCGATGACCACCGTCTCCAGCGAGTTGGATACGCTCACCAGCATGTCAGCCACCGCCAGGCTGCAGAGGAAGAGGTACATGGGCGAGTGCAGGTTTTTGTTCTTGGCCACCGCCAAGATGACCAGGATATTCTCCAGCAGGCTGATGATGCCGAGGGTGAGGAAGACCTCGGGCTTGATCAGGACCTGCTCGCACAGCCCTGGAGCGCTGCGGTTGCCCGCGTCGCCTGCTCCCCCAGTGTCGTTGAGGGAGGGGTCCGGCAGTGGCAGCAGCCCGCGGGTGCCGTTCATTTGGCGGGTCTCGATCTCACCGTGGTCCTCAGGTCAAGCCTCCAGAGTGAAAACGGTTCTCCTCTAATGCTCTCCCGGCTGCTTCCTCTCCCTGACTGAGCCTATCATTCTCGCAGAGCGGAGACCAAGAGAGGGAGGGAGAGTGAGAGAGTAGTGAAAGAACCTGCCTTCCCTTCTGTTGGTCCAGATCTCTGCTGCTTATGACCGCCACGGCTCCGGAATGTATGAATGGATAACGGAGAGACACTCACCAATACTCATGCACACACACACACACACACACAGGCAGACATCACCGTCAGCAAGCTCCACCTTTTGTTACAAGCATCAGTGTTAGCCACTGCTGGCCACTCCTGCAGTCTACCGGCAGTGTGAGACTGTGGAAACCAGAGCACATGCTGCCCCCTTCAGTCACATTGCGAGACAGGCTGCACGTTTCAAAGTCTGAGTGGGCATACTGGGTTGAATAACCCTACTTATGCTAACAGGTTACTCTGAAATAAAGCACTATATCCTCAAGGTCTCGCTTGCACCGGCTGTGGTACTTAGCATTATATTTAGGTTAATGTATATTTATGTTGGTGGAGTTGGTGCATTCATGCATATTTCAACATTGCATTTCCATTTCTCATTAAAACGATTTTCAGTGGAAAGCTTACATGTTTTTATGCAGTTGTCTGGTTTGTTCCATGATGATACTGCAGAATCCTCCTGAATTTCACAGGAGACGAGGGTCAGAAATGGCCTGCAGTTTAGATGAAGACTCCCTGACAAAATAGAGTCTTTACTCTCAGTCGAAGAGGCTACAGACTTGACCTTCTGAAGAGGCAATGCCCGTCCAGAAAGCTATTGTGGTTTGGGTCGCTGATTGCAATATCTTTGTTCAGAATCTCATTGTTGCACTATCCACTTGTTTTTTAGAGCAGGGAATGCAATGACCAATTCAACATGTGTACAGTGCTCTATTTCAGCCTTCACACAGTGTGTGTGTGTGTGTATGTGTGTGTGTGAGCATGCACATTAATACATAAATATGAACAAACAAATATTGGGATGACTGATAGCAAAGATAATAGAATGTTTCTCAACCTACATCCCATTCAGGGTATGATAAAGGCTCATACCGTAATATCAGATTTTGACTGTTGGATTGTCATTGTTTCCACTTAATAGACAACTCTGTAGGTATTTTCAGGGGTGATGCCAGGGATTTTGCCCCCGTGAAAAAATGTCATATTTGGCCCCACCACCTCATTCCTGCACAAGTGCAGCAGGGTTTTTTGAGGGCCCCTGTCAATCAGGGCCCCCACACAGTGCTCCTGGGTATATTCATTGCCTGTTTTGTTTTCTAAGCGCACACACTCCCCCGTCCCCTCCACACTCACATTGCAAAGTTAAACTTTATTACAGTTTATTTATACATGTTTATGTATGTGATCCATTAATATATTCAAAATGATATATTCATTTTTACTTATGCTATTCCGCCAATTATGTAAATGGTTGGGTTATTCAATCAGTTTACATCACCTTCAATAGTTTTGAAAATTGGAGTGAAGTCAAGGTGAAATAAGTCTGATAGATTGGTGGAAATCAATAACTTGGTATCTGATGTTGAAAGGAAGTTTCTGAGTCAGCTTCCCAAGATTCCCTACTGAGTGTTCAGTCTGTCAATTTGGTCCAACTGAATGAACAGTTTGATACTTTTGAGAACTTATTAAATTGACTTCGGGTAGGGAGGTCATTGGATTTTGCAGATGTAAAAAACATCCTCTGGATATAAACTTGGGATCTGTCTGAAACCTATATTCCAGTTATGTCACTGATTTGTAAGATGACAGTGGCAAGGAGTTCAATAAATATGGCTAATAGTACTATTAATAATGCTGGTGAAAGTGGACACACTTGTCTCATACCTTGGTGCAGGTATGAGGCCATTAGTGATTAATGTGGCTAACATATTGAATTAATTGCTTTCCAGAACCAATGTTCAGATGCTTTTTCAGCATGCATCTATTTGGGAAAAGGAAATTAGTTGTTTGTGAAAAAGAGTAATTTGTCTGTGAGTATTTGACTAAGAATTTAGTCTAAGGCATTTTGTCCCTAGGTATGATGCAGAATGATGTAACTATTTTGGTGGAGAAAAGGTCAGGTATAGCTGGCCAACAAGGATGAGAGCAAAGAGGAGTCCTCGCAACAAAAAAGCAAATCAAAATGGCTTATAAACACAAAAGTGGATCTCAAAAAGAGAAAACGCGACTCAATCGTGGCAAAACATCTGACCACTACAGGGATATGTCAATAATTTTCACCGCTCAACTGCTGTTGTTCAGGACCCCTTTTAACCTAATGAGTTCCTGGAGGTGGCTGGGGAGGGGCAAAAAATGGCATCATCTTAAATTATTGCTTTTATCAGTCACTACAGTCACTACTAATTCAAGGTGCACTGCTGTAACACCTAAACCTCTGTAAAGCTTAGACTCTTTGCACTTTGATGAAAAAAAACCCATTGGTAGAACCACTAGAGCTAACAAAAAAAATAGGAAGGTAGTCCCCTTCTTCGAAACAGGGCTGAAATTGACACCCCAGGTTGATGATTATGGCATTTTATAATCCAATAACTGTCAGCAACAAGTCAAATAATTGCTAATACTACAGTGATTGTATTGATATCACTAGAAATCCCTCTCAGAGCACTAAACAATCAATCTGCTCTTTGTTCACAGGCAATCAAATGTCACTATGCATTCTGCATTATTTGCATTGAGCTGACAGCATATTCAGGGGCATCTGAATACGAACATTTCTATGTAAGTAAATAGAATTTTGAATGTGAAAAGTGTGGCTTTTCTTAAAAATCTACTTCTTATTTTGCAAACAGTGACAAAATTATCTGGATTAAACATTCTAGTGCTAAGTAAATTACCTAAAAGCAAGCTACTACTACCCTCTCTAAGACCTCCCCATCGTGACTTTTGCCCCTGCTCAAAAACCATGTGCATGTTACAGTAACCATATAGTGTCTTGTACTTCAAGATCATTTACGTAACTTTCAAACATAGCCTACTGCTTCCTGCAAGCTGAAACTAAGGCTTTGCTATACCACTGCGTATCAACTTACTTTCACATTGCGTTGGCGCACACTTTAGCAATAGTTTCAGAGGTTATTTATTTTTACTGGCAAAAAGACTGCAGTAGTGATAAAGGGCACTGTATTATTGTAAATCGTTCATGATTTGATTATATATTTTTGTCATTTTCCTTCTTGGGAGATCTAACTCTGTTGTGATCAGAAGGTTTACTAGATACAAGCTTGATTGTAGATCAGATCACTCAGCAAGGTAAAACCAAGTGGTTTGATTGTTTCTAAGTGAGACAAAAAGTGCTTTACATGGTGTCTGGTTTCCAATGGGTAGCCATGCCAGCCGGTTATAATTGAAGCTGGGACTCCACTGTGCCCCTCAACAATTGTGCTTTTGATTGGGGAGAGAAAAGCTGCCATGCTAAGCAGATAACCTTGACCATGAAATGTTGGTTAAGGATAGGCTAACCACAATCCACATGCTGTCAGGGCTCACAAAGAGAGTTAGGACCCAGGCACAGAGGTCACACAGGGAGGCAAAGATAAATAAAATAATTAATCTTTGCCTTTTATATAGACTAATTGTCTATATTATAGACTAAGGTTTTTGTTTCCACCAATTACTCTGGCTAAATGAGTTAATTGGCTGTACACACCAACACGTTTCACAGTGATCTCATAGATTAGACCACTGTGAAACGTCTTGTATACAGACACAAGAGCAGTCTTCGGCTGTCATTCATGCTCTTATCAAGAAATGCAGCTAAAATGCCAGATGGCGTAAATGTTATGGGTAAGTAAGTAATTAAGGCCAGAAGCTGAAATGGAAACCAGAAATAGATACGGCTCTCATTGCCCAACCCTGTGCTAGCGCCTGGTAGGGAAGAGCATGAGTACTCAAGTACTCAAAGACTTGAAAGACAAGGGCTACTCAAGCACTATGTATTACTTGAAACAATTATTTGAAAATAAATGTACGTGAATTAATAGTTTTAGTTTCATAATTAATTTTTACATTAATTTTAGCAGTTGGCTGCTTTATGGATGATGTTATTATCTTTTAGCTTCTGAAACCTTGCATTTCACCATCAGCAGTGACTCTTGAACAGTGGAGTTTTCAATTTTTTTGGCATCACCAAGGACACAGGCAATGACGTGCAACTTGAGTCCAATCAATTCCAGCATGCTGTTTGAAGCAGCACGGTGGTAGTGTGAATAGGACCTTCAATGAAACATAAGGGTTTTTTTTATTCAATACAGCACCTTGAACTCTTAAAATCCTTGAAAGGACTGTCAGCACTATAGGCGTACAGTGAGTGTACAAAACTTTTGGGATGCCTCTTATTTCCTTTAACTGGATATTTCACTTCAGTAAACAGCATCGTTCCTCTGGGTTGTCTGGTGTAATTGCAAAAATGATTGACCTGCAACACCTGAGTCAATCTGTTTCTGGTTCAGGTATCAACTGGATGTATAGACCGCTTTATTGGATACAATGCTAAGCATGCATAACTATATTCTTACTCATGTAGGTTCTGCATTGGACATTATTATCTATTATTAGCCTACTGGCTAAAGCACAGCAAGCTAGGTCGTTAGCAAAGAAAATGAATATTTCAATAGCTACTTGCTTAGCTATCAAGCTACCCAGCTAGCCAGCAAATCCAGGCCGGATCTGCCCCAATTCTGGCCTGGTAGTGCAGACTTTGTTCAGCTACAAAGTGCAACATTTCCACGATATGAATTAAACCAAATTTAACGTGGCTTTATCACCTCACTAGCTTGCAGCTAGTGTACTGCTAACTTTCGAGATGATAAAACCAGCTACAGAGCCTTGTTAGCCACCTTCATAGCTAAGAAAGCGACATATGAGGCTACTAAGTTAACTAACGTGCCAGTAACTTGCATGTACGCTTGCGCAAAACAAAGCGCTGAAGTACACAATCCTGTGATTGCATGGTATCCAATAAGGATACATGAACCAGAAACAAATTGATGCAGGTTTTATATGTCTACCATTTTTGCAATTACACCCCCAATTCACTTCCATTCAGTTTCATGACATCACCAATATCAATGCCAAAATCAATCATTTAAAAGCACAAACTACGGATAATAGATTGATAAAAGAGAGTACTAACATCAGTTTGTTTGTTTTGTTATATCTGATGTATTTTCAGCGTTTTATTGCCTAAATAAGTTATTTTAACTAAGTGATGTATCCTAGAACAGGATAATATATTCACATGGGCACATGCATTAAAAAACAAATTATGGCCTGCTGTATTTCTGTATTTTCTCTTTTTATAGCTAACCTAAACCTGAAAACAGCTCATCAGCCCAAAGAAACAGGGACCATTTGATGTTAGTACTCTCTTTTATTAATCTGTTATTCTCCATAGTTGTTTGTATTTTAAAACCAATTTCAGCAAGGTCACAAAAATGCATGCAAATACATCAGGATAAACATCACAAAATGAATTGTGTTATACATGTGAATCCAGATTAAATGTATTGTCCCTAATTGCTTTTATTTGTTAAATGCAGGAGGAGAGGAAACAGGCTAAATAGGGATTGTTAAGGCTTGAGACGACAGAATCATGGACTGTTTACATGAGGGAGAATGGCCAAGAAAGAATATTATAAAAATATAAGTGGAAGATGCCAGGCACACTGGTTTGAGTGTGTAAAGAACTGCTGGGTTTTTCAAGCTCAACAGTGTCTTGTGTGCATCTGGAATGATTCCCCACCCAAAGGACATCCAGCCAGTAGTCAAAATGGCCAATTGGTGAAAATGGCGAAAGGAGGCTGACAGAAATTGTGCAGAGCAACAGATGGTCTACATTTAGTCAACTGACAGTCCAGTTCAACACTTGTGCCGAAAGACCCGTAAAAGAATGCACAATTTGCCACACCGTGAAACAAATAGTGTACACCAATGACCCGCTTTGTTTAGCAAAAAACAAGAAACTGCAGTTGCCACGGACTAAGGAATGAAGACATGGGATGCTGGGGGATTGGAAAAACATTGCCTGGTCTGATGATTCCTGATTACAGTGTAATCAGTAAAGGTAAAGTGAGTAAACTCTAATGGATTGCTATAATATGTCAATTAAGTGCTGAGTAACAACAAAAACCAGCAGACACTGTGGTACACCAGGGTCAGGGTTGCGAACCACTGATATATAATCTCTGATAGAGCTTTTTGTATATACTCTACATATAAATACAATAGCATTAACAATGCTATTGCAATGCCAAACTAACCTATTACGGTTTCTGTAAGAACTCTTCTAAAACTTAATGAAAGGTTCATTTAAATATTTTTTTTTTTCAATTTAATACTTTTAATTCATAATCACAAAACTACAATGTTAGGAAATTATTACCGAGGGAAAACTGTTGCAGTGCACCCACTTGAAAATCTCTCAAGCACTTGAATTACAAATGTCTTTGTACATGACATAAGCCCATACTTGCTCTTTTTTCTTTTCTTCCTGAAGTAAAGCAGTGAAAAAACAGAGGAAAATTAGATTTGCAGGAAAAAGTCAGAATTACATAGGGATCGACCAGGAGACTGCACAGAACTTTATCAAGTTTTTTGTTTCCTTATTTCATTATGGCTGCGTCCAGTTAAAGACTTCCCGGGAAAAACAAGTTGCTGCTGGATGAGGTGCAGGCCAGTAGGGGTCACCCCTGCTGCCTGACCAAAGAGTGCATCACTGTGCTCTGGAAGGTTCCGGCCTTGGGATGAGACTTTAAACTGTGATCTTGAACTGCTGTGGATCATTAGCTTTTACACTTCTCAAAATAGCAGGGATGTTAACCCTTGCACTGTACCATAATTAGGTTCTGTTGAGCAAAATTTGTTCTATGTTCAATGCCTTTTCCCCTTTTTTTCTCCTCAATTAAGAAATCATGCCTACGCTGCAATGCCTAGTGCAACCTCTGTTGTCCATTCTGGCAAAGCACAAACACTCGCACTCCTCAGAAGCACATGACTTCATGTATGTACACCGGTTCTTAGCACACCACGTTTTATAAGTTGGACTTGCTCAGACATCCATCGGAAAAAGACACTTCACGTGCAGCTCAATGACAAGCTTGCGGGCAACCAATCAGCCAGTTGGGGGACACTGGTGCACCATGAGACACTCTGACTCCCGCTGACTGAAACCCTTCCATCCCCGAGTGATTCTACAGCCAATTGGGCATCACCCCATATGGTTGCCAGCCCGGCACCACTGTCACATTCTCGATTTGATACCAATAGTGAGGACCATTTATGCACTAGATCAGTGCCTTAACAAGATGAGTCACCAAGCAGCCCTTGTTCTATGTTTCTGTACATCAATGATAAAGAAGAATGAAACTAATTAAAATTCAGTCAGCCAGATCAAAAGGTAATACTCAGAGGAGTGGACTGATAGATTTTATAGATTAAATGAAAATTCTTTCAGGATGAATCATGACTACCATTAATTATTTTGTGGAAGGAAGTTGTATCACATTTTCAAAAAAATTCTTTATCATCAATTTGAGAAACGTTTCAACATCAATATGTTGAATTTCATATAACTGAACTGAGCTACAGTGCACCAGCTACAGTGTCATTCAAGGGGGAAAAAAACATTTAAATCTTGGTATCTGAGAGAAAACTGAGCACTTGAAAGCAAAAGGCCTGAACCACAGCGCCTGATACTAACACACTGAATGGAATGTAACATTTTTGAAGCTATATATCAAAGAATCGGGTTGTTTTTCCACTTGTTTGTTTACCTTGAGTCATCTGGTAGTATTGATGTGAGACCAACTAGGTCCAAGATCTTTAGGATACAAAATCTAACCTGTCAGAACATGTTGCCATCATCTCTATTCTGACCTTTACATACTGCTTGAACAGTCATATTCTGTTTTGTCCAAGGCCTTGAAATATTACTTCAACCTCACAATGAAAGGTATTTTTGTTATTTTCTGCATATTTTTCTGCTTTGTGAGTCATCTGAAGAGCGGGCAACCCACTCATGAGATTCAAGTCCAGAAATGCATTTAATATCAAATCATAGCTGTTTGGGGAGCAATGGGCTGGGTTCCACCACAATGCAAAAAATTACCGAAATGGTGAACAAAAATGGGTGAACCTTGTAGGTCATAGTGGAAAATTCTTCTTCATGATGGCATTGAAATAATTAAGGTGTTATCTCACTGTGGTTCAAATGGAGTGATAGGGGTGATTGTTCAAAATTTAGACCTTGTTATATGGTATGGGTTCCCAACCTGGGGTTCGGGACCCTTTAAAAAATGAATACATCAATATTTCTACTTTTTCAGACACAAAGTTAAGACACATCCATTGACAACAGGTACTGAATTTGGTGTCATTTGGATTTGCAGTTTGAGAGCAGTTGTTTTTTTTTTTTACCGTAGGCCTATTTCCAAAATGAAACCTGTGTGTGACCTGTGTGTTAATGATGAAGTAACTAAATTCTCAATGATTAGATCATGAGAGGAATATCTGTACTCTTGTCTATGGCACAGGTATTGCTGTGTGAATAGCGCAATCGCTTCGTAAGTAAGAAGGTGCTGAGTTTGAATCCTGACCGAGGGCATTTCTGTCTGGAGTTTGTATGTTCTTCCTGTGTACCCATCTGGTACTCCAGCTTCCTCCCTCAACGCAAAGACTGTGTGAGTGAGGGTGTGGGCGCTGTGATGGATTGGCAACCTGTCTGGGGTGTGGCAACCTGTCCGGGGATTGGCAACCTGTCCTGCCTCTTGGCCACTGCATTTCTGTTTAAAAAACAAGTTTCCGGCTTTCGTCTGGTTCCTTAACTATGGAAAATCCCAGAAAGTCACCTCTCTGATGTCACCTGTGGCAAACAATAAAGGCGGATGCAATTTAAAAGAAGGGTTACAAATAAAGTAAGATTTTTAAAAATATGTTCACTGCATCATGTTTCTATCATCCAGGACAGTTGTACTATTTAAAAAAAATTTAAATACTGAACCTTTTTTCTGCTGGGAGGATATGTCAGAGCATATCAAATGCCTTGTAAGGTGCAGGATTTAATATTTTACCACAGATTGATACAGGGGATGGTTTTATTTGTGTAGAGGAACAGAGGTCAGCCCATGTTAACTGAAATAGATTGACCTTGTTTATTCCATTTTGTTTGATGGTTTTCTTTGAATCAGATGCATTACTGAGTGAACAGAACGTGGCTTCTACTTAGCCCTAACAATTTATCAGTGACTCATTGCAATTAGCAGTTTTTTCTAAGAGGAAAATGGGCATACTTTATGAGTTTTATGGAAGCTGTGGGTCAGGAGGGCCAATATGAATTTTGCATTTTTAGTAGAATAATTTTCGGTTCTTGTGGTTGGGGACTGGAGACATTTTATCATAACAGTATTTTGATTTTTTTTTAAAAACAAGAAATACATTTTCCCTTGCTCCCATGACTTTATGGCATTGAGCTGCACTGCTTTTGCAAGCTGTATTGCAGATAAGTGTAAGCCTGGTACACAAGACTGTTTTTTAGGTTTAAGTCTGGGCTGTGTCATTGGTCAACTATGAATTGGAATCCAAAGTACTGGGACCTTGTGGGCTTCATCCTGTCAGGGTGGGAGGGTTTTATATTATCCAAGGCTTCTTGGATTACCACTGCATTGACAAAGCACCGGAGAGACACACCTGTCGTGCTATCTGCCGATCTGTCTGTCAGGTGCTAAATAGTCAATGACTTTCTTGTTGCACTGTGTTAAATAGTCACTCACTATCCTGGTCTGTGTGTAGTCTGTAAGGCTTAAATGCTCACAGACACTCCTGTCGTAGTGTGTGTGGTCTGTGAGGTTTAAATAGTCACTGGCTCTCCTGTAGTACTGTGTGTGGTCTGTAAGGTTTAAATAGTCACTGGCTCTGTAGCGCTCTCCAAAGAGCAGCTTCAAAACCATGAATCTTGCATCTCGTTTTCCAACCGATTAACAGTGATGGATGCTTTCCTTAAGAAAGGCGCAGACAGTGGGAGGTGCAGCTTGTAACGGTTTCTACACTGGAACTGGGAGTGGATAAACATGCCGATCTCAGTGAAATCTAACTTGTGCTGTGAGAGAAATTATTTCTGACAGTGTTGGGGGGGGGGGCTCACCTGCTGAGACCTGGAAAGGCATTACACGCCCAGCATGCATCGTTGCTAGAGATGCAAAACATCCAGGCCACAACCATTTCAACAGCATGCTGTCAGAGATGCAAGGAAGTAAAGTTCAAGCGCCATTCCTACAGCATTCCAACATCTCAGCAAAGCCACTAAACATTATCTTGATATACTTTTTGTTTTTGTAATGCTCTATGCTCACTCTTTCTTTCTGCATATCCTTTATGCTCTTCTGTGGAGGCGCATACCCTTCTTTGCACAATAAAGTTGACTTTTACAAAATTAGCACACCAAGGCGGGTTGAGGCTTGCTGTCGGGTAGCTCCGCCTATCAATATCTCCTCCCCAATCACTACTGGGCTTCCCCTCATTAGCTCTTACGACGCACTTGCCTTTTGGCAGGAATGCTGTCACTCTCAGCTCGCGCTCTGTGGAAGCTGCCTGCTGAAGTGCTGCTGGAGTGCAAAGGCGGTTGCAGCGCCTCACTCGCATCGGTTGGCCTGGCATTGGAGTACACCTCGTTTTCCCCAACAGCATCGCTCATACCCATCAGTCCCTGGATACCGCTAGGATCCCTCATCCTCTATGTCAGCACTGTGCAAAAGCTATCAGGCCAATTCCTACCCAATACCCGGAATACATTGCACCATCATTTTGTTTTGACCATGTACACATTACAACAGCCCCCCATTTCAGGAAATTACAAATATAAAATTGTTTCTTTACATGTATATGCCATGCATAAAAATGCAAATGACAAATGACTGCCTATAATATTGGCCAGCATTGCTGCAAGCGGAGACCTCAGTGACTATCAAAGAGGGTTGATGGTTGGGGTGCATACAGCTGGAGCTCCAGGGACCAAAACAACACATGTTCTACAGGCAACAGGAAATGTTTCAGGTAATGTCTGTATAGAAATCTGAAGGAAAGGTATCATCAGCAAAGGGAAACCACAAATGCACATAGCTCCGGATTGCGATGTCTGGGTACACATATACACAAAACAACATAATGAAAACAACACATCTTAAAGAAGAGGTCCTCAGAAGGGCCAATGAGGTCTTCAAATTTTGTAGCCATGGCAACGCTCCCATTAATGTACTTTTTATTTTATCTCCCTGGTAGATACTTCAGCCGCATGCTGACAAAAATCCAACCGCATGTCTTTTTCAGGAGCCTGACAATTAGCAGCAGATCTGCATACTGAAATCCAAACCCCGTGTCTTTCTATCCACCTTTCTTATAAGCCTATTTACAAAATCTCTCTTATTTTTGTGGAATAAAAGGGGTTTCTGAGTTGTCAACATTGTGAAATGATGTATTTTCTCAGTAATTAGGGGAGAGTAATTGTTTTTTTTTAGTGTAGAGAAAAAGTTATGCCCTCCATAACGTTAGGGACAAAGAGATAATTTTTTTCTTGATTTGGCTTTGTCCTCCACAATTTTACGCTTGTAATCAAACAATTCACATTGTGCAGATTCTCAGCTTTTATTATAGGGTATTTTTATACATTTTGGTTTGACCATGTAGACATTACAACAGCCCCCCGTTTCAGGAAATTACAAATATAAAATTGAAGTTCAGAGCCAAATAAAAATATGCCTAAAAATATGTCGCAAACCTTATGGAGGCAACTGTATATTGCATAATGACCATTGTGCATGTATATCATCCATGTTGGTGATTTGCTAAGGCATAAAAACATTGATTTAGCTAGTAGTTCAAGATTGGAAAATAGATCTGAACAGTGGCAAGAGAGAGAAAGATAGGTCATCCTGTACATAAAAAAGAGCAGTGAAATTTAAGATAAATGCTCATATTACCAAACTGGAAATTATTTTACGTTGAGATTGGTTCACTAATTTCAAGACATGCTACCATCTCCTGTTGTTTGAGTGACATCCTGGGGAGGGGCAACAACAAGACTACTACTTTGACACTCACTAAACTCATTAAAGTACTGTCAACCAAAAACCCATTTTTAGATTCAAGGAAAATGATGAGGGGTTTTCCCCCATGAAGCCATGTGCTTAAGCTACCTCAACCTATCACATGAATTAATATAAACTATTGTCTCTGCATCTGTGATTATAAATAGTCAAACGAGACAGGCTGAATGGTCTGTTCTCATACATGTTCTTGAGCCCTATTTCAGTAGTCAAGACGCAACTATAAAGCGCTATCGGTGACGCGAGGCTCTGGCAAATTAAGGCGTGTCCTATTTACGCGGGTAGCGCAGCTGCAGTGCAGTTATAAAATAGGTTGATCAAAGAGGAATAAGTTACTTGTGGGTGTGGTGGAGGTTTGGTTTCACTGAGGTCAATAGGATCGGCCATTTTCTTTCCCTTTAATACCACTACATATCGGATGTAGGCCAAGGATACTCTAATCTGTTCCTCGAGGCTAGTAGTAGGCCTAATGCTGTAAAATCTCGGGGCCAATTAGTGGAATTAATCTATGTTAATGATCAAATCGAAGAGAACCTCGACAGTATCCCTGATGTTGGCACACTAGCACTTTCCTCATGGCTGCTGTACTTGTTTAGGAGATGCAAAGTAGTCGTGTGAATTTATAGCACTTCAAATAAGCGTCCTAGGGAAAATTAGGTAATGAAGATGTACTGCGAATTGGAAGTCGTTTTTTTTTTTTCATCTTAGCAGGATATAAGGTTACGATATTGATCTATTATTTTAATTTTTTTAAATTATATATATTTTTTGTATTATAATTAGCAGTAGGAACATGTGGCAATCGACTCTACTGTTTCTCTACTTCAACTGAATTTCACTAATGAGCATTTCGTGGACCCGGTGGCGGCAGAGCAGCATAGCTTTGCTGTACACGCTGTACGGAGGACTTCTTGCTTTGACGGCCATATTCAGAACTGTACTGTACTTTCCATAGTCCACCATATGAGGGAGCGCTTTGCCTTTTTTATTGCCGTCAAGAACGTAAGTCCAGGGCTGTCGTGCTTAGTAACCCCGCAGTGAGACTCGGTATTGAAATTTATGGGATGACGAAAAGAAAAGAAAAAGCCAGTTCAACCTTTGCTTTATTACTACCGATAACATTTTATGGTCTTTTCAGTTCACCATGTTTTGAATTTAATTAATCACAAGTTTAATGCTGAAACTCTCAGCGGGGAATAATTGACAGAGACAGAATATTTTTAAATCAACCCTTAAAAACCTTAAAAATCAACCCCTAAAACCAAAAAATTCCCATCGATCAGGTGCTGAAGGGTTTTAATTCTCCATTCAATGTCCTGGGTGGTGGCCAGTTTGATTCATCACACCTGATCCTTACTGAAGGGTCCACTGATGTATACATTTTTATTGTTCCAAAATAACAATAATACCCTTTGTAATTTTGTGCATTTAATGTGTAAGTCATTACAGGCAGGTCTTAATTGTTCTGGAAAGGAGAATTTCACCTTGCAAAATTGACAACAAAACTAAAATTTACTTCTGCATGCTAGTTGAAGCTAATTTTCTCCCAGGACTGTAGAATGGGTCAGGTCTGCATTGTTTCTGCAGCGATTCAGAAGTGCCATTACCAGCTGATTAATATGGACACAGGCCAGGAGTGATCCCCTCTGCTGCCCTTTTGTTCACCCCTATCACCATCTGCTCTCCAACCGCACCTAGTTTCAATAGGCCCAGCAAGACCTGTTTCTCTGTCCTTCAGCTAAATGTCACAGAATGTCCTCATAGTTTCACAGGTTGCAGTGGACAGCCAGTCTTTCAGAATAGTTACGCTTTAACAAACTTAGATAAGATCATGACAGATTCCCTTTTGCCTTTCTATGATGATAATAATAATAATAATAATAATAATATATTATTAATATATAGTACTTATCCATACAAAATTACAAACTGCATCACAGAGAATTTTTTTTTTTTTTTTTTTTTTTAAACATTCATGAGATGGCAATCCTTTTCTTCATCTGGGAGGTTTTGTGGCCTTCCAATTTTTCCAACCAGTATCATCTGGCAACCTCCTATTGTATGTAAGGTTATGTATTTCCATGTCTTCTTCATCTTTCCATGTTGCAAATAAACATCCCTGTGTCTTTCTGCATTTTGGCTTACTCGACTGGATCTTCGGTTATGGTTAATGTGGCTTAGTGTTAAGTCCATCATTATTGCAACATTGGTGGATTTTGGGACGTGACAATGTGCAGAATGGGGTGCTCTACAGAGGTCAATGTGTTATCGTCCCAAAGGCACCGAGGGCTGAAATTCAGAGTCAAATACAAGTGAGCCACATTGACGGGGAGGCATAATATTCACATGCTGTTTATGAACTGTGTGTGGAAATATCTTTGGCCTACAGGTATATGCACCATTTTTAAAGAGAACATGAACCGCAGTAAGACGTAGTTGAAGAGCCATCGTTAAGCAGGCTGGTAGAAGGGAGACTTCCACGTATAAAGAGAATTTTTTGTTTTACACCAAAACAATTTCAGTTTTTGATGCGTCCATTAACCAAATGGTTATGAGCTGAAATAATTTAACGAATATGCTTTTCCTGACAAAATGACTGATTTGAAATATAGGCTACTTTTCAATGCTGAAGTTTTACAAGTGTACTAACTGTGGTGAAGAGAGATGTATTTGTCTTCGTAACTGAATAACTGCAAATTAATTAAGCAAACACTTGGTTCCCTCATTAACGCCTTGTGTTTTTCCTAAACATAGGCTATCAGCAGAGTGAAGATATTGGATGCATGGAGTCCACACTGTCTGTGTGTTAGTACAGTCCAGGGTCATCGCTGGGTTGCTAGGCAGCACGTCTTGGGGACAATAGCCTGGATGTGCAAATGTACACCTATGTAGCTCTCTGTCTAATCTCTTGTTATGACTTGTCAATGCCGAGACTTCATGCACCAATATTTTAATGCTTATAGATTACAAGGGGTGGGAGGGGGAGGGGGGTTATGTTGGATCATAACTTATAGATAATTGGTTAGGAATTAGACAATTGGCCAGGCTAATTGGACCCGGGAACAGGGGTGGCTGCACCTGTGCGTAGTGAGGCAATCAGTGCGCACAGGTTAAATCTGCCATCCCCACCCACTCAAAGGAGAGCCTCTCGGACTTGACAGGGTTAACATCTGCTCTTTGGCTGTACCATCTTGCCACCCTTGTAAATAAATGTGGACTGTTTGAACATCATCTCCCTGTGTCTCTGTGCTGGAGGACCCCTTGGAAAGCCACTTCGGTGGCCTGTGGCAGGCTTGTTTGCCACACCATTCTTGTTAATAAAAGAAAAATCACACAGTAGCTTTCTCTTTCTTTGCATCACAAGTGTGGGATGAAGCCAAGAGCACAAATGAATAAAATCTGCTTTGTTTCAGGAGCATTTAAACAGAATCTGTGCCTCCCTGGTGGAAATTCCAGCTGTAATTTGGTGATGGAACATAGCTGGAACCAGCTGCTGCTCCGACTGAGTACCATCTGGAATTTGGCGATGGTCTAATTGTCTGCACCAAGCTGGCCCACCATGGTTGCTATCTCAACTATCTCTTTGCCTGCTTGACCATCTCTAATCCAGCAGAAACCAAGCTGGAATTTCCATCTGGGATATCAGATAAACATGCCAATAGTGTTCCATGAATTCAAACAGAGAACGAAGAGTAATTATCCTCAAATTCTGATCATCTGTGAATACAAGAGTATGCTGTACAAAGTTGTGATGTAGGCCTATACAGACATAGGCTAATGCTATCACGCGAGTTAGTTGTCTGATTGTCAGTCGAAGAAGGTAGCTGAACAGAAACAGAAAGTAGCCTAATGGCCATTTGCTCTCAAGAACGAGCATAAACTCCCTCCTGCACTGACAACAAACTCACTTTCGATACAACACACACAAGCGCACTATGTAGGCCATGTCGGGCCTGTGAAGTAGATTCTCATCAGTTCTCATTGCATTTTACAAAGAATAAATTCTATTTAGTTAAACTACTTCAAAAGATGGAATATATGAAAACATCCATCAGTAATTAATCGTTAATTCCTTTCCGTTTATTGTGAAATTTGTTAGTGAGCATAGTAAAATTACACTATTTTTATGTACATTATTGCAGTAATTCAAAGTAAGCTTTATATATTTTGTGTTGTTATGTATCCTTGTACAAAAACACAATGCACTCTGATTTTAGTATTCTGCTTCTGGTAAAATACAGTTTACTTGAAGACCATATGGTTAATGTATGAGCACTTGTGTATAATTTGAATTTATGAGAGCGTGATGAACAGATAGTTTTGAGACAATATTAAATATTAAAATCAAGCTATGTTCCATTTTCTCGTGTGTGTATGTGGTAAAGCCTGGTTTGTATACGCACATAATACAATAAGGGAAATCTTTTTTAAAGAAAACATTTTACATCTGCCTAAATATGTTCCTAGACTTTACCCATGGAAAAAAGGGCCACTCATTCAAGGAAATCTCTGAGGTGACACGTCATCCTCCTCTGTGTGTCAACAGGCAGACAACACGATAAGGGTCACCATTTTTGATAAGCAGGCATTTCGCAGCCATCAAAATATGTGCCCTGAGTGTACCAATTGAAAAGAGTCACACATTTACCAAAACCTCTCTGGTGACATGTCATCCTCTCATGTTCGTACACAGCAAAGCAGGTTTTACTGGTGTTAACGGGCAGGCAATGCTACGGGGGTCACCATTTTTGATATGGCAGCATCTCTCAGCTATCAAAATGATTCATTGTTATTAAGGAGAGCAACTAATTGAACATGTAATGCTGCTAAAGCTCGCTATTTGACTTCTAATAAATTAGGGAATTATCTTACACTTTTAACTAAAATGATACACTCGGAACCTGTAATGATGTTAAAAAATGAAGTCTCTGGTTCTGGTTTATGCAACAATACTATAATTAACAATACTTTTTTTAAATTTCAATGAAAGTACATATAGACATCTGAGTTTTTAAAAGACAGTATAGAAATAGCAGACTACTTGAAGTCAATCCAATTAAAACAGATAAGCTCCACACACAGAAGTGTTAACAGCAAAAATTAGAGAAATAAAAGAGGTCGTTCATAGCTTTGCTTTAAGGAAAGCACCTGGTTTGGATGGTTTTCCCATTGAATTTTACTCCACATTTTGGGAAGATATTGTAACTTTATTCAAGCAATTACACAAGCTATAACAAGTAACCAAATGCCACAATCAATGTATCATTCAGTAATTTCAGTTATTCTAAAACCAGGAAGTATAGGACTGTCACCGGCAGACTATAGACCCATAAGTCTAATCAATTGTGATGATAAAATATTCTCAATCATAGGTAATAGAATAGTTAAAGTTTTACCAGACATTATATCTATTTATCTGTTGGGTTTTATTAAACATCACCATATACAAACAAACATTAGGAAATGCCTAAGTATAATACACTACACAAAAAGAAATCACACTGATTTAGTAGTGATAACTGCAGATGCAGAGAAGACATTTGACCGCCTTGACATGCATCCCATAAACTAAAATACTTGGGATGTCATATTATTTATACTAAAAAAATTATTTAAGGATTATTTTTTGCCATTAATAGAGGAAATGAAATCTTATTTTAAAAAATCAGTTAAGCAGAACAATCTTCTAATGTAACAAGAACAATTTATCTAATTTGAATAATGTGCCTTACCAGATTCATTCATATATTTTCATCTGTGCAGATTATGCCTCCGAAAGCCTATTTTAAAAAACGTAAATTCAATTCTTACAGATTTTTATGTATGTACATAATTTTCTTGCAATAAAACAGGTGTAGCGAGTTTAAGCTCGTTCTCAACAGCGAACGGCTGATTTTACGTAACAGCGACCCCCGGCGATAGGCACACATTCAGGTGGTCACCAATTTCGGTGTAATACCGGCTCAACATCGCCACTGAGTAGCAAGAGGCTGGAATGTTCGGACATTCCGCTGCGAGGACACGGAGCACTTGTTGCATGCAGGGTCAGATATAGCCAATCGGTTTTATTTCTGCTTTTTTCAAAGTTTGCGAAATTACGAGAAGAACTGAAAAAAATAATCCCATTGGTCATGACTCAATGGCGCTGGGGGTACGGTTCAGACAAGTTGAGGCGCTTAATCGAACTGTATTCAATAGAGGGGGGGGAAAGTCGAGCATCTCATAACAGGTTTACCCAGTCGTGTGAGTTAACCTGTAAACGGATGGTTAATCTTCTGTAGGGGTAGTTCAGCAACAAAGTTAAAGTGGACTCCACATTTCGGAGGTCTGCATTCTCAGCAGCGCGTTTTCAAACTTGAAAGTCGACCAAGAGGGGAATTCGTTCAGTTTGAAATGGGAGCAGTGTTGGCATTCATAAAAAAACTGTGGTGCGTCCGAAAACAGCTGATAATACTTCTCACGCCGCTTCTACTTCTCCCGTTAGTTTTTGTGCTTCCAGAGAAGGTATGTAACGCTTTGTTTATGAATTTAAAGTATTATTTTTGAAATAGTGTAATTTCCTCCAGTCAAGCCCACGGTCATAAGTAGGCTCCGGCAGCAAATCAATGGTTTCGAAATTTTATTAGGTTTTACTCACACTTCATTTGTTATTTTCTCACGCTTAGACAATAACGCGTGCGATATTTTAACTGAAATATCTTGGATGGGAAAGAGCTTACGTGTAAAGAAGTTTTTTTTTTCCCCCCAAAATCAAGGCTATCATAAATAGTCATTGCTGACACTGAGTAGCACTGTACAGGAATTGTAGATGTCTTAGAATAACAATAATAATGATAATAAATTATTATTATTGTTATTTCATTTTATTATTATTATTATTAAATACAGAAAGTCATAAATAAATGCACTACATCTAGATGTTCTTCAGCATATGCATTTCTCATTTGCTGGCCTTTGTCTTAGCGTTTGGCCTTTGGTCGGAGCACACTGAAACAGCTCAATCCAGCCAATATCAATATCAACAGAAAGTGGAAAAAAACAGAAATTAAAAGGAAAATGTAACTCCCCTAAGTAAAAATAAATAAATAAAAATAACATCAACCTTTCTCTACATGTCATACACGTAGTCCATAGGCATACCGGACATTATTATTTAGCTTCATGAAGCGTAATAAACACTAGAACCGATCACGTGTCATAATTTGACAGGCGTCTTCATATAGTTTCACACACTTGAGATCTTACCGCTGATGGTGCACAATCACAAATCAAAGTCTGACTCGAGTCATAAAAGTGTACATGATGAAATAAACATTCATACAAGAAAATAGCGTAATCTGTGTTATAGGCGGCCAGAATATCTTCAGCGTTACATTTATTCAGATAATTATTATCATTTTTGCTATTTTGTCATTATGCTTAATTTTGCATTGACTGAGGCCTCTGAGCAAGGATAATACAATTAATTAATTTATGTAATTCATATTAAATGTGGTTCCTCTTTCTCTCTCATGAAAATGTAGTTCTGAGGTCATATGCCAGTTTTTAAAATAATCCAGCTCAGCATAACGCAGCATACGCAGTGGTGAACCTGCATTCTTCTGTGTTGTAATTTAATTTAATTAAATTTAATTTAAATTCTCTCATTTTCGGGAGTGACCATGAATTAGTTTTAGTGCTAAGGCAGCATTCTATACCGTACGTGTCATTTTGGCCATTTGTCTTAAAAACAAAGTGAAGAGAGACACATTAAAAAACCAGCAACTACAGGCTAGAGCAGTGGTAACCATCCCTGTTCCTGGAGATCTACCGCCCTGTAGGTTTTCACTCCAACCCTAGCCCACATTGCTAGAGGCAGCAAAAAAGTTCAAATGGGTGATGTGATTTTTTTTATGGGTTATGTGATGAAATTTCTTTCACAAATCTCGTAACATTCTGCAGTGTATTACTCAGCTGTTTCTATTGTGAAAATTAGAGGTGGCCGATACTATTGTGCATGCAGTTTCGCTGGTATCCAGAGCCGGTTCCAGGCATTGGCAACAACGGTGGTGTGACACAATGCATCGATCCCTGTCAAATAAACGCAATACAGATACAGCGACATTTCTTAATGTACACAGTTCCATATTTGCGGATGAAGTCTGTGAATGAGCAGGTGCTTGACTGTTCTTCTCTGGTTCCTCTCTCAGGAGGGGAGATGCCTGTATGTGGTGCTGCTTATGGCCGTATTCTGGTGCACAGAGGCCCTTCCATTGGCCATCACCGCCCTCCTGCCCATTTGCCTCTTCCCCACCATGGGAATCCTCCCCTCGAAAAAGGTCTGCCCTCAGTACTTCCTCGACACCAACTTTCTGTTCTTCAGCGGCCTGGTCATGGCGTCCGCCATCGAGGAGTGGAACCTGCACCGCAGGATCGCTCTGAAGGTCCTCATGGTTGTTGGGGTGAAACCGGCTTGGTGAGAAGACACTTAGCACCTGAGCACCTAAATCAGATCTTCAGATATTGGTTACACCCCCTCGCCACAATATTTTATGCAAATATCACTAGCTAAATTCAATATCTGCTCCACATTTTGCTCAATTTGATGTTCGTCTTGTGTGAACACATTACACTTCTAACGCATAACAGTCCTTTTTGAAAAAATCATGTGAAATTAACATTTGTGAAAATGTGACATGAAATGTGAAAATTAAAAACTGGCACACTGGCACAACATGGCACGAAATGTCTATATGTGAAAAGAAAATTGGCCACATTGAGTCATTTGCATCTTCACATTTACTCATGTCACTGACTTAAAATGTGAACTACAGTTTTCACATGTGAAACCACAACCTTGATTTGCAATAGTATAGGTTACGTTTTTCCACTCTCGTCTTATAAGTGGGATTATGTTAATGGTTCACACATGGTTTTTGAACATATGTGATTTTGTTTCATAAGGTAGAACACCTGTGTGATTTGATACTAGTTTTTTGCATGCAGATCTTTGGCAGTGCAGACCAAAATGCCTTTACGCATTTTAGCATCACTGAAACAGGTTGGAGTACAACTTCCTGGAATTCCAGCTATGTCTTTCTACACCAATCAACAGCATATAAAGTCTAAAGCATCTGAATCTGCAATTAGCTTATATACCTTGTCAAGGCATGGGGGGATGTACTTTCTGTCTTTCCCCCTTGCTAGTCCAGCATTAGCCTGTTTGTATGAATAACGGTCTACCAAAAATACTCTCTGCAGAGGCAGGAATATGTATGACCACCAGTGAACTAAAATGCACAGTAGCTACAATATTGGTTGAAGTTTTCCATACCAATCACTTAATAAAGTCAGCCAGTAGGCACTGAATGTGTCTAAGAACAGTCTACAGCTTGGTATAATTCAGAGGTTACAATTATGGTTGAAGCAAAACAAGGACACTTGTGTGTAGTATAATCACTGTGAGAGGTGTGTCTGTCTGTCTGTCTGTCAGCAAGACAGGCGCCACCCTTTCCTCCCACTGTCCCACTGGGTACAGGGTTTAGGACCCAGGCGCAGAGTAAGGAAGACAAACTCAAAAGGCAAAATTAACAGACTTTACTAACAAAAGGGCAAACACAAATGGGGAACAGGAAAGGCCACGATGGGCAAAAACATGGGCAGGGCAGAACACAGGCAGGCAGAGTACAAGGGCAGGTACATATGGTCAGAAACAAACACAAGTAGAAAATAAACACAAGGAACCAGCACCCGAGTCAAGGGGACAAAGAACTTAAATAGACGGGGTAACAAGACACAGGTGAACTCAAAAAACAATCAAACCAGAAAAGGAGGGGATAACAAGACACAGGTGGGAACAATGATAGAATAACGAGACAATAATGGAAAACAATAATACAATTAACAGGGGAACGAGCAGGACACAAAAAAGAAGTGCCGCCATCTGGCGGCCCAACAAGGAAAAACAGAAACAGTAAAACAGAACCATGACACCCACTGACTGCGTTGCCCTTGCTCTCCCGCCAGGCTCATATTGGGCATGATGCTCACATCCTCCTTCCTGTCCATGTGGCTCAGCAACACGGCCACTACTGCCATGATGCTGCCCATCGCGAGCGCTATCCTGGAGAGCCTGTTTGGAGACTTACAGACACTGAAGGACAACTGCAAGATCAAGGATGAGCCGGATGGTGAGCCCGTAGGGTCTCTCTGTCTCTCTCTCTCTCTCTCTGTCTGTCTCTCTCTGTCTCTCATGGTACAGCAAATGTGAGGTAGCCCTTTATTCTAATTTCATGCTGGATGCTGGGTGTTCTGAAATGTTGATGACTTAGTTCATCCTGGGGTCTAGTCAGCAGTGTTTCCCAAAGGTTAAGAATTTACAACAAGTCTGTACGACACTTTTCGCGTCAAGTTGCTCCGGTGACACAGTGAATGAACAGAATGCAAAATCAATCCAAACTTAAACAATTTGCAGTAATGTTCTCAGTTACCGGCAAACCCTTATGCTATCAGAATGATATGGAGGATAAAATAATCACAAACAAATTCTAAACAGAAGTTAAGTAACTTTAAAGTAATTGGTGGCTGATATCCAAAATGCCCTCATTTTTAAACACAATGATTTTCATCAATTTCAATTAAAGTAGGCCTAACTGTTAACTGAAACTATTACTCTAACAGTAATGTTATGCAACCTCTCTGTGGTGCAGTTTCTCCTTTTTTTAAAGAAGAATTTTTTTTATACTCATCTCTGTCAAAAGTGAAAAGTTTGTGTTTTCATAAGCTAATTTTAACTAGGTGAACACTGACATTAATCCAAATAATGTTGATAATTTGCAGACTTAGTTAGGGCAGAGGACATATTCTTTTAAAGAAACAATGCATAACAACAATAACATTTTATCGATTTTGAAAAACGTAAAATATTTTGGTATCTGGCACAGATAAGGTTGCACGACTGCCCTTCTAGTGATGTTCGTGTTCAGGTACTGTCCTCCCCTATCTGCTCTACATCCACTGGCTACAAGAGGGAGGGGGAAGGGCCAGCTCACGCAGCGAAACGAGAGAGACGGTTGTATGTCACTTTGACATTTAAAAGAACAAATACAAATGTATAGTGTGTTGCTTATAGAAATGTACCAAAAAATCTTTTTGGATGGGGGCAAATCTATCTGGGCGGGCCGCCCAAATAAATTCACTGTATGGAAAACACTGAGTCAGTGGAGGAACCAGGAATTCTTCCCTGGAAGCGCTAAGGGGGAGCTAGGCTAATACATGGAGTTACTGATAATCTATTGTTATTAAATTTATTAAATTGCGGGTCTGTGCCAGTGCCACGCAGATTTATGTCAAGGCTATAGCCCCGGGTAGCCCTCCCATAGTGCTGCCACTAGGTATAGTTTACCCTAACCGTGGATCTAGTCACGTGGACATGTGTCAAGAGGATGTCAGTAGATGTCTTGCATTGGAAGAAGCCTTTTAATAGCTCCTTTTTTAAAGAAAAAGCCCTGCACCCATGCTAATTGTTAAGTGTTAGGAAAGTTGCTTTGCTGTGCCTGTATGGGAAAATAGTCTTTATATTTAAACCAGTATGTGATCTTTGATCAGTTACTTCTGTCATGTGCCTTAAAAAGGATTCCAGTTAGTTACCAATCTACTCTTGGTAATACATTACTATGTCAGAACATAGGGTATACTTCATGTTAGATGTAGTACTTATTTAAACAAGTCTGCCGGCAAAACAACTTTGCACTTGTTGATCCAAATGTGAATTTGGGGCAAGGGTCAATATTCTTTTGACACCGCTGTTAGTTGATTTAACTGGTTTGGCACACTTTGTAGGGTATGTTTGAGGTGATGTGGTGAGAAAATCCACTTGGCGAACGGAAGCACTGCGCTCAGAACTTTTACTTTTTTATTTTCCGTAAGAAGTGCTTGTTCCGCTTCATTGGCCAGTGAACTGTAGCTGAATATTTTTCATGAAAGTCCTTTTTAATTAAACTTCAAGTGTGCGGTTTCCTGCACAATATTTCCAAGGGATGGGGCTATTGAGTGGCTTGTCCTGGTTAAAGTGCATGATGGTCTTTGTAGTTTTGCAGTCCGATGTCATATTTTGACAGAGGTATCAGTCGGCTGGGATTTCCCGGTCTTATTGTGAGAATTTGAAGCGTATTAATCTGATGTGGTGACTGGAGTGCTCCTGTTGTGGAATGCTGAGTGAAAAGTAGTAACGTCTGTCTACCTGCACCTCGAAGGAGAACCCGTGCTCGTCTGTGCTCTCCAGAATTCAGGGAGGACTTTTCTTCGATGGGACATGCCTGCAAATTCAGTTTCAGAGAAAAGAAAAAGTCTGTACTTATCCTGAATTGCTTTCCATGTGTCTGAAGGGATATCTTTACAACTGAACTTGTGTAAGACATGCTGGACAGAGGTATATCAGCTAAGCAAATATAACCACTAAGTGCTGCCTGATTGTCTGCTTTCTCACCCTGCAGGTAAAACACCTGTGAAGCTGCATGCGCTGACCTCTGAAAAACAAATACTGACGATGGAGGACGGGTAAGAAAGCTAACTTATCCACAAGGAACAATGAGGGCTTGTTTTACCCCTTGTTCCCTCCTTAGGACAAGCCTAGCCAGGGTTGCTTTAACACCAACGCCCGTTTGCACAAACCTGGGCAATCTGATAACAGCGTCCCATTCTTAGTCCAAACAAATTCCACAAGATGACGAAAAAGTGGCTATAGACTACGATGTTTTAATTTTTACTCGAAGATTCATAAAAGTCTGACCCTCATGTGTGTTACAAAATTCAAAAATCGCATTCGCTGTACCTCAATAGATTGTATATATGCTTACTTTTTGGAAAATATAATGATAAATGGTTCATTGCAATGTCTTTTTGAAATATGTACAGTATATTGCTGTATCCAAAAGCAGCAACACATTGTATATTTAAGCAATAGCTCACGACAGGCCGTGGTATATGGTTATTATATCACAGCTAAGGGGCGTTCTTCGGCCTGACGCGAAGCGGACACACTCTAATTTAAATAGTTTTTATTAATAAATAGTCATGTTCAAAATAAAATAGCGGTTGCTATGCAACGTACACACTATCTATCGTAGTTTGTTAGGCTTTTTTTTTTCTCAGGAGTGGAGTGATACTGAATTGTACAAAGGAATAAGGCGTCATAGCCGTGGTATATGGTTAATATACCACGGTTATGAACCAATCAGATTACTTGATTTGAGCTACCCGTTTTATAATAGCCTATACACTAAGTGTTGCAATGTCATTATAAGTAAACAAGAAACAGTACATTGAAATATAAACAAAATCATCAAAGCATCAGAACGCAACAAATTTGTCCATATATTATTTTTTGAGTTGTGTCTCTTTCTTTGTTTTTTTTGCAAGGGTTTTGGTCCTTAAATGCAACTTAAACCAGTGCGCCCCTAAGATTTTGAACTAATTTTCCTTTAGAGATTCACGCCTGATCCCTTGGTTACTGTCCCGTTGTTGTTACAGAAGGAAGGATGGTCAGGAGCCATTTGATGGGAGGACGACGGTGGAGATCAGGACGGAGGCCGAGTACCAGCTGAAGGTGTGGAAGGGCTTCCTGATCTGCATCCCCTACGCTGCCAGCATCGGAGGGACGGCCACCCTGACTGGGACCGCCCCCAATCTTATCCTGGTGGGCCAGATGAAAAGGTAAGTCAGCTGCTTACGGTACTCCCCCCCTGGGGGGAAATGGGAATTGAAACTGTGCCCCTCCTACCGCTCAACAGTGTCCAGAGCTGCAGCAAGTGGTGCCATGTCCTGAGTCGTGAGGCTGCCAATACCTACTGTACTGCACATGCACCTGAGCCCCGATTTGCTTTGGCCTTGGGGAACTAATCCAAAGTTAACTCTATTTTTGCAAGCCAAATATTTAGCTAAGCAGAGATACTCCTCTTGTACTGTAGCTTGATGATCAGAAGTGAACGCAGATCAGGGCCCTCTTGGTGAAGCACCTTGGATTGTCCTCGATCATTACTTATACGCGTGGATGTTTTACAAATATGGGCCCTGGCTGTTCTATCTGTAGACAGCTTTTTGGAAATTTTTTTTGCTTTTTTGTTTAAAGTAACTAAGTGATTAGTTAATTATTTATTCAGTGTATATCACAGATTATCTTTTATAAGCTAAAGCAAATAAAGGACTGGACTACACCTTCTATGAGAGTGCAGAGCTGACAGTGGTTTGTTCTTATATTAATTTCACCCTTTGCCCTCACGTGTATTACTCTTACGTAACAGATTAATTATGCAGTAATAATGAAAGTGCAAGAAGGTGCTCCATTGACGGGGAATATTAGGATATACATTCAAAAACTTAATACAAACTTGCCAAAATTCTGTTATAATACAACAACAAAATGAAGAACGTGGAATGTTGCCTTATAGGAATATTCAAAACTCATAATCACAAATCCTCAAATCACAGTTTGTATTTATTTAAGATGTGTATACAGTGAAAAATTGATATTTGTGTGTATTACTTTAGCAAGAAATTTAAGACCAAATCACTGAAGAAAGCCAGCCGAAAAGAAATTATAAAAAGGCTACTGGTTTGAAATGCTGCATTTGGCTACCTGAAACTATGTGAAGAAAGGGGAGTTTAAGTGCAAAATTCTCTTTGGACCCCATAGTGTAAACATGGGAGTAAGTATTTCACACCAAAGCGTGGAAGTTCATACTGATACGCATAGCAGACCTACCTACATCCTAAAAATGGTTCAATCCATTGCTTTTCTCTCTCTTGGATTGGCCCTTACTCACCATTTTTTGGAAAATGTTTATGATTGGATTTTCCATGGTGTTATCTAAGCTCCTTTATATTCAGGATGAAAAAGGTTGGCACCTCAGACATGCTTTGTCACTGATGTCTGCCAAAAACCCGGAGAACAATGTATAAAGTTTTTTTGGGAAGCTTTGTTAGAATTCTTTCTAATTCCCGGGCCAAATCTCAACTGAGGGCATTGGTGTTTCGCAATATCTCTTCTGGTCTGTTCTTGTATCCTTGTGAACTTGTGTGACATAATAATTAACAACTCAAGTTCTGTTCCCAATGTTCCCAAAGCAGGCTTGAGAATGGTTAAATGGAGAATGGAGTTTGCATGTTCTCCCCGCGTTCGCGTAGGTTTACTCCAGGTACTCCGGTTTCCCCCCACACTCAAAGACATGCCTGTTAGGTGCGCTCCTGCAGTTGCCCTTGACCAAGGCACTGGTCTCAGAACTGGAGTTGGTCCCCGGGCGCTGCACCGTGGCTGCCCACTGCTCCTAAGTAACTAGGATGGGTCAAATGCAGAGGACAAATTACCCCAAGGGGTTCAATAAATAAAAAAGTATATCTTATATATCTTATATCGTATCTTATCTTAAAGATTCAGGAAGTGGTCTTGATTCCCCTAAATATCAAGGATGGTAGCGTAATTGTGCAGCAAAATATAGCAGCAGTTATTGCAATACCGCTCTTCCAGGGAAACCTGACAAAGAACTTTCTTCACAAGAGCTGACGTTCTTGGTATTGTGAAACACCCGATGTGCGTATTTCTTTGAGACATTAAATGTCCAATCATGCATTTATGATTTTTAGAATGTGATTTCTGACCCTTCCTGCTGACGGTAGTTCGCAGTTAATCGTCAGTGACTTCCTGTCAGCCTTTTCCACAGAAATAAGTCAGCTGTATGCAAGCAACATGTAAAGGGTCTGGGTTCCAGGTAATCATTTCAACATTGAGGGCAAAATACCTTGTTAACCTCCATGTTTTACCGGCAGCTGTGTACTCATTATCAATTCGGTGTGAGTCTCTTTCCAGGCGTCATCACAAATAGGTGAAAAGGTGTTAAGTTGAAACACGTTGAGGCTTACATGCTGTGCAGTATATTATTTTTTCCCTGAGGAAAAGCTGACACTATACACTGTTAACTCATCATCTGGATTTTAGCAGGTTGCAAATTCGTAGCAGTGCACCTAAATCTGAAAACTCTTTATTGCCCGTTGTTCCTGGACATGCCGTTCCAGTGAAAACTCTTCCTGCAGAACATCCACTGGTCAATCTGTACACGCAGCTGCTAATAACTGCTTCATCTGGCAGGTGCCTAAAAGCAGTTGGTTGATTCAGCTGCTTACTGCTCAGACAGGAAACCAGCATTGCTCCTGATTGCTCTTTGGGTTTTTGCACCAAAATGATTGCTTAACTGTATTTTATCGTGTATGGTTTACAGTGTGTTTTATTTATTTATTTATTTATAGCTACTTCCCCGATTGTGACCTCATCAACTTCGGCTCCTGGTTTATATTTGCCTTTCCTCTGATGGTGGTGTTTCTGTTCCTGGGCTGGATATGGATCGCCTTTCTCTACGGAGGACTCAGTACACAGTAAGACAAGACACAGAGGAATTATATAATGGTTGTTTCCCAGTGCTGTAACTTCATACGATACCTTACGCACTGTTGTGTATTTAACACGAGTGTACGTATAGCAGGAGTAAGCAAGTAAGTCACTTAATAGTGGGACAGAATGGGGGCCTGCTGTATGCTGTGCAAGTAGAGTAATCCAGTGTGTACTTATGTACAGTGAGTAGTGAGTTGACTTCATTATTTTCACCAGCAGACATACTGGTGTGGTGTACCTCTGGTTGAGGTGATTTTCTAATTTTACAGCGTGCCATGTTTATACTTGCATATAGTACATTTGTATTGTCTTTTCTGTGTCTATAAACACAAGAAAGATATATACACTCAAAAAATGAATTATTTGGTTTGATTAATTAAATGATTAGGTTTGGGGTCAGTACTAATTAGGTGAGTCAATTCAGGAAATTAACTGATATTCAAGTCACAGATTTTAAAATGGCAATAGATTTTTCAATTCAGGAATTGTAATTAAAATATATTGCCTGAACTGGCTGGATTGAAAGTAAGTTGACTGCAGCCCTGAAAACAGCAGAATGACTGACAGTATATGGAATTTTTAAAAAGAACAGTGAATTTGTCCATGTAGTAAGGTAAATAAATGGACAAATTACGTTATGGAAAGTTCATTTTCAAAAATAAATCATTCATATTACTTCAACTCATTTCTAATTTCTCATGCAGTGATGCATGCCATTTGTCCCATCATGTGAGGGAGGAGGGGGTCTGCTAACTGCTAATCTGAAAGGCTGTAGAGTTCTTAAGTTATTGGTTAAAAATTGGCTCTGTTATTGATTGCAGTTCTTTATTGCGCAGATGGCTGATTCATTACCTTTGCGCTGAGACATTTTACAGCACAGTTTTCTGCAGGCTCGCCTGGCCTGTGTTTCCCGGGCGTTGACATGCTCTCTGTCTGCACAGGCTGAGGCCCTGTGCCGCGAAGCAGGACAACAGAGCGGCGGCGGAGGCCAAAGCCAAGGCCGTCATTGAAGAAGACTACAAGAAACTGGGCCCTATGAAGTATGTGAAACTGTGGCTCCTGCTCTACTATAACAAGCTCAGTGATCAATGACCTCTCCACTGTTGGGAGGTCAAAAACAAATCGAACGTTTAAATATTGCGGTTGGCTAGATATCTTGTTTGCCTCGTCCTCCATCCCAAACATGGGTCTTTGATTGATTGACCATAGATTGTTAAAAAAAATTATTGAGAAAAAGTTGAGAAATCAGTAGTTTGCCTGGGACAGTCCATTTTTGTACCACCATGTTGTACAAATTGGAGCCAGAGACTACGCAGTAGGGAAAAGGGGGGACTCAATTGGTCATGAGGTCCATGCCGGGTTCAGGTCATCCACTAAGCACGTGAGATACTGCCTGCCCCAAGTGACATGCAGTGACTAGTCCGTGACACAAACTATCCCTGATTGGACTACAAAATATTTAAATATTGTCCAAATCACACAATAACTTAACAAATCAGCACGTGGGAAGACATTAAACGAAGAGAACACACCTATTGCAACTATATGTTCTTGTGGGAAAAAAATTATTGACTGTATTGTGACCCCACTGGTACCATTGACTTAAACACTGAAATAGGTGATAGAAAGATCTATGCTGGAGCCAACCCTATTGGCGCTAGAGAGCAAAGTCTCTCAACAAAACCCGGAAGTGAGTTTCAAAAACATAGATTTTCCAGGACAGGAGACAGATATCTTAAAGACTGTTATGTTTTTAAGTGGTTTTTAAATTTTCATACCTTATTTTTGATGGACAGATAAATTCCCCACCAAAAGTTGATTTTAGGTAGAAGTTTCCTTTTAACTTGTAATTTATGACTTGTTGTTCAGTTTATATTCATTGCAAAAAAAACCAAAAAACTATTTTTTGGTTGTTGAAAAAAACAGATTGGTAATTGAATGTCTTCTGTGGATGTGGCATGTTGTGTTTTAATAGCACTGACATCTTCCATTTTTCTGTTTTTTTTTTAGTTTTGCGGAGAAATCCATAGGTTTTTTTTTCATTATGTTCGCCGTTCTCCTCTTCACCAGAGATCCAAAATTCTTTCCAGGATGGGAAAGGTTTTTCAATAAGGGGTAAGTAAGATGACTAAACAGTGACACATATAGTAACACATATACAGTGAGCTCCATAATTTTTGGGACACAGACATTTTTTTAAATTTTATTTGGCTCTGTAACCCACAATTTTAAAAAGACATTTCTATATATTTTGTTTTCACCATGTAGAAATTACATTTTACTTTTAGAGTCCCCATATTTCTGGGCACCATAATGTTTGGGACAGATGTTTCTTATTAGTCAGATGTATTCAATTGCTGCCTTAGGGCAGATATAAGAGAGTTTTCCTTATCTAGCCTTCATTCCATGCTTTTGGAGCCTGCTATTCGTATTCGTCAACATGAGGAAATAAAACTGTCAGAGACATAGGCCAAATCTTAGGCTTACAAAAATCAACTGCTTGGAGCATCATAAGACGAATGAGAGCACTGGTGAGCTCAGTAATAGCAAAGGGTCTGGTAGGCCCCCATAATGAAGAAAAAACCCCAAACACCTGTCCAGCAGATCATAAATGGTCTTCTGGAAGCAGAAGTGGATGCGTGAGTCCCTACTGTCTGCAGAAGACTTCACAAATATAACCACAGAGGCTTGTATGTGTTGTACATGTGTGTATTACCAGATTATTCTTTTAAAAGAATGAACCTATATTTTTGTTTGGACCTATTTTTTGTGGCATCTATGACCCCTGCGTAAACTGCGTGTACGAATGTTTCCAAGACCATTTCAGCATTCATAATTTTTTTAAATCTGTATTTTTTGATGGCTGAAATCACATGAACAGGATTGCGTATAACATTTACAAACAGCCAGCATGTCATACACAAAAATAAAGTTCAGCACATGTCCTGAATCTCATATTGCTTTTTTCGTAGGAACATTTTTACAAAAGTAAGAATAATTTAAGCTTTGTGAGTGAGGCCCAAATACTTTTTAGAAGTTATTTGTTTTGCTTTAGACAACAAACCCCCTGACATTTCTGAAGCCAGTTTAAGTGTGATCACCTGAAACTTCTCATCTGAAGTATCTAAAATATTACCTGTAATTGTAATGTCTGGCCAATTGAAAACCAACACCAAGACAGTTTTAGTGTGATATGTGTGCTAACATGCTTCTGTTTGTCTGATTTTTGTTGTAGGTACGTTTCAGATGCTGTCACTGGTGTTGTCATAGTCTCCATACTCTTCTTCTTCCCCTCTCAAAGGCCTTCTTTTAGCTGGTGGTTTGATTTCCGATGTGAGTAACATAATTCCTTTTCATACCATTTTTATCAAGAGGAAGCATACTGGTTGTTCGGATATGTCTGTAGGCTCCAGTAACTAGTCATGAACATGCCACAGCAGACAAATCTAAAAGAGAATGTGTTGCTATAATAGGCACAAAAGGTGCCATTTGTTTTCAAAGTAATTATAAGAAAATACAGGCTAATCCCTGCAATTTCACTTCACATAAATGCACACTTCCTTTTATTGCATAACATGTAGCTCCTCCCATTCTAATCCCATTGATTTTACATACTCTGTTTTTTTGCATACCGTGGTTAAGTGTATACTGTTGTAGCGGTCTTCAGCATATGTTAACTTGTAAAACAGTGTTACAAAAAGCAATACCTTCTTGACAGTGCAACTGCTGTAAGCTCATTTTTAATTTAGCACTGTCATGGAAACAACCCCCCTGTTGTGTCTCTGTGGCCTCATGCGTATCAAATATGGCAGTGTGAAAATAGGCTTACTTGAGGTTCAGTTTTGAGACAGGATTCTAAGAAAGTAGACTGGCTGTAAAGCGGTTTACCACCTTGAAATGGTTTTGCAAAATGACAAGTTTGCTTCTTGTGTTAGACCTTCATTAGCTTCATTAGCGGGTTTTTTCCCTTCGCCCTTGCCTCGCTTTCGTGGGGGTTCAGGCCAGGGTCCATCGTAAAGTGGATTGTGACAAATGATTGTAAAATGCAGTACATTCATGTTTATTTGACTTGATCTGGCTGGATGCAATCTCGAAACATACAGTACTCAATATTGTTGATCGTTTCATTGTCAACATACTCATTTGTCATTTATCAAGAATCCCTATCCTTAATTATTCGTGCAACATTTTTTTTTTCTACTGTAAATAATGCCAGGAATGTTAATGACTTAGATTAGGCCACTCTGAGCGATTATCATAATCTTTCCCGAATTTGCAGTCATGCCTCCCAGTCTTTGTGTGCGCACTCTGTCTGTACTGTAGTAACCCCCGTGTCATGACCTGAACCAGCTGCTTTTCAGACAGGGTCAAGGGTTTTGATTTTTATTTTTTAAATTAAACTTCGGAGGAATTTTTTTATGCCATAGTCAAAAGGCTGAGGTTGTGAGTCACCTCCCACCTCCTAAATCTAATTTCAGTCAGCGGGCCTCTGCTCATTTGGAAAAAAAAAAAGAAAAAAAGAAGCCAGTTAAAAATTAAAAGCCATGTGATAAAAAGAACAGTATTTAAGTGTTTTATCTGACTGCCAAATGTATTTCACTTAATGATTCAAGTATTTATTTTGGAAGGAGGCAGGTTTGTTCTTGTTGTGTTTTGCTAGTAAAAGATTGCTTGTTGGATAAATAACAATGTTCAGTTACTGCCTGTTCCCTGAACTATAGAACCCAGTTTGAAAACCCCTACATATATCTAGGGGACAACAGGGAAGGTTTTAGAACCCCTAAATAAGGGGACTACAGTGGAGGTTTTAGAACCCCTACATAAGGGTACATAAGGGGTATCTACCTTTACTGTATCAAAAGCAGCAAATGTAAAAATGGCATCTTTTGAGTGTTTTTAAGGATGTTCCTGAAAAACTGTAATCTGTGTGTGATATGGTCCATATGGTTGTGTTACCTAATCTAGTCTCTGACCTTAGGAGATCAAAACCTCATCTACCTCAGCCAAATACAATATAGCTGTATGTATTGGCTTCAGTGATGACATTATTGAACACTACTCTCTTTTTTTCTCCAAAGCACCAAACACACAGTACATCCCTCTTGTCTCATGGAAGAAAGTGCAGGATTCTGTCCCATGGAACATCATCCTGCTGCTCGGTGGAGGGTTTGCAATGGCCAAAGGGTGTGAGGTAATGTCTCCCCCCTGTCCATTTCATAGATTTTTTTTTCTTTTTTCATTACAAATCAAGAACCTCAAACTCAAATCCTGGATGGTCATGACATCTGCAGGTTTCAACTCCAGGGGCCTCATTTCCAAAAATGTTCCTGGATTTAAATGTAAACATAATCTGAGGATCATTACCCAAGTTGTGTTTATGCTTGATTTGTAAAAATACCTGAATTTCACCTTACTCGCCTGTGATATGTAAATCTCAAATGAACTTCAATTTGAACTCACATGAATGTGCTATACAATTACCCTGTCTTGGGAATGTGGCCTGTAACAGCCATTTTCCTGTTAATAAGATTGCACTTCAACATTTTGATCATAGCAAGCATGGACTATCAACTGAATGTTATTCTTAAAGCGCACAGACAACCCACTTCAGGGAATCACGCGCAGCCCTCAAGTGTGCAGAACCTCCACTTAGCCAGGGGTTAATTAACTTACATCGAGAGTAAACTTCACACAGACATACGATCACATCCACGTCACATAAATAACGACTTAGTCATGGAGGGATGCAGCACCAAGCATTTCAGCACTCAAGTGCCTATTTAAGTCATCAATTTGCTAAACAATGCACACAACATGTTTCCAAGGCCTGAATTGTGCTTCTGATTGAAAGGACTGCTGTTAAACCTGCAGACACTCTGGCCCTCCAGGACTGGAGTTAAACCTGCAGACACTGCAGTTCTCCAGGACTGGAGTAAAATCTGCAGGCAATGTGGCCATCCAGGACTAGAGTTAAACCTGTAGCCATTGCAGTTCTCCAGGAATGGATTTAAATCTGCAGCCACTGCAGTTCTCTAGGACTGGAGTGAGGCCTGCACGAAACACCAATCCCAGGCGTCTGTCTGTCTAATGAGTTTTTTTAAATGTAAATGTTGGCAGAGTGCATACGGTTAGAAGCGGCTGAGCATTACTCAGTGACGCAGGCAGCCTTATGGGAGAGTGACGCGTGACTTCCGCACTACAGGAGTCGGGACTGGCTTCGTGGATCGGGAAGCATCTCCAGCCGCTGGCCGAGGTTCCGCCAGGCCTGGCCCTCTTGCTGATCACCGCCTTCGTCGCCTGCTTCACCGAGTTCGCCAGCAACACCGCCACCATCATTATATTCCTGCCCATCATCGCCGAGCTGGTACAGACAAAGCCCTCCCATTCACTGCTGTTAGTGTGTGTGTGTGTTTGTGTGTGTGGGGTTGTTAATGTGTCTGTGTGTATGTGGGAGGGTACTGCAGTGTGTGTGTGTGTGTGTTGTGTATGTGTTTGTGTGTATGTGGAAGGAGGGTTAATGGAACCAAACTGCCGAGGACGAACAGGCCTAAATGAGCTTCAGCAAGGCTTAACAAAAGCTTTTTCCACATGCTCTTTTAATGCATCTGCCTCAGTGCAGAAAATGCTACACTCTACTCTATGATATTTATCTATGTGTTTGGGACTGCACTGATCTTACATCTGCCACAGCACCATGGATCTTCATGCAGTCCAGCCCACTCCAACACATACATATGTAACATAACTCCTACATGGATCCAGTGGCCCTCCAGACACATGGAGACTCCATATAATGTGGCTACCAGTTGTATACTTTAATTAGTTTTTTGCAATATGAAACACATTTATTCAACAAACAATTTAACAGTTGAACAGCAAATGATCATCGCATTAAATGAACAAGGTTGAACAAGGCATTGGGTTTTCTCCTCAGGCATTAAACATCCGGATCAACCCTCTCTACTTCATGATACCCGCTACCATCGGCTGCTCATTTGCATTTATGTTGCCCGTCTCCACCCCGCCAAACTCCATCGCCTTTGCATCTGGCCATCTTATGGTGAAAGACATGGTGAGTTTGACATCAGTCATATTACATTCTCTCAGACAGTGCTATGCATGTGTCCATTAATGCTGCTGCTTCACAAATGGTGCAGTGGTGGATTCTGGGACAGACAACCCATTTTCACTGACATCCTTTCCCGAGGTGCACTTAGCCAGTCATTTGCTACTTGTCTTTTGTTTTGGTGGTGAGCATCAAGCTACCAAGAGCTCATCCTCCATTGGTCTGATTGGATGCCAAAGCCAGTCTGTGATGTAAGCTAGTCCAAAGCACCACTGCCTGAGCTCTGATTGGGTGGGACACACAGAGACATCCGGTCACTCCCACCACAAAGAAAGAGCATTACCAGTGACTCCCTGCTTCAATGCTGACAGATAATAAGCCTGGTCAGATTAGCTAGTTTCATACACTACAAAACCAAAAGTATATGGACACCCCTTGGTCTGGGACTGTATTTCATGGTTTGGGCTTGGCCCCTTAGTTCCAGTGAAGGCAAATCTTAATGCAATGACATTACAGATGATTCTGTGCTTTCAACTTTCCAACAGTTTGGGGAAGGCCTGTTTCAGCATGAGAATGCCCCCACACAGTGAGGTCCATATAGAATTGGTTTCCTCGAGATCTCAACCCCATCAAACACCTTTGGGATCAATTGGAAAGCTAACTGCGAGCCAGGCCTAATCGCCCAATCAGTGCTCGACCTCACTAATGCTCTTCTGGCTGAATGAAAGCAAATCCCTGCGGCAATGCTCCAGCATTAGAATAAAGCCTTCCTAGAAGAGTGTAGGTTGTTACAGCAGCAAAGGGTGGACCCACATACTTTTGACCATGTATGGAATTATCCAGAGTGCTTTGGACATTGTTGACATGTGGCACTATCCCTTCTCTCTTCAATTTGGTGGTTAAAAGGAATCCTCTCAGAAAGGCAGAATGGGAGGTTTTAGAAGAGGACGTGAAAAGTCTGTATTGCTCATATTCATCTTGCCCTGCTCACACCCAGCAGTCTGGTTCAACCTTTATGGGACTTTGATATCCCAGTAGTCTAGCAAGGTTTTCTCATCCTCTAGCTAATGTTACACTGCATTCCTCCCCTGCCCATCCTTATCTGCATGCTTTATAGGCAACAAAGGTCTCTGAAAGGCTTCAACAGGAGTGTTAACATTATCTGAAGACAGGTGGGAACCACTTGATGGTGTGAACTTCCTCCTCTTTAAAGACTGGGGCAAACCAAGCCAAAGGAGTACATGATTAGGAGTACAGCGATTAGCTGGGCAGTGATATTTCTTAGTACAGTCCTTTAAATCCAGGCCAGTGCAACCTGGATTTGATTAAATGAGCTAATCTCATCATCCCAGAACAAAGGGACCCTTCAATACTGCAATATGATGTTTGTAGTAATAACAATACTGCTATAATATACTATTTGTGAGTACATATGAGATTCTCAAATGGTTCACTAGTTCTATATATGATGGATTAACAAGACTGTTAGCCAAGTTCAAGCAAATGGCTGCCCTACCATGCAGCAGGAGATCTACCTTGTAGGTTTTCATTTCAACCCTAATTTGACACAACTGATTCCACTACTTAGCAGTTCAACAAGATCTCTAATTCTTGAATGAGGTGCACTTTGTTAGGGTTGGGGTGAAAACCTGCAGGGCAGAATATTTCCAGGAAGGGGGCTGGGTAGCGCTGCACTATTTCGTCTGTTATACACAGAACTAGCGGAGCCCTTGAGACACAGCCTTTTTGTATATGTAACTGGGTGCATGGGCGCACTGAGCTGTGTGATGGAGAGCAGCACGTCCTGATTGGCTGATATGAGTGACTGAGGCCCATAATGTGGTGCACTAGCTGCTCCCCCTGCCTCCTGACAGTCTAGTGTTGTGACCATGTGACGTCTCTTGCAGGTCAGGACGGGCTCTATGATGAACGTCCTGGGCATACTGGCGGTCTGCCTGGCTGTGAACACTTGGGGGGTGTACATGTTCGATCTGACCACGTTTCCCGACTGGGCCGTTCCGGTCAACACGTCCACGGCTCTCGCACACCCGCACAACCTCACGGTCAGGCACTTAAACGCCACCGGGTGAAGTAGGACACACCCCCTTCCCCACCCCTATCTCTCAGGCTCCTCCAATCAAAATGCAAATCTAAATGCCTATGTATTTAAGGTTAAAATATTATTTTGAATCAGGAGAATTAAGGTTTGAAATCAGTGTTGTTATATCACAAATATCTAACTTAACTGTGATTTAAAGGACTGGAAGTTTTCTGATTCAGTTTGTGCATTGGACTTTAAACATTTTTTATGTGTTCTGGTATAATTATTTGTCCTTTTTTAATTTAAAGTCAATTTTAATTGAAAGTTAATTTTAAGTTCTGTGGCACATAAAGGTTGAGTCTTTCTGAGAGGGATGCTGAGAAACTGTTACATTTTCTATGCTATGCATCATGTAATTGCCTTAACGGTTCATGCATTGGTCATGAATGTACACATAGATTGTAAGGAGTTTTCTTCTGTATATGTAAGTTTTAACAATGCATTTTTATTTCAAAAGACACATGCAGACATTTTTGATGTATGAAGTATTGAAGTATGTTTATGAGACACGGTTGTTATTATTTGGGATATTTTCACTGATTTGAGGTGTGACTTGTCATCTTTTACCCCCTCACTGTTCTGTGTGAATGCGTTAACTTGCATTTCAGTGTTGAAAAGGAGCAATGTCACAGTCATGGAAAGATAATTGTAAACTTGCGCTTGGGTGATTCTAGTTACACAGTTACCTCGATGGCCATTGTCACTGTATTCGGCACTCAGAGGAAATGCACAAATATGAAATGCCTGTCATATCTAGATGAACATTTGTATCAAAGTACAATATCTGTACATTCCAAGATTTGTTCTCACATTTGTCTACACATACACAGATGCAAATGTGCACCTACACACACGGGCACTCATACTCATGCCTGAACAAACACAAGCACTCACACACTCAGACAGACATAGACACACAAATTGAGAGACATTACAAGGAACTCGGCATTAATATTACAAGGACTTGGCATTCAAATTATATTTTGTCCAATGAGATGAAATGGACCAATGCTGCTATGAAAATGTACATTGAGGGAAGTCCCACCCTAAAAAAATAAAGATTGCATATGAGCAGGAACATAATAGTTTATTTATGCATATACTGTATGTTTTTAGAAAAATAAAATGAAGAATGTGAATATTGATCAAATCTTTTTTGGCGTAAATGTGATTAATTGATCATTCATGTCCTACTACGGTATGTACACCCTTGATTTTTCCTGGCTAAGTGATAGGCCTCAAGCTTAAACTTTTACCAGGCGTTGTAAATGTAGCCTATGATGAACACTTATCAACATAAAAGCACGTGATTAAATAGGGATCTATTTTCCTGAGTATCGAGGCTGTATCTTGGAAGGCAACTTCAGTGTTCAACTGGTGATCATCCAAAATTTCATCCGACTGATTCCACGGTTGAATGTGTAAATCCTCCTTACATACTTCTTGCCCACAGAATGAATGTCAGCATGTTTTTGAGTGTTTTGTGTGTAGGTGTGTGTGTTTGTGTGAGCCTGAGCGTGTTTCCTGTATGTAAAAAGGGCATGTTGCCAATTAATATAAATGTAGGTAAGCACATAGTAAAGCGATACATTCACATACCAGCGTATTGTGGGTTAATGTCATGTGTATGATGACTTGAATCACTTCCTCTCTTCATACTGAAATAATGAAAAAACACAATGAATCACAGATGATTGACCAATATTCCACAGAGCAGGGTATATTCATTTCATAATGACTCAGCTGACTTTTGTTGGTGTACTTTGTAAAGTTCTGCTGTACTTTTGACATGTTGTGTAAGATGTATCATAAGAGGTCTTTGGCTTCAGGTCTTGTGCTGGGGTTAAGTATTTAAGGGGGCCAGTTATAAGATTCTTGACAAAAGTAAACGGTTAAGAATTTTAGGCAATGTTACAGTCGAATTGGAACCAACAAATCAACTGGAATTTGTTATGTTTTCATGTAATTTGTGTGTGTCTATGCATTATTGTTATTATGTAGTCAATACCATTCAGTATAATTTGCTCAGTAAGGTCGATAGCCCCAAATTAGTACAATGTAAAGTTCTACCACTGCTGGACTATTGTATATTCATCACACGTGTAACTGTAGACAGATCTGTCTTACTGTTCACAATTTATTTCTTTCAAATGAAAATGAAATTATATCCTAAACACTGATGTTCCCCATTATAGGGCTAGATTTTGAATTCTTTAGGTGGACATATACTCTCTTGTCATTCGTTAGTCCACTGGTATGCTGACACAAACAGATGAGTGTATGCTGTGCATAAGTTCAAGCCACAGAGATGCAAATGGCAGTGCTGCTGCTATTATATCTTTCTCTGAACATAAACCTTAACCTTAGAACCAAACCACAGATTCTATATACTAAACAGATGGTCCATACACTACACTACACTAAACATTCCATCTGTCCTCTCTACTTTATAGTGACAGGTGGTTCTGGTGCATTATATTATCATTACCCCTTCCCCAATTGCACATTTCTAAAATGCGAAAATTGTCTTATGTTTAGAATGCTGACCATTTAGTTAAGACTGATATATAACATCTTTGACTAAACCCCAGAGCTTTTCAGTGTGTATGTGTTAAGTGCAAGCCTCCATTATCTCAGACAGTTTTGTGAGGTAATAAAGGGTGATGTCATAACGAAATGCGCTTGTATTGTGTCTGTGAATGGGAAAGAAGCATTATGTGAGCTCACAAGGTCTACCCCAGTGAACAGCAACCGACCTTGCTGTGTGTTTGCTTAAGTAACAGATGGGGTCACCAGAGGAACTTAAAAATAAACAACAGGAAATTGCAACAGCCTTGAAGAGGAAGAGATGTCATGACAGTCTAAAAGTAGGAACCACAAAAAGTAGTTGAAATAAAAACTAAAAAATAGAATGTTGTTTTTAGAATGTAATTGAAATGGAAAAAGTCATTACAGAACGACTATAAACAATAAAAAATGGTTTTAATTTTTGTCCTTTGATCTAGCCTACTGTCTTCTTTTGTTGTTATTTCTGGGCGAAGAACTTAAGCAATGCTTTCACTCGCCAATTTGTGCATGCGAGTAACATGGCTTTTTAAAACACTGAAAACATTTTCTGATTGAGATGGTCACATGACAGACATTTTCACTTACAGAATTTTAAATTGTTATGCCATTAAGCTCAATAGAAAAAATACCAAAAAGAAGATTTAGCGCCAGTATGACATCACAAATGATCTGTCTGATATGGTCATGGTTGGGCCAAAACAGACAAAAAATGTACCACATTACAATCTTGTAACTAATAAAATATCTAGTGTGTGTGGCCTGACTGGTCCAATTTAAGACCTCTCAAAACATCAGTTAGCAGACAGTCACCACCGTTCAGAGTTAAACACAAGTTTAGGTCTACTCACTGTGAACAAAAAGTTAAAATGTCAAATGTCAACAAAAATGCTTACTTGTTTTAAACTGACCTTTCCCTTTTTGCATTCAATTAGCACAATACAATAATGCCTAACAAATACAGCAATAGTTTTATATGGAATCACTCCAAAGTATTTTTTCAATATATACTAGTTTTGCTTATATATTGGTAACTACTGTAATCTATTTCTATATATTATTCAATACATTTCTCAGTACTTTGAAATAACATGCAGAATATTGTACATTTGAAGTAACTGTTCCTTATTTCATAAATATTTTCATGCTATGCATTCATATCACTGAAATGCAGAGCTAAATTATGAAAATATCATCAGCCATTTATTGTGTCATTTTTCACACAAATAGACAAAGAATGCACATATTTTGGAAAGCAGTACCTGAATTATTACTTTTGTTTGTTGCATAAGGGTGTTTTACATTATGTAGCATAGGTGCACAAAAACAATATATTTCTGCAACAGACAATTCGAGTCTGATGCTGCCTAAAGAGAGGTCAATGTGTGGAAACATCTTGCATCAGTTTGAACTGTCTTTGAAGTGACCAAATCATGGGTTTCTGTGCGTGAGTGTGTGCGTGTGCGTGTGCACATGCGTATACATGCGCGTGTGGTGAGGAGAGAAGTCATTTTTCCCATGTGTGAGCACACTAACTGCTCAGCTGATCAGCTGTGTGACAGTGACTGTGAGGAGAACAGTTCTCTTTTTCACTCTGAAGCAAGGACTCTGCATACACCATCAACAATCCGCACAAAAGATGGCATTTTTTAACAGATGGGCTGGCTTCACTCATGCTTTCAGGTATGGTCCCTTTTAAAAACACTTTCAACTTTTTAACAGTTTGTACTGACTGAAAAGAATGATGTATAGCACTAACCTTCTGGCTGAAATCATCTTCAGGTTAGTATACCTACAACATGAGAGACTAAAGCTGTCAATATGAATGTACACAAAAATGAAATGAACACAAAGCCCTCTGATCAAACTATCAATCTTATGGTCTTGAAAAAATGTTCATGTTGTCTGCATCTGTATATTATTTTGCTTTCTCATACCATAGTAATCATCATTCGCATAGATTTCTAGTTCCTATGTTTTACAAAGGTAAAAGTATCTGGAAGGGCCTTACTTGGTATTTAGCTAAATAAAGTCTTAGCCCTGAGAAACAGTGTAATATCATGAATTTGAGTCCATCAATGTTTTTCCTTGCATCTAACTTACAAATTCACTGATCATCAGCATTAACCCATTAAAATGTGTTTCTAAAGGAATGTTAAAGATCCAGGAAACTGAAATCTGAAAATGCAAAAGAGGCATCCTAATGGGACACTTGCCAGCTTCAGTTTTGCCCAATAAGGTGCCCTAGAAGTGCCCCTCTGGTGCTACTATGGTAGAGAAAATACGCTTTGTTTTTGCCCCAGGTACCTTCTGACCTTAGTACCTGTCTGGTGTGACATTAGGGCAAAAATGAATCATAGAAGTGTCCCTTTAGGTCTCAGACTTACAATGGTAAAATAAAGGTTTTTTAAAAAGGGCACTTTGCCACGCAGAGCAAAAAGGCCAACCCCCCCCCCCCCCCCATGCATGCCACTGCGTCTGGGTATGTGCATAGTACAACTAAATAGAGCACAGAGCTTGTGAACAATTCTGAACAATTTAAAATCTGGGTAGTGACCATCCCCTACCACGTCGATAAATGGGAAAGGATCGCACTGTTGACCCAAGTGCACACAATTTGAGCACACTTTTCACATTTTTCTTGAGAGTAATGAGTTAATCCCCAGCCTAAACTGACCTAAGCTTAGCCGGCAGCTTCTAAAAATTTACGCTAACAATTTGGCATTTTTTTGCATTTGCAGGCAAGGTCCTTGCCGGAGGATAAAACCGGCCCTATGCTATTTCTGGGATGCATACTCGAAGCCTGCACCAGAGACCTTCAGGGAAGGCCTGACCCTCCTGTGCCTGTGTTCCATTGTGGCCATGGTTACAGGCGGCTTTCTCTTCCACTGGATGTCACAGTGCCTGAGATATGACCAGCTGGCGTCGGCCACAGTGGCCGGCTTCTATGCCGTGGCAGCTTTTCTCCTCCTGTCCCTGGTTCACCCCCTTCGCTGCACTCTCGCCCTGATCCTGCCCTCCCTCGGATCCAAACAGGGGCGCAAGCTGATCATTTCCACCTCCATGATGCTCCTGGCGCTCAACGTCATTCCCAACATCGCCTCCAACGTGGGCGTAGTGGCGCACGTCCTGAAATGCACCGCTAGCGGCCTGGCCCAAAGTCTTATCAACTCTTCGGAGCTTGTCAATACAGCGAAAGGGGACCTCGTCAAGGAGGCGAGGAAAGCCGATTTTTCAGTGCACAGGCTTTTGACGGAATTTGATCACGACACGAACATTAACGTGTCCCAAGTCAAACAGAGGTTTGTGGTCGTCAGTCAGCAAATAGAAAATGACATTTCCCACATAAAAAGAGTCGTTGAGGACATACGACTAGTGGCAAACAGGCTTCTTGCTGCGTTTTTTGTCATTTACCTATTTGTTGAATCAGCCTTGTACTTAAACACATACCTAACCAATGTAAAGTTTGACAACATATACATTACTGGGCAACTGGTGCACATGGCACGCGAAAATGGAATTGAAATACTTCCTAGTGATATGAAAAACATGGTATATTCAACAAGCTATAAAATTTCTAAACAGGAATTTTTGAAATGTGTACTGCGGCTGGCGGGAGTATCGTTGTACTTTGTTGTCATGGTTTTTATTGTAGTTATGGATCATGCGGTTTGTCATCTAGTTAAAGCAGGTCAACCCTTGCTTTTGGACCAACCATCCTCGTCAATCTCCATCACTATAAACTACAAGGTATGTGGACTTCATTAATGTTGTCTGTGTATTTACTAAGATACATAATTCCTTGTGCTAGCTACTTGTTTTGCCTAGGAAATATAGATGTGTGATACTGAACATCGACACTTTGTGTTTAACCATAGTTCACCGCTAATCTATGGAAGACCAAATGTAACAAAATTAAATAAATTGATAATGAAGTAAATAAATAAGCAATGCAATAAATATCAATCAATTATTTAACGTCCATTTATTTCATGAGGTTTTCATGATGTAGGTTAGCCAGGATTATCTTTGGTGAAAACTCAGCTACATTTGGTTGAAAAGTGAAAGTTTTCTAGCCAACTAAGACACAGCCAGGCAATATCCGGGTAAAACCTGAGCTAAATAGGAGCTAATCTGTGTATATCAAAATATCTCTCAACCTAGACTTCCAACTCTCTACACGTCTAGATTTGGGCTTGTGCTCAGTGGGTCAGGTCTAATGGTATGAATCACTTTTTTCCTACTCATTGGCTCGGATTTTTTTCACAGTGTTCTTGGCCTTATTTGTACAGCCCACCACACAACAACCTCTTGACATTTTTATAATCTTGTAAATCCTCTGAATGCTAATTCTAGGACGGAGTGTAGCACAGTGGGTAAGGAACTGGGCTTGTAACTGAAAGGTCGCAGGTTCGATTCCCGGGTAAGGACACTGCCGTTGTACCCTTGAGCAAGGTACTTAACCTGCATTGCTTCAGTATATATCCAGCTGTATAAATGGATACAATGTAAAAATGCTATGTAAAAGTTGTGTAAGTCGCTCTGGATAAGAGCGTCTGCTAAATGCCTGTAATGTAATAATGTAATTCTAACTCTATCGTGGGGGCGTGGCCTATTCTTCCACTGTTAACAGGATCGTAGCCCCTGCTCCTTCCATGTTGAATGACAGGCAGAGTTGTTTTGAAATAAATATGCAATTAAATAAATATGAGTGAAATTAAATAGGCCTTGAAATAAATATGCATAAAAATAAATACGTGATAAAAGAGCCAATGTGCAAAGTGTCCTTCGGAAATAAAGTCATCAAGAAATAAAAGAGACATAAAATAATTAATAGATATTTATTTATTTCATTGCTTATTTATTTATTTATTTAAATATCAATAGATTTTTTTTATTTGGTCATATTTGGTCTTCCATACTTCTTAGTCTGACCTACAAATTAGCAATATATCGATTTTTCAATGTGTTTAATTGTGAAAATACAAGCTGATTGAAGTTTAATCAATAATTTCTGTGTTATTTCAGTTTAGTCATTTTGTATTTTCTACATGAGGTGTAGGGTATAGATGCATTTGGATATCAGTTTAATATTTACATAATGTTTATGTTTACATCAATATGCTTTTAGGGAAAATAAATATAATTTTTTATAACAAAATTAGAAAATCATGTAAAGGAGGGCAAGATGCCCCCTGTACCTGTGGCCAGAAGCCCCCCAGGGTGATCATTTATATTCATCTTTTTTAAATCAACATCTGTTGGTGTTGTTTACATTTACAACACCAAAATACCTTGTTTTAAAATTGAGTGGCTTGGTCATTTTTAATTGTAATAAGCTATGTCTGTCCATGCACCAGTGTGCCCTAACAGGGATCACAATACATATCCCCTACTAAATGGGAGAAATACCAAAACCCAAAAACAGCAGATCATCCAAGAGCCAAACGCTAAATTATGTGCACAGCAGAGCACCTGCTGTTTCTTGAAACATCAGGGGACCATACCGATATGCCTCCAGCATGGAGATGGAACACAAGCTGTGCTCCTGGATCAGAAATTGGCCATACTAACGTTATGTGATAGTGAAAGTATACTATCGGTACAGCAGAGCACCTGCTGTTTCCTGAAGATCAGGAAGGCCATACCGATATCCCAGTTTTAAGCACTGCAGATGTAACCTGGTGACACTAGGATCAGAAAAGGACATGCTTTAAACGCCCAGCAACCACCTGAAATAGTGTCGAGTCAAATCCAATGTAATCCCTCGTTAGCAGTAGTAATGTAGCAGTACTGAAAACAGAATTCCTCACTCAACACACATGCACAGTTGCCAGTGAGGGTGCAAAGATATGATGTCAGAGCATTTTTTAGGAAATAAAACATCAATATATTTGCCTGTGTGCTAGGGGGGCATCATCTGACATCAAAAATAATTATGAATAAAGTATAATAAAAAACCTATAGCATAGACTCTCTTTATAATGTGGAAATATAAAGAGTTTCAAGCTGGCCCCTTGCTCTTCCTTCCCCTAATGTCATTGTATTGCAATGACAAACACTCGTCTGAGTAAAATTACAAGAAATTGGTTTACAGCTTCAGCCAACAACAGTTTTAAGTCACTGCACAACTCTCATTCGTTAGGAACTGGAGTCAGTGAATAAGAGTCTGAAGTCGGAACCAGTCACTGCATGATTTCCCTTCTCACTTGCGGGAGTCGGTGAATGAATCCCTGAATGACTTTTCAAATCAAATGATTTGAGTCCCTGAAAGTAACCATAATTCCCACCACTAATTAGTATGTCCCAAATGTTATGATGTCCTGAAATGGTGGACTATGTATAAAATGGTGTCATTTCTACTTGGTGAAACCAAAATGTAAAAGCAGAGGATGTGCACTTAAACAACATTTTAACAAGATGTCCTTACATTAAAAAACTAAAATTGTGGAGTACAGAAACAAATCAAGAAAAAATATGTCCCATATGAAGCACATAAAAGCACACTATATATGAAGCACATAAAAGCAACAGCATATATCAAATATGTATTTATGAAATACTGCCCCATTCTTGGAAGTATTAGAAGAGATGGCTTTATTTTTGCGTGAGTGCCCATTGTTTATTTTGTTCCCCACATTTTTTGGCAGGTGCAGCTCTTCATCCCCAGCACCTGCATAGTGTTCTGCCTTAGGACAAACAAAGTGAACTTTACGAAGGACTACGGCTGGAACTTTGGCTTCATGTCAGAGCGTTGCACTCTAGAGCCGTCCGAGCCCGATGCAGGGGTGACTGTCGCCCTGGGGCTGCTCTACCTGCTGGCTTACTCTATGGTGCTACTGGAGGTCTACGTCAGGAGGGCCCGCAGGAAGGTCTCCGCCTCCTTCTTCCCCACGCAGGAGAGGAAAAGGACGGAGTTCATTTTTAAGAAAATACTGACCAGACAGGAGAAACAGAAGGGTGGCATTTTCTTCATAGAGACCACGCAAGGGAGTGGCTTTTGCAAACCTGAAACTTCAGGTTCAAGTTAAATGTGAAATCCGAGGAAGCAGGCGGAGCGAGGTGGGCAAAGCATACTGAAATATATCTTGTGACAAAATACAGGTTACCTTTCAGAAATGTATCTGCATATTATAATCAAAGTTGTGGAGGCATAGGTTACTTTGCTAGTGGCACAATACAAAAAGGCTGTGAGCAACTAATATGATATATGAAATACATCCAAGCAAATACATATACCAAACCTTGGTAGTGGAAACATGGGCTGCGTCCAAATCAGAACCCTATCTACTGTGCCCTGTGTTACTATGTAGCCTACTATGTACTAGCATACTGTGATCCTTTAATTGCATACTGTTCAGTGCGCAACATGCAGTATGCAAAAAATATCCCTCATACTATTTGTGACAGGAGCCACTGAACCCAGGCATAAGTTGCACGAGGTGATTCTCCAGAAATCGCGTTTTAGTTGAAAACACTTTTTTCACCAAAATTCGGTTTCTTTGCAGAAATGACTTCTTAAACATGTAGCCTATACTTTATAATACCTTAATATCAAACTCGTATTTTATCGGTAAACATGAGAAAAAGTTAAATAATTAAACTCTCTTTCTCTCTCTGTCTGCTTGTTGCGAGGGGGCAGGACAATGGGCGGGACATCCATATTAATTACCATTCCGCATGACATTCCTGCATAAGTAGTCAGGAAATACCTTGTGCTGTTTAGAATCTAGTCTACTTTTTTTACGAGTGATTACCAGTGTCGTGGGAGATTCTATCATGTGTGACAACGCTGGTAACATGGCTAATGCTCTCCGCCAAATTACAGAGCTGAATTTAGATAGTGCCAGTGACAAGAACGAATGGATTGACATGGTAAAAGTAAATGAAGTAAAGGGATACCTCGGCCTTTTAACAGTTCTAAAATCAATGCGCTACAAAATCCAGCATTCTAAGTTAAAACAACAACATTATTCTTTCGATTTTGAATTGTTGTTACGTCCCCTCCCTTTTTCAGTGTCCAATTTCGCAATTGATGGCAACGTTGAATCACGGTTCTAGTTAGTGGCTTCATTTAGGGTTGCCAACCATCGCGCAAAACACTGAATCGTCTCTTATTTGGACGTTAGAATAGGCGTTCCGTATTTAACTCATGGCTACGGGACGCATTATCTTTGTTAACGACTGCGTTTATATTAACCGCTGTTTTTAATATAATTCATTAGTTAGTTAGCTAGCTAGCTAACCGGGATAAAATGCATGCCGTGAGACGATTTTCAGCTAAAACCCAGCTGAATTTTAATATTGGCTAGGTAACAAGTGCGGCGAACCTATCATAAAACTAGTTGGCATTCAAATCCGGTTTCAGGGGGTCTTGGAAAAAACGCTGTACAGTGCATGACCGCGCGATTTTAAAAAGCAAGACAGAGCTATTGAGATGAATTTGATTGAGTTATGGTATGGGTCCACTTCTCTTATTTCCGAATGCGTGCTAGGCGTTTTGATGCCTTGCTGAAACGAGTAGCACCATTCATCAAACATGCGGGAACTCACAGAAATCCCATCTGTACAGAAGATAACATCTTAACATGTTAGCGTTTCGCCTACTTTAGTTAACCTAGTTAGCGCGTACGGATGCTATCCTGCACGCAAGAGTAGAAGCTACGGACACACAGCTACAACCCGCGTTGAGGCTTGAGGACAGTGCCAGTTGGAATTTGAAGCAAACCACACAATTCCTTCAGGAATTGTAACCTTTCTAGTTGCCCGTCGTGGTTTATTCCTTACGTATTCCATGCATTCAACATCAGATAGGTAGAATATACCACCACAATGCATTATGTGTAATTTGGTATCTATTTAAGCTCTAGTAGCTACATTTCCCAGTAGTTTGTGGTAGCTTAATTACTTTCAGAATGATGTACAGTACTATTCTTTTCACTGGTGAGTAGTAGGACATCAGCTATTGACAGCTTGTCAAAGGCATCATTGTTATTCAAGAGAGGGGTGTGACTAAGGCTGAATAAATTAATTCAGATTTCCCAACTTCTGCTTTCAACCTACATTAAAGTTGATTTCTAAGCAGTTTAAATATTTGTATTCCATGCATTCAACATCAAATAGGTAGAATATACCACCCCAATGCATTATGTGTAATTTGGTGTAACTGGTATCTATTTAAACACATGGTTGCTAAGGAAATATGTCACAAAACTGTGGGAATCCCTTGTCAATCTTTGGAAGTGAAAATCTCTGGTTTTCTGGCAGCCCATCCAGCATAAATATCTAACTTCAAAATAGCACAACTTCCTCAGTAATTTTCCAATCTCCATGTATGATACATCTATTTGAAGCTCTGTTTCTCAGCTTGCATATGGTATAAAAAAACTCTAAATCAACTTTCCTGCACTTAAGCCCGGTTTTCTGGCTCCTGTCACATTTTTCAACCATACTGTGGAAATGTTAAGATGTCCCGCCCTTGCTCACTTTTCGTTGTTGTTGAAGGAAGAAGTTTTTAAAGTGAAGCTGCGCATCATAATTATGGCACCAAAATGTTTAAGTACTTCCTGAAAAGTATGTTCTGAAATGTACTCAGAGAAAACCCAGAAATAAGTATATCTTTTGGGGATTTTATGTATACCACATTTACAGAAATTTTCACATACTTAACTTTCTCATCCAGTGTACTCAACAATGCAATAGTATGGCAGGGCACTGATTTGGACGCAACAAATGTCTTTATCCTTGTCAAACCAAAGCCAAAGTAAAACTTAAAAATGCTGTATACTTCACTTAAGGTAATGAATATACTGTATGTATGAATTCCCTTTTCTTACACAAAATGATGTGCTCCTCAGCAACTGAAAATAAAATATTGTACAAGGGAACTTTTTCATTTTTAATTCATGTTTAAGTCATCTCTAAACATAACCAATATCTGAATCTTTCACGGCAACTTAGCCTAAATAAAAATTTTCACTTAAATAGTCCTTGGCCAAAACCTTTATAAACATCTAAGAGAAACTTATTAATTTATATGTAGTGTATTCATCCAAGCAAAGTTAATGAAAACTGAAACTAAAATTAGCCTCAAAAAAACATTTTTACACTCAAATAACAATACGAAACACAGTTTCCCAAGAAATTTAAATTAAACTGAAACTAGAATCTTTGCTTCTAACTAAAAAGTAAAAGAAACTTTAAAAAAACAACAATCTCCCTTTCATTTCATTTTTTTACTTTTAAAATACAAAAGATTATTTTAAAGTAATTATAATGTAATTCTCAGTATATTTCCTCAGATGTTATTATGCTAAAGTTGACTTTAAAAGGTTTTGTGCACTGTACTTGGTATGTGTCAGTATTAGAAGTTAGTTATTTTACATGAGTTCCAGTAATTCAGCTGGGTATTAGTTAATTCTGAGTACATACTATGACCATTGCGAAATGAGCTTTTTACACTTTAAAGGCATTCAAATATATCTGGCAGCCTAATGTAAAAGTCTTAGCACAAAGGATGCTCAAGTCCTTCTGTTCACATATTAATGTGTTGTTGCCTTTGGGACTTTGAAGTTCACAGTAAGATGCGCATTCTCACCTTCCACTGTTAAAAGGCCACATGGGTCAACCCACTGTTTGAATTACATGTAGCGAGGGTGACTTGTGAGTCATGACACATCAACGTGCAAGTTTAGGGTTGTGCGCAGAATCTGAAGGAGTTCGAGGTTTAAAACGGTCACCATTTTTAAAAAAATGGAGAAAAGAAGTTTCTAAAGCTAAAAATTTCACCACTGTTATGCCTCCTGGTTTTGCTGTAAAACTGGCTTGCACATCTTCATTTATGACAGATTCATCTGAATTGACTAAAGCAATTGTGCTGTCTCGAGTGGTTTGTCCTCAGAATTCAAGTGTATTATGCAAACCAATCATTTTCATAACAGAAAATACTATTCAAGTCCCTGTTTAAATTACAGAGGGTGGCTTCAGAGAGGCCCGGGTAGCCAAGGTACTTGCCACAAGCAGAGACAGAGGCATCTCTGGTTTGAGATTCCTCCACTGTACATGATTGTCATATATTGCTTATTACTATCTAAACTGGACATCATTGACTGACTGCGACTCTGACGTGAGGGGGCATGAATGGTCTCATTTCACCAGGGATGGGACGCGTTTACGTTGACCAGGGTTCCTCAAGTTAACACCTTATTACCATTAGCTCCCTACTACAAGGGGTGTGGCAACTCTGACCGCCTAGAGCGTCAAAAGACATGGGGCAGCAAATGGGCCTATTTCACATCTAATGGTAATAGAACAGAAGCAAATAAATGCAGAGTATCGCCTCTTCTGCTTTCACATAGCTTCAATTGCAAAAATTCTCCTTCTTTAAAGTGCGGACTAAAATCTAAGTGAAATCCAGGACTGAAGTGAAATAGGCCCACTGAAGACAAATTGTAGCACACTTAAAATGTGAGTGTTAACAAAACATCTCTTACATCTGTTGTTCTCTAGCCAGCTAATGCAATTAAGTTACTTCATTAATGATTCCTTTACCCACAAAAATCTACCGGCGGCAGTGCTAGGACCTAGGCCTGCTGCAAAGAAGCAACTCGTTAAAACTAGCGTCATTGTTTCTGTCAGTGTTCATATTTTGCATAGGCTACCTTACTTCTCAGGTCATCCAAAAACTCATTGTAACACAAAACCATTTGTATTGCTTATCTTTACAAACCCTGGGGTTAATCATTTTCCATTGGGTAAATAAAAATAAAGATAAAAAAATTTAAGGCAAACTAGAAACTGGGGGAAATAAAAAATATAGTTGAATGCATGCCGGGACTGTACCATCGTCACTAAAATATGATGGAAGCAGTTACGCTGCTGTTGGGGTATGTTGCTTGTATGAGGTGTTCTATATAATTACTCACTCCGTAGAGCCCGTTCTGAGAGGCTACTCTTCATACATGTCAATATGGGTCCTCCTCGGTCTTTACAAATATAGTTACTCTCCATGACTACAATTACAGACACTGTTTGGGCACACTTAAATTGACATAGGTGAATGTCTTCGATAAATATGGCATAGGGTAATTGTACATTTACAATAACGAGTGCAGTTAAAAAGGAAGGAGGATATAGAGGACTCCTTACCCGGACAACTTCACAGGGACCAGCCCGAAATAAGGAACGCTGCAGCACACTGCACTCGGAACAAAAGACACTGGGCTCGTTCCAATCGCTTATTTTAACCGTCCTTGCTTCCTTTCCTTGCGTTTCATAGAATCGACAGCCAAACTGGTCAAAATACGTGAAACTGTTGTCTGGAAGCATGCGTTGTCAGCACGTTGAGAGCGCAAAAAACACATTGACAATATGGAAGGCCAAATGGGTCAAAATTAAGCCATAAACTCGACGCGTTTCGTTTCCAAAACTGTTATTAATACGGATTTTATATTTTAAATAAGAGAAAAAATGCATCTGTATGTATGTTGAGAATTGATTTATTTAAAAAGAAGTTACTCCACCATACACTACTAATGGTTGGTGTCTGAATGCCACCTTGTGGAAATTTGTTGAAATTACATAACATTAATTTTGTTCAGCAAGTCAGCGAAGCTGTCTAGTGAAAGTAGTGAAACAAAACGCCCATATTGAGAACGTATTTAAAATGAAACAAAACAATCTATTAGGAATTTAAAACTTATTATGAGCAGAATTTATCCTGATGCCTAGAGTTAAGTACTGCGCCACTGAAATGGAGCAACTGTAAACGAGATTGCAGTATGTATAACTTGTCAACTCTGCCAGAGGAAAAGTTCGGTAGAAATACGTATAATTCATGCATTATGTTCTCGGCTTATCTGATGAGACGGCACTCAATTACTTCAGTGAGCCGACAAACATTGTTGCAGATAGTAGGCTAGAAATGGATCTAACATCGGTGCAACTCCTTGGACTGTGACAGCCAGGGAGCACTCCGCAATCTCAATACCTGTAACTTTTATATTATCTAATTTAACATCACGTTGCTTTGACAAATAACGTACAGTCATGAATTCATATCACACATATGTAAAATTTAATAGGCACTTTTTTAGCAACAGATAAGAGAGAATTGGAGCAGCAGATAACATTTGTAGTGAACTGGTCTGCCTGGTCTGGTCTGACCTCGATCATAATTGATTTGGTTGAAGCAATTTCAACATTATTGGCTATGAAAATCACCATGCGGAGCTTATTTGACTGTTCGCAATACGCGTTTTAAGTGGCACAAGGCATGCGTAAAAAACGTGCATCTTGTGGAAAGAACACTCGCGTTTTTACGCCGTTTTTCGACATTTAAATGGGTTGTGGAAAGACAACTCGTGTTTTCCGCCATTTTTTTAAGTAAACCGCGACTAGTTTAGGCTAATTTGACCCTTTTCCATTCCATATGACAACACGTTGACAACGCTTGATTCCAGATCTCAATTTCAAGAATTTTTAAACGTTTGGCCGTTCATCCTAGGAAAGGATGCAAGGAAAGGAAGGAAGGACAGATAAAATTAGTAACTGTAATGAGCCAACTGTATAATGATCAGGGGAGACTGACGTTTCAACGCCTACAACGTCTTCCTCAAAGTAAAAAAACAGATAAGGACGCCGCACCAGGAGGAATATAAATACCCTCCGATCAATTACACAATATAAAGTCTGCATGTGTGAATAATAATAATAATAATAATTCCTTGCACAAATTACCACATAGATAGAATCATTTTAGTTGGAGTGCAGTATCATATATTTCCAATGGAGGGTAGAAGGGTGAAACTGATGTAGGAATAAATCCCATGCATCTTGAAATATGGTGGGTGGTCTTTATATATATATTTTTTTAATATGAAAATTTCTACAGGTCCTGGAGCACCTGTTAAGATAGACGTCACCATGAACACCAGTACGTACCAAGATATTTAAATAACAAAAGAATGCACGCTCCCCCCCCGACCTTACAAGATTTCAATTTTCAATTAAAAATTAAACTTTTGAATGCAATTCACTTATGATTATCTGCTTATATAAGTACAGATATCATATAATTAAATATTAAGTGTTTATAGACAAGTTTATACAGGTTAAAGTATTATAATCATGAAAAAACTGGTTTAAGCAGGTGTGTCCAAACTTTTGACTGGTACTGTATGTGGTAATTTGTGCAAAGAATTATTAGTCTTTACACATGTGCACATTACATTGTGTAATTATTGGGAGGGTATTTATATCCCTACTGGTGCGGTCCTTGTATTTGTTTTTGGTTTTTTATTCTGAGAAAGAGGTCAAAACGTCGGCCACCTCTGCTCATTAAACAGTGTCTATTGCTCTGAGTGCTCCAGCATTCCTTTTTCAGGCAAGTCCCCTTAAAGTTGTCCAGACAAGGAGTCCTTCTCTTTATAAGGGAAAAAAGATTCCCAAAGGACTCAATACAACTAAATTACAATAGAAGGTAAGCAGAAAGACCATGTCTGCATTGGTCCAGAGTTTTGTTTCTCTAAAGGCCTCTGCGTGACTTGAAATTGGTCATACACGTCGTAGGCATATGTTCTACATGATTGGCTGGTGATGCAGCACATGTTAAGGGCTGGTTCAATTTAATTCCAAGTACAATGTTTACAAAGCCGGCTGATTAAAATGTCTTATTCAATTGGGAGTAGTACTGCAATGTCCAAAGACAAAGCATTGTACTTAAGCCTACTTAAGCCTCAAAATCAGTGCCAGCTTTGCCAAGTGTATCGTCTCGAGGGTGCAGGCTTACAGTACATACCGCACGACACCATTTACTATTTAAAACGGTATGGAACACCATTTATTGAACGTCAAGTGTATCAAATGCATGGGATTACGTGTGTTTGGTCACAGGATAAAGGGCTACCATTCAGCAGGGCCTGGGACGTTGTGTAAAAATCAGTTCTTTCCACTAGGGGGCCGCAAAGCACCTCGAGATGTTTGCCACAGCTAATTTGCATAAGGATATGCGGGGGTGAAAAGTAAGAATACAACTTGGAATGATACCATATTGACGGAAGGAGCATTGCCTATTGTCAGGATGGCAGACTGAATTTACTTAGTCTAACTGCCGTATTGAGAGAGAACATTCATTTACGAGAACGAGTCACTCCAGTGGGAAAATGCGTAATTTGGAATTAAGACAGAAAACGTGGAGAATTAATACCAAGAAACTTAGAACACACACTTCCCTTTTGTGATGTGTTCTAAGTATTTCAAACAAATTTTAGCACCACTGTTGCATTGAGGGCATTTACAGTTCATCCATTATTTATTCGGCCCGTGTGTAATTATATTGTCATTAACATCTAATGTAGCCTACTCATATTATCATTTGCGTGTGAAATTTCTAGTGTCTGCTGCACAAACAGCTGAGAAATTTGTAATTGTAAGACCTTATCAAAAACGTATTGGATAATATTCAAATGCATTTTTGCTCTTGGATTTAGTCGAGTCGTGCGTAAAAGCATTCACGTTCCTATCACAATTACTGTGCGCCTCATGAGTGGTAAATTGATTTATTTTATGTAACGTATGCAAATGCCGCCATTGCATAGATCTACGTTTTTCTCTTACCGTTAAAATGCACGTTTTCTTATTACTCCGCACCATGCTTTGTGGAGCTTCCATCTCCATCCAAATCGACTCTCATTAGACGCACATTTATTCAAGACCGTTCAGGAGAAAAGGCATTTGAGTTTCACAACACAGAAACGACGCAATTTCTCGGGCGCCTGGCAGGAATGAGACTTTTCAAACGAGAACGGTTTGTCAAATTTCAGGTATAATGCCTGTGTATCTTTAGAGTGTTGCACACTATTGTGTGTTTGCGCACTAATGCAGCATTTGTGAGCAGGGGCGACCTTACACCGAATTTAGCGACTGCGGAGTTCTCCCTGCAGTGGTCAGCAGAAGATGTATTTGTTTTGAACAGCCATGTCAGTTCCAGCGTTCTCTCTCCTGTTTGGCTGATCAATAAAATGTGTACTACAGTACTCCTCATGATGGCCTCCAGCCTTTTGAAACTGGCCGTTTATTATACATATTACTTACAGAAGTTTGAAAACTGTGCCCTACTTCCTAGCCTTAATAGGACAGTTAAACTTCATGACCCTGATAATGGGACGGAGCGGGTTTCATCACCAGGTGTAATAAGCCAGTAAAAATGTTCTGTTGTCCACAATCACTTCGATTGGTTGAAGTCCGACAGTTACTGTGAGCTTATGACATGATAGCGCCACCCATTACAAGATCATTAAAGCCACTTTCTCCCATGGCAGCTTTCCAGGGGAGGTGGTTCTTGTCAGGTCATGTCTTGTAGAAAATACCATTCAGCAACAGATGAATGATGTATATATAAATATTTAGGCTAATGCAATTACCAGTATAACGTAATGATTAATGCAAGTTTGAGATAAAAAGTGATCTCCGCAGGAAGTCTTGAAGTTGTTTGGCTTGCTAAGAGCTCCTCAGAACAGGACTTTCATTACATTACATTACATTACAGGCATTTGGCAGACGCTCTTATCCAGAGCGACGTACAACAAAGTGTATAACCATAACCAGGAACAAGTATGACAAGTATGACTTTCAGCATATCCATTAGCAGATACAGCCAGGCAGTTCTTCACAAGTGGCTCTCAAAGTGTGGAAACATCGGAGATAAGATGATAACTGATATATACAAGAATTGGGAGTAGAAGAACACAGGAAGAGTATAATTCCTCTACAGTCTAATAAGCAGTTAATAATTCAAATGAATTCCCAGTTAACCTTGGATGGCTTGTACTTATCACGTTAGACTATTGAAAGGTCATACTCCTGTCTGTGATTGCTGGTAGAAGTGTTTCTAGGGTAAAATTAGCTGTATAAAGAGGGAGCGTGTCTGCTTCATCAGAAAGCTTTAAACACCTGTACCCACAGGGCTTGGATCTCCTTGATGTCACAGTTGTCCATCCTGCTGCATCTACCACCTCAATACCTAGAATAGAATGTACAGCATTTTATTTGAATGGAACTTGGGAGGAAACAAAGAAATTAGTTCTCCTTGTGTAGTCCTGATTACATGAAACAAGTGCTATTTAAAAATCGATACTCTTTTGACATCTTGGTCTAACTGATTATTTCGTTATATAATCTAACTTTAAAAAATAAATAAATCTGGTTTTGTATTTATGGTTTTGAAAATGGAGGTCGATATTCCCCCAGTTTGCTTCTTTTATTGCTTTCAGTTTGACGGGTTCACTCACGGCTTCTGAGAGTATTTATATGACTACTTAATCCCATGTGACTCTCGTTCTGGATCCACTGCCAAGCTATAGGTCCCATGGGAAAACAAGTGACAACATGTGTGTGGTATTCAGGATTGCTTGGTTTAGCATTTGAGCTGAAACACAAAATATCATCATTACAGCTCACTGCTTTCTGTTTTCATTAACCAGCATATGATTTGATCTTTGTTGAACGAAGAGTTGCAACATTAACATCAAACCTATTGTTAATAAAACTTCACTAATTGTTTCTGCCAAGCACACAGTACAAATATATTTGTGGAAATTCATGACCAAACTAACAGAGGCACAGTTAAAAAGGCATTTTCCAAAGTAGATAGTGTTTGGTTACTTACAAATGATTTTTAAAATACTATTACAGTGGTGTGTGGTTACATTTTTACATCTTCAAAAGAATATTCATTCTTGTTCAAGTTACCATACTGAAGGCATTTTAGATGATAACCTTGAAGTCAAAAGTGCATACTGTTTATGGAAACATCCCTGGATGTGCAGGTTATTCACATTTCCACAATGTATTTTTATTTGTTCCACTAAGTGGAAAATATCTAATCAGGTGCTAATTCTACAACAATAAATTAATCACAATACACATTGTAATACACAGTAAAATATCAGTTAATTCAAGTCTAACAGACCTTATATGAGTCCACACTATAGTCACTGTAGTCTGTTAGAACCCTCTGCATTTGGGTTCTCAGAATGACTTCTGAAGTAATATAACACTACTGATGTCCATAAATGGATTTTCACCCAGTGACTAGGGTCTGTTGCTTTCTGATTAGCTGCTGTGTAATCCTGGCCTTGTCATGCTCTCTGTCCAGCTCACATTTAACAGGGCAAATCGTATCCTTGGTTGGAAAACTGGTCTCTTTGCTCTGTTTCTACAGATGTGTCACACATACTGTATATTTATGCAAGCCTTTTTCCCCAAGACCGAGAACTAGTCCAGAAGAGACGCGGCATATGGCGAGCACACGGCAGCATGCACAGCCCCAGCACCCAGCAGACTTCCACAGCACAATCTGCAGCGTAAAGTCAACTCTGGCAGAGTACTTCTAACTCGAGTAGAGTAAATATCGCCTTTAAGTGTTGATTAACGTTAGTGCTAAATCAACACTGCCAGAGTTGATTTAACACTGGGAATTTTGCTATGTAACCTAAAGACCGAGCAGAAGAAAATTCAAAAGTGATGGAACCCCCCTGGTGACAGAATAAGGCACTGCCACTCTACTGACTTCAGTAGCGCAAAATTAGAGCTCAACAAAATCACACATTTTCATTCCTTAAGGGCCATTACATATTTTCACGATGTTATAAGGGTGAGTTATAAGTAGTTGTTCTTTCTACATGCGCATTGCAGTGTCACCACCAAAGCTGCTCATCTGCCAAAGTTCAGGTAAGTTCTGGAAGAGTGGATGGACCTGGCAAGGTGCATTCTTGGATAGGAAGGTGCAGTTGGAGAACAGTATGTATGGCCAGGCAGGAGTTCATGGATGCAGAATTCCAGAACTAAATGTGGGCAATTTCCCATGATTAAAACTCATTCCGAATCATTGCTTTGAGATGGCCTGCCGCTCCTGCAGAGTTTTAAAGAGGCTGCTGTACGCTGGTTTCCCACAGCTCAGCGAACAGAGCACCAATCCGCTCATTAACCCCCTATCTTCTGCAGCCCATCTCCCTGCATGATCTGTAATTAAAGGGGGTTATTATTATTTTTTTTAATATCTCTAAAATCGGATCGTTGTCCCTTTGTCATACAGAGAGTGTAATGAATGATTTAATTTCTTCTCAGCTTTATTGCTGCAATTCACTATATGAGTCTCAGCTGGCAATCCTGCACAAAGTTATAACTGGTACAAAATTTGCCAGCAAGACATCTGACAAAAAACTATAAGAAATTACATATTAGCCCAATTGCTGCATGTTGGCAACGGATGCCAGTTGGTTTTAGAGTCAATTTAAAACGCATTCATGAATCACTTACAATGCAAGACATGGGATGGCCCCTGATTTTTATATCTCTGATCTTATAAACTCGCGGCTATGTTCAGTATGACGCTCACAGCCCTTTTACTGGTCAATTTATTGTGTGTGAACTGACTTAACAGTGAACTGCTTTATAGCTTTAAAATATTTGGTAGAAAGTAAAGTGCAGTAATATTATGCTACATGGTGCTGATTTTATACAAAGATGTACTGCACTGAAAAATCGGGCCTTTAGAATCTCCCTGTAGTTATGATACATGTGCTCACAACTGATGCTATTAAATTAGACTGAGTATTTAATGAACCCCATTTGCAAAATCAACTCCCAGGTTTAGCACATTAATCCCGCTGTTAAATGAGTATAGTACGTCCTCACCCATCGGCAAGGCACACTCAATCCTTTAGCAAAGTCTGGCTCCAAGTTTTTTCCTAAACCGTTTGGGCAATTGCAGCATTTGTTTTTCCATGGAGGGGATAACACTTTCCAACCAGGATCCTACGTTACTGATTACTTACCTGGTCAATATACAACATGCGTGGTTTCATATGGGCCCCCATGTTCCTGAACAAAAGCAGGCGTGTGATGAAAGGAAGAGAGAGCGTGGGTTGGGCTGGGAAAGAGAAGTGGGGTAGGGGAGTGAAAGAGAGAACGGAAAGTGGGGGAGATTGCAAAAAGAAAGAGGAGAGAGAGGCAGAGACAGACAGAGAGAGAGAGGGGGGGAGGGTGGAGGAGTACGTATGAGAGAGAGAGAGCATCACACATTTCCTCACTCTGGACGGCTGGGAAGCACGGGGAGGGCTCGCGGTTTCTTCTCCCCCCTACATGCCTTTCTCCGCGGAGCACCTGATTAGGAGCGGTGCGCAGCTGCTCGGCGCGGCTCTGGAACGCGGCCAGCGCGCCCGGCGCCCCGGACACCGTGGACCGTCTGCACGCGCAGCGGTGAGCGGCTCCAGCGCCGGCGTGCTCAAGCTCACACCTGCCTCAGCCATGGTGAGTGGCTCACCTCGTCCTCTGCTCATTTCCTCCCCGCGCTCACCCTCCTCCTGCTCGTTCCCACTCGGAACAATTAGACCAATCTAACTGGGATGACTGAGCTGGTGGAAGTGCGTTTGTCTCCCTTTCTTTGGAAAAAAGTCGTAGGTTAAAACTGGGTTTGTGACTTATGAAATCTGTCCTCTTCTTGGGTTTAGATTGAACGTATCCCCCACCTTCTCCATTGTTCTCTTTGTAGGATTTTCGGCAGCTGGATGAAAACTGACGCCTCGCTCAATGGAGCCCGTTGCCACGCCGCCGAACGACTCGCCTTTCTCCGTCGGGATGGCGAACGCCACCCCCGCCCTCCAGCTGGGCTCGAACCTCACGCAGGGGGCGGAGCTGAGCGCCATGCCGCAGAGCCCCCTGCAGGTGCAGGTGGTGACCATCCTGCTGGCGCTGCTCATATGCGGCGTCGGGATCGCGGGAAACATCATGGTGGTGCTGGTGGTGCTCCGCACCAAGCACATGATGACGCCCACCAACTGCTACCTGGTCAGCCTGGCCTTCGCCGACCTCATCGTCCTGCTGGCCGCCGGGCTGCCCAACATCTCCGACGTGGTGGCCTCCTGGGTCTACGGCTACGCCGGCTGCCTGTGCATCACCTACCTGCAGTACCTGGGCATCAACGTGTCCTCCTGCTCCATCACGGCCTTCACCATCGAGCGCTACATCGCCATCTGCCACTCCATCAAAGCCCAGTTCATCTGCACCGTGTCCCGCGCCAAGAAGATCATCGCCTTCGTCTGGGTCTTCACCTCCCTCTACTGCATCATGTGGTTCTTTCTGGTCAACACCAACGAGACGGTCTTCGCCGACGGGGTGGTGGTCAAGTGCGGCTACCGCGTCTCCAGGAACCTCTACATGCCCATTTACTTCCTGGACTTCACGCTCTTTTACGTCATACCGCTGATCGTGGCCACGGTGCTGTATGGCCTGATCGCCAGGATCCTGTTCATGAGCCCCCTGCCGACCAACCCCAGCGACCGGGTCGGGAACGACTCCGTCCACCAGGGACGGTCCAGCAGCACGGTCAAGATGTCCTGCAAGTCGAACAAGGGAGCCATGACGTCCAGGAAGCAGGTATCAAAATATCTCACTCGCTTGAAAGAAAAATATATATCAACTGTTCAGTTGCCTGCACACACACACACAACACACACATAGACAATGACTAATGACTGACTTTTTGTACACTGATTATAGGTAATTTACAATGATTACGGGTAATTTACAGTGATTATATTGGGCATTTTAATTGCCTCTTGAGAAGAAGTCATTCAATAAATCAATGTATTATTCATATTACTTGATTCAAATAAAAGATGTGCAGGCTTTCTTCAGAAGGTTCACCGCTATGACATGTAATCCTTAATTTATTCTTTTGTAAGATAGAAGTTAAAATGGCCTCCACTGTCAAAGAAATAATAAACGTGAACAATTTAAAAACGACATAAATCCTAATTATATGAGGGAAAAAAACTTTTTGTTGTATATACCTGTTGAAGGCTATGAGCTAAACATTTTGCTAAACCAGTAATGTGCTCGTCTCTCCTCAAACCATTGGATTATAAACTCAGTGGTAGAATTCTGTGGAAGTCCAGCTATATAATCATCCTCTTATTCCTCTGAGGTTGTAGTAGACTACTGGTCTCTCAAAGGTGGAAAGAGAGAAAGCTGTTGTGCATGCTTGGTGCAGACTTTCATCATTGCATTTATGTTCAGCAGACATTATAATACAGAGATAAGAGTGCATAAAAAGTGCATACATGGAAGATCAAGGAGCACAGGTCAGCCAGCGCAAGCCATGTGTCATAATCAAGAGTAGTAGTTAGTACATTAACCTACGACATAATGTTAGATGCGACAGTAAGCGCAAGAGGGAGATTGAGAATGCAGTGCTTTAAGTATGAACCAGCATTGAGGACCTGATATTGGAAATAGCATAGGTCGGGCTAATGAACCGCTATTAAATGCTCGGGGTCAGCTGATCCGAGATGCAGTGTAAGTGCATGTGTTTTCAATCCGCGGGGGAAGATAGACTGTAACTCTGACTGGAGTAAGGAGCTCATTCCATCACTGGGGGGCCAGAGTAGAGAAGAACCGTGGCTGAGAGGATGGCCCCTTCAGGGGAATGAGAGATAATGGTCACGCGTTAACAGCCATGTCCAGGGGTAACAGACATACTTATGGTACTGATGTGCAGTACAGATTTACTGCCATTACTTCTAGTGGTCTGAGGTCTTTGTAATAATACCCGCAATGCCCAAAAGCCTGCTCTGTGTAGTATGTACATCGACAAGTGTAAGGTGTAACGTTTCAGAACACTTTATTCAAAGAACTTGATGATGTTAAAACACAGAGGCCTTTAATATATGTAATATGTTTTTAAAATGGAGTAAGATATATTTTCTGTGTAAGCGGTATTCTAATGAGGTAAATCTCGCTACTCACAGCTCATTATATGCTATCAGAGGTAAAAAGGTGCTACGGTGGAATGGCCTGGAGGGAGTGTGTGTGAAAGATTACTTTTTAAGTTTTCTGGTAATAATTTTCTCTATATATTCATGTATTTGGGTGGTGGTGGAAGGGTTTCAGATTCTTTGCATTCAATTGTAGCAAATATTAAGCTTATGCCACCCCTCCCCCCTGGCTATGTCACTGGCTTGCAGACAGTAAGTCTAAGACAGAACACTCCAATCGTTACATCAATTGAACTGCTCACTGTAAGTGTCAGTGCTGTATAATAGACTAGAAGATTATTTTTAAACACACTAATATAGCATTTATATTCTTCAGTTTTCATAAAGGAAATGAACCTTTTCTGTTCAAGTCAATGAATGAATGTACCACTCACTTCCCTCAAAGCATTGTAGTCTTTCTATGACAAAAGTTTAATAAAATAGTTCACTGGTTTTATGAAACCTCTTGATGTAATTTCCTGTAGGACTGAAAATGTGCTTTGGATATCTCTTTTCCATTGAAAGCCATTACCCTATTGACATGACTCAGTTAGCTATTGCTGTACAAAAATCTGTACCTACGCCAATGCTAACTAATTTGTTCTCCCAATACCGCAGGTCACAAAGATGCTAGCGGTCGTGGTGATCCTGTTCGCCCTCCTCTGGATGCCCTACCGGACGCTGGTGGTGGTCAACTCCTTCATGGACCCGCCGTACCTCAACACCTGGTTCCTGCTCTTCTGCCGCATGTGCATCTACATGAACAGCGCCATCAACCCCATCATCTACAACCTGATGTCCCAGAAGTTTCGGGCCGCATTTAAGAAGCTCTGCAAGTGCAAGAAGCAGCACCCCGAGAAGGTCGCCAAGTACAACATGCCGGTGTACTACAGCGTCATGAAGGACTCCTCCCACGAGAGCCCAGACCACGACGACACCGAGCAGGAGGACATGGGCGGGTACTCCGTCGCCGCCAAAAAGGTCAGCTTCACCGACAAGTGCAAGGAAACGGGGACCATGTTCAGCATCGCCTGAGCAAGCTCCTCCCACTGGCCACGGAACCTTTTCAGGGGGGAGGGTTGGCGGTTGGGAGAGACCACGTACGCATTTGCTGGTGTCCCAAACAAAAAATTTGATTGACGGTGAGCGCTTTTTCCAGACATGAAAGACTTAAAACTTGTAAATTTTGCCAAGAGAAAGATGAATGTCACCTTCTCTGATTCTCCATTAGCGCAACCTTCAAAATCATTTTCACTATTTCATGCACGGCATCTGGTAGCTGTACAAACAATATACACAATATATACCTATCACAGTATCTTTACCAATATGTGTTACATTAATCATAAAAATAATGCTGTCTGATTCTTTCAGTAATCAAGCCTGATTAAAATTCACCCTCCATATTACCAGTAATGACTAGCCAAAATAATATTTTGTAGAGAACAGAGGAAGAAATCATTTTTATTGATTCAGGGGCTGGCTATTCAAACAGAATGCCCTCAAAACACAACATGTTTTTTTGTGTTTTCAGTTTTTGAAACACAGTTTTAGTGCAGTATTCTTAATGGGACTTGAGCACTTTTTTGTTGGACTCAACATATTATGCTGTGTTTGTTTTCAGTGAAGTCAGTGTTTACTTTTGTAAATAATTTCAAAGTTGTTACTTGTTTCTATGGATTGCTGCTATCTGGATTGCCTATTCAACGACAGACCTTCCCTTTCATTACAAGGGAAGAGACAATTGAGATTTTGCAGCTCTCCTCCAAAAATATAATTATGCAGAGCCATTTCAATGTGACATTACAGGGGAGATAAGACATCTTAGAAATACCCCAGGCATATGACATTGCAGACCTTTTTCAGTTGATTATACTTGTCAGTTAAAATAAATTGATTCCCAGCTGAATTGCTGCTCAGCTAAATTAGATATGAGTTTGCCTTCTCATCCTCAAGAGACATTTCTGAAGGATAAATGCCATTATAAATGATGAATCACCAAGCACAACAACGAGGCGCATTCTTTGTTGTGTACAACGTGGACATAAAGATAATAATAAGCTGAATTGTGACAACAAATTAATCTGAAGCCCTTAACAACTCCGGGAAGACGAATTAAAATGTTTAACTTGACGTGTTATTATTTTACACTCACGAAACAACACGCAAACAGGATGCATCTTTAACTAGGTCAACGCTCCATTTTGTAAAATCAACACTCATTATTTTCCTCTCACGCAGGGCATTTAAAACTAGCAAAATGTGCTGTAAAGAAGGAAGGAGGCTATGCTGTATTTAAAAAAAAAAACAACATGAATCATGTGATGGCCTCAGGCAGTTCTGGAGGCAAGAATGAAGACATTCTGTGGGGCTCAGATCTGACTTCAAAAGTGCTTCTAAAGTCACACTTCGGTGTGTAAAAATAGCCTCCCTGTACACTCGACTTTCCAGATGTCACACCCCAGAATCGGCGCTCACGGTAGACAGGAAGGAGAACTTCATGGGGTAAAAAGAATTTGTAATCTCAAGACCATTATCACATGTCACAAGGAAGAGTCTCCAGTTCTGGAAGGTCATTTTAGATAATGTCATGAGATATCAAATCAAATCTTTTTTTAAATATTTTTTTAAACCTGGCTCTCTTTACCTTTTTTTATCTTAAAAACAAAACTTAGTTTTAAAACCACAACATTTTTACTACCAAGCTCCTAATAAGAGTCTGTACATTGGTTTTATTAAGGTTCACAGGAGGTTCCAAGTGTAACACTGCATTGGTTAGACCAGTGAAAACAGCTCAAGGTTTTGTAATTAATGTCATGAGTGGGACATTGATGTTAACAACAAATCTTGTAAATACATTTAAAAATACATAAGGTATGTATCTCTTTGATTTAATTGTATGTTTATTGTTTAGTTGAGTAGAATGATTAATCACTTCCTATACCAACAAATGAAAAAAGAAGTAAAACTATGGTATTATTAAGTCATCTGGTCGTGCACACTTTTCCACTGTAATTAAACTGTAGTGTTTTCTTGTTTGTTTTTGGTTTTCAATGGCATGCATACATTGTTTGTGTGCATAATTATTAACAGGGAAAAATCATTTGGCAGTGATGTCCAGTTTATTGTGCATATTAGTAGTTGTGCTGTAAATGAACTACCTAAATTTGGTCAGAAATGTGATGACTGACTGTTGTTTGCCAATAGCTTATCAGTTTGTTTTGTAAGCATGGTGTTGTATGAAAATAAATGTATGATTAAATTAGATTTAAAAAATGGAAATAGAAGTACCTTGTGAAGGAATTCTTTTTTTTTCTTTTTTTTCAAAACATATTCCCATAGTGTAAGGCAGTTTACAGAAGTGTGCCCCTAATCCGGCCCACAAAGGAAAACAGACTGTTAACTGTGCTGCCAGGGAATCAGCAGGGTGTAATAAAGAGACAGTGCTCAGTTGCAAAACATCCTACTGGAAAAAATACTGGATGGCATGTAAACCTTAGGTTCTCCATAATACGGTGTAATAGTGTTTGGTATTGCTGGAAAACCAATCGGCGTCAGTGTCTCAGCTACGAATGCTAACATGGTGTTAGGCTTACAGAAGTAGCGAAAGCAGGATCATTGATGTACTGTTTTGTTATGACTGGGTCTTTATTTCATGGGGAAAGTGCAATGGTTCGGGGAGACCTATCAACAAGGTCTCCTGTGCATCATATGTGTATAGCCATCCAACTACGCACACATTTTGCACCATTGTATATTGCTATTATTGAACACAATGTACAATAAACAGCATATATTTTGACCTGGCATTCCTCTTTTACAATTATTGCTGCACACCTAGCAGTTTTAAGGTCCTAACACACACATAGAACTCTGCTCTGATATCTGCACCCCATAGTAACTTGCCTGTACACTAGTGTCATAGCAAGATACACAATTGTATCTATGCAGGCTACACAAGCCAGAGGCATGTCCACATCTACCAAGATAGATATCAATCTGTATAGAGCCTCATTACTGGCAGAAAACCGTATCCTCCGTCTATGCATAACCGTTTACACAGAGGAAAGGTTAAAACACAATTTTGGAATCAGATAATCGAGATATCATTAAATGAATCCCATTCAAGTAGCATTGGGCAAGACTACACCCATTCCTTGGCCACTCAGATACTTCCACTGTTTGGTGTATCTGAGGGGTTTCTTACAATGGCATATACAGTCTGTTTTGGAGTAAGTCATTTCTAAAACCATTTTATCAAGTTCTGAACCTACATTTTCTTTGTGAAGACTTTCCAAAATTATTGAAATGGAAACGGTTATTTTTTTATATGAAAATGGTCAGCTCTTCATTCCCTCTTCAAAAATTTTACAGAAAGGTGATTTACATATATATTCTTCCACATCAATGCAAAAAAGATTAAAGATTAATCACAGCATCTGGGGTCTAATGTTTCCTTTGCTACTGTTTTAAATATCTTTGTAGTAGACTCCAAAGGACCCATATACATTATGACAGATAGTTTGTGCATTCAGTGTTCTTATACCGGTATGAGACGCATGTCTTCCCTTCAGCTGTGGAATCTTTCTGGAAAATTCCAGGGAGTTACAATGTGAACCTGTGTTTTGGGGCTACAGCACAGATGTTCTGTGTAGTTACACACATCATGCTTGGGAATGAAATCCTGACTGTGTCAGGGGAACTACAGTTACATCTCTATATATTGGGGGTGTGACAATACACTGAGCTCATGATTTTATTGAATACAAGAGAACGGATTCTCGATTCGATATACTCATGATATTACAAAATGGAGAAAATTCACTGAAAAAAAGATGGTCTTTTATTTTAAAGGCATACAATGTGCAGAACAATGCCTTTCCCCTATATTTGTTTTTCCCTGTGAAATTGCAAACAATATATCATCTTGCAGTAACAATAAACAAAAACATTTGCCATCTACCATTAATTTTGCTTTTAAGTGCTAACTAGCGTAAAGTATGAAGTGCAATGCCACATTCCCTTTATTTCTATTTCTTATGAAATGTGCAAAGTATATTTTTGATTTTGCGCTGAAAAGCTAACCACAATGACGTGTCCAGAAATCAAGGGTCAACATCTCACATTGTGACTGAGTGAACAGTTCCCTTTAAGCATTACAGCCTGGCACAAACATAGGTCTGGTCTTGTAACTTTCAGCATCTCTAATGCCCAGCCTTGGAGGTAGACATGTTCTTTTTAAAAAACATCAGCACAGCCCTGCGGCCAATGTGCTCGTGATGGGATGCTATTCTTGTGCTCAAGATTATTGATGAGCTGCTGAAATCCCAACAAAATGAAAGAAAATGGCCTCCTGTCCACAGCAATGAAAATGCCAATGCACTTTCTTATTCGGGGCTGCAAATTTGTTAAGTTTGGCCTTTTTACTACCCTCTTCTTCACTGGCACCAGCTGGAGTTGAGAACTGTGTTGGAGCAGGTGATTGTGCGTGCGGGTAGTTTTACCCGTGTGTAAGAAAATACGCTCTTACAATGCTTGAAGATGGTCCTCGACTTGTCCATGACTTATCTGTCGCCATTTTGTGTTCCGATGGAAAATCTAAAATACTGGCATACTTATATAAAAAAAAAGATTTAAAAGATATCCCCTTTCTGAATTTCACCTGACTCTGTTGTTGATTGCACCATACAAATTCATGCAGCAACGTGACATTGAATGAGCATGCTTGACCTGAGGTTATAGCGCCCTCTCTGCTCTAACAATCCAAGAAAAAAGACTAGAGGTGTGTCAGTTTTGCTCATATAATCATGGATATAATTAAGCAGAAATGAGATGGTATTACAAACCATTTTTAGTCACAATGCAAATCATATAGACAGTGAGCTCCATAATGTGGGGACAGACATTTATTCGTGATTAGGCTCTGTACACTACAGTTTTAGATTTGTAATCAAACAATTGGAGGTTTGTGCAAATTCTCAGCTTTTATTTAAGGGTTTTTTTTATACAGTTTGGTTTCTCCATATAGAAATTACAGCATTTTTTATACATTATATATAAAAAAAGCATATAGTTGTTATGCAAATGAAAGTCAGCATATGTAACACATTCAATTGGATTCTGATTTGTAGAATGAATTAGCCAGTGAAGAAGTTTCACATTTTTGCGTTTGAAAAACAGATTTGTTTATTTGGAAATCGGATTTGTTGACGGATTATATTCCGTCCAGAGAATCTGGAGGCATTTGGTTGAACCTGAAAAGACAAGATGCTTCTGTAGACTCCAGAATTCAATCTGCTGCTGCTATGCAGGTTCAGCCTGGCAGAGCAGCACAAGAGAAGATGCTGGTGATGTCTATGGGTCACAGACTTCAAGCATTTGTGCAATGTAAAGTGCTACATAATATTAATATGACCCAGACATTATGGTGCCCTAAAATGGGGGAACTATGTATAAAAAGGGCCATAATGTCTACACGGAAAAATCAAAGTGTTTTAAAATTCTAAAAGCTGCTGAGAATGTGCACTTAAACCACATGTGAAGTACAGAGCGAAATAAAGAGAAAATATGTATTGGTCCCAAAAACGAAGGAGCTCCCTGTATTAACTGTATTTGAAGCGTCTCCTATTCCAACAGCCGCCACCGTCTGCGAGGATAACAGCTCCCCGCGCTCCGCTGACACGGCTGGAGAAAGGACAGTTCACTTTCAGAGTGCGCTCCTCTTCAAGCGGCTCGAGCAGTACCTGCCTCCTCGTCTCTCCGCAGTCGCTCATAATTCAACCTGATGGAAAACGGACCTCAAGGCGGACCGCCAGAAAGGACAAATCCTTGAAAAAAAGGTTTTGAAAGCAGCTCCCAAATGGCCCGGACTGGGGGTTTGCGACGGGAACGGATTTTTATTTTATTTTGAAGACGAGAACCGAGATCTAGAAATAGCGCATCTGCCGCTCATCTTCATCCGAGTGCTCTACTTAATTCATGGTCATCAGGGAGATGCTGATTTTCCCCTGAGGTTTTTCGCTTTTTTTTTCTTCTTCTTCTACTTTTTTTTTTACATCAAGACATAGATTCCATGACAAGACACTTGTAAAGGCTATTGTGATGACTGCATCTTATTATATTTAATGCAGACGTGACTGGTTTTCATTTCAGCAGGTTAAAATGGATGGCTATGGGAGAGGGAGTGTGCAGAAATTTCTCAAAACCATTATAAAGCTAGATGTGCCTTTTTGTAAAACAGTAAACAAAAAAAACTGATTCTCTCTCCCTTTTCTGTTTTTCTCTCTCCCTCTGTGCATTGAAGCTATCAACTTCAGTCAAAATCCCCATAGCTTAATAATAGTTTTTCCCCCAGTAATTGCCCCTGTAAGGGTGTGTATTCATTTTCCCTTACAGATATAGTTCCAATTTCCCTCGTTGTGGCACCTATCCCTGTGCCCACAGTCAGCCCGCTGACAGTAATGCGGAGCTGGGTAAATAGTGGTTACTATACCGGGACCTGACACATCGCTGATCTCTCTGGATTCTCAGCCCCCTGCAGATGGTTCTTAATGACGGGGGGGGCTCCGAACGCATCTTTTCGTAAAAGATGCAGTAATTACCATTTCACCTAATGTCGGAGGAGCCCAAAATCATGAATGCGACCATGCAAGAAATGTATCATGAAATGCTAATGATGAATATTAATGCCCATGCTCGCTATTATCCGCCCCCTCAAAGAAAACAGCCTACCACTTATATTAGCCTGCAAGCCAGTGGAAGGGGAATTAGATGGTGGTTTGCTCTATCTGGGAAAGAGAGATATCTTCCCCAGACTGCAACAATACATGGTGAATATCCAGTCAAAGCTTTCCCCAGCAGCTGGAAAAAAATAATATAATTTGCGGCTTCATCCAACACTGTGAGTTGCAGAGCAGATAAGTTTAGAACAATCTAGCACACACAGTACACTTCTGTGGATCCTATTAGTCAGATACCCACCACTTTCTCCAGTCTAGTAACTAACATCACACTCAATGTGAGAATAGTGTAAAACTGACAGTGCGCTGATTATGTTTAGTTAATGATGCATACAGAAAAATATGAATTCCAATTTAAAAGCTTATGCAACCTATTATTATTTTCTTAAAGGGACAGAAATGACCTGGGCACTATTATCTCATTCAAACACAAGGTTTTATTTAATCTCTCTTCTTTTCCTCTTGTGTCAGAAAAAAAAGGTCATTGTAGGTTAAAAAAATGAGTTCTCTTACTGAACATGCTGAATTATTTCAATCTCAATCAACTGAATGATGTGTACAAGCCTGTGCTCTCTGCTAGCAATGATGCTTATGAAACTGCAGTCACAGGTAGCAGTGTTCAATCATAAGAAACCAATAACACAATTGTTTAAAGCCACAACAGCTCTTCCCCTGTCCACATTGCTTTGATGCTGTGGCAGCAGTCACAGTTTCCAGCTGTCTTTTTTCATTCCCTTTTTTGAGATGAGGCTCACGGAAATGTGAAGTCTGAAGCATCTGGAAATGCGCCGATTTCCACACCTAGCTGTGATTCAGAGTTTCAAGCTGTTGCAATTATTGCAATTGCACCCGGCACGTATTTCAGCAGGAGAGCAAAACAAACACAGTTTGTTTCCTACGGCTCCGTGTCACCCTGCATTGCTCACGAACAGCTGGGCAAGCAGTCCCAGTTCAGTGTCCCCACAAAACCGCTTTTTGCTCTGCTATGCAGGATAAAGACCCATAGCCTAAACCACAGCGTTGTGCTGTGGTATAATGTGTTAAATGTGTTACACTGGGCTCTGGGAACCTCATTATTAGAAGGCTACTGTTGCCCTTTTTAATAAGGTCATTATTAGAAGGCTACTGTTGCTCTTTTTAATAAGGTCATTATTAGAAGGCTAATGTTGCCCTTTTTAATAGGGTCATTATTAGAAGGCTAATGTTGCCCTTTTTAATAATGTGTATATTAGCTATATATATTTCATTATGTTGCGTTTGTTTGTTGTTTGAGGCCCTGGATTCATTTTTTAAATTATGATTTTCCTCCCCCTTCCTCCCCAATTTGGAATACCTTCCTAGTTTGGAATATCAGTCTTCATTGTCACAACGTCCACTCAATTCAGGAGGGCACAGACAAGCATGGGCTCTGTAACACATGGTGTCAGATGTCACTTCTTATCACACTGCAGTTCGCAGGTGAGGCTCGCACAGACATGAGCAGGAGGAAGACACTTCATGTGCTGATTAAGAGGTGGACCTGCAAGCCCCTGATTGGTCAGGGGGAGTGGTGTTGCTAGTATCAACTGTTATTTGGGCGCACTGAAACCCTCCAGTAAGAACTTGTTTGTGCATTATTTACTCATGGTTCAGCTCACCATGTTCTCGCAGTGCCCAACATGACTGAAATAGAATATGACATCCTTTACTGCGTATCACATCCAGTAGTATCTGTTGCAGGAACTGTGTATGTGTGTGTGTGTATTTGTACATGTGCACAAAAAATGAATGCTAGTGACCAAAGTTTTTATTTGTATCACGAGCAGAGAAGACCTTGCTTTAGTCAATTTTGAGGACAATTCATAGGCTGTTAAGAGGATCTGGCACCTATACACATCCTTACCTATGGGATGTTTTTGGGACTTCTTCTTGATTACTTTGTTGAAGACAGTGGCTTAATATGCAAATAATAAATGCATATTTAAAATTAATCAATATAATAGCATAATTTAGGGTGCTTAGCACAGTCTAAGTATTCCACGGTTTCCACAGTTATTGAACCAGCTGTTGTCCTGTAGTAACAATGTTCAAACTGATTTATTTGTACACAACATTCACCCTCGTTAGCTTACAAATAAATGCAATGACTTCCTTTTCCCCCATGCAAACAGAACTTTTCCCATTCATTTTTGGGAACATTCCCTCACAAGTAACTTAAAACACATCTTTGTGAGTAAAATTTAGTTATATATGATTTTATCCACACATCTTTCTTCAGTCCTATTACAGGATGAAGCAAGTCCATCCATGCTACAAAATGTCAAGTATAAATCAATTCTGCTAGAGTATATATTTATACATATAAACTGAAATAGCATGTATACATACAGTACTGGCACGAATTGTGAAAACACTGCATATCTTACCTTAGGGAATCTTATAATCAGCTTGAACATGTATTTCTTTGTCCAGTGTTTTTCTACATAAAATGATAATGTTAATGCAAAGAAAACTGTTTTTTTTTTGTGGCTTGTGTAATTTATTTCAAATTATTGATTGTTACATAATGCCATTAAAACTCATGGTCAAGAAGATAACGGTTTTAAATACATTTTTATAGACAAAAGTTGCTCCAAGAAACAACAACAGAAGAAAGGGCACAGATAAAAGATTTAAGAGCGCTTAACTTCTTCTTTAAGCACAGCGATTCAATAATTCAGTTCTGTACATGTTTATATTATTTGCATACTTATTTTTGACGCGTTATGAATTCTATTCAAAGAGCTCCGAGATGTTTTTTTGCATGATCCTCAGTAATTTATTTCGAGTACTATTTATATATGTATATCATTGTAGATACATGTATGTAAATTGCTTTTCAAGTCAGTTTCAAAGACTAGCAAATGAACAGAACACCATCTGATTCATAAGTGTGGGAGGTGGATGGCATCTTACTGCTGATCCCAGACCACCACAAATACTTCAAATTGAAGGGACAACTTTTTGTGATGACAGTGATGACCTACTAACACATCGTTAGTTCTGTTTTGCATATGTATTATATTATAGTTACCGATCAGTCCTTGCTTTAGTGAGTGCATCCGAAGAGCTTATTTCCAAACTCTGGGAGCTATTTTAAAAGAGAGTGCTTTAATGTTCCATCTCCTCCTCGAGCGGAAACGTTTTCCTTATGGCTGATGCCTTTATTGTCATTCAAAGAACAGCCAGCAATGGCTTCATTAGTCCCTTTCTAATGGAACATAGCACAGTGTTTTTCCTGGTGAAAAATTATGGCTTCAGCTGCCTATTCATTCACCAGTCACTTTGAGCCAGAAAACCAAAGGCGCGTTTCATCTGTGATTATGAATTCTAAGAGACCGACGTGTTTATGTTTTACACATATATGAATGGTCTCTTCTTCAGTCAAGTGTTTTACATTGAAAGGATATTGCATGCAGTCACTGTGGTAAAATATAAAAACAAATGAGTATTCGGTACTAAAGAGGGAATGTTCAATAGAAAAGAGTGCAATATTTTGCCCACATTTCACAGACAGAAAACTTTATTCCTGTGACAAATATTACTGTATAAGTATTGCCTGTGATTGAGAACATTTGTTTTAACATTTAATAAACAAATCATATAATGAATACTTCAAATACCTTTAAAATAAATAATATATGAAAGAAATTTTTTCCAATAGCATAATAATTGCCTTGAAGTATATGATTCATTATCTTTCACCTAAATGTAACCCTAAACTACACATAATAGCAATTAATGTTGTCTTTAAGTGATTAAAAGCATTTGGTCCCACTGGTTTTTGATATATCAACTTGTCATTTGTAATTTAAATAGCATCGAAGCCTGAGCATAACCCAAATGTCCTATGTATGATTTTTTTCACCAGTCAGGTTATTCATGAAAAGATCTTGAATTCCATATTCTCATTTGCATATTTCTATTATAGGTCGATTTAGGAAAGCCATTTTTCCTAGACTGATTATTCCTTTGTCATTTTGAAGCAGCTTCTGTATTGTGTGTCAAACAGCCAAATGATACATCAGGATAGGAGACATTTAAATGCAGGAAAGCCAAAGTATATCCACGGCTGTGTCTGAATCGCTTGCCTACTATTGAGCATACTTGTGTACAACTGGTATATGACTTGTATACTCAGTAGGCAAGTGTGCTGATTCTGACATGGCCCATCATGTATCAACTTATGCCTCTAAGATTTATCTGGGTTATTTATTTGTGAGCATAAAACATTTTTACATTTTATATGTTCAAAAGTAAGAAAAAAAACATATGTTTGACATGTTTCAAGCTATATAATATAACTGATCCATTCTCTTTTTGCACATCAATCTGACCTATGTTTTGCAAGATTTTTCTTCAGTGTTATGTGTTTTGCATCTATGCTATGTATGTTTTGTATTTTTTGTAGCTTTACTGACTATATGCCAGTATAGATCAATTTTCACATATTGCCCAAGTTTCCACACGCCAAACCTGAGAACCATTCATGCATCGGCAAATGAGGTCAATTCATTTGCTTTTTAATAGTCACAAACTCATGTATCTGTGGCAGCCATGCTTTCAAATTAGACATATTCTTTCTGTGCAATTTGGGTTGGAATAAATGCAAAAACCATGTGCAATACTATGTACATCAAAGCAGTGGGCCATGATAACATGCAATTTTTGCTATTATGATCTTTTTTAAATGCCTGCCAGAATATCATACGCTGCAGAACCAACAATTCTGTCCATATAAAAATAATTACAATGGCCACGGCACGCTTCCTCTTTATTCTACAATAGCATTCACGACAGCCTGCTCACATTGATTGCCCGGGAGACGCTGGGCTCAGTGTTCTAGAGAGAGGCTATCACTGTTAGGATCACACAGAGAAAGCCTTTTAATCCCTAACTCATGCTTACTGACACTCATAACCCTCTTTAGCATTATTGCCTGGATACTATCTGCAAGGCCTCCCTAGAATGAACAAGATAAGGATTGCGGATCTCGGGAGCAGAAAGCAAAGCGGAGTTAAGAGTTATATCTCTTTCAGTGGCTGTCAGCATATTGTATCAAAGAAGTGCATTGAATGACCTTTACCCACAAGTGTCACCTTGAAACACAATACATTTTTAAATGAAAGGCTTATTCATTTTTATTTTTAAATTTATTTACATTTTGCTAAGTTTACAGAATGTTCCAGAAGATTCTTATGCACTTGAGGCCTGGCCATTGTTTGTTAGCTTTGCAGGACACAGGGGCCACTGTTTGCATTACAAATAGCTAGCCAGATGTACACAATGTCAATAATGACCTGCACATGCATTGTGTGAAATTGAGGAAACCGGCCGTATCGTTTCCTTTGCATAACGAATGTGAGCAGTTTTGTTTTTCTCTGCTTTCCAGTAAGTATCTGCGACTGCTGGGAATAAGTCAGGGGGGAAGGAGACCGCCTCTCCATTAGCGTATTCATTTCAGAGCCTCGCTTGTATCAAAGCTGGCTTCAATAGCATCTCCTCCGAGAGGGTCTTGCCAACTGGCCAACTGGCATTTGTGAAATCACAGAGAGCGAGTCAGTCCCGTGAACCCCCCCCCCCCCCACTGTTAGCAACCAGGTAAGAAACAAGAGAGGGAGAAATAAATGATTTTTTTAAAAGTGTGCAGGAGAATACCTCCTTAGACCTCTGGGACAGCCACATCTCTCCTCCAAACCTTTGTACCGCCAGGCACATTTACTCACAATACTCAAAGTACTGTAGCAGCAGCCAAGAAAATCTGTCCTCTCGCCAACATTTTAACAGTGTTTCCTGAGGAAATGATAAAATGATTATTATTATGAGAATTTTATGTTCAACCTATTTAAATCAGTTTAGTGGACAAGACATTAGCGAGTACTACTACATATCTACAATTCTCTATATATAAACACAAATACACACACACTTACAACCATGTAGGCTATATCACCAAAAAGACAGTTACAGGCAAGAAAATGGCAAACAATCATACATTTCTTGGTTGACAGTACCCAGTACAAACATACAGGAAAACAAATAAGATAAAACAACAGATATGCTTTTCATAACTGTGGGGGTGTTTGGTGCACTTTTACAATGAAACAGGTTGTCTATCAGCTGAAGAGCCTATACTTTCTACACTGGTCCCGAAGAGGGTGAGGAGGGCTCCAGGATCTGCTACTTTTAGTTTTTCACCGTGAAATCACAAATCATCACTTAATAAACCAAGAACCTGAGTGAGGTGAGTTAAATGTGACCGGCTCCACGGTCTGGTCGGAATGGCCAACTGGCAATTCTGGCAGATGCCGGATGGGTCGGTCCGCTGGCTGCTGGACCACTCGCTTTTGGGCTACGACTGCAATCCCTCCCCGGTTCACGTTCGCAATCTCGCCCCAAATCTCGAGATTTGCCACATTTAAATTAACAGAAAAAAGAAGAGAGTGACATGCTGTTCTCAGCATATATTTCTGTTCCTGATTCCTGATTGGCCTAGGGGCTCCCCTTCATGTTACGCTCTTGAGAGACCCTAAAGTCTCTCGGGCACCCTTAAGGAAAATCGTAGTCTGATACATAATTCATTTAAATATTTCCCAACCCAGCGGGGACAGCCTAAACATGCAATCTGCAATTTGATGCGCTCGCCTCTGGTGCAGGAAAGCAATGATTTATCTCTGTGAGGGTCCACTTAAGCAGTGATTTTGAAGCAGGGTGCTTCTGGTTTCGATCAGAGGAGGCACATGGAGAAGGAGCCCGTCTATGGCCTCGGGGTGGGAGGGGGGTAAGGGGAGGATGCGGCTGGAGGCTGCTGGAAGGCTCTTTCACACAGTGAAAGCTGGCTGTTTGATCGGTCACACTGCAAGTCTGCCAGAAACATGCTTGGCAGGAGCCACAATTCAATTCTGCTGGCAGTGCCATGTTTTCCTTGCTAGTCTAGGACTGGCAAGCAGGGCTTCACAAGGCCTTCAAAGTCTGTCTTTAAGGGACTATCAAAGCCAGCTCCATTAAGCCACTATTTCCCTTCTTCCAGCCAGTAAAGCAGCCATTGTAACCTGCGGTGCTCATAAATTTGTGCTGGCTGATTTGACCCACACACCTGCACAAAATAAAATTTCTATATCTGACAATAATATATCTGGGAAGTATAACTATTCCAGTTCTGATAAAAACTAATGAAATCTTCAGAAACATTACGCCATTTAGATATTTATATTGCAAGGGCACAAGACAGACCTTGAGGGGTTTGGGGAGGGGGGTTTAGTATGAGTTTTATATGAAAATGATCTGATATATTTCTGGGGGAGCAAGGGGGGGGGGGGTGCATTTGTTGGTTGGGATTGCAATCAATCCACACCTGCGCACAAGCATATATTAAAACGGTGATTCATGAAATAGCGATAATACGGTGGTGGACCACACAGCAGAATGTTCTGTTCTAGAATTATCTTTTCATTTTATGATTTTCCTTTAAATATATGCAAATGTTGAAACTGGACCATACTGACAGCAATGCAGGTGGTGGCCTAGGTAATCCTAAAAAAGTGAGCAATATTCTCGAATCAGAACTCTAACAGGAAAGCATCATTCCTATAACCATGGTAACTGATGGCAACTTTAAGTGTATGAAGTACCCCTATTATTTTTGACCCTCTTAGCTCTGTTGTCTCTAGTCCACTATTTCTTCACATTTTTACCTCTCCTTACTTTACTGGGAATGGTAATGCACTGTAAATATAACCTAAGTACATTTTTGTCCTTTACGTAGACTTTGGTCATCACATTTATGATCTTTCAATAGGATTATTGGACATAGGCCCACACAATGTTAACAGAGATGGCATTGGTGACATGGAACACACTTCCTCTCATTATATTCAGTTTGACATCTTCCAGAATACACTGATACCTTATAACGTGTTTCTTTTTTAATGTGCAGGTACTTTTGTCTTTTCTCTTGGTGGCTCTTGGGATTTAAGACAACTACACCCAACAATTTAACCTGTTTGTACGCCACGCTTTAAAGTGTTGAATCATTAGCTCATAATCGCAATCGTTATTCCTGGTTTACACATTTAACACTCATCATAAAGAGAGTTTGAAATTATGATTACCCATAGTACACCTTTCCCCCACCCTCCACTTCCTGAAAAGGCTAACTCTAGAAATGTCAAAACATTATTGCTATGACCTGTGTCCCAGGCCTAGGCAGTTGATGTACAGTACAAATGAGCAAAAACAAAGGAAAACTGTGAATTTGGTAGCTGCTTTCATGTGGATGTGACATGTTATTCCCGAAACCCTGAAGCTGGCGTGCTGAATCTGGTTTCTTCCACTGCCCCATGAGTCATTGTCCTTGAGGTAATTTATCTCATGCCAGAGAGCTGAGCCTCTCGCGTCGGCTGTATTCAAACAGGCATAATGAGGGGCCCAATGGGCGAGGACAATGGTCGGACCGCCATGCTAAGAGGTGAATCATTTACCTTTATTTTAAGACGGCCATTATACCGCACTGAAGGGTGTTGCTTTTTTTCCGTTTCGCATTTATTCATTCTCTCCGATGAATAATTCAGCCTCATGTAGGTCTAACCTCTTATTGGACAAGAGATATACTGATGAGAGCGCCTTCAATCAGCACTGTTCTTTCATTGTCAAGATTAGCTGATCATCTCCCACCTCCCCTCCTTCCGATTTTCAAAAAGAAGACAAAAGCATTAATTCAGTCAAACGACAGTGTGCTTTGCCATTGACTTCGGACAAAACAGTTTGCTTGTTCTCCCAGTCTGTTCAGTGGCTGTCAAGGCCAACAGATGTGGTGCTACATATGACAGACCTTCAACACCCGTTTGAATTTGCATGGAACATTGTGTTTACTTTAGACCAAACAGAGGCTAAAGTGGCTTCATTGACTTGCATTTGCCCAGGATGCTATTTGATTAGCTCCTCTTTTATGTATTATGATGCTTGTGTATATTCATTCTGAAGCAGTACACTCACTCTGAAGCTGTTCTTTAGCAGTGGGGTGCGTATGTGTGTTTGCGGGAGGCAGTGATAGGGATATTGACACTGATGGAGACATAATATGCAACAAGATGTATCTAAATTTTCAGCCAAATGTAACTTGGATTAGTGGATCATAAATTTGACAACTGCTGCTCTCACATGAACTACTCTATGAGCATGTGAAGAGGATTTCCTAGGATCATATCCCAAAGGAAGGCACTTCCAGATACTCATATTCTGAGCAATGTTATAGCGCACACAGGCTCCTCATCTGGTCAATTAGCATATTTTAAGCAAATCAGGTAGGGTGAAATATCCTTATCTTCTAGGGTGAGTTGAAATAACTGGCACATTTTTAGAAAATAATCAATGCAAGCATACGCAAGGAGAAAAAGAATTCAGATGGCGTAGATGTTCCAAATTAAGCTCAGCTCAAAGGAGTTATTTTTGTCAGCTCTACACCAAGTAGAGACAGCTCTTCATTAATTCTATGCAATGCTAATCTGGCTCATCTTTAAAATGAGAACAAGAAAAGAAAATGCAATTTGTAATTTTTGAAGCAGTTTTGTGTACTTAGAAACACTCTTGAACGCATTGCCCACACAGCAATTATCTTTAGAAAGCAGTCTCAGCAAAGCCTGTCTGATAAATTTACTTCAATTAACTTTACCAGCTAAAACCACCCTTAAGAGAAGATGCACTAATGTTTTATTTAATTAATTTTACATTGTTCAATGAATAAAATTTGATTATTTTAAGTGAAGTCAATGGCAAGTTCATTACAAGATGTCCTTTACATTTATCACAAATTGTGGCCTGGATTCAATAAACATTTATCCTTAACTTTATTTTACAAATTAGTGTAAGTACTAGTTTTATATGTCACAAGTACAACTGTGTTTCAGCAGTCACCAGTTCTGCACAGGAACCAGTAACACTTTCATTGACTACAGTGGCATCAAATGGGGAAAGTAGAATATAATTAGTTAGTTTGGCCATATACTTAAGGCATTTGGATTTGAAATCTAAAGATTGCATCCGGAGTAAGAAGGCACACACTATCATGAAAACCAGAGGACTAACTATGGCTGAAAAACAACAAATCTGTAAGCCGAGAGGACAGAAGAAACCATTAAGAAGTATAGTATAGAAACTGGGTATATCATGTACAGCAGTTAGGAAAAATAAGTCTTGGAAAAGAAAGAAACCACAGGTAGACTTAAAATAAACTCTGTTCAGGTAGGCCAAGGAAGACAACTGTAGCTGATGACAAAAGAATCATAAGAGCTGTGAAGAAAAACCTTAAAACAACTGGCCGTGACATCACCAGCAGTCCCCAGAGGGCAGGGGTGAAAATATCACAAGCCACCGTAAGCAGAAGACTTTCAGAGCAGAATTATAGAGGCTGCACTGCAAGCAGCAAGAAACTAAAGGACAGATTTTGAATTTGCCAAAAAAAAAAACAGAAGAGTTCTGGAAATTTAATGGACAGAAGACACCAAAATAAGCCTTTACCAAAATGATGGAAAGCCAAGAGTGTGAAGAAAGGTAGGAACAACCCATGATCCAAAGAACCACCCCCCATCCCCACCCCACACCCATTAATCTGTGAAATATGGAAGAGGTAGTATCATGGCCTGGGCATGTATGGCTGCTTCAGGAACAGACTCACTCGGATGATGTACCAGAGGATGGCATCCGTAGGATGGATTCAGAAGTGTACAGACAGATTTTGTCTGGCTACGTATAAAGAAATTCCTCCAACCTCCTCAGCCGACACTTCATTCTGCAGTAAGACAGAGATACCAAACACACTGCCTGCACAACCGAAGCATTCATCAATGGGAAAAGTAAGAGTTTTGGACTGGCAAAGACACCTGATTTAAATCCAATGAATGCATTTCACTTGCTGAAGACGAGACAGAAGACATAAACCCCCTGAAAGAAAGACCAACTGAAAACAGTGGCAGTGAAGGCCTGGAAAGGCATTTCCAAAGAAGATAGAAAACAACTGGTGATATCAATGGGTCATAGATATGATTCAGTTTCTGTATGTAAGGGTTGTGCAACCAGTTTTTACACTTCAAAGCTTTGATTTACTTTTAAGTTCTCCCATTAACTTAGTTTTGCACAGCAGAAAATGGGGGGAGTTACAAAAATAGTGTTTCTGTAAAACATATATCAGAATCAGAATCAGAATCAGAATCAGAATCAGGTTTTATTGCCAAGTAGGTTTACACATACGAGGAATTTGTTTTGGTCAGGTGGTGCATAACAGTGAACATAAAATAAGATAAATAAAATGAAATAAACATAGTGCAATAAAAACATAACAGACATAAAATAACATAAACATAGTGCAAACGGTAAACAGTAAACAATAAACAATAGTGCAAGGGGATAAAGTGTTATAAGTACAGGTGCTGTCTGTTTGGTGTCCGTGGGGGTCAGGATAACAGTACAGTATCAGTGGGGGTCCCGGGCCTTGTTGATGAGGCCAGCTGCAGTCGGGAAAAAACTGTTCTTGTGTCGTGAGGTTTTGGTCCTGATGGACCGCAGCCTCCTGCCGGAGGGGAGTGTTTGAAAGAGTTTGTGTCCAGGGTGGGAGGGGTCGGCCACAATCTTTCCTGCCCGCCTCAGGGCCCTGGAGGTGTGCAGGTCCTGGAGGGATGGCAGATTGCAGCCAATCACCCTCTCAGCAGCGCAAATGATACGCTGCAGTCTGCCCTTGTCCTTGGCAGTGGCAGCAGCGTACCAGATGGTGATGGAGGAGGTGAGGATGGACTCAATGATGGCAGTGTAGAAGTGCACCATCATTGTCATTGGCAGGTTGAACTTCTTCAGCTGCCGCAGGAAGTACATCCTCTGCTGAGCCTTCTTGGTGAGGGAGGTGATGTTCAGCTCCCACTTGAGGTCCTGGGTGATGATGGTGCCCAGGAAGCAGAAGGACTCCACAGTGTCGACTGGGGAGTCATGCAGGGTGATGGGGGCGGGTGGGGATGCGTTCCTTCTGAAGTCCACTACCATCTCTACTGTCTTTAGGGCGTTGAGCTCCAGGTTGTTATGGCTGCACCAGGACACCAGATGTTCAATCTCTCTCCTGTAGGCAGACTCATCCCCACCAGAGATGAGTCCAATGAGAGTGGTGTCGTCTGCAAACTTCAGGAGCTTGACTGACTGATGACTGGAGGTGCAGCTATTGGTATACAGGGAGAAGAGTAGAGGAGAAAGGACGCAGCCTTGAGGGGAGCCGGTGCTGATGGTCCGGGAGTCGGAGACGTGTTTCCCCAGCTTCACGTGCTGCTTCCTGTCAGACAGGAAGTCGGTGATCCACCTGCAGGTGCAGTCAGGCACGTGCAGCTGGGAAAGCTTGTCCTGTAGTAGAGCCGGGATGATGGTATTGAAGGCGGAGCTGAAGTCCACAAACAGGATCCTGACATAGGTTCCTGCAGTGTCCAGGTGCTGGAGGATGAAGTGGAGGGCCATGTTTACAGCATCGTCCACAGACCTGTTGGCTCTGTATGCGAACTGCAGGGGGTCCAGGAGTGGGTCCGTGATGGTTTTGAGGTGGGACAGTACAAGGCGCTCAAAAGACTTCATTACCACAGAGGTCAGGGCGACGGGTCTGTAGTCATTGAGTCCTGTGGTCCTTGTTTTTTTGGGGACGGGGATAATGGTAGAGGTCTTGAAGCAGGCTGGTACGTGGCATGTCTCCAGTGAGGTGTTAAAAATGTCTGTGAATACCGGAGACAGCTGATCGGCACAGTGCTTCAGGGTGGAGGGAGAGACAGAGTCTGGTCCAGCTGCTTTGCTTTGCATATGCATGTAAATACCAAAAAAAGCTGATTGTCTGTACTTTAATCTCATGTTCATCTTTTGATCTAAAATCCAAATGCCTTAAAGGTACAGTATGTAAGCTTTTTTAAAACACTTTTGTTCATAGTTGGTTAAAGTTCATTCACATTCCGACAGATATCAATAAATTATAAGTTCTAAAAAAAAAAAATCTGGTCTCTCTGACTGTCCCAGCCTCTGAAATCAGCCACTCTAAATCTCACTGTGCCTGTATCTTAACAACCAATCAGGACTGCTCTTTGCAAGGAGGCCAATCACGACAACTCTCTGCCTGTTAATCATGTTGCAAGTTAAGAGCACTGTCACAGCAGACTACACAGTTAAGAGCACAACATACTGCAGAGATCGTGCTAGAGCTAGTTAGTTGCCTAGAAAACAAAACAAGAATGGCAAAGAAAAATCTGCCAAAATGACCAGTTCAGCGACTGTGATGGTGTATACTGATTTTTTTTTAAGTAAGAAAGTCTGTCAAAGAAAAGATTATGACCAAAAAGGGACTAAACTAATTAAAATCAATATTTTGTGTCTAATTATTGATCGATTTATTTTGTAAGGTGTAATAATTTCATAAGCCATGTAATAAGCGCCAGGTGGTTGTCTATTGAGAAATAATCAACTTCACTTCACGTCAGGGGGTTCATATCACGATTCCCTTTTTATAGAAGTGAAGGTTTAAGTCTGAAAAGTATCACCCATTGGACAGCTACCTTCATCCAGCAAGCTGAAGTTTGTTTGAGAAGTGTCATTGAACCAGGACCAGATTGAAGTTCATCAAAGGCCTGCCCAGAGCAATTTGTGGGCTGCACATACCTGTTGAGTGTACTCAAAAGGATCAGACTGGTTGTTTTATATGCAAATACCCGTGTCTGCATCAGCATGAAATGTTCGAGCTTCTCGCTCAAGTGGACATGTCCAAGGTTGCCGATATCCCTCCTGCGAACCAGTGATGAAAATGGCTCTGCGCAGTATTTTTATTCATCGCTACGGTCTGACTTGAGAGCAGTTGCGCAATCAGGCATTTAATCACACTGAGGAATGATTAGCTTAGTGTAATACAATGTGCAACTTAAGCAGGCACAGGTCAATATCTGACAACCTGACAACAAATATCTGACAACCTGCTATTCGTTGCAAAATTCAGTACAAATCTCAAACAAACTCCAAACTCACTCTCCACACTTTTTTTTTTTTGCCTCACAACACACAGACTGAAGACCGGGGCTTTTATACCCATCTCACTAACAGGATGATTGATTGCAGCTCTGTCTAATTTCAGCCCACTATAAATGCTACGTCATGCAGCACTGGGAAGCAAGTCTCAGGGTTCTTTATAATATATGATATAATTGGCACCACCTATTTCCTAATTAATCCAGTCTATTTCCAAATTATTTGCAATATAATATTTAAATGTTTAAGTATTCATTTCTCATTTACTTTTTATATTACTATTGCTAAAACTTTCTATTAGCCCCATAACAACCTGTTGTGCTTCTTTTTGCATTCCAAGTGTATTTTTTTTGTTTTGTTTGTTTGTTTACATTATATATTACTTTTGTGCATATATTGCAATTGCTGAAATAAATAACTAAATAAATGTTGATGTGAAAAGAAGCTCAATTGCTCAAATGAGCTGCCAGTTAGTGTTAATCCTTTTTTAATTAATCCCACCTCTAGACAAAAACAACAATACATCTCTCACCAGAAAAGAAAACCACCATGCCTGCCAAAAATTTGAAATGTGTCCCAGTGTTTTTCCAATACCTCCAAAAAGAACGACAAACCTTCACTAAAAAATAACAATTTATCTTGTAGCGGAGACAAAAGGAAACACAAACAACATATTTATAGTCCTACTGTTTGAAAGACAATTATGCAACACACCTGAACTGCAAAATTAGATCCTGCAATACACAATGAAATGTACAGCTGCAGTGAAATTAATTCGTAGAATAAGGGAAGAAATTTGAATAGATCACGGGTGAACAGAGAGCACGGAAGCCTCTCATTTATTCGCGGCTGTTATGTAATACGTGCACGCATCGCCCATTAGAGCCTATTGGAGGGAGTTTTGCTCTGAACTGTCATGTACTAAGAAACAAGAAACCGTCTCCAGACAGATAAGAACTCGACAAAAAAGAAAACCATATCCACACATCCTTACAGTGGCCAGTATGAAAACTGCTGATGGGTAGTGCAAAACCACCCATGCTACATCAGTGTCCCATAAAACACTATAATCCTCGTTCAAGATTTGCTCTCAATACAATTTTACATCCAAACAACATGCCCCTATATTATGGAAATTTTACATTTACATATACAATCAAGCAAAAACATGCAGGTAAGTATTTCTGTACAGCAAAGAGAGTTTGTATTATGGCAAGGAACAGCTGCAAGCAAAATTGCAAACAAGTTGCTTTTACACTATAGAGAAAGCTATGAGACGGCACGTAAAACCGTTCAGTTGCATACATGGGACCTCTGTTCCAGGTCGATACATTTTGACAAGGCCAAGCTGACCATCCCAAGAGGACTGGCTGAGGATGGAATGGGTCACCAGATAAGGCTTGTCAACTTAAATAAGCTGCTCAAACTACACAGACTGAGTTGCCCTTTCTGTTCAGATAAGAAAGAGCAGTAATCAAGGCTGCTAAAATCACCTGGGAAAAGCTTACTCTGATGAGAGGCCAAGAATGTTGGAGCTGAAAAAATACTTCTCTCCACAGATGTAATTGTTTCAATAACTTAATAACTTTGGATCTGTCCTCATATGGCAGAATGAGAAATCTTCCAAATGTAATCAAATATTATAAGGTTAACTTTCCTCTGAGGGAGGCTTACATTTTAGACACCAAAAGTCATGATTAGCTGATTCATTGTGAAATAGCCTGAATATCCTCATTACTGAGGTCAAAGGATATTACAATAAATTAACTCATGAAGCTGATGCATCTACAACACAATAGTGACATCTGGATGAGAGTAATAATGACGATAAGATTGCATATAAGCAATCTTATATAATCTTCCACATTTCCTAAACAACATCTAGGGGAAGAAGACTGTAGACACACATCTGCTTGTCTGTTCGTTTGACCAACAGGCCAGTTTGCCTGAAGCGACATGATCAGGGTTTGGAGGCTACGACCAGGGCCAGTTCAAGGCATAGGCTAAAGATCGCCAAGGGCGCCATCCGTCATTTGTCTGGAGGGGTGTCAAATGAAGAGGGAAGAAAAAAATAGATGGTCAGTGCACCCCCCCCCCCCACCCGTCTGCAATATCATCCCATCCCCCATCCCCTCCCACCCCACTCCACGTTTCGCATGCCACGCCCCTGCTCCCAGTCTGCAATCTCGCCTAGGGCAGAACAAGGTCAATGGAGATCAGGGGAGGTATGCAGCAAATTTCTGTGTTAAAGTATTTTAAACATTAGCTGATTTGGTCTCTCATAAATTCTGTCTGGAGTTCAATTGAACCCGAGAGTGCAGCCCTCACAGGGCAATGCTTAATTGGCTGTGGTGCTGTCCAGGGATGGGGGGGGGTTTCAGTCAGCCGGGATTACAGACTGCTGTCGCATACCAGACGCCCAAGTTAGTCCAACAGACACCTGCAAGTCTGTCTATTACACTGCAGATGAAGTGTCTGACTCAAGTCTGCATGAGCCCGACTTGCAAACTGTGGTTGTGCTAAGTGGTGCCTGACATCGCAAGCTTCAGAGGACAGCACGTGCTTGTCTGGACTCTCCCAAATAGCGTCGCAATGTGACCGTGATTGGACATTCCAAATTCGGTAGAAGAAGTGGGGGAAAAGCATTACACAAGCACATGGGAGGGGAGATCAGACACTAGTGAATTGCACCTCGTCATACTCTGCGATTGCCAGAGAACCAGACAGTATCACTGCTGCTGGACAGCTAGCAGCCGTGCCAGGAGGAATTCTGGTGAACAACACTTATTGTCCCGCTGAAATGCATTTGAAAGAACAACCTCAAAAAAAAAAATATGGACATATGATGTCTCTCGGAACAAGGAGAAAAACTGTTGATTCTCTCTAATATATGTAATTATGTATATAATTGTGGCTGTGAATTGCAATTTGCAGCAAAAGGGGGGAAACGGCACGCATAATAACAGGAATTGTAAACGCAGATTAAAATTATCGGATGGAAACTATGCCGGTAGCGCGGCAGGAGCATGATTTCATTTGTAATTAAGTTCTTCAGCAACAATCAAACTCTTTCTGTGTCTTTATTGTGTTCCGTGGACGTTGTTCATTTTTTTCCGCGCAAGAACCGTTGTGCTTCTCTGACCATTAGCATCACAATGCCCCAGTGATAGGCTATGGCGTAAAAGACGGTTGCTATGAGACGCCTGAGGCACCTGATATAATGGCAAGTCTGTGCTTTTATCCCTTGTCAGTGGAGGAAGCAGCAGTGCATATGGCTTAAGTGATCCGTCCGTCGAGCCACGAGGCCTGCAACAAGTTCTTTCCTCATCAATCACATGCTCTCAGGGGTGTTTATCGAGAAATACAGGGAAAATTGCCACGGGTCCAGCTAATTAATATTTCAACCCAGTATTATTATCTGAGCCGCTAGCGTGTATTGAACAACAGTGATTTTTTCCACGGGGGGGATGGGCAGTAGTCTCAGCTTGAGCTTTGGGGTTCTGTGCATGTGCTTAGCATTCCGACCATCGAGATATGCAAGAACTGGAGACAGCTTCTGCTTACCGGTTCCATGGATTCCTATGTTCAATGGCACATGAAGCCAATTCATGGAGGCTGCCATGTTTGACCATGGGGCTTTTGGCACCAGAGCATGCGTACCGAGTGCCTAAACACGAAGGATCATGGTAAACGGGTAAACAAAGAGCAATAACTTTAATCTGTGGGGTTGCGCTCCGAGGAAGCTTTCAAAACTGTGAATTTGCTGGCTAGCTACAGGATTTTGTGGAAGAAAACAACAACGCATTGCGACAAGGTAATTTATAATGTGGTTTCTAACATGTCTGCATGTTAAATTAATAAATAAGGCAGTCACTATTTTTATAGTAGCTTTTGGCAACACTTGACTGTACATTACATTAGCTAGCTAGCTTTGCACGTACTTGGAAAAGCTGGCTGGTACGCTAGCAAGACAGGAAAATGCTGTGAGAAGTTATGGTTATAACTATTTTATTTCACAAGCTAGCTATCAATCATACTAGTCCCTGACACAAGATCAGAGACAGGATTTGGACCCAGGTGCAGAGGCAGACTCGGAGGCGAATGTAGTGCAAAAGTGATTTTATCAGCTTCATTAGACCAATTGAACTGAGAGCGGGAGAGTTTAGTGAGTGCAGTTAAAGGACTGACAAGAGAACTGAAATTACGTATGAATCTGCGATAAAAATGAGCAAAACCTAAAAATTGTTGTACTTGCTTGACAGAAGCGGGGGTAGGCCAATCCACCACTGCCCAAACTTTCTTAGGGTCCATCAAAATTCTACCCTCAGAAATGATAAACCCTAGAAAGGAAGTCTGGGAAACATGAAATTCACATTTTTCAGCTTTGACATACAAATTGTTAGCCAACAGACATTCAAGCACTGTTCTTACATGAGATACATGGTCAGAGTAGGTTTTGGAGAAAATCAAAATATCATCGAGATATACATAGACATATAAATTCAACATTTCACGTAAGACATTGTTGATTAATGTTTGAAACAGCGGGAGAGTTATGGAGTCCAAAGGGCATGACGGTGTACTCGTAGTGACCCGTAGGGGCGTTGAACGTCGTCTTCCACTCATCTCCCTCCTTAATTCTGACCAAATGGTAAGCGTTTTGAAGGTCTAATTTAGTAAAGAAGCGGGAGACTCAAATGTGGTGTTCATGAGAGGAAGGGGATAGCGATTCTTAATCGTCACTTTGTTAAGTTCCCTATAGTCTATGCAAGGTCGGAGGGTACCATCCTTTTTCTTGACAAAAAAAAAAACGCAGCACCAGCTGGTGAGGTAGAGGGACAAATGTGTCCTGTCAGGAGCGCTTCGCTGATGTATTCCTCCATAGCTTTAGTCTCTGGCGAAGAGAGGGAGAAGATTCTGCCCCTAGGAGGAATAATACCAGGCAATAAGTCTATGGCACAATCAAACGGCCGATGAGGAGGTAACTCACTAACCCGACTCTTAGAGAAGACTTTCCGAAGATTCCAATACTCCTTGGGGACATTAGATAGCTCAGATATCTGGACAACAGCAATAGTACTACCTAGTTGAGAGGAAGAGGATTTAGCAGCACAATCACAATTCCACTGCGAGATCATCTCTTTAGCCCGATCAATAACAGGGTTATGTGTCATAAGCCAGGGATATCCCAAACCAACTGGCAACTCTGGAGAGGAAATTAAATAAAACTGAATAGACTCGGAATGAGATTTGGTTAACGTCAGAGAAAGGGGACAAGTAATAAATTTTACCATGCCATTTCCTAGGGGTCTGCCATCCAGAGCTGAAACACAGAAGGGGTTATCTAGAGAAACAATTTCAATCGCTAGGGAGCTGGCGAAACTAAAGTCCAAAAAATTACCCGATGCACCAGAGTCCACAAAAGCCTGGATATCACAGCTGCCCTCCCCCCAGTGGAGAATGGCAGGAAACTGTAAGCGGGAGTTGGAAACAGAGGATGGGGTGAGCTGGCTCGCCAGGAGTCCTCCATTTCCTGACGAGCCCACTAGTTTCCCGTCAAAGACGGACAGGATGACTTGAAATGACCTGGGAGACCGCAATACATACGAAGGCGTTGTTGTAGTCGCCGTTGACGTTCCGTGGTGGTTAGACGGGTCCTCCCCAGCTGCATGGGTTCCGTAGTCTCCTCCGTAGAGTCTCGCGGCGAAGGAGCCACTGGTTGGAAAGCAGGGGGATGCATGGGTGATTCTGGTCGATCTGTGGTGATTGGGATTATTCTGCACCGAGCTGAGGCAGTTCTCTCCATCTCTCTCTCTCGAATGCGGCAATCCACGCAAGTGGCGAGGGAGATTAGGTGGTCTAAATCTGAAGGTAGGTCCCGAGTGGCTAGCTCATCTTTAATTTTATCAGACAGTCCCTGATAAAAATCTGTAGTGAGAGCCAATGAATCCCATCCGCTCTCTGCCGCCAGAGTTCGGAACTCAATAGCATATGCTGAAACAGTGGTACCTGTTTTAATGCCATTAGTTTTCTTCCGGTGAGAATTACTTCCCCCGGATGATCAAAAACTTTCCGAAATTCAGTCATGAAAACCGGAAAGTCTGAACAACATGGAAGGTTGCACTGCCAAACAGCTGTAGCCCAATCCAGGGCTTTTCCCGCACGTAGGGAAATGATGTATGCAACCTTCGACCGATCTGAGGGGAAGTACACTGACTGTAATTCGAAAATCAGCGAACATTGCATGAGGAATCCTTTGCATCTACACTGTTCGCCGTCATAACGCTCCGGGGTTGAGAGATGTGGGCCTCCAAGCGAAGGAGGTGCGGCAATGGAGGCGGTGGCTCGTGGAGCTTCCTCTCTGGGACGAGCGTCAGGCGTGGGGGCGTGTTGCACTGAAGACGCCAGGGCTTGCAGGTTCTCACTTAGAGTGTTCAAAAGTTGCTCATGACAACCGATGGTGCAACCCTGGGAGCTAAGGGCTGACCGAAGCTGGTCGACCTCTGCTGAGTCCATGGTCTGGCTCGGTCTTTCTGACACGAGATCAGAGACAGGATATGGACCCAGGTGCAGAGGCAGACTCGGAGGCGAACGTAGTGCAAAAGTGATTTTATTGTGGTTGTGCCTAAATATTTACAAGTGCAAATTAAACTAGAAATATTTACGAAGATATATACACGATATGTACAGAGAAACGTAAAACAGCAAACCGGAACGAAACACGAACTAAACACTAAGACAAAAATAACAACACACTATAAAAAGGATAACAAAATAGAAAACAAGCAAGTAATAAACAAGAACTAGCACAAACCACAAACAGAGGACACTGAGAGCGAAGTCGAGGGATCAGTAAACAGTCAAGGGAACACGAGGGGCTAGGAGCTTGAGATGCACAATCTAGCTATATATTGCCTTCTGAGAGAACCCACTGCCTTGTACAGACAGTAATCACTAAATAGGCTACACTTTGTTTTACTTTAAGTATGTAGCCTACTGCAAATTAAATGCACAATGTACATTTTGTTTAAAAAGGGTAGCAATATGCGAGACCTGGGAAAAGATCCCGTGCTCTTTGATGTATCCCATGCTTTAACTACTTGCTGCTAACTAACCACTTGCTGATTTGGGAAGAAAGACACACAACAGTATATACATTAACATCGCAGCACATGGTACAATAGCACATGGCATGGTACAATGGTAGATATTACCAACTGTTGGTAGTTCTTGTTCTTTGACCTTCAGCAGATCGCTGCATGATAACCATGCCTGATTGATGTAATATTTTTATTTTCTGCACAAACAATTTACTCTAAGATGACTGTATTGACTCTTGTAATCAAAGTAGTAAATGATGCTAATTATTTGCTAAAGTTCTATTTTTCAAATCATTAATCATCATTTCAATGCTTATTATCCCTGAAATATTTTTAACAAGAGCCCCGTCCACAGCAAGTCATCACTGTTCTACAGCGTAGTTGCCTGTATTTTGCCAGAGGGAGATCATTTATAATGACTGCACTTGCAGGTTTAATGCAATTTAAAAATAAATGTTCATCTATTATTTTCATTACTGGTTTTGTGAAACACAGAAGGGGACATTATTTTTTACATACAAACACAAGATGCAGTGTAGTTCCTCAGAACCTCCCTCATTTGGTGTTTTGATGATGGTGGTGCAGAGTGCTGTCTGCCATCTTCATCCAAAATCAAGGTCACCTAGGCCGGCTCAGCATTTTTATACATGCCACAGAGCACGATAGGATGTTGATTGCTTAATTGTATAATGCAGTACACCTGTATAGAATCACCTGCATTCATTATGCTTCTCTACTCATTTATTCAGGGTTCTCCTTTAATTTGTCACCTGTTTGTGTATTACAGTTGAAAGCTAATGTATTGGGATAGTCAAATTGGTTGTTTTTCTTCAGAAGTAATCACATTTGTATTTCAAATCAAATAATGACTATGAAACCATTTTCTGAATGTCTACATTTCATGACTTTTTTAACATATATTTTCACTATATTGCACAGTATAATGTCTAGTTTTCAACTAAATGTCTAGTGTTCAGCTAAACTAAATTAAACTCAACAGGGGCCATATGTACTCTGTAAAAGTTTATTTACCACTGAACATTTTTCAACAATTCCCTTTAATGAGTCAGATCACCCAATTTCAAGTCAGCGTAATTATGGGGACAAAGTAAGTTTTGACAAAGTTAATGACTTGGAAGGTCATAACTATTTCATTGCATAACCCTAACATTTGATGACTGCATCAAGTCTATGACTCATGGATACAACTTGGTTCATGATGTGATCCTTTGAGATACTCTGCCAAGCTTTTATCCCTGCCTCTTTCAGTTTCTGTGTTTGCTGGGATTTTGGACATCAGACTCCTTTTGAGCAAGTTAAAAGCATGTTCATTGGGGTTCAAATCTTGTAACTGACAGGGACACATTGAACACTTACACCTTTTCTTCTGGATAACTCCCTTGGTTATGTTGGTGGTATGTTTTGTGTCGTTGTCTTGCTGCATGATCCCATTATGTCCCATGCGTCTGGTAGAATGTCTCTGAATATTGGAGGACAATATGTTTCTATACACTTCAGTGGTCATTCTGTTGCTACCATATCTGGTGCATTATCAATAAAGACCACTGTAACAGTTCCAGATGCAGCTGTACTGGCCCAAGCCATCTCACTGCCTACACCATGTTTGACATGAAGTACTATGCAGAAGGTCCAGAGCAATCCCTCTCTTTTGCCACAGTTTTAGCTTTTCAGCACTCTAGTAAAGGTTTATCTTTGTCTAATCTGTCCATAGTCTATACAACTTGTTTCCAAAACTCATCAGGCTTATGTTTGTATTTCTATCTCCCCTTTCTGTTCTTGGTGCTGAGAGGTTTTCATCTTGAAGTGTAATTTGCCTCTCTCCAACGTGCAGTGTCCTCCAATAATTTTACCCTCAAAGTATGGGGGGGGGGGGTAGATATAAATTCCTAAATTCCTTTATTTTTCTTTTTCTGAATGTGATGGTGATACTGTCATTGTGATTAATTGGGAATCTAAGTGACATGGCTGTGGATGAAACAGTTTTAGCTGTGAGTAATATGTGTGTTCTTTACATGTGCTACAATGGACAGGTATGCTGCACAGAAAATCTTGGTGATGGATTATATGTTAAACTTCACCTTCTAAAGTTACAAAACTGTTGTGTCAAATTCTCCTTTGTTACGTTTTCTGTCAAAACTTGATAAAAAAGCATATAAATTTCAAATTCCTAATTCAGGAGTTACAGATAAGATGGGTTATTGTCCAACTGAACAGAGGTGAACAATATAGAAATGTTGTACACTGCTAACAAAATAGTTGTTTATATAACAGCTATTTAATTGGCTGTGGAATGGTGTGCTAAAAAACTAATTTTCAGAGATGAAACATCCATCCAAATGACAGAGAAACTTATATTTATTTAAAGTCATTACCCAATGTCACAAAGCACACCACACTTAGATAGAACCTGGCCCTCTAGTTATCACTGTCACCATTAATTTGTTTTGATGGCTCATTGTCAGGAGTGTCAGAATCAGAGAACACTGATGAATATGAACATAGTGTATTCAGACATTTTAGGTTATTTGCAGTGAAAATTGTTGCGCCTTTCCCTTCACCTGCATTCAGGAGATATAGCAGTGACTCATGTAATTATGGCCTAATGTATAATCATCACAAAAGCTATTCCTGTGCCTTTTTGTGTTGTACGTATTGTTCCACACATAATATCTTAATTAAACAATGCAATGAAGTCACTAAGAAAGAAAATTAATAACGTAACACAATGGTCCATTTTCACAATCATTAAATGTCAGAAAGAGGTTTTGGATCTTGTCTTATGTGACCAGTGAAAGATACACCGGGGTAAAATATCGCTTGCAGGAGGGAAAGTGATTTCAGATAAAGATTTTTTTGCCCAGCAGTTGCTGATGACGCCTTATACAGAATTATTGCATGGTAAATAATCGTACAGTAAAATAGGGCAATTTAATGAATATAAGACAAAAGGCATGCAAGTAAACATGGGGCTGTTAAATGAAAGCTGAAATAGGTAGAGGTGGATAGTTCCATTATCAATACCTGCATATCCTGGTCAGGGTCGCGGGTGGTGCTGGAGCCTATCCCAGCGTGCATTGGGTGGAGAAGGAAGAAAGATTCCAAGCGAATCGACATTTCCTTGCTGAGTGTTGAAGGCATGATCTTCTTCAGCAATGTGGCAAAGAAGCTGTCTTCCTTAACAATCCCAACTACATTGACATTTCTGTCCAGAAAGGTAGCATCCCGAAAGTGCCTGGATGTCTGGAACACACAGGCGTGGTGACCCAGCTCACCAGAAAAGCAAAGGGGATAAGGGAGACCTGGCAATGCTCTGGCTTGAACTGGAAAATGCTTTTGAATCCATCCCCCAGAAGCTGGTTCAGACAAACATGGACAAACACCATGTCCCAAGCAAAGTGGCGGAGCTCATTCTGCATGACTACAACCAATTCAGTTTGAGAGTATCATCGGGATCAGGAACTTCGGAGTGGCGCAGACTGGAGGTGGAAATCGTCATAGGCTGCACCATCTTCATCCTCTTTGCCCCGGCAATGAACATGATCCTGAAGTCTGCCGAGCCAGAGTGCTGGGGCCCCAGGACGGAGGTATGCCAACCACCAATACAGGCCTTCAATGATGACCTTATATTCACCACTGAGTCAGTGCCAGGAAGCAGATGGACCTTGTGAGGGCTGGAGGAGCCCATTGGATGGGCAAGAATGAGCTTCAAGCTAACAAAGTCAAGGTCTACGGCTGAAGAGAGCATGGTGATGGACACATTCAGCATTGTGGGAACCTCAATTCCGACAATCTCTGAAGAGCCGGTGAAGTGCGATGGCAAGGTGTTCAACAGCAGCCTGAAGGACACAGCATCAGTTCAGGCCGCCTTTCAGAAGCTGGACAGCTGGCTGAGAGCACTTGGCCACTCAGAACTGCCTGGAAAATTGAAGACCTGGATTTACTGTCACGGCATACTCCCGGGGATACTCTGGCACTACTGATCTATTAAGTCCCCATCTGGGAAGTGGCTGAGTTTCCCCAGGAGCCTGAGCAACATCACCCTCTATGGCTACACCAACAGGTTAAAACTGCCCTAAAGTTAAGAAGAATTCAAAGTGACTTCAGTAGAGGGAGTCAGCAGACCCAAAAATGGCCTGAGCAGGGAACCCGAGGAAGAGCCAGTTTGGCAACCTTCTCTACTCACCAGTATGACACTGCCAAGGGGAAGGAGAGATGCAGGCTAGACCAGGATGAAGTGAGAGCAGCGGTGGAAGAGGAGAGGTCCAGCACAGCAGTGGAAATGAGGCAACAGGGAGCCTGGACGAGGTGGGACCAAGTGGTGGACAGGAAAATCATGTGGACTGACCTCTGACAGACAGAACCACACCACATGAAGAAACCTGCACAGCTGTAGCTATATAATTTAATGGTTACAAAATTATATTAAAACATTAATGTTTAATTATCTGTATTTATTCATGGCTGTTTCCTTATGCTATTTCCTATGATGCACAGATCAAACGCCCAGCCCTTTTTTCACCTTTTTCTTTCACCTCTCCCAATCCATAGCATAAGCAGCAACATAGACAACACACCCAAGACAGTAGGAGACACAGCTGGAACAGCGCCACAGCTCCCCTAATTATTTAATAACAGAATATGCTGCTGGCAAAATCAGCAGCAGTTGCAACACATTAGAAGCTCATCAATGGTGGATAAAAGGCTGGCCACCCAAGAGTTGGGGAGCTCACTTTGAGTCTCCTGTCAAATCTAACCATGTGTGTGCCTTCTACGTCGACACGGAGCCAGAAGCTTACAGCCCCGATGGAACCCCAGGAAACTGCTTCCTGACCCTATCCAACATGCACCCAGCTTAGCTGACAAATTCCAAAGTTTCTTATTCTTCTTTTTTCTGTCTGAGTAAAGGCATTAAATATGCCCAAGAGGGCTAATGTCATTATTTAGTGTTACCTAGTCTGCACCACCTCTCTGTTTCTATGAGGTGGCAGAATTACACGGATGGAGAATACAGGCTTACGTCTTTCATTACTTTATTACCTTCTGGAGGGAACCCTGGACACTCAATGATCAAGTGACCGGAGAATTCTGCACAAAGCTCATGTTTGTTTTGATTTTAAGTTTGAATGCAATCTGCGACATTTAATAGAAATCACTGATTGAAACTCTTAATGTTTATATAGATGATGGTTGTTGAGGCCTGACAGTTAAAATCTACATTTTTTAGAAGCAGTTCCAGTTTCAAGCAGAAATCAACAAGGTGCGATTTGGCTCTGTTACTTGTAAAGTATTTAGCCTGAAGGTGGAGATTGCAGCTGGTTAGGTTTAAAAACTATTTGTCCACAAATATCATTACAGGCATTTGGCGGACGCTCTTATCCAGAGCGACGTACAACAAAGTTGTCACCTCTGTTGGATGCAGAAGTAAATGTCCATGTTTTTAGCTGAGATGGATTACCTTCTAAAATATTCAAGTTTGGTCTCATTATAAAGAGGCTAGCACTGTCACCTCACAGCAAGAAGGTTCTGGGTTTGAATCTTTCTATGTAGAATTTGCATTATCTCCCCATGTCCACATGGGTTTCCTCCAGGTACTCCGGTTTCCTCCCACGGTACAAAGACATGCAGGTAGGCTAATTGGAGACTCTAAATTGCCCATAGGTATGAGTGTGTGTGTGAATGGTGTGTGTAACCTGCAATCGATTGCTGGCCTGTCGATAGATTAAAGCCCTGCTTCCAACAATATAAGGCAACTTTAATGCATAAAAGTGCTAGCTTTCAGATAAGACAGTCCTTGTCTGACCCTGCCACCTCCCATACCTCGCCCATTTTTAACTTTGATTTTGGATTTCTTGGGACTACTTGTGAAGAAATTTGTGGTTTGGTATCTTCTTTCATTAATTACTTTTGTGGCTATAACTTGTCTGCATCTGTAACATTAATTGTCCAGACAGGGATCTTTCATCTTTCATTTGTTACACTATTGGTTTTTTTCCCCCAACCAGTAAGATCTAAGGCTAGTCCCTTAGATCTCCCTGTACTTTATTGGTATTGATATCATCATATCATGCAAGCAATTAACATGGCAACTAACCTCCTCCCCACTATAATTTAATCAGCTTGATTTTCTATATTTACCTGCTACATACACTTTAATACCATCTCTGAATATCATGGTCTTTGTGTGAAGCTTGTGGTTTGGGATTATGGCCAGCAGGCAAGGCTCAAACTCTAAACTGGCGCACCTTGTCCTTGAGGATTATGTCTGGGGTACAAACAAGATTCTGGTTGAGTACCTGGTCATGAACAGAATTTTTGTGGACTGTCCACCCTTTTGCATTACATTACATTTATTTGGCAGACGCTTCACCAAAAGTAACGTAAAATAAGTGCATGCAAACTACAAACAACTTCAAAACACAGGTCCAATAAGGTACAATACTCATTTTGTATAGTTATTCATAGCCATGAACACATGAAGTCCAGTTCACACAGTGAACATTACTCTGACCTAACCTATGCTAAGTCAAACTAGGAGGCATTTTGCAGACAAGGCCAAACTTCCTATCATGATTTTACTGTTTGGGTTAAGAATTTTTATGTATCCTAGTAAATATTAGTGAGAACATATTCTGTTGTTCTTTATCTTACCCATGTCTAGTGTATGCCCAAGAACCTGCCATAAATTGTGTACAGCATTGCTAAATTTGTCTTAGAGTGAATTTATTTAGCAAGTGCAGTTACATACTATCTTATGGTTAAAAAATATGTATACCAGTATATTCAACTTTAGACACTCTTCCCATAACAATTAGCATGAATGTCTCATGGGTAATAATTCTGATTTAAATATAGTTCAACCAGTTTTTACAGCATCTCTTAATATATTATATTAAATGATAAAAATATTTGTCCACCTGAATTTACTCTGTCTTTTTATTCTCATTTATTGACTCTGGCTTTCAGCTTTTTAAATGATTCATGGTGTCAGCACTGGGCTCCACACACCAGGCCAGTCAGTGATTTGGATGAAAAAAACATTTACCATCTCTGGAGGTGAAATGGTCACAGGCATAATCAATACACTCAGCTTTCCAATCACCGAAGCCATAAAGAGCCAGCCATAAGGCCTTGACAGCTGATTAAACTTGAAGTCTGACATTTCAACCAGCAACACATCTTATGTATAGATGTATCTGGATTGCTTTTGGATATATATATCTGGATATGTATAGGAGATCCATAATGTTTAGTACAAAGCCATATTTTTTCTTGATTTGGCTGTACTCCATGATTTCATATTTGTAACCAAACAGTATGTGGTTGAGGAGCAGACTCTCAGCTCTTATTAAAGGATATTATAATATGTTTTGGTTTCGCCATGTAGAAAAGACAGCACTTTTTATACATATTCAGTGACGTTGCAGAGAAGCTCACAATGTATTACAACCTTGATCAACTAAAAAATAAAGCATTTTTGTATCAACCAGCTCACAAACCTCCTGCCTTCTGTCATCCATTTTCCTGGCTGAGTAAAAAATTCATATTAGCCCTCAAATACAGAGCAGAAAATGCAAGGACTACTCGGCAGGGAAGGCATGGAAAAGTCTTATTCGAAGTGAACTTCCAGTAAAATCTTGTGTTCTTGGCTCGTTGCATTCTTGAGTTTGGAACGCACTTAATCACATGACCATTTTACTTCCACACCTGCTATATGCTCTAGATGTAACACAAGCATTGTATATAGTTTGGAACACAACCTATGACTGAAGAACACAAGAAGGCAAGAATCTGAAATTTTACTGCAAGCTCTCTTCTTGTTCTTGGGAAGGCTAAAAGCAAATGGCGCTTTGAGGCAGACTTTTCCATGCTTTCCCTTCTTTGTAGCCATTGCGTTTTCTGCTCTGTATTTGAGGGCGAAGACAAATATTTTACTCAGCCAAGAAAATGGATGACAGATGATTTCGTATAAGTGTAAGTATATTTTATTTGCGAATTTTTGCGGTGTTGATGTGTTTTTTGCTAAGGTTAGAGGTCAGTAATGGCAACGTCAAAGCGCAAGTCTGTTTCAAATTGAACGGATTGTAAGCATCCGTACGCATGGTTTGGGTACACTTGTCCTTTTAGAGGGAAGGGTCTGTGAAAATCAATCCAAAATTATTCTGAGTGATCGCCTTCATCCTTTGATGAAACATTTCTAGCCTGATGGGAGTGGTCTCTTCCAGAATAACAATGCTCTCATCCACAGGGCATGAGGGGTCACTGAAGGGGTCACACACACACACACATGCTAAAGCAAGATGCAGAAGTGGAACTATTATGTGGACATTTTCCAGTAGTGGTCTGCCACTAAAACCACAGGTGGCGTGACTTTCAAATGCTGCAAAATGGAGGGTGAAATTAGGAAGTGGTGTGCAGGGTTTCTTCAAGCATGCACCTATTCTTCAAGCATGGCTAATTCTGCCTACTCTGGGCTATGTAACACAAAGTGTTACCTATAATTAAGCCTGCACTGCGATGAACATATGAACTGCTACTCATGAAAGCAGCTTCCATGTTATCAACCAGATCTGACAGCACATCTATGCCTGCAGTACACTCCCATAAAAATAGCTGAAAATAGCCTGCTTTTATAAGTGCCTGTTAATCTGCTACATGGCTTTATGTAGACAAATGAAGACACACAGGATAGTATCTCGCAAAGATTTTATATTGCCATTAGTCTGTAGCACTTTGGTGACTGTCTGCATGCACATTTTCAAAAGGTCTTTCTTGTGTATTTTCAGTTTATGTGGATATCTAAATACATTTGCAAATACATTAGATTTTTTTGCACTGGCGTATACAACGTCTAGACTTTCCATTTGGATGTCCATTATAGTAAGCTAAACAAATGACACACTAAAGATATTACAGTGCGCAAAAGCTGGAATGTGATGTGATATTTTGGCAATATTTGGTTTATAACATAATTGAACTTTAAATATTTAAATATTGCTTTGGGGTTACTTTAATGTTTATTGGAAACATCGGGTTACCTTAATACTTATTAGTGGCTCTTCAACTTTTAGATTTTCTGCTGTGTGTCACCTCCATTTTAAATTCACTTCAACGCAGCTATTTACAGTTCAGTGTAATTTGACACAGCATAAAATCCTATCCCGTTTGATTTTGTTGAACATCAACATTTGCCCTGAATATACTTTGCTCCCAGACAGGCAGACAGTATAGCATAAATCCTGTGATTCTTATGTATTTATATTTGTTGGCAAACAGAACAAACTGTAACACATATGACAGATATGAGCTCCACTTTACCTTGAGTCTATTTAGTGTATCTCAGTAGAAACACCATGCCAACGTATACCTGTGTGTCACCTCCATTTTGTTGAAATGTTCAGGCAGTGGCCAAAAAATTGAAAAAACTTGGGTAAATGAGAGACATAACATATATTGAAAGCAAGTGTTTCCACATAGGTGTGGTTCCCATGTTAATTATGCAATTAACATCCCAGCATATTCAGGATTGTGTACAAAAATATTTGGCAGGCCTGGTTGCCTATAATTATGGCTAGCGTAGCTAGAATACCAGCCCTCAGAAACACTGAAAGGGGGGTGATCGCTGTTTGGCTGGAACTCTTTCAGTGATGAAGACATCTCAGTTAGCTGATGTTTTTAGGAAGAACAGTGTCTAAGGGGATGTCAACATGGACCTCCAAGGGAAAGACGTTATCAGCAAAGGCAAGTGTGGTCGGAAGCACATAGTTATGGACTGTGATGTCCGCATATTAGTTCAGGGTGCATAGATAGATGAGTAAATATATTTACTATTCATCAATACTATTTATCAATAGATGAGTAAATATATCAATTCTCTGCAAATTAATGTAATGACGGATTCAAGCTGTTATGGCAGAATGTGGTGTCCTAACACTATCAAATGTGCTCATGGTGTTTCCACCTTTGAGGTCACTACCGGTGGATACCTATAGACCTTTCAATAAAACAAAAGCTTCTGCATTGTAATAAAGTTCCTTATGTTTCTTTCACAAATACACACATACTATATCATGAACTGTCTGTCAATGCAGCCAGCTTGGTACAATGCCTCAGTGTTCCACTGTCCGTAAGCTCTTTCAGACACATTAGAATAGCCCACTGATTCAGGTTTTGTTGGTTTATGTGTGTTGCTGTGATAGTGTATTAAAGATGTTTGGATCAATATTTCCTTTGTGTCGCTTTCACAAATCGTCTTATCTACAAAACTGACACAGACCCATTTTCTGTGTGTTGCAGAATCTGGGAGCTCAGGTAATGGACAACAAGTACATGGGAAAATGCTTGTGATGACAGTCATCAAACAAGTTATTCCAACGATCAATATTTCGTCCGGGATGAACAAAAATAGGGGATAAGGCCTTGGGGGAGAGGAGCTTGCGAAGAGAAACAGAATCCTCTCGGTCCTAACGCAGACACAAAGCCCAGTCACCAGCTCGCAATACATTTATGACTTCATTACATTGTGTGGTCATGGTCTGCGGCCTGCATCAGCTTTCCTGATGGGTGATCCCAAACTACAGCAGAAAAGGACAGTGAACAGAACAAACAGCATTCCCACCAGCATAAAATGATCATAAAAAATACCGCTACCCTTTTTCAAATCCATTATGGTTTAATATATTTAAATGAGATACAGTCGTCATATATTTCCTTTTTTTACTTTAAATGAAAATATTCCAATTTAAAATATGAAAGGTGCAGTCCAGTGGTGGCTGAGGAGTTGAAAACAAGAGGCTTTTACTCACATAATCTGATATCCTGCTTCCATTTACTTTCCTCGATTAACAAACAATGAATTCACTGAACTCTCAATATCAACAAGTATAATGATTACAAAACGTATCATATCATTGGATCACAAGTTATACTATTGTCACTCACAGCACAAACTTTTGGATACAGGAAAGGCAATGTGGAATTTGATTAACATGGATTCAAAGCACTGATGTGTACCAGCAAGTTATGCAATTCTATTAATCAGTGTATTGTACAATGTAAGGGTATGTACTTTCACGCCTGATACGTTAAAAGAATGCAGAATTATATGATAAAAAGGTTAATTATTAAAAGATAAACATTGAATGTTAAATCACCTCCAAACTTAATTGAGTTTCACAATGTGCTACTATCACCACATCAATAAAGAAATTATTGTATAACGGTTTCATCATTTTACAAAAACTTAAATTGAAACCATTAACTCAGCGTGTTGAGCCAGTCATAGTGTAGCAATAAACCAGCTTTTTAGGCTATATAACGTCTGCTTTGGATTAGTGACAGAGAATGACAGTGCTTAATCCACAATTGGTCTAACTCTGTAGCTACTAGTAATACATTCATCTATTTATGACTAAATAAAACAAAATATTTTGAATTGTGGGGACAACTTTATCCACAAATTGGTATAATCTGTATTAAATACAATTTCATTGTTAGAAAAAGGAAAAACAAAAAATTGGGCTATATCTTCGTATGATTAAAGTATGTTTGATAAAGATGACAACACCAAAATTGCTGCCATGCATATACTTAAAGTGTGGTTAAAGTTCATTTTTCAAACACTGTTTCTCCAAAACTCAGAAACAAAAGGAGCACTTCAACAGACACAAGCACTCACTGTTTTTATAGTGAAAATGTGTCATCCACTCAGGCAGCAAAACAGACAGGAGGCTTGGAAAACACTCATCTTACATCTCTGTCCACTCCACACTGAGGAATCATTAACACCACCATCGCAAGGCCATTTCAAACTGACCACAGTGCAGAAAAAGGCAGTATTCACTCCTGGGCTCCACATTAGTCTTTTTAAAATTCTTACTGGGGCCCAGGTTTGTCACTAGCAGTGAAATATATCAGGCATAGATCAAAAGAAGCAATGAGGTTTGCAGTTTTATCCTGAGCTATGATGTTTGAGCTATCCTATTCGATAAATTTCCACAACATCAATATTTGCAATTTGAATTTGAGGTTCCAGATGATTCCGTGGGTCTATTATTAGAAACCAATATTCCTGAACCATACTGTCATGCATCACATGCGTGTCACCACACATGTCACGGTTGCTGAAGAGCTCTTTGCTTTTTTAATAAAAAAGGATAAATGAACTTGTTTCTTGACCAGGGAACCTTCTGTTGAATATTAGTGTGTAACTGTGTTACATCATATCTTTCCCTACCATCTTGCTTGTATCTGTGAAATAGTGAATTTCCCTCGATCTTACATTACAGCAAGGCACCACCCACAAAGTCAGAACTGCCGCTGAAGCTCATGCTGTCCTCCTGTCCTCTCACCTGAAAGCCAGTGACCATTTTACACACTCAAAACACAGCATCGTACTGCTGGATTGGACAAGAACCCATGGCAAACCATTTTGAGTTTTGTTGTGCAGGCTGGGTTGAATGCCTGCCTTAAAATAAAATAAACCAGAATTTTCATCACGTAAAAGTATATGGGCAACCTTGTCACTATGGAGACATTGGTAGGGATTGGTGCTTTTTTAATTATGCATAGCAGCACCCTCAACATCTAGGGAGTAGACAAAATCATCAAAAATGTCCTTGTACATCATTTCTGGTCATGCCATTCTCCCAATCACATTTTTAAAATTGCCCAAAAATATTCAATCAACAATCAAAAAAGATTTTTCCCGTCAAGTTCATCCTGTGCAACAAAAGGGAGGGAAAGATTTTTAAATATCCTGTAATTTGCTGGCTCTGTTGAGATCCCTTATTGTGAATATGTTGCCAAATAGCAAGCAGAGAATTGACAGATGAACAATGAGCTGGTACCAGTATTGATGAGTTCTCTATCTCTCCCTATCTCTCTCCCTATCTCTCTCTCTCTCTCTATCTCTAAGCATTTAATGCTGCTTGACAGCTCCATTTGACCAGTGATTTCAGCATCATTGCAGTTTAGAGCTCCCTCTGTCTATGGGGAACTTAGTCACTGTCATGTTTAATCTGTGGTGTCCCCCTTGATATTTTGTCCCAATATCTCTCTCCTACCGCAAAAATTGACTGCGCCCATCTGAAACATTAATCACCGGCAGTGTGTCCGTTTGCATTTTGATTGGGTCTTTTCAATTTGTGGCCATGCTTAGGCTCTGATGCACCGCAAATGCACCTGAAGCCTGCTGTCGGATCAAAGGCAAATGAAGGTGTGCTGCTCTGAGCATTTGTCAAAGGCAAAAAACATTAGTTGGCTCCTGGCACTTGCACAGTAGACACCAACATATGCTGAAGTACACACCCCTAGCACTGAGGCAGCAATAGTGCCCTTTTGGCTACAGCAATTTTGTTTTTTAAACCACAGTTGCCCATGGCGATCAGAATGTCTGCCACCCCGCTGCCCCCCCCGATCCGTGATCGCAATGCCCCCGCCCTCCCCCTCCCCCCCTCAACCTATAGTCCATGATCACAATGAACCCCCATGCCTGATTTTCAGTATATACCCTCCAACAGTCTGTGCAAGGCCCTGCTGGGCCACATTCAACAGGTGGAACACCACCACATGTAACAGAGGGGAGTGCTGGGAGCTGAAGTCCAGAGATGACTGTGTACCGTAAATCTGATTTTGGAATACACTAAGCTAACTTCGTACTTTGTAGTTCCCAAAAGCTGCTCTAAGAAATCTTGCTCTGTGACCCTCTGTGTATCGTTTGCGGCCCTGTGCTTTCGTGCAATGAAAGGGACATGCACAGGTCTGGGGAGCTGTTAAGGACACTGCCTCTTCCACTCCAATGTCCCTGCCTCCTCAAGCTCACATTCATGTGACTAGCTGCTACACCTTTGAGATCAGTCCAAGCTGCCTGCATTAAAAACACTTTCCAAGGCAGCGGCAGCAGTCTATTTGTGACCATGAAATGAAACGGCATCAGACTTCAAGAGATATGTCTGACAAAGAACCTTAGGACTGTAACGCTGTGCAAGAACACGTGTGATTCATCATTCGTCCGTTTTTCGTTTTTCTTTTAATGCTTGATGAAACATTTCAAAGTGTCTGTAAAACCTAAATATATTCACGACTGTTCTGATTCTGTCTCATATGGTTTTGAAGAGATGAAGACAGCTTAGGAAAATCTTTTGAAGGACATCCATCTTTTTATAGCAGCTTACGTATATTTTACATTTAAGTGCTATATTAAACTTTTTAACATTTTTGTTTTCAAAAATAAGACATCCACAGAGCTTCCGGAAAGATGAAGAGTATAAGTATTGCTTTTCTTCAAAAAATTATTTTATTCTACTATGAATTTGTAACTTCAAATACATTGTATGGTCCATAAGCCATGTTATGTTTATGAGACATCAGATACTGGGGTTACAGCCTCCAGAGCCTTGTTGGAGCATTTATCATGAATAAAATGTGCAGCCGGTTGCCAGTTAGAGTTACAGTGAAGAAATGGCTGAATTTGTCGGTACCCGCACGGCTCGACCAAGATAACTGACTCTGTGATGCGGGCTGGGTGTGGCCATTGATCACGTGGTGAATAGACAGGAGAACAAAAACATCACGCCCCAAAAAAACCAACACAACGGAATCCTCAATAAAACAAGGAAAAGGTCGATCTGGCAACCAAATGTCTTCTAGGCAAGGAAATAAGAAAACCCCCAAACACAAACTTACACCCGCACACCACACCAATCCCTCTCACAGCTCCCCCCTCCCCCAGAAATTACAGAACATCCAGTCCCTCGGTCTTTATCCAAATAATGTTTCTTTAAGCTATAATGAGAAAAAACGAATTGATTTATACCTACTTCAAGTGTGGAGATTAATTGCGTTGTAATGAAAAAATCTAAGTCACTTTCTGTTAGCCAGTGGCCTAAGGAGTTTTCGGAATAACAAAACATAAGAAAAAAGAGAAAGAAGGAAAAAAGAAAACAACATTAATTAACCCTGATTTTGCAGCAATATACCACTGTAAAGTTCAGGCAATGTCAGTTGCCAAACATCACCTGGATGACAGAAAATGACATTCCTGGGAAGTTGCCGCAACCTACCACTGCACTGTTCAGGTAACGTCAGGCAATTTCCTAAAATCAGCTATGACAAAATTTCTACAACAACGTCTCAGTAATGTCACTGCAACATTGTAGGTCATTCCCACAGTTGCAACAATGTTGTAATAACGTGGTTATGAAAGTAGTACCGGGTAACTACTTAAAGTTACAAAAGATGAAGGTTTTGGAAAGGCCACAGTCCCCAGACATGAATATTATATAAAATCTGTGGACCATCTCTTTCATTCAGTTTATACAATAAGATCCAAGAATATTTCTGAACTAGAAGGGTCCTACAAGAAAGAGAGAAGGAAAAATCCCATAGAAAAACTGTTAGCTGGAAGCATTTGTAAGCTGAAGCGCTTGATTAGGGACCATCAATAAATTGCTACGCAAAAGAAAAAAATGCATATATTTCTTCAATAGCTTCCAGGTCACATAATCAAATGACTCAAAATTTAAAAATGACCAATATTTAAAAAAATTATACTATTATACTATATAATACTATATAATATATATAGTAATATATATAATACTATATAATCCCACATAGGGCACACCTCTTAATTGTCAATATATGGTTCTTAGTGTTTTGATAAATATTTCAATGTAAAAATAATTTATTTCTATTGAAACAGCTTATCTGCTTCTCTGTAATCAAAGTTATCTTAGACTATTGATGAAATAGTCCATATCATTAGCGTTATGTTTTTGCCGACCCCACAAATAGCCCCATTGCCAATCACAGATCTTACATGTGGTCAGCCCATTTAAAGCTGCAAAACAGCTTGAAAGTAGGGAGGTCGAACATTCTGCCTGCAATGTAATCATAATGAATGTTCCACACACTAACATAAAACAAAATTGGTATCTGGGCTCATTTTAACAGGTTATTTAATAAGAAAATATGCAAAATCAGAGTAAATAAAGCTATTGAATTGTTTCAAAAGTGCACTGACAGTTCCGTGATGTTACTTTTTTACGTTAGAAGGCAGAAAGTATTCTGATAATTTGACTGTTAATGAGCATTTTGTGCCTGCACTTAACGATTCACCAAAATCAGTGGGATCATTATAAAAAAATCTAAGCACACTGAAGGGATTATTACACATTTCATCACAAGAAAAACTCACAGTGAAATGTTTTAGATGTTAATTGGTTATTATTTATTCATACGTTTGTATATTTAGGTTTCCTAAAAATATAACAGCTGCCAGCGTCCTGAGGGAATTCTACTGCTAGGGGTGTAGGAGTGAGTTTAACATTGTGGGGGTGAGAGGGGGTAGGGGCTGGGGAGCAAATGTGCCCCCTCCAATCTCAAACTTACTCCTACAGCCAGGGGAAGGGCCAAAGACAGTTTTTTTTTTTTTTTTTTTGGTGTACATGTTACGTTTTTGGAATATTCTCATATGCCTGCACATAACCTAAAAGTATTTCCTCTTGAAGACAAAATATCTACCTTATCTTTCTGTCTGTGTTATATTTTCAGACAATGTAAATAAATAGGTTCTGATAGATTTGATAGATTCCATGAGTGTCAGAAGAGGGTTTGTGTGGGTAGAGGTGGATGGGTTTAGAGGTGGAGGGGAGGTGGTGTTAAGGTGCAGAGTAACTCTTCTTCAGCCTTGTTCAGTTGGCATGGCTCATCTGCACCCCATACTCAGTGCAAGACACATTTATTATGTATGCATTTAATTATTATTGATTGGGCTCACAATAAGTATTAAATTCATAATAGATTGTTATGTTCCATTTTAAATATGTTCTGGATATGGGCGTTTTGTTCGACTATTTCCACTGATCAGTCCTGCTGTTATTTTGTGTCAACAAATGTCCACTCCGTGGCATTCAGACACCTACAACTGACAGTGTATGTTGGAGTGGCTTATCTTCTTTTCAAAAAGACAATTCTCAACATGCATACAGATGCATATTTGTATTTTTCTTATTTTAAATATTAAATCCATAGAAGTACCATTGCAAAATGACCATGCCTATTAAATTACACATCTGTGTGATGTGCATTCACCACTGTTATTTGTTTAGGTACTATGATGTAAAATTAGTATTACTGAATGGCCATACGTTTACTACTATGGCCACTCTATCAGCTGACATTAAGTCAGTATTTTTTAGCTAACAGCAATCAAAACAAATTGTAGGCTGACAAATTTATGTTGGAATAACAGTGTAAATATTAACAACATGGATATACAAGTGATCAGTAAATATCTGGGAGACAATAAATTATTACATTTGACTTTGAATATCATAAACAGTGAAGGAATTAACAGTTTCTGACACCACACACTCATTAGGGACCTGACATTAGTTTATATACGAAACTGTGAACAAGTATACATGTCGTAAAACGACATAACAGCGACAACAGGAGATCTCGACGATGAGAAGTCAGTCTCACCTGAAAATAACAAAAATCTACAATTATGATCTGGCCGTGCAGAGTTGGTAATAAGCATATTAGATGTGGCTAACCAACATTAAGGAACATACAGTAGCTAAAACTCGTATGCTGTTTTGGAAGTAAAAAGCGTGAAGTTTAAGGCATAATTATGACACATTTGGCATCCCATATGTTGTCAACATGCTGACAACGCGTGACTCCAGACATCAATTTCATGTATATTTGACCTGTTAGGCCTTCCATACTACGAAGAGACGCAAGGAAAGGAAGCAAGGACGGATAAAATAAGTGATTGGACATTGGAATGAGCCCATCAATTCCACAATGCTCACATTCTTTCCTTGCTTCCTTTCCTTGCATCCTCCGATGGAGCAAGGAGGAAAAAAGCGTGATTCCAGACGCCACGGCATTTTTAGAACATAATTTGCTTAATAGGAAATTCATATTATTACCATACTTTGTTATTTAATTGATGCGTGACACGAAATTACATAAAATCTGAAGATAAAAATGAGCAAGCTCTCTCAAATGAACAATTTCTCCTTTCTTCATCCTGCAGTAACAGCGATTGATGTAATCTCACTATGGGTAATTTATCATGTGCTACAGTGGTGACAAGGCGTCACTGCGCTGTCCGTCAAACTTTTTTTCCCCGAGTTTTCAGAATTGTCAGGGAAATCGCACTTCGTTTGCACTGGCATTTCGTTTCCGCGCATACAGTAACGAGGCGTATCAGGCTGCTACAGAAAGAGTAGCAGCATTCATGCCACAGACCTGAGCGCTGGAGGTCAGCACGTACCGAAAGCAATATTCACTGCCACGAAGGAAGGAATACAGAATGCTTTAAATACCATGTCCCCCACCTCTGGGAAAATGCGTCTGTCTGAAGTCATTGTGAGCCTCACTGGTCCATACAGAGAGGACCTGAACTGAAAAAATGAGCGCTTAATTAAACGCCTTGTGGAATGCGATATTTAAACGATTCAGAAATGTCACACCTCGTTAGTTATAGTTAGTATCTCATATATAATTTAAAACAACATTATCATGAATAACTTGTAGTACGGTTTAATGTTTATGAATGTTGTTTTTTCTTTTCATAACACGTCCCTGTTTCCTAGGAAAACAAGTACATATTTTAGTTTGTAATTTTAATAATGCAATAGGGCACGTATATATTATGTCATTTCGCAAGCTTTTTCTGTTGCCTATAAACTGTAGCATACATAAATTGTAGCATTTGAAACAGAACTGAGTGACGTTATCCCTGATGTGTCATTACCATAGCAGATACAAATATGTGTCTACTTTTGTCATATAACAACTTAATATGCCATTTACGTCAGCCCAAATGGCTAACATTTGAGGATGAGCTCATGGGTGCAATTACTCGGCTTCCTCCAGTCATTGCTTTGCGAGCGAGAGAACGTCAGTCATATTGCTATATGACTTTTGTGCCACTGTCTTGAGAATTGAGTGATGAAAGCTATACGCCGATACAGCCATTTCATTCTTTCTTACTCCAATCGGACGTTGAAACGAGAAGTTTGAAACAAAATAGCCTGGGAATGGAATGGAGTTGAATTAATTAAACCAATATAACACATTTTTTAAAGTGATCATTTTTTATATTTTTTTTAAATCAGGTTTCGGTTATTGGCACCACTATGATAACTACTTGGTGTAGCTCCCCCTGGCAAGGATAATGGCCCAGAGCATTGTGCAACCCTGTTAATTAATTGTTAATTAGCCTATGATAATACTAGTGGTGGACAAAATATTGGAAAAGGTTGGTTTTCTGCACATTTTATTGTGCGAAATTATTTCAAGCTATTATTTGGGAAGTTTTGTATGACAACTGCACAAAGGACTGTATTCTATCAAAGTGATAAGAAATTTCTATAAATTTTCATGAAGGTATACAAATTTAAGAAAAATCACAGCGTGCAAAAGAAAAAGCACCCTTTGGTTCATTTCGGATACATTTTATTATCAGCCAAGCATTAACATTAGGTTAGTGTGTGTCACAAATCTCACCATTACTGATGTTAGATCAAATGTAACGTTATCCTGCATGCTTTGGTGTTTGCTTTATCCCTGGCATACAGCCCCAGCCATCAGAAGAGCTTCAACGCTGATGTTATTAAATGACTATGAGCACATCATACAGTTCTGTGCCATTTGCCCCTTCCTAATTTTCTCTATTATTGCATATTTTCACATTGAATGGTTTCAGATCTATAGACAAAATGAAACATTCGACAAAGGAAACCTGAGTAAATCCAAAACAAAATATATTTAATGAACAAGTTATCAAACACCAATATCTCCCATGTGAAAAAGTAATTGCCCCTTAAACTTAATAAATGTTTGCCCCACCTTTAGCTGCAATAACTGTAACCAAACACTTCCTATAACTTCATAACAGTCTTTTACAGGAATTTTAGCATACTATTCTTTGTAAAACTGCTTCAATTCAGACAAACCGGTAGAATTTTGAGCATGAACTGCTTATTTCAGGTCATGCCATAGCATCTCAATTGGGTCAGAACTTTGACTAGGCCACTACAAAATTTTAATTTTGGTTCTTTGCAGCCATTCAGATGTGGACTTGCTTATCTGTTTTGGATCATCGTCTTGCTGCATAACCCAATTATGGACAGATGACCGGACATTCTCCTTAAGAATGTTATGGTGCAGAGCAGAATTTATGGTTCCTTCCATATTGGCAAGATTTCCAGGTCCTGAGGCAGCGAAGCATGCCCACCTCATCACTCTACCACTACTATGTTTGACTGTTGCTATGATGTTCTGGCTGTATTTGCTTTATGCCAGACATGATGGGACCTGTATCGTCCAAAAAGTTCCCCTTTTGACTCATCCATTCATAGAACATTATCCAAAAAGGCTTGGGGATCATCCAGGTGCTTTCTTTGCAAATGTGCGATGCGCATTGATGTTTGGTTTAGTTAGCAGTGGTTTCCGGCTTGCTATGCTCCCATGAATCCCATTTTTGCCCCATCTCTTTCTTATCATGGAGTCATGAGCACTTATCTGAAGTCAGAGTGGCCTGCAGTTCTTTGGACGCTCTTCTGGGATTTTTTGTGACTTGTCACAGTGCCCTTGGAGAAATTTTGGCAGGCCGGCCACTTCTGGGAAGATTCACCACTGTTCCAAGTCTTCATGAAATGGCTGAGAAATGGAAATGGAAATGAAATGGAAAAGAGCAATAGCTTTGTAGCCCTTTCCAAACTGATATATTCCAACAACTTCTTTTCTTGTCTCATTTAAGGAAAATGAATGGAAACAGGTTAAGACCAATGAACAGTCTAAAACAAAGTTTGATGCCGGTAAGTTTGACACAGTATATTAGAGGGATGTAACACTGCAACAAGCACAATGCTTGGACTTAAAATAGGGCTTGAAAACATCACTTTGCCTAATTCTGAAAATATTTACCAGGAGTAGCCAAGGCCGTCCCTGGTCACCCTGCAGATCAACCCCAGAGCTTTTTAACGCATTTATGAAATGAATCTCAAAAAAATATATTTTTTTGCAGTCTTTGTTTTTGATACTTAAATAGTGGAAAAACAAGTTTTTTTTAAACAGTATTTGTATTATAATGAAAGCATATAGTTTTCCCATACATCTGAGCATAAATTTGGCTCGTGAGGTTATTACAGAAAGTTTATTACTTTTTCCTCATTTTCATGGAAGAACTTCATTTCAAGGGTGGCAAAAGACTACCTGACACCCATTATGACAGTGATTTGACAGATGGCATATGCTGTAATACTCTGTCATCACTGGATATGATAGGTATTACAATGTGCTTTTGACAATGCTACATGTTTCACGTAAAGGTCTGCTATGTCTACAAATGTTTTTTATTCATATTTATGGCTCTTATCTCTAGCCTTACTTCTTAGAGGGGGCTTTGTCTCCAGGAAGCTGAGAGACTCTGAAAGCATCTCTTAAAAAATGTGCACTTTGCTTAGACACATCCTCCGAACTTGCCGAGCTGAGAAAGGCCTTTCGGAGTTGTGCATTTTTAGGTCTGGGAGTGCCTCTGGGAGCACTCACATACGCAACGCATCTAGAAAAATTACAGCAAAACAACAAAAAAATGCTGTATGTGAACCTAAAGGCAAGAGTAACATTCTCCACATCTTGTTCATTACCGTACATGTCAAATGTTGTATCCACATGTACGGGCAGCATGTGCAAGGTTTAAAAATAAGTGTGTGTGTGTGTGCACATGTGTGTATGCATGCGCATGCTCTGGACTTACACTGGATTAAACATTTACATAGAGCTTCGTACATTTTTTTCCACAGTATTCCCATCAAGTCTGGGCAGAAATTTGGTGTAAATATCACAGTTTAAAAGCAATGCACTACAAGACTTTAATTACTCTCTCCAGGATCCAGGTGCCTCCAGGTAAGCGTAAATGGACAGAAGTAGCTTTTTTGTTTTTTCAATTTCTTAATACATGCAGAACTCTGTGAATATTTTAATTTGAAGTTGAAAAGGTATACTATACTTAATCTTAAGCAAAATGAGACTCCAAGAGCAAACTGGAAAGCATAATTGTTCAGGGAGACCGAATTACAAAAAAATAAAATCTTTTGAGAATGTCAAAAGCAGCACCCATATTTCTGCCATTAGCTCAACCCTTTCACTAGGAATCAAACAAGAATAGTGAATGGATCTTAATGGCTCTGCCTCAACAGTCCTGGACTCTTCCACCCCTTTTCCATTAAGCTTACATAACCTCAATTTTACATGGTGGCTATTTTTGCCCCCTTAGTTTCTTACAAAAGTCTGCGCTGATACCTTTCCTAATACACATTATAGCCACTTCTGGAAACTGTGTACTGAAAAACACCAGATGGAGGAAAATGTGTTTGTACCCCTCTGTTAAAGACACACTCATAGGAAAGTTCTGTGGATCATTTGCTGCTTTGAACATTGTCATTTACACTGTCACTGACATCACATGGTGTGGCGGGAGGCATAGACCTGTTTGTTAAGGGCTGCAGAATCTTGTCTGTCATTTTGTTGACAGAAAAATAACACAATATGTTGTTTTTTTTGGTTTGTTTTTTGAACACACAAATTCTGGAAAAAAAAATGTATTGTGACAAATTAGAATATCTTGACAAAAAAAAGCCTGTGAATTCATGATGTGGAGGCTCTAGAGTCGGAGTGTGCCAAGTTGCCTAGAAAAATGCAGAGCAGAAAAACATATTACAGGAGGACAATGGCTGTCCAGTTAATCTGCGGGTGCATCTTAACCACATCTATCGGGAGGTTTCCAAGCTGAATGTGACAATTTCAATCAATAAAATCTACAAATTTCATTCCTCTCAATATATTTTTCAGAAACACTGCAGAGCAAAACAACTTTCTGGACATCCCTTGTACATCAATATTTGCGGGAGAAAGGACTATTCACAGATATTAGGTCCACGTTGCCAGACTTTTTATGATATCTCTCTGTCTCTAAGGATGTGATGACTTTTTTTTTTTGATATTGGTCAATCATCTGCCACTTTCTATATCATAATGTAACTCAAACTTAGGGACAGTGAGGCACGTTTGTGGTTATGCGCTGTTGTTAAACAGCTTTAACTGTGGCACAGTGGGTTGCACTGCCCGTCTCAGATGTGGATCCTGTTGTAACCACTCTTCTCAGATTGTCTGTCTGCTTTTAAAGGAAAAATAGTCCAAATTCTTTTAATGCATGGGTTGCTACTCATGTTGTTAGTGGGTTTAATATATAACAAACATAGCATGATTCATTTCCCTAAGCTCTAAATAATTTTTTTTTTTTTTTGTCGTTGCAATAGAGTTCCCATTAAGAAATTCACCAACATCTCATTGACGTCACAAACAAGACTTTGCAATGACCTGTGGGAGCATGAGGCAAAGAAAATGGCTGCACGCTCTTTAAGGGTCCGAGTATCATATTGACTTACCGTCTTTTATGTTTGATTGATTTAGAGGATAATGACATCGCTGAGAGCATGAATGGCAATTTGCCCATACTTTTCCTATTAAACAAGTGGAGTGGAATTCTTCCTGCTTGTCATCAGGAGTACTTTGTCTAACTTTTAGGACAGCCATCTTATAAAACAGGCCATTGCAAGTGTCATGCTCTGGGTGTTTTATTATCATCTGCAGAGTTTCCATTTCAGTTTTTCCTTTCATCCCCTTTCCGTGGTGCCAGGAACATGACAGCGCCCTCTGTAGGCCAGCGGGCATTACAACATCAGTCTCAGGGAAACACATACAGACCTGAAAGGGTGTGAAATATCAGTCTCCCTACTGCCCCTGACTTATATGTACTCATATACATAAATGTCTGAGAAATAGCAGTGGCTGTTTCTGAATTTGTGCTTAAAAACATTGATTCTGCTTATTTGGAGAATGATCATATGATCCAGATCTTGTACACAACTTGCTCCATGGTATGGTTAGATGTGTCCTCCACAATAAGATCAACTATGCTGCTATCTGCCTGTGGGATCGACCAAATGAATGTGATCAAACGAAACCTCAAGCAACTACAAACAAAATGCCATAGGAAGCTCAAATTAGTTATGAAGCCATAAGTTCCCACATGAATACTTATTTCAGATGATTACTTATAGTATATGTGCTTCGTGTTTGGTTATGGTCACAAGAAAACACCCACCAGGACCAGGAATGAAGATCACTGGTGTAAACGATCATGGCAGAAGTGGCTGCAAGTCCCTGAATGACTACATCGCCACCCTCTGGTTATATAGTTTTACTGCAGGACCTTTTCTCAGCTCCATTTTGGGACAGCAGGAAGTTTTTAAACCAAACCATCTCTAGGTCTTATCCCTCCACTGCTGACAATAGCCACGTTTTTTATACATAAAAGCCATACGAAGTTACTGAAATTAGCAGGCAATTAATCAAGGAAAGCATAGTCAAATTAACAGAATTTAAGGCTTTATGGATGAAGCATAGTATGGGTAAAGTGCTCAAATCATTTTACCAGTAATTTTTCAACAAGTTAATGACGTTAATACCAAGGAGGCATTTAAGTAATTTCACGTTAGATTGACATTGGTACCTCAGAGATCTTCTGAGTTTTCAGAATGACAAAAAATTCGGAATTTCTTTTGACAGAAATTCTAGGTCACAGTAGTGCAGTGGGTAGCACTGTCACCTCACCGCAAGAAGGTTGTGGGTTCGAATCTCGGCTTGGGGCCTTTCTGTGTGGAGTTCTCCCCTTGTCCGTGTGGGTTTTCTCCAGGTACTCTGGTTTCCTCCCACAAAGACATACAGGTAGGCTAACTGGAGACTGTATATTGCCCATTGGCATAAGTGTGTGAGTGAATGGTTTGTGTTTGGCGGCCTGTCCAGGGTGTATTCCTGCCTCTCGCCCAATGCAGGCTCCAGCACCCCCCACAACCCTGCTCAGGGTAAAATGGTAGATAATAGATAATGTATCAGCTGTAAACTTGCTGACCCAACTGAAAATGTGGTAAATGAGCACTTACCTGGAACCAGTCTCATTTTTAAAAGTACTCAAGTGTGTCCATCTGTTTCCTTGCTGGATACATGCTGTTATTTTATTTGCTCTTAAAAACCTGTGGCTTAGGCCCTGCTCAGGCACACAATGGTCTTATATAGCCAGCATAATAGAAGGCTGTCCTGCATTCTCTGAAGTTAGCTATTAGTGTGTTATTGGGAACAACAGTAAATATCTCTGGGCAAAGTACAGAAGGAAGAAGAGCTTGGAAAAACTCCACCTCACTTCACTTGCTAACGTTCCCAAGATTGATTTAAGGTTGCACCATTTGAGCTGCCACATTGAGCTACAAAAAAACCATGCTTTTTTTCCTTACACACTTTCCTATCTGTTTTATTTCTTATTTTCCAATTTAAAATTCCCTGTCACAGTCACGAGCCCAACATTAATCAGCTAATTTTCTAAATTATTTCCCAGATTGGAAAATACCTGATTGTGTTCACAGGGTCGTCTCATGGCTGCGGCATTCTCCAACGATGCGGGACACGTTCTGCCAGCCATAAGTTCTGCTGGTTCTGAGCTGTGCAGTCAACATGAGAGAAGAGGACATTTTGTATGAAGCTGGGGCAGGCAGACTGCGGTCACCCAAGCCTTTGACAATCCACGTTTTCTACGAGCTATCCCAGAGGTACTGGTGCCCCCCGCTAGAGTAAAGTGCCCCTGATCCCACTCTTACACAGCCAGTTTCCACCTCAGGAGACCTGGTGAGAAATGGTGTAGGACTTCCTTGTAGAACCCTATTGTGGTTTCACCAAGGGTGAGAAAAATAACATGTACAGAGCCAGCTGCTGACATGAACGATTTATGCAGCCATTTAGGGCCACAACCACGGATGGGCCACACAATTCAGTTTTTAAGTGTTCTTAATTTTTTTGGAACCTTTTAATTGCCGTTTTCAAAGGGCGCCAATAGCTTTTTCGGTTCTATTGTTCTTGCGCTAATTCTCCAGTCCGCCGTCTCCTCAATCCGTGATTGATTGCCCCCAGCTTCTTTTTGTTTGGGGCCGCCAAAATCCTAGCTCCAGCTCAGAGCATGTGTGGTAAGCAGACACTGAATTCACACCTTTTTTTTCAATCCAACGAGTTAGTGCACATAAAATTTCCTGAAAAAGCCCAGCTAGAACCAGGTTGGACTTCATACACATAATCTGTGCACATACACTGTATTCCAGCTGCACAAACACATAATCTGTGCACACATACTGTATGCCACCTACACAAACACAATCTGTGTACACACACATCGTATTCTAGCTCCATGAACTGAAATGGACACAGACATCTGTATTCTAGACTCATACACATATAAGGCTCTATTTCCACAGTCACGGCAAACCACACCCACAGGCAATGTATTCCTATTATACCAGCCTTTTTCATAACTGTCCTGCATGTGCCCTACCACCTCTAGTCACAAAATTACAGAAACCAAATTTACACCCAGTGTTTTTATTGACAAATCCTCTATTGCACCGCCCATCCCATGTTGGGCATACAAGTTTACTGCACACCACAAAACTAAAAACAGGGCAGAGGCATTAAATATTTAGTTTGTGCAGGAATTAACTAGCAATTCCCCTAGTGCCCAGGCTCATTTTCACTGGCGTTTTCATCAAAATACAGCCCATAGTGCATACATACAGTACTGAATTCCAGCTACATAAAGGCAGGCAGAGTAACTGCTTACTGATGGCAGGCCTTCATTTGTTAGGGTGGTCCTCTCTATTCATGTCTTAGGCTGTTTTCACAGATCATAATTTTAAAAAGTTTTAATGGTGTTCCTGTGCCAAAAGAAAGATGCACTGAGTCATCGGATGACTCAAACACTTCAATTCATTTCCATGTTCCATCCTGTCAGTGCTGCAAGGTTAGCAGGTATAAATTGGAAACCCGACTGTCGGTTCCACGTAAGAACTGGACTTGTGAAATCGAATGTTCCATAAATACACTCTCACAAAGCTTGTTGAGGATCCAGGTGGCATGATGGACTTGAGAAGCAGAGGTAAATTAAACAAAGGAAGACTGCTACGTTGGAAAAGCGAAACAAAACAACAACCAGGAGAAACACGAGGGAGTAAACTAGGGGGAAACCCTAGATATGAAGTGACTAATAGCTGGAAGAACACACAAATAAGACACTAAGACCAAGCAAGGACAGTCACAGTGGGAACTAGGAACTTAAACACAAAGGGAAAGAGGTACAAATAATAATCCAATAACGATCACAAGGGACCACACAGACCGAAATGAGACATTCTGGCTGCGGATCTGACCACATCAGTGGTCAGGAATTGGAACTGTGACATCGACTAGCTTGAAAGATGATTGACCATCCATCCATCCATTATCTGTACTCGCTTATCCTGTTCAGAGTTGTGGGCGGTGCTGGAGCCTATCCCAGCGTGCACTGGGTGAGAGGCAGGAATAGTGCCTGGACAGGTCACCAATCTATCGCAGGGCACACTCACCATTCTTTCACCATTCACACACTCATACATATATGGGCAATTTAGAGTCTCCAATTAGCCTACTTGCATGTCTTTGGACTGTGGGAGGAAACCAGAGTACCCAGAGGAAACCCACGCAGTAGTTTTCAACATGGGGTATCTGAACCCCTGGGGGCCCATGAAGGTACCGTAGAGGGGCAGAATTGATATGCAATGACTACATACAGATTTGGGAAAATAATTCAAAATATAAAACTTTTAAACAAGCAGCAGAAACCGGAGAGGAAAAATTAATTAATTAATAAGGCACTTTTATCTAATGTTAACTGCTGAATAAGTAACAAGAAAACGAACTACGCAGAGTGGAATCACTCCAGTTATAATAAACTAACTTAGCAATGACTGAAGGAACACTTGTATTAGGCAATATTCTAATTAGGCTATATCTCACAACAACTAGCAGCAGAAACCGGAGAATAAACAAACAAAAATAAGGCACCTCTAACTATCTAACGTTAATCGTTAAATAAATAACACTGAAAAGAACTACCTGGAGTAGAATCCCTCTGATTATAATCAACTAACTTGGCTAGCTTTTTACTAAATAGCAATGACTGGAGGAACCCCTGTACTTGGAAATATTTTGTTTATCTCAGAACAGACTAAACTACATTTTACCCGGAATCAGATTCTAATATTATAATAAACTAATGCTAATGTTAGGATGTAACAATAAGATCAAACTATCTAACCACTATAATATTTTGCTGCTGCGGGGTTCAAAAACCACAGAAAAAACCTGCGTTCAGCAAGAAGGAGGCCGATTTATCTAACCGGCTAGTTTTGCTAGCCGAGTGCTTAACGGAAGAAAAAAGTGGAAAAGCCCCCTCTGTCCCCTCACGACAACAAATATTTTCACCTTAGAGCAAAACAGTCTTACCTTACTTGTAATATGGGGGTTCTGTTTAAACAAAAAGCCCAAAATAATATCAATACACACTTGAAAGCACAATACAACCCTGTAACAAACTTTTTCAAACACTCTTCCCACCACAAACAGGAAGTGCGTGTCAGACACCAGGTTGAAAACCCCTGGTCAAGTCGATCAGGTCAGGTGTTCTCATTGACATTACATTGGACCTTTTCCCTCACGATACACCAAGGAAAAATCTCCTGCGCCCATCCGTGACAGTTCTTGGATGTGGTTGCCAGACAGTCAGCATTCATTTCCTCAAGTAGGGAAAACTGGTTATGTTACCTTCCAGCTCCACAAAGAGAAGGACTCCTCAGTAGGATTAAGACATGAAAATCACAGAGGGAGAATCTGCGTTATCACACTTGGGTGGGATGATTATGTTCTCCTTTCTTTGGTGTGACACATTTACAGTGGCTCTTTGACCTAGAATAGTCTTGTCTCATCTTACTTTTGGCAGGTTGAAGCCTTTTTCACCTACGTCTGAAGTGTTGGCTCTTTGTCTTTGCACATCCTGACCCCTTTTCCACTGCCGTGATTTTCTTTGACTTGTAAGATCATGAAATCGCTTCAAATATGGTCGAGTGTAAGGTTAGCCTTAGCAATCAAGAAAAAATAGAGAGTAGGGGATATGTGCATCATTCAGTTTCCACAAAAATATATAAAATGCCACAGGAGGGCAGCATTGACCTTGTGTGTGTTAGTTTAACTGGGCTGAGATGGTCTAACTGGGAGAGCGATAGTCCACTCAGGTACAAGTGTGAAAGACAGGAGCCTGAAGGGGAAGGGTGCCTGAAGAAGCTTCAAACAGAGGTGGAAAATCTAGGTTCAAAAGCCCTACACAGTATTTTGTTGCAATCACCAGGATTTGTTACTTAGCACAATTCTTCAGTCAGGAGGTAGAACTTACTGAATAAAGCTGGACTTTCCACTTCTGGCCATGAAAACACATCTCAGATAAAAACGACCTGAACCCTTCAGTGTCTTCTTTGCCTCACACTTCAATATGGTGTGTGCAACAAAACAAAACCTAGTCATATAGCAGCTTGTAATCATTGGCTTTACAACAAACGAAAAAAAGTTTTGAATTTTAAATGCAAAGAGTCTTAAAAGAGGATACTACGGGAATGTAGTTGGCAGGTGTTTTTTAACGTCAGTGCAGGATGCAAGTTTGAAAGACTGACTTTTAAAAGGATCTAGTGTTGAGTATTTGCAAAGCCGTATGTATATGAATAATAATGTATCAATATAATATGCTGATAATTTGAAGAAAACATTAATAAATAAATATGCCAAACCCTTTTTATTTTAAATTCAACATTGTCTGTCATACTGTATAGTCGACAACGTTTTATAAAGCCTGGTCCCAGAGAACATGTCTGGCTGAAGTGCTGGTCACGGCCCACCATGTGGCATCAAATCTTGAATTTACCAGTGGCAGGAAGTGCTGGAGGGCCGCATACAGCAGACCTGCGCAATTTAGCGATTTAGCACTCAGGCGCAGTGATTGTACTGTTGGCGGACGGTAGATGCGCTTTAGGGGATAAACGTGATGTCACACATTCTGCGGACAAGGAGCAGTGTGGACCCAGGAGTGATTTGGGCATTCTAGACAGGGAGAAATGTAAGAACAGGGCTTAGAAAAAAGAATATGCATCGCCATAGCATTGTACATGACCACACCCCTTGATTCATTTTCAGATTTAAAAATTTTTTGATTCATTTTCATTTCATCTAATTGAAATGTTTCAGCATTGCTGGAATGTGGGTAGAGATATCAGCAAGTCATTAGAGTTGAATATCTGATGTATAGGAGATTAGAGGAGGTTCAGAATACAGCTGGGTGGTGAATATACTCATAGTCACCATGATATAGCAAGCACAGCTGTGTTTGTTCCAATACTGCTCGTATAAGTGGCAGGAATATCACATAACAGCCTGATGCTTTAGCGTCTGTTCGTGCTTGTCTCACACCATATCAGCATATGAAACAGAGCCGACCACTATTGAGGGCCATAAAGAAAAAATAAAATTAAACCATATTTAATTTCTCTCATCTTCCCACCTCTTGAATGCCTCTCCACTTTTTTACGAAGGAACAGAGTGCCTCCCTCTTGAGAGGACATTTTGATTGGTCAACGATGACATCATTTTTTCAGAGCCATTGCTATTGATCTCAGTTTACATCGTTGCGAATAAAACCCAGACAATGTGCGCTGTGAGAGGCACTCAGTGGGGGGGAGGAGGGGTGGGTTGGTGGAGGGTTGGGGGGTGTTGTCATGGGCGGGGCTGGCTCTTACTGGGATAGAATTCATAATGCCCTTTTCCGATTCTGTGCATTTTCGACATCCTGCATTCTACTTTCGACACATTTATAATGCAGGATTTAATCCTCTCCTGAATAGAATCTCACAAAGTGAGACCTGTTGGCTCCTCGATGCCGCCAGCCAAACAGGAGCATTGAATAACAGAATGCTCCACAAGCCCTCTGAGATGTTGCATTCAATTTATTTTTAAAGATACAGTGCATTTATACCCTGGTGGCTACATTAATGGTGTTCAAGGAAGAAGCATTTTAAAAATGTAGCAGTTGAACGCTCTAGGTAATGGTAATGAGTCTGAACCTTGAACATAGGTCTTCTTGTAGGTCACTTGGGACATGAAACTGTATCAATGATGATCTGATGTCTCTCGACATTTTGGGATATGGCTGCCATCTATTACCCAGGTTGGCACATTGGTGCTGGTTGGGGTGAACTCTCCCCTCAAATTCACTGCATGGCCCTTTTGTGATTGCGAAAGGCACTATATAAATGCAATAATACAGCCCATTATTGTTTTCAGAATGGAGGGGGGATGACACCCCAGCATGGGCCTCATAGGGGAAGTCATGTGACCACTGCTGCCCACAGTTCTGAGTGGTGGGGTGAGACATGGACAAAAATAAGTAATTCAGTCCCCATTCTTCTCTCAAAAACACTTTCCTCTCCTCGAGTGTGTGTGTGTGTATGTGTGTGTGAATGCGAATGCAAATGTGCATGTGTTTGTATGTGTGTGCTTAAGCTGATATAGTTAAGACATGTGCAATCATTCCAAACTACGATATTGCTTCACTTGAACTAACCCTCCCCCTTAAAGTTTGTGCATAAGTTCATGTCAGAAGTTTTTTATTGAAGAGCTTGTACATGTGTCAATTGCATGTGAATTAAACAGTACCCTCTAAACTGAACTTTTCTGAGTGCAGCTCTTACCAATCGTGAATAAATGACTCTTTTATCTATCACCAATACTCCAAAATCTTAAAGGAAATATTGGACATAGTGATAAAGCTTTGTCCACAGGGATATTATAATCTTTGAGAGTGAGGTTTGGCATGCAGCACAGTGCACCCAATTTCCCACATAAAGGCCCATTTGCGTCTGTTTGCATGAGAGAGAGCCTGTTTGTATGTTCCTTATCTCTTCTGTATGGCATCTTTTATTCAGGGCTCCACCACTCTGGCTCGTGTATACTCTTCAAGAATCCATCAGACGATTGAGATTCACGCCTGGGTTCAGTTAACATTTGCCATTTGAACCCTTGTCCTTAAACATTCAGCTCACTTTCAGTAACGTGCACCTTCATTGGACAGAGATGCTGCTTTAATCTCATTTGGTCAGTCTACAAGCACTTATACAGGGGTATACATTTTCATTTTTTCTTTTTTTTGCCATTCCTCTGAGCCTTTTGCAGAAAACAATAATCATCATAATTATCATCAAAAATGTATTACTGGCAGATCTCTCTTCCTAAGAAACACAGCCCATTTTAAGACACTTGAGTTGCCAAATCCATATATTTTCCAACAGACTAGGATATAACTGCTAGGAAAGTGGCATTATGTGCAGATATGTCCATATTACTCATCTAGGCAGCTGGACAACACTTAATCAAGAAAAATCATAATATTAAATAAATCAAATATAACATCATTTTACTTGATGCACACACACTATTGCATCCACATACAAATGTTCTCACATACATTGTTTTTGCATTGAGGGTTTCGGTAATTCACCGATCCCAAGTTTCCATGACTGCATCCATACTACTAAAACTCAATAAATATAAGCAGTTGTCAAATTATGCATTAATAACCTAGTAGGAAATATGACCATTTGATGATGATGATAGTAAAAAAACGGGCAAAGTGTAATTAACAGGGCAAATAACAACATGTGCTGTCACTACCTGTGTCACTGAAAAGCCCTTCTTTGAAGTCTCAAGACAATCGAGACTCCTCTTTCGTCTCTTCAGCATACTTATGCTCTCCATTTTCCCAAGCGATCACCCTCTCCAGTTCACTTGGCCGTTGCCCTGACAACTCGGTCAGTCTCTTGGCAACAGACATAGAGACCATAAAGGGGTCAGTGTGAAGGAGAGGGTATGGGACTGGGAGATAAGGGGGGGGGGGGGTTGAGTGGGGAGGCAGGGCACACCCTGTGCAACACTCTTTTACCATGGCTGAAAAATGTGGTCACACAGATGCTCAGAAGTGATACCCCTTTTATCAATAGGGTCTATTTATAGCACATATAATTATACACATTCATGCAGATAGGCACACACACACACACACACACACGCACTCGCACACACACACACACACACACACACAGTTAAATGCAAAAGTATTGGGACAGTGACATAATTGCTTTTAAAGTGCACACTGTTGGCATTCATTTGAGGGTATTATATCCATATAGTGTCAATGTTGGCATCATTAGTTCATGCACAAGAAAGCTACAAAAAACAGGTCTTGAGTTCATTCTAGGTGTGTCATTTGCAGTTGGAGTCAGTTGCTGTTGTCTCTCAGCATGAGGACCAAATAAGTGTCAATGTCAGTAAAGCAGGCACAACACTGTAAAATGAGATCAAATCAATCAGAGCCATAGCCAAACACCGGGTGTGTCAAAATCAACGGTTTGCTACATTTTTAGGAGGCAAGAATGCACTGGTGAGCTCAGCAATAGCAAATGACCTGGTCGACCTTAGAAGACCACTGTACCGGATGACAGATGAAGAATACTTTCAATTTTGAAGAAAAGCCCCTTTTGTTGAAGAAATCAAGAACACTCTCCTGGAGGTACGAATAAATGTTCCAAAGCCTACCCTAAAGAGAAGAGAACACCAGCATAACTCCAGAGGGTTCAGTGCAAGGTGCAAAACACTGTTAGCTTCAAGAACAGAACAGGCAGGTTAGAGTTTGTTAAAAAGTACTTAAACTACAGTTCTGGAACAAAGTCTTATGGACAGATGAGATGAGTATTAACCTGTACCAAAGTCATGGAAAGGGGAAAGTTTGGAGACAGAAAGGAACAGCTTATGACAAAAAAGCACCCCCTCTCCATCTATGAAACATGAGCTTCACCTTGCAGTAGACCAATGACCCCAAACATACTGCTAAAGCAACCAAGGAGTTTATCAGGGCCAAAAAAAGTGGAATGATCTTGACAGACTAAGTGAATTACCCATTCTGAATTCAACTAAACATGTGTTTCACTTGCTGAAGACAATGTTTAAAGCAATGCCCCAGAAGCAAACAGAAACTGAAGATACCCAGGAAAGATACCCAGCATCTGGTTATATTTTTAGGTCACAAACTTCAGGCAATCATCGAATGCGAAGGATTTGCAACCAAGTACTAAATAGGATGATTTTATTTCAGATTATGTGAATGTGTCCAATTACTTTCGCTGCCCAAAAATGGGAGAACGATGCATAAAAAGGGGATCTACATTGCTATTAGCTCCCATTTACTCCCATTCATTTTCAAAACAAATTAACTAAAGCTCAGCACTCAAAAATGAATGGGAGTGAACAGGAGCTAATACCAACATTGATGCAATTACAAGAGGTGGACTAATTAAATTTATTCACGCTATACCAAAGTGAAGTATCGCTTTAACTTAGCCTTTTGAATTCTGCTCTGAAAAAATATTGAATATCAGTAATATAATTCAATTCATTGCTTTTTTAATATTTACAATAAAATATTTTCCACCATTCATGCATGCTAGTCCACTTACTGGAACCATGTATATTTAATGGGTTGGCATTTGAAATTTTGCCTAGGGCATCAAATATACTTTGACCACCACTGTACATACAAAGACATGTGCACGCACACACACACACACACATTTGCACATACGTATATATCCAAAAATGACTCTCGTTTAAGACATTTTCAGAACATAGAACTGGGAACACCCTTTCAATTTATATAAACAATTTAAAAAACACAACTAACCCAAACATATTTTTCCATGCCACTGGTGCTCACAGCAAAATCCCCAAAACCAAAAATGCTGTCATTTAATTAAAGAACTCTAACCTGAAGTACACCTGTGTCTGTTGTGGTAATGCCCACCCCTTCCATCTCTTCCTGTTGGCTGGATAGATCAAAGTTAACACGCAAGTCATTTAGGTGATACCATCTCACAAGGCAGGGGGCCGTTCATCATGCTTGTGAATGGTGACCATACTTGTGGTGAATTATGTCTGTAATTCACATGCATATGGTATAATTTTGTCAGTGCTGTACTTTTCCAGTTCATATTCCAGCCAGGCAATATCAGCCCGGTCTGACTTTGGCAGTAAATTCAGAAGTGTTTGCTGGATGAGCCACTGGAAAATGATCAATCATGCTGCAGATTCATGCTCTTTTCATTACAAGCAGTTGGGCATAAAATGAAGCTGCAGTAAGATTACGGGGGAGGGGGGGGGGGGGGGAGAGACAGAGAGAGAAAAAGGAAAGAGAAAGAAAAAGAGAAAGAGCAACTGTGAAGGAGAGGGAGAAAAGAAAAGAACAGACAGATATTAGAAACCTGATCACTGGCCATCTGGGGAGCCTCTTTTCCGGGAAATGGCTCCTGCCCAGCCCCTGCTAAAGAGTTATATCACATTAGGACAGTAGCAAGGGGAGGCAGAGATGAGGGGGGAGGATGGGTAAGACTGTTCTGAATTTAATATGATTTACTGGATTATGCTCTGGAGGTTAATGCACTGGAAATTAATTACCAAGGCAACCAGAGGCAACAGGCTTGTGCTGGAGAGCACAGCGTGATCAGAACTGAGGCAAACGAGGAGGAGTGACTTAGGGACAGTGCACTGTAATTTGCTCATAAAAATAAACACATTTCCTCCTATTCTCTAGTGGTTAACTGGTACAAATTTGTAATGCAGATAGAGTGCATAATGCTGGTAGCCTAACAGGTATGGATTGGTGAGTGGTATTTATTTATTTTTTCCATATTTACCCCCTTTCTTCCTTTCCAATTTTGAAATTAGCTGTCATGCTGCTCAGGATAATGCAACATCCCACATACTATCACAAGCACCTGTACTTCTCCAATCCATTCAACTTCCCACCCTACAGTCAACACACAGTACTGCAGGAGAACTAGTGACCATTTTATACCATAATAGGCCAAGCTGTAATACAAGAGGGACAGCGACTATTGTACATCCTACAGGCCACACATAGTACTATAGGACAGTCAGTAACTGCTTTAGACCCTTCAGGCTACACACAAAGTCTACAGGAGAGCCACCCAGTGAGCCAATCTAGCCCAAATCAAGATGTCTAGATGGGTGGTTATCTAGGTTGAGAGACATTCTGACATATAAGGTTAACTAGGTTAATCCCAATATTGCTCTGGTTTTACCCAGCTATAGTCTGACTGGGTTCTAGTCGGCTGGAAAACTTTCACTTTTTCAACCAAATGTAGCCAGGTTTTCACCCTGAACGTCTAGGTGGCATTTCACCAACTTTTCACTGACTTTTTATCACAAATATGTTCACAGTGCACTGACTATTTTACACCCTATAGGCCACAAACAATATTAAAGGAGAGGGCTAGCAAAGATAATAACTGATAGCTTGTGCTAGCCTGACACGTCATTGGGAAGGATCAATGGAGCAGTAACCTGGTAAACCAAGCCAAGCGCTGCATGAATAAGTTACTATTAACAGTCTTTAAAGCAGAATCCCCCAGCTATGGCCCTGCAGAGCCACATGGTCTGTGCTTGTTTTAGTATTCACCTGTAAATCAGCAGTAGGTTATGACCCAAGAAGCAATGTAAAACGAGTTAGGGGTTTAGCTGTATAATCAGGTGCTTTACCTGATCAAATCAATCAAGTTCTGAGTAAAAAATGAAAACCTGGAAACCGGTGACCCCTGGTGTCCAAAGTAACTTGTTGCAACACCAGGAAATCTTTGTTAAGGAGCCTGAGGGTGGTGGCTAGCTTATCTGGAAATGGGGGTGGGGTTAAGCATTATGACCTCAGCAAGATGGACAGGAGTATTATATTGCTAACACCTTAGCTTCAGTGCCTTATAATCGAGTAAAAAGTCTGTTGGCAGGGTGGTACCCATTTTTCACATCTGATATCTACAGTATGCCTTTTCTTTGGTCTGGTCTCTCTGTCTTGGCCCGAGCTCCTATTACTTAGGGGTATTACTTTAAGTATTTTTCCATTTAAAATGTTATAGAGTGCAGAATAGAGCAGAATGGGAAAAAGTTATTGTTCACCCTTATGGAAAAGGAATATACTACAATGTATTGCAAATATGTACATAGAGAAATAACTGAATAATGATAATGATAAATATATTTCATAGCAATTAGAATTATTTAGCAATATCTGAAAACAACAGTGATTTCTATATCTGTCTATATATTATGAAGTGTCATTTCTGATATGGATAATATATTTCAACATTTTGCAATAAATTCCTTTTCCATACTGGCTAAAGGTCTCTGATTAGCATCCGTTGGTGTACTTATGTTATGCTTCATCACTAAATGTGAATATAGGCATCTTTTTTCATATTTTTTTCCCCCAGTGTTTTAATGGGGCATTTTCCCTCAATGCAGATCTGATTCCACCAAATGTTTAATGATGCCCTGTCATCAAACAGGTGGGCCTCTCTAAAGGAAGGGAGTTCACTGGGTTCAAGAGCCAGTCCAGTGCCAAACCACGAGACAGACATCTTTCCGGTATGGTAGATAACAGTACTGACAGAACCGCCCCACCCCCACCCCCACCCCCACCCCCACCCCCCATCACATCCACGCCTCTCAGAACCTCACCCA